>NC_138088.1:60644577-61244577 GCF_964212035.1 Myotis nattereri
TCGTCTCCCCCTCCCCCTTCCTCTCTGAAATCAATAAAAATATAATAAAACCCGCAGCCACTGGCCCCATCTTACTGATGACGAAACTGTGCACCTGGGGGAGGCCTGGCGGCCGGTAAGGCGGAGCTAAGCCCACAGCGCCAAGGCTGCGCCTCCGGCATGAACCGGCTCAGGGCTCGTCCGTCCACGGAGGCGGGTTTGGACGCTCAGGCTCACTCGGAGCCAGCGGGGGACCCGCCAGCCAAACGCCTGTCTCCCCGGGAGGAAGGGAGGACTGTGCAGAGACACGGGATGAAGGGAGCGGCCATCGATCGGAATGGTCATCGCTGACTGTCAGTGAGCACCTCACCGCGGGCCACGCTGCTCGGCTTCCTTAGCAGAGGCTCAGAGGGACAATGTTGTCCCCGGAGCTTAAGTTAAGCCAAAAAAAGAGAAAAAAGTGGCAGGGGGCGGGTCGGGGGGGGGGCGGCGAATACACAACCTGTTTGAAGACCTCCCATTCGCTTCTAAGTGGGATTCGTCGGCACGCCACGCGGTGCAAATGCAAGACAGATGCTCCCTGATCACACCCCCTGTAACTGGGTAAACATTCACCGCAGCGTTTGTAAATCTCACCCCTGGAAACGCTCCGCGCAGTCATGTTCGTACCCGCTGCTAATGCGCCGCCGGCAGCCTGACATCCCTCCGGCTACCTGTTCCCAGTGCGAGCGGGCGGCGGGCTCTCTTTCTTTCTTCACATTTCCATGATTTATAGGAATACTCTGCCGCGGCGCGGTGTTTTATTTTTATCCTTCGCGTTTTATCGGCACCAGACGACGCCGGCATCGCAGGGCTCCCATGCGAATAATCCTCCGTGCCCCGATCCTGGGTGGAAAGCTGCCTCGCGCGGCGCCGTGGCCGCCTCCTTTCGCCTTGAACGTTCCCCGGGCGCGTCCATTTCTGGTGAGCGAGGCCGCGAGGCCGTCCCTGGAGGCCCGAGTGCCTCCGCCCCGCGGGATTTTGTTGCTTCTGGTCAGAGCGGTGGCGCTGCCTCTGCCGGAGCTTGGCTGCTGCCCGGCAGTTGGTGCAGGTGAAACAGGCTCTGGTTTTTGACGCAAAGAAACTCTTTGCACCTGGACGGCCAGGAGCGCGGACAGGAGCCCGGCCTCGCCCAGCGGGACCCTGGAGGCCGTGGGAAGGCCGCGCCCCCGGCCCCGCAGCGCCAGCCCCAGGTTCCTCATCAGTAATGTCAGACTCACGGAGTCCCGCGAGGACACGGTGTGATGAACGTGAGCGAGAGGACTTGGGACCAGAAATCACGAGACACATGGAACACTTCGTCTCTGCAGGGCGCTGGACACGGGCGACCCGTTTCATCGTTAGGGTGACGCTAGGACAATGCCCGACTAGAAGGGTCACCCCTGCTGGACCCATTGTACAGATGAGGGCACTGAGGCTCAGGAGGCCAGCATGCTCCCAGCCCCCGCTAACGTCAGTGTCCTCGCCCAAGGTCGCATGCTGGTCAGGAAGCAGAGCCAGGACCCGTCCAGGTTCCCGCCCCCAGCCCACCCACGTGGAGTGCCCGGTGGGGCCCTCGCTGGGGGACGGCAGAGCGAGGAGGTGCCGGCCCGTGCGGGAGGCTGACGTGGCTCCGAACCCGCCCGCCGGCTGCTCTGCTGTGAGGCTCCATCTTCCCGGCTCCGGTTGTGTTTAATTTAATTACTTGTAACGAAGCGTCTTCACAGCCCCTCAGACACACGTGCAATTATGGGGGTAATGAGGTAAGACTCCCCGAAAACCCTCGCGGGCCCCGGCCGTGGGGAGGCGAGACCTGCAGCGCGAGGCCGCCCACCCGCTCGCCACCGCAACAGCCCCCGTAATTAGGTCGCATTAAGGGTGCAGCGCCCGTAAAATTGGATTGTTTAAAAGGAATGAAACTTTAAGCAGAAAAAAAAAAAGAAAAAAAAGAATGTTAACAATTAAATATTTTCAGAGGGTGATGAAGGGGAGATTTCCTTCCCGTTTGAGCGGATTAAAATGTCACCGAGGGCCCTAGCTGGTTTGGCTCAGTGGATTGAGCGTCGGCCCGTGAACCCAGAGTCCCGGGTTCGATTCCAGTCAAGGGCACGTACTTGGTTGCAGCTCCTCACAGCCCAGGTGCGTGCAGGTGGCAACCCGTCGACGTGTCTCTCTCACATCGATGTCTCTCTCTGTCTCTCCCTCTCCCTTCCACTCTCTAAGAATCGATGGGAAAACATCCTGGGGTGAGGATTAAAAACAAAATGTCGCCGAGGGACTCGGGTGCTGGGAAGACAGGAAAGGGGCACGCTCGTCCCTGTGACGAGGTGGGGCCCTGGGGAGAGAGGGAGGCCTGGGAGCTGTGTGGATGGGGTCCTGGGAACTCACCAGTTATGGTGGAATTATGGGTTGAAATATGGCTGCCATTTTTAAAAAATACATTTTCGTTGATTTTTAGAGAGAGAGAGAGAGAGAGAGAGAGAGAGAGGAAAGGAGAGGGAGAGAGAGAGAGAAACATCAACCATCAGAGAGAATCATCAGTTGGCTGCCCCCTGCATGCTCCCCACTGGGAATTAAGCCCACAACCCCGTGCCTGTGCCCTGACCAGGAATCAAACTGTGACCTCGTGGTTCATAGGTCAACACTCAACCACTGACACGCTGGCCAGGAGGTTAGGACTTTAATACATGAATTTGAGGGACACAGCTCAGCCCACAGCACGCCATTGTACACCTTCCCTTTCCCACATTGCATTTCCCCACGTGTCCTTCAAGGCTCAGTTCCCCGGGGACACCTCCTCTGTGAAGTCTTCCTAGATTCCCCCCTCCTCCCCATAGAGGTCTTCACAGTAGAACCGTGTCCACACAGCCCACACGGTTCTCGCAGTGCATGTCACAGTGGTCACAAGGCCGCCCATCTCCCCCTGAAGCTCAGGGGCTGGGGCCACGCCCACTCCCTCCCCTCCCCCACTCCCCCCCCCACCCCCGCCCCCCACCCGGCCTCACCTCGGAGCTCCCGGCTCAGGGCCCGCGAGGAGCACGCGCCCACCAGACCTTTGCCACATGGGATTCCAAGGCGGGCCGCTCCTCACTCTGGGCTCTGAGGTCTGCCTCCCTCCTGCTGGGGGTGGGGGTCCCGCACGTCCCCCATCTCTGGTGCACCCCTCGGGCCCCCAGCCTGGGTTGGGGTCACAGGGACCTGGAGCTCACCCCCTTGCCCATCCTGCTTCCGGGTGGGCACTCGGACGCATCGACGGTTCCGCCTCCGTGAGGATCGCTCACACGGGCGCCTCAGCCCCCTTGTCCGTCCTGGACAGGGACAGGCCCCGCGCTCCTCTGTGGGTCCAACAGCGACCAGGCCGAGTGCTAAGGAACCACGGTTCGGACGGGTCTCCGGCCCGGCCGCCCTGCAGCCCCCCTGGCTACCCCCGGGGTGAGACGAGGGACGTTCCTGCCAGCGGGCGGCCGGCGGGAGGGGTGCCAGCTGAGTCCCGCTGTCCTGCAGCGCTGGGACCTCCCGCCACCTTCTTCCACGTGACCTGGCTCTGCCCGCCGTCCTGATCGCCTCCCACGTGGCTCCAGCCTCTCGGGCTTCCTGCGAGGGCCCCGCGCGCGGCCAAGAGGGCGTTGGCGGCGGTTCACTGTCATGAAAAACCATCACGCTGCCCGGCCGCCTGCTCAGGGCGTCGACCTGTGACCCAGGAGGTCACCGTTCAATTCCCGGTCAGGGCACAGGCCCGGTTACAGGCTCCATCCCGTGTGGGCGTGCAGGAGCAGGTGAGCCATGATTCTTCTCATCACGGGTGCTTCTCTCTCTCTTCCCCCCTTCCTCTCTGACATCAATACAAATATTTTTAAAATTTTAAGTAAAAAATTAAAATCATCCCGAGGGTTAACAAGCCCGCACAGGACGGCTGTGGCTGCGACGGGAGCGGGAGGCCGGTGTCCACCCCGAGGACACGCTGGCTGCTGGCTCAGCCCGAGGCCAGGCCGGGCCGGCGAGTGCAACCGGGTGGCTCGCTGTCCCTCGCTCGCAGGCCTGGAGCCGTCCCCTCCGGCAGCCTCCTGCGGCAGCGAGGACAGAGGAGACAGTCAGTGTCCCCGCTCCCTCCTCGTGGCCCGACAGGCACCGGCTGGCGTCTCCCGACGTGGCCTGCAGAGACGAGCGCCCCCCCGCGGGCTGCCCGGCGCCCTGTCCATGCTTATATTTACGGTTCCTTCAGGCACTTTATCCCGCTGTCTGTCTGTCGGTGTCCGCCCGTGTTAAGATTTTTAATCCTTATTTATAGACTGACCTTAATAAACTCTCCCAGGTCCCGCGGGTCTGTCACTGTCACGGATGAAAACATGATTGACGGCGGGCGGTCGACGGGGACAATGGCCGTCCTTTAAGCTCCTGTGGAACTCGCGGGAAGAGGGCCTGGGTCGAAGAGGTCAGAGGTCGGGTGGTGGCCCCTCAGTAACACCCTTTCCCGTGCCACAGCCAGCCACGCCCGCGGGCCAGGGGAGCGGGCCCCTGACTGTCCCCAGCTCTCCAACCACCGGAAACCCACAGCCCAGCCCTGGCCCGTTTGTGTCAATAAAGACAAATACATGGAGGGGGAGGCAGCGGGAGGGAGGAGGGTCTGATGCCCCCCACAGGGGAGCCGGGGGGAGGCATGGGGGGCCAACCCGGCCAGGCCGGGACCCGGGCGGCCCGTCAGCGAGGCCCCTCGATGAGCTGCCGCAGCCAGGCTGTCCCGGCCTTAACAGAAAGAATCCCTGGAAGGAAATGTGGGATCCTGCAGCTCCGGGGGGGGGGGGGGGGGAGGGGGCGCCGTGCCCACGGGCGCAGCACCCGCGGCCACAGAAACGGCCATTTTCATTCCCTTTAAAACCGGGAGCAACGAAAGTTAACACACCAGTGATGGCCACCTGGTAGGAGATCCAGCCAGGGGTCCTGATATCCACGCAGCCCCAACAGGAACTTTAAAACTGTGTCATCCCCGGTGTGTGATGTGCGTGTTCCTGTGTCTGAAGGGACAGCTGCTGGGGAGGCAGGGCCCACAAGGAGAGCACC
This sequence comes from Myotis nattereri, assembly GCF_964212035.1. Lineage (NCBI taxonomy): Eukaryota > Metazoa > Chordata > Mammalia > Chiroptera > Vespertilionidae > Myotis > Myotis nattereri. The sequence goes on from NC_138088.1 coordinate 60,649,633, forward strand.
GGGGCCCACGCGAGTCCCACCGGCTGCTGGCCCAGCCTCCGGGCAGCGTGGCCCACACCCGGTCGTCTTCCAACACGGGCACCGCCGCCCCCCCACCCCCCACCCCCCGGAGCTTTGTGAAAGGCCCTGGCCAGCGTGGCTCAGTGGATAGAGCGTCGGCCTGTGGACTGCAGGGTCCTGGGTGCGATTCCAGTCAGAGTCCCGTCCGTCCCTCGGTTGCAGGCTGGATCCCAGCCCTGGGCAGGGCGTGTGCAGAAGGCAATCAGTGGACGTGTCTCTCTCATATCACCGTTTCTCTCTCTCTCCCCCCTCCCTTCCACTCTCGCTAAAGATCAACGGGAAAATATCCTCGGATGAGGTTTAACAGAAAAGAGAGGAGGCGCCCTTTGGCCTCCTGGCCTTCCCCGGCTCCCTGGCGTGACGGACGGTCCAGAGGCAGGAAAGCAGCGCCTCCTGGTATGAATCAAGGCTGCGCCTGAGGCATCTGCCTGTGACGCCCTGGGCACGGCCGTCAGAGACCTCGGTCCCGGGTTCGAACGGGAAAGGGGCTGAGTCCTTTCTGTTGGCGGAGGACGAATCTGCTTGAAATACACATTTTTGTTTCCTCCCGACTCAGGGCGATTATTTGGCAGAGAATCTCGAATACGTCGATTTTCCTCTCGGGAGAGGCCTGCGTGCTCGGTGACGCGGCTTGGTTCCCAGGCTGAGCCGGGACTGAGCGCCGCGGCTTTCCCGAGCACGCGGCCCCCTGGCCGCGCCGAGTCCTCCCGGCCGCCGGCGCCGTCGAGGTAAATCACGCCGCGGCCCCATTAACGTCCCCTGTTGTTGCAGGGCGGTAATTTTGACGGCAAAATAAGCCACCAAACTGCATATGCGATTGGGTGACATGTAATTTCAACTTCATCCGGAGCAAGACTTTTGAGACATCGTCGCCCGCGGGAGCAAGCCATAAAGCAAGGATGCACGGGCATGTGTCACCGCGAGGGCCTCCCTAAATTACGCGGGCGGCGCCGATTAATCCCCGTAATAGATTCCGGTCATGAGTGAGGTGCTCGCAGCCCAACCGGCGCTCCTGGGGCGACATCACTCACGGCAATGAACTGCGGGCGCTCTGACAGCCTGGAAAAATGCCCCCACTTTTCAAACTGTACAAATGGTGGTTGGACACCGTAACTCAAAACTGGACACTTCATTTCAAGTTTAAAGCTAGTGGCCCAGCCACAAACCATTACTCCATCTTCTTTATTTGTGGCCCATGGTTTTGTACTCTTTAAGAATCAAATAAATACTGGTGTAATGGTTAGCAACTGCCAGTTCAACGAAAAATACTGCGAAATTCACCAATAAGTCTTTTTCCCACACACACAAATTTATGCCCCGAGAACAGAGCCCGTTCCCGCCACGGGGCCTGGGCAGTTTTTAATGGAGAGGGAGACTCGCTTTAGTGATAAGAGTTTAAACCTGAACTCCTTTTTCCTTTCCTCTCGCTCATAGATCTCGCGCTGGGAACAGAAGGAGGTAAACGATCAATATATGTAAGTGGAGGCCCATTAACTTGAGCCCGTTCGCTGCTGGGCAGGGATGGGCCGGACCTCCCCGGCCTGGTCCAGCCCGACAGGCTCCTGGCACCCAGTGGCCCCGGGAGTGCCCAGCTTGGCAGTGGCCGGCGGCTTCCTGGGCGTCCAGAGCTCGCGAGTCCCAGTCGGCATCCACATATTGTCGATGCTGCTGCCGTTGATAAAAGTATCTCCCAGCCCTGGCTGGTGTGGCTCAGCGGATAGAGTGTTGGCCTGTGGACTGAAGGGTCCTGGGTTCGATTCCCAGTCAGGGGCACATGCCCGGGTTGTGGGCTTGATCCCAGGTGAGGGGCATGCAGGAGGTAGCTGATCAATGATTCTCTCTCATCATTGATGTTTCTATCTCTCTCTCCCTTTCCCTTCCTCTCTGAAATCAATAAAAATGTATTTAAAAAAATACCTCCTGATTTCAGAGTGTTTTTTCTTTTTTACTGTTTAAACAGCTTTATTGAGAAATAACTCACCCACTTAAAGTGCACAATTCATGGGTTTAATAAATCAACAAGCATGTGCTGCCATCACCACAGTCAGTTTTTAAAAAATATATATTTTTTATTCATTAGTTTGAGAGAGACAGAGAGAGAAACATCAATTTGCTCTTCCACGTACTGACGCTTTCATTGGCTGCTTCTTGTATGTGCCCTGACCAGGGATCGAACCTGCAGCCTTGCCTCATGGGGATGGCCCTCTAACCAGCTGAGCTACCAGGCCAGGGCCACCACAGTCAGGTTTAGAACATGATGAAGCCCGTGCCCATAGCAGTCGCCCCCAGTCCTCCTCCACCCCAGCCCTGGAAACCACTCACCTCCTTGGTGTGTCTGTCCGTTCGCCCCGTCTGGATGTTTCATGGAAATAGAACCAACCAGCATGTGGTCCTTTGTGACCAGCTCCTTCCATTCTTCTTTCTTTCCTTCTTTATTCCTTTCATCCTCACCCGAGGATATTTTTTTATTGATCTTTAGGGAGACTGGAAGGGAGAGAGAAGGAAAGACAGAGAGAAACATCAATGTGAGAGAAACACGTCGACTGGTTGCCTCCTGCACGTGCCCCTGACCAGGGCCCAGGTCAGGGAGGAGCCTGTAACTGAAGTACTTGCCCTTGGCCGGAATTGAACCTGGGCCCCTTCAGTCCGCAGGCCAACACTCTATCCACTGAGCCAAACCGCTAGGGCTCAGCATAATGTTCTAAGGGTGGTTCATGTGGCATGTATCGGTGCTTCATCCCTTTTCATGGCTGTGTGACATTCCACTGTAGGGCTGTACCGCATGGTATTTATCCATTCATTCGTGGATGGGCCAGCTGCCTCCCAAGTCCCCAGCCCACATGTTTGTGCAGGCCTCGCGGTCTGTGTTACAGAGCGAGCACCGCACCAGGTGCTGCTAGTTCCTGCTGGGTTGACAGGCGGGGGCACCACGCAAGCTTGCCGGGGACGGCAGCTCAGAACGTGGCTTCCTGTTCAAGGACCTGTCTTCCAGGTGAGATTGATGCACCTGCACGGGGCCAGCGCAGTGACCTGGGGCACGGAAGTCCCTCTCAAAGAGCAAGGGAAGCAGCCTGACTGTGTGTTCTTTTTAAAAAAGATTTCTTTATCGATTTCAGAGAGAGAGAGACAGAGAGAGAGAGAGAGAGAGAGAGAGAGAGAGAGAGAGCGCGCGAGAGCGAGAGCAACATCCATGATGAGAGAGAATCACGGATCGGCTGCCTCCTGCACGCCCCCCACTGGGGATCGAGCCCACAACCCGGGCCTGTGCCTGACCGGGAATCGAACTGTGACCTCCTGGCTCATAGGTCGACGCTCAGCCCCTGAGCCCCGCCGGCCGGGCTGGACTGTGTGTTCTGTACAGAGGCGGCCGCGGGGCAGGCGGGGGAGCACATGGCGGCCAGCTGTGGACAGCTGTGGAACGCACAGCTTTGGGGTCGGCAGCTCCCCGCCACCCCCACCTTTGGGGGAAAGGTGGGCTGTGACGAGGTGGCTGCTCTCAGGGCAGACATTCCCATCGGGAGGCTGAGCAAGACCAGGAGGGGCTGTTCCGACAAGGAAGCCACGGCGGACGCTGGGCACCGTGGCCCTGCCTCCCCGTCCGGGCAGAGCGAGCTGGGAAGTCGTGCCCTGGGCATAGGCTGTGCGGTCCTGCCTGGGGCCATTCTCCCCGTCTCCCCCGTGGACAGAGCCTGGAGGACACCCAGGCACCAGCAGGCCAGCCAAGGACTACATTTCCCAGCCCCACTTCTGCAAGGACTGGTCAGTGAGAAAGCAAACGCGGCAGGGCGAGGATTATGGGAAATCTCTCCTTGAAGCAAACAGGCTCCTCATTAAGACAACTGTCCGGCATAAAGGAAGGTAGAGCGACTGGGATAATGAACACCCAGAAACCCCTCCCCACATTTAATCGGTAAGATTTCGCCATATTCACCGCCCTCCCCAAAGAAACAATGAAAAAGAATTAGACATATGTTAGGATGCATCTCCAAAACAGGACAGTTTCTTACACATCCCCATCCCACCACCTAGCGAAATCAGTGACGATTCCTTGGTGCAGCAGAGCCGGCCCGGGTGTCAGCTGGGGCCTCTGACTCGGACGGAACCGGCTGTTTTGGGTTCTGGGGGCCGTTTGTCTGTCTGTTTTCCTAAACCCGGAGAGGGAGGCGGGAGCTCAGCGGCCACCTGGGGACTCGGAGGTCAGTCACCCTCGACAGAGCCAGAGAGGGCCAAGGAGAAAGGGAGGGAGGTCGCCCGATGAGAAAAACAAGCAAAAAGCCCTCAACTAACAAAAGAAGATACCGAAGAGTGAAAACAACGCAATCGACACCTCCCTCCCCAAACACCAGGTGAATCTGAACCTCAGATAAACAGCAAGAGCGGGTTCAGGCCCGGCGGGCGGCTCAGTGGTGAGCGCCGACCTCTGGACCAGGAGTCACGGTTGGATTCCCCGTCAGAGCACGTGCCCGGGTTATGGGCTCGATCCCCAGTGGGGGGCATGCGGGAGGCAGCCTATCAATGTTTCTATCTCATCATTGATGTTTTTATCTCTCTCTCTCCTCCTTCCTCTCTGAAAGCAATAAAAACATATTTAAAAAACCCACAGGTTCAGTATAAGCAGGTCTCATGCAATATTTGGGACACACTTACACTTAAACCTCACTCACCGCTTACCCGCGTTCACGTCTAACTGGCATCCTGCTCATTGTCGGCAACCCCGTGATGGGCCTGGGCCCGGTGTCTGGGGAGCTGCCTACCTTCCCGCCCTGCCTGACGGAGGTCACAGCCCCTCACTCGCAGACCCCGGCCCTCCTGGCAGCAGCATGGCAGCTGCCAACCAGCACGGCCGCAGGCCTCGGCGCGGGAGCCAGCTACCGGAGCCGCCGCGGGCCAATGGGCCAGGTGTCCTGGGCCCTGTGACGGGCACGGGGAGGATTCGTCTCCCAGCCTCGGCTCCTTCTCCGTCCCCTGGGCACTGCCCCGCACCCACCCGTGGCTGTGGCCACAGCCAGCCCAGGAGGGAGAGGGGGGCTGGGCAGCGGGATCGCAGCCTCGTGGTGGGTGTGGTGGCCCTGACGGCCATGGGAGCCGGGGTGGGGTCCCTCCGCTGGGGACAGGCGAGGACAGGGCCGGAGGGTGCCCTGGGTGGACAGCCCTGACCTGCTGGATGGCCTGTTCTTTACTGATGAGGCCGAGGGGACAAGCACCCCTGACAGACAGCGCACGAGCGGGGAGAGGCCAGGCCTCCGATCCGAACCCAGGGCCCGTCCCCCCTTCCTCCCCTCGGGGCCCACCTTCACCCCAGCCCTCCCTGAAAGCGCTGGCTCTCCCCGACGCCTGGTCTGGCCGCAGCTGAGATGCCCCGGCCCCAGCAGCACCGGGTGCGCGTGTTCGCGGCGGCGGGCATCACCCTTCATGGGCGCCAAGGTGAGGTGCGGTTCCACCTCGGCGGGAACCGGGAACGAAGAGGCAAGACAGATGGCAGCGCTCGCGTATGCTAATCCCGACCAGCGGACCAGGAAATGGCCGGTCGTTTGCCGCCATCCAGCCTCCAGACGCCGCCTGAGAGCTCGCTCTTTAATGCCGCCCCCTGTGAATTTCCAGAGCTGTGATGGGGCTGCGGGTCCTCACGGGAGCCCCCCCTCCACTTCCGATGACCTACATCCCAGCACCCACCGGGTGCCCTTGGCAAGGGCCCAGCCGTCCTCTGTCTCTGTGCCTCCCGGGCCCCTCTCAGGGCTGTGCCAGGACCAGGGTGGGGGGGGGGGCAGGCAGGCCAGGACCAGGGGTGGGGGGCAGGCAGGCCAGAACCGGGGGGGGGGGGCAGGACCAGGACCGGAGGGGGTGGGGGGGCAGGACCAGGGCGGGGCTGCTTCAATAGCATCATTTGGATGCCCTGCCGACTCCCAGCCCATGTGGCCCCTCTCCCCGGTGGCCTGGTGTTCGCAGAGCTCAGTTCTCAGATTTCGTGACTGAGGCCAAACCTGGGGCCACCTCCTTGGCAGCCCCTCAGCCCCTCAAGTCCAAGCCTGGCAGCCCCAGACTCTGGGCCCGAGTCCAGTCCTCCTGGGCCCCTTCCCCTGACCACCAGCCACAGAGCTCACTGCCCTGTGCTGTGGGGAGGCCCCTACTGGACACGCTCCCCTCACCAGGGACCACAGGGGATGCGGCTCAGCCCTGATATAAGAACCAGGCCCTTTGGCCCCGGCCGTGTGGCTCAGTGAGTCGAGCGCCGGCCTGTGACTGAAGGGTCTCAGGTTCGATTCCCGGTCAGGGCACAGGCCTGGGTTGCGGGCTCCATCCCCAGTGTGGAGCGTGCAGGAGGCAGCTGATCCATGATTCTCTCTCATCATGGATGTCTCCCTCTCTCTCTCTCCCTTCCTCTCTGAAATCCATAAAAATATATTATTTTACAAGGACATTCGGGGCACTGCTTCTATGGGCACAGTGTTAGGGGGATTCCCGCTGCCCTGAGGAAACTACGTGAGCAGGGGGCGCACGGGCTGAATTCTAGCACTGTGCGGGCGGGCGCGGGGGGTCTCCTGCTATGTATCCAGGTCTTTCTTCTGACGGAGCAGCGAGGATTTGAGTGCCATGCGGGGCTGTCACCCTGGCTCCTGGACCGGGTCTGGGACTCCACCCGACAGGACCGGAGCCTCTGACAAGACTCAGCCCAAGGCAAACCCAGCAGAACTCTAGCACAAAGGCTCCTGACTTTTATTTTTGTTTTTTAATATATATATATATATATATATATATATATATATATATATATATATGTAATTTCAGAGAGGAAGGGAGAGGAAGAGGGAGATAGAAACATCAGTGATGAGAGAGAACCATTGATTGGCTGCCTCCTGCACGCCCCACACTGGGGATCGAGCCTTCAACCCAGGCCTGTGCCCTGACCGGGAATCGATCCGTGACCTCCTGGTTCATAGGTCATCGCTCAGCCGCTGAGCCACGCCGGCATGGCCCAAAAAGAGCTCCCACCTTAAACAGAGCCTCCTTAATGGGGTTCTCGCGGCCGTCTCTTCCCGGGGGGTACAGGATAAAGCTGCCGTGTCCGTGTGGGAGACCTTGGGCTGCGGGCTCAAGGAGTGGGGGGACTGGCACTTGGGGACCCATTTCACGAAGCACCAGTGTCTCAGAATAGCAGGACCCGTGAAATGCACCATGTGCTCCCCGTGTGCGGGTAGGTGGCTGCAAGATGTGGAAAGACGGCCTTTTCCAGGCCGCACGAGGGGTGAACTGCGAGTGGAGATCTGAGCGCGGGCGGTGGCACTCAGACCTCCTCCCATAACCGCACAGTCCTGGAATCGACCTGGCGTTTCCCTCGGGCTGCACTGTCTGAAGTGGGGGAGGGTGCAGAATGGGTGTGACCGGATCTCCCAGCCCCGCTCCCTGCGCAGGCAAAGAAATAACCTCCAAACCTAACCGCCAAGGCTGGACACACCGGGTCTCCTAGACCCACCCGTGTGCCTGATGTGTAATTAGGAACCCGTTCGGAAAGTTCTGGCAAAAGTCAAGAAACGGGCTGTGTGCTCGGAGAGGCGACCGCAGGGAAGCTGGTGCTGCCGCCTCGCACGTGCCCGAGCGCTTCTCAAAGCCGCCTCCTCCCTGGAAGGAATAAAGGACTCGCTGAGCAGGCTGGCCGCAGCGCCCCGGGCTCTCCCACCGCCCCTGGAAAGTCACTTTTTGGGGGGCTCCTTATCCCTCCCCGGCTCATCCCTGTGAAAGGGGAGTTCATAAAGCCCTTTCTTATTTCCCAGGGCCATTGTCACCCTGTGAGAGGCCCCCAGGCACCTGGGCCTGGAGAAGGCGCAGCCTCTAAGACAATGGCCCCCTCCTGCAGGAAATTAGCCAGAGGTGGGCTTTGGAGCCGGGTCCAATCTGTGCTTTGTGGGGACACTTGTTACTCGGTAATTAGAGGCTCAGCCACGTCTTTAAAGAAACACTGTTTGCCAGTGTAATGTGTGATCCCGGTCACGTGTTTCCATCAAAGGCAGCAATTACATGCATTAGGCCGGACTGGCATGACGGGAGGAAATTAAGTGGGAAGTGAATAACCCCCGCCCCCCATCTCCTTCCCTTTAGAAGCTGAAATCCCGGTGAGCCGCCCGGCAAACCCACGGCGAACTGGAAAATAAAGCCCCCCTTAACCTTTCGGAGTGACGGCCCTGCTGACATGCCAGGGACAGCGCGTCCCTGCACTTTTCAAATAAAGGGCTTTCTTCTGCCTGAATTTCCTACACGCGCTTCACACGCGCTGGAGGCCGCCGGCTCTTTGGGGCGGATTGGCTGTTCTCTGCGCAAGTGAATTCATAGTTTTGTTCTCCAAAACCCACGGCTAGGCGAAAGCCAGCCGTTTCGGAGAAACAAGGCCGTTTGCCTATTTTTAATGACCCCTTTCCCTATTCATCGAGGTTTCCTGCACGTCTGTCAGTGAAGGCCTCACGGAGGTAGAAACGGTCAGGAAAAGAGCCCCGGCTGCTGGAACCCACTGCGCCGCTGGGAGGAGCGTCTCTGGAAAAGACCAAGTGTGTGCGTGTGCGTGTGTATATGTGCGTGTCTGTATGTGCGGGTGTGGTATGTGAGCATGTGTGAGTGCATGTGCATATGTGGTGTGTGCCTGCGTGTGTGTGTCCTCCAGGCAGATGCTCTGTGTCGCCACCCCACCCCCCGGACTAAAAGTCCTTCTGGAGAAATGTCCTTGCAATGCCTCAAAGGGCTCGATGATTTCAATTTTACTCCCCAGAGCGCCAGCGCCAGGCAGTCCCGGCAGAGGAGGGGGAAACGCGCCGCCCCCCTCCCCCCCAGCACCCCGCTCGGCCGCTGTTCTGAGGAAATGACACCGGCCCGCAGAAACCCATTGGGGACCCCATTCCCCGTGATTGGACACGCACGGTGGCGGCGAGAGTCATTATCTCTAAATTGATTGACCCGAATGTCATGCAGATCATCCCAGAGTGGGAGCCACCTGGGCGCGGGCTCAGCATCTTCGGCTCCCCGCACAGCGGCAGCCGCGAGGGCCGCTCCAGCCACCGGCCGGGCATTTGCCCTTGGCGGGCAGCGCTGCCCTGTGCGCGAACGTGGGCTCCAGAAGCTTCTCACGTTGCGTCTGACCTGCTTGTGGGCTGTGGGTCTGATTGAGGAGACAAAACTCGGACCCAGAGCCCCAGCGGCGACTCCGCCGGTGACAACTGCGACGGTCACTGAGTGAGCGGCTGTGTCCGGGCTCTTCTGCGGGCACACAGGCGTCGCGCCCCTCGCTCCGCACAGCGGGCCTCCAGGGGCCTTCGTGCTGTCAGCATGTCCGTTTTATAATGGAAGAAAAAGAAAAGGCCTTACAGCGGTCACGCAGCCCCCCTCCTGCCCCGGTTGCACAGGGAAGATGGGGGAGTGGATTCCTGACCCCGCAGTCTGACCCCGAAGCCCAGGCTGCTGCTAGGAGGGCACGGGAGCTCTAACCACTGAGCCACCAGCCAGGGCAAAGGCACTGTTTTCTTTCAACAGCTTTTGGCGAGGAGGCCGTATGTTGGAGAAACACTTAGCAACGTCACTGACGTCACTATCACATGTCTACAACGACAGGCTTCACCCTGAAACCCGTCACCGCTTGCAAACAGGGCTCGGCGAGCGATGAGCCTGTGCGGTAACCGGTGGTGTCCGAACACCTGCGGCCGAGCGAGGCTCCCACGTGCGCGGCCACGCCCCGCCTGGGCACGGGGCCGCCAGGTGACCGGCGAGCGCGCACCCACCACTCCTATTCCGTGTAAGTTTAAAATGCCAGTGACACACACAGAACTTCCCCGTGAAATCCAGCGTTTCACAGACTCCATTTCAACCACACAAGCGAGTCTACGTAAGTGAAAACAGGCAAACTCACTCGCTGCCGATGTTTTAGCGTCCCCGAGCAGAAGCCTCCTTTGTTCTAAGACGGACGCGGGCTTCGCGATGCCCCTCCGGGGGCACGCCTCCTTCCGGGGGGACCCGGCCGGTGCCACGTGTGCTGGTCGCAGTGTCTCCCCACACTCGTGTCCCCCTGGACTGCGCATGTGACCTCACTTGGAAACGAGCACTTCGCTGTGACCAGGCCAAGAGGAGGCCGCCCTCGGCCTGAGTCCCAGGAGGGTCCTTAGAAGAAGAGGGGACTTGGACGCAGACATTCACAAGGGAAGGCGGCCAGTGACGATGGAGGCGGAGGTGGGGCTGTGCTGGGTGAGCTGGCGGCCACCAGCCGCCCCAGGAGGCTGAGGAAGATCCTCCCAGACCCCGGGGAGCCTGGCCCCCACCTGGACCGCCCACTTCTGGCCTCAGAGCTCCTTACATTTTTATTTACGTCATCCTCGCCCCAGGACACTTTCCCGTTAGTTTTGAGAGAGAGTGGAAGAGAGGGAAAGACAGAGAGAAACATCCCTGGGAGAGAAACACACTGATTGGCTGCCTCCTGCACACGACCTGACCAGGGCCCAGGCTGGGGAGGAGCCTGAAACCGAGGTACCTGCCCTGGACCAGGATCGAACCCGGGACCCTTCTGTCCCCAGACCGATGCCCAACCACTGAGCCACACCGGCCGGCTGGCCTCCAGAACTCTGAGAGAAGGTGTTTCTGTTGCGTAAAGTGGCAGTTAATAGCATGTGGTTGAGGCAGCCCCAGATGCAGATGCCCGAGCCAGCACCCGCCCCTCCGCAGCCCTGGCTCTTGTTCCGGTGACTGCCCTCCTCCCACCACCCCAGGCAGTCCTGCCAGATCCAGGGCTGGTTCTGGAATGACTGTGACCCAGACCCGCGGGAGGAGAGGGACACCTGCTTCCCCCCCGAGACCCTCCTCTTCCCCAGGACGTTGCCGTGTGTCGCTACAGGCTGGGCCACAGCCTAGGACAGCCGTCGACAAACTACGGCCCGCTTGAAATGAATAAAACTATTGAAAAAAAAGACCGTACCCTTCTATGGAATGATGTTTACTTTGAATTTATATTAGTTCACACAAACAGTCCATCCATGCTTTTGTTCCGGCCTCCGGTCCAGTTTAAGAACCCATTGTGGCCCTCGAGTCAAAAAGTTTGCCCACCCCTGGACGTGGGGATGGGGCAGACAGGGCAGCGCCCGGGCCCAATGACCGTGAGCTGCTCCCCCCCCCCCTCCCGCCCCGGGACCGGGTGGAGCTGAGGGAGGGGCTGGAACGAGCCTGTACCCCCTCCGTCCAGGCTCACCACCTGCAGAGCTGCCGAGTGTGCGAGTCTGTACAGCCTCCCCTCCCCCCGGCTGATTCTCCGAAACGATGCCCCAGTGTCCCCAGCAGCTCCCAGTGGCCCCGCTGGACTGCAGGCAGCGAGTGAGAAAGGAAAACGTTCACCAAACAGTGTTTTAGGTGAAAGCAGTACCCATGAGGGCGTCTGCCTGGCCGCCCCCCCAGGTCTGCCCTCGGCACCTGGCCTCGGCTTTTTTGGAGGCTGGAGCGGGGGTGGCGTCTGCGTCTGTTGGGGTGAACTTGGGGGGCTTAGAAGCAAGAAAGGCTCATCACTCACAGTTCTGGAGGCTGGGAAGTGCAAGGTCACGGGGCCGTGAGGCCCGGCGTCCGGGGCCCTGCTTCCTCGGCGGCTGCGCGCGCGGGCCCTTTTATAAGCGCATCCCAGGCCGCCCACCCCAGCCCCGCCTCCCAGCACCACCGCCCGTCCTTCACTTCAGCGCCTGAAAGGGGGGCACAGGCGTTCAGTCCGGAGCAGATGGAAAGACCCTCTTACCCCAACTAGCTGATCCCCCAGAGCTGTCCGCGGCCTAGGCTCCTCCCTCCGGCCCTGCCCGCCACCTCCAGGTCCCTCCTTCAGAGAAAACACGCGCCTCATTTCAGTGGCCCTCCCAGCTCACCTGGCTTCTGAGCCCGACTCACCTGATGTGTTCGGTCTGTGGGTGGAGTCAACACGTTCCTCCTCCTTCGGGCTGAATGGACTCAGCACCCAGCCTGGGCTGTCCTTGCTGCCTCTCACCGTGGGCATCGCTGGGCACTGCCAGGCGCTTGTGTCCTGAGGTTGCCTCTTGCTGTCTGTTTGGTTCTCTTCCACCCGCACCTGGGAGCCCGGGGCCGACAGTCCTTGGCTCGGGGCGCAGCCTCCTGCCCTCTGGGCTGAGCCTGCCCCCCCCACCGGGCTGAGCCTGCCCACCTCCCCGGCTGAGCCTGCCCCCCCCCCCCGCTGAGCCTGCCCCCCCACTCCTGGGCTGAGCCTGTCCCCCTCTTCTGGGCTGAGCCTCCCCCTCCCCCCTCGGCTGAGCCTGCCCCCCCCCGGGCTGAGCCTGCCCCCCCACTCCTGGGCTGAGCCTGTCCCCCTCCTGGGCTGAGCCTCCCCCCCAACCCCCCGGGCTGAGCCTGCCCCCCAGCCTTCTCCCAGCCAGAAGTGGAGCTCCCTCCGTGGCAGCGCCACGCCTCGGTCCCGCCGGCAGCTGTCATTTGTATTTTTCTATGAACATACATTCTCCTCTTGGACGCTTTGAATACAATTATTTTTTAAAACCCTGTGGGTCATGGAGCCCACATGAGCTCATCGTAGAAATAGAAAACACAAAAGGAGGGGTTAGAAAACAAGAGACGCTGGGAAGAACCAGGAATAGAAAACCTTCCGAGAGGGCCCTTCAGGTGTTAAAGCTCCATAATAGCCGAGCGCACGCAGGACGCTGCGTTCTCCACCCATGAAAACTTAATTACCGCCAGAACAATGGACATCTATATGGAAACCGTTCTCATCAAGTCCACGCGAGGAGGTGGAAGTCCCTGCGATTTCAGCCTCTTTATTAAAAATGTAATTACTCATCGAAACAATGGGACCGGGAGGCCTGCCTCCGCGGGGCGGGCCGAGGGCTGAGGGCCGGGAGCTCGGTCCCGGGGCAGTGGCCGCGGGCCTTGGACAGGAAACGCGCACGCCGAGGCGGGAAGCCGGGAGAGGGAAGGGCCACACGTGTGAGAAGTGAAGGGCAGAGGGCAACGCAGAAGAATACGGGGACCTGAGTGTCGGGAGAACCACAGGAGGCCTCACAGCCACCAGCCCCCCTCTGTCCCCCCCCGCCGCCCCCCCCACCCCCGCAAGCCGCTCTCGCCTGCTGGACAGGACGGACGAGGGCTCTTCCCAGAGCTGCTCCGCCCGACGCCGCCCGCAGGTGCTCTGGGTTTTGCATGAAACATGCAGCCCTCTCCTGCGGGGTCAGTGGTGAGCTCGGCTCCTCTGGAGGGGCCCCGGCTGGTGGGGCCCAGATGGTGGGGCCCGGGCGGTGGGGCCCGGGCGGTGGGACCCGGACGGTGGGACCCGGACGGTGGAACCCGGACGGTGGGACCCGGGCGGTGGGACCCGGATGGTGGGACCCGGATGGTGGAACCCGGACGGTGGGGGACCCAGATGGTGGAACCCGGATGGTGGAACCCGGATGGTGGAACCCGGATGGTGGGACCTGGGCGGTGGGGGACCCGGATGGTGGAACCCGGATGGTGGAACCCAGATGGTGGGACCCGGACGGTGGGGGACCCGGACGGTGGGGGACCCGGATGGTGGAACCCGGATGGTGGGACCCGGACGGTGGGGGACCCAGATGGTGGGGGACCTGGATGGTGGAACCCGGATGGTGGGACCCGGACGGTGGAACCCAGATGGTGGGACCCGGATGGTGGAACCCGGATGGTGGGACCCGGATGGTGGGGGACCCGGATGGTGGGGGACCCGGATGGTGGAACCCGGATGGTGGGACCTGGACGGTGGAACCTGGATGGTGGAACCCGGACGGTGGGACCCGGATGATGGAACCCGGATGGTGGGGGACCCGGATGGTGGAACCCGGACGGTGGGACCCGGACGGTGGAACCCGGGTGGTGGGGGACCCGGACGGTGGAACCCGGGTGGTGGGGGACCCGGACGGTGGAACCCGGACGGTGGGGCCCGGATGGTGGGACCCAGTGGAACACTCAGACAGGAAAACGGGCTGGAAAGAGGCAACACTTGAATGAACTTGGGGCTGACGGGGTGAGCAGTGTGGCCCTTCCGCCCAGGGGCCAGGTGGTAACCGTCATGGGCATCGCGGGCGAGAGGCAAACAGGCTCTTGTGCACATTCACACGCCTTTTCAGTGTGGCTCCCAGGTCGGACAGAAGCAGCCCCAGCGAAGCCCCAATTTCGACGATGGTCTGGGGCCTGGCGTCCATAGGACTTTGGAATTTTCTTTTTTCCTGGGAACAAGTAGTTCATGTCCAAGAAAATATCACCTTTGAACACATCAGGTCAAATCACAGAAAATCGAGTTACAAGTAAAGGCAAGATGCTAATCCCAAGACCAGCCCTTTGGGTGAGGTCTGCTCAGCCAAGCGACTTGCTCAGGGCTAGTCCATGCGCCCCCCCCTCACCCCCCCGCCCAGGCAGGTCCCCTCACTCCCCCGTCAGTCTAGTCTCCCTGGTGGCTGAATGGGGCTGCCTCCTGGGCTGTGGCTGAATGGGGCAGGACCGGGAAAGGGACACGGTGCACCCGCGGCAGCTCTCACTCACTCACCCTCGAGCACAGAAGTGGTGCCCAGGCAACTGCGATCCCCACGCACACGCCCCCGTTACAAACCTGCGGGGGGAGGGGTGCCCGCGACCGCTGCCTCCCTCCTCCAAGTCCCAGGCGCTTCTGTGTGGCAACCAGACCGCCCGAGTTAAGAATTTATACACGTGCCTGAACACACAAAACTAGTTTCCTACTGCGCTGCACAAATATTGTGCGATTTGTCATATTTAAAATAAGACAAGTCGGTGATTTAACCTCAGCAGATGGATCTTGTTCTTTTAAGCGGCTGGGTTGTAGATGTCGTTCCATGATTTAAGCTCCCACTCAGCCATTTCTAGCTTTTTGGGGTTTTTTTTGTTAATCCTCACCCGAGGATATTTTCTCCACTGATTTATAGAGCGAGTGGAAGGGAGGGGAGAGAGGGACAGCGATGGGAGACGTCGGCTGGCTGCGCCCCTGACATCGGCGAGGTCCGCGTGGCTGCCCACGTGACTCGCGGGCTTCTAATTCTGGGGGAGCTGAGAGGCTTTTCACCAATGTTGGCTTCTCTGCCGCTGGCGGTAAAGCCACCTTCACAGTCACAGGAAGTGACGTCCACGCCCCTTCCATTCAGAGCATTTCACCCACCCCGACTTCCCATCAGTCCCGACTTCCCATCAGTCCCGACTTCCATCAGGTCCCCCGACTTCCCATCAGTCCCCCCGACTTCCCATCAGTCCCCCCAACTTCCCATCAGGTCCCCCGACTTCCCATCAGTCCCCCCAACTTCCCATCAGGTCCCCCGACTTCCCATCAGGTCCCTCAACTCCCCATCAGCCTCCCCCCGACTTTCCATCAGGTCCCCGACTTCCCATCAGTCCCCTCCGACTTCCCATCAGACTCCCCCTGACTTCCCATCAGTCCCCCTGACTTCCCATCAGACTCCCCCCGACTTCCCATCAGTCCCCCACGACTTCCCATCAGTCCCCCCCGACTTCCCATCAGGTCTCCCCGACTTCCCATCAGTCCCCCCACTTTCATTCTGAGAGACTGAATGAGGGCTTTCCTCATCTCCCTGTTTGAAAGTTAAGTAGACGTTACCTCTTTTGGACCAAGGACTAAATTTGTTCTTATTTCTTCCTAATACTTTAATGTAACTCCCACATCCACTGTATGTACACAATTCTGAATATTTAACTATGATCTGCATTACAGAGTCCAGCTCAGTAAACGTGAGCGGGCAAAGCACAACTTCTTTCCTAATAAACCCTGTCCTGCATCTGCGCCCAAGGTGCTTCCTGTGCAGCAGCGGCGACGCTGAGCCTTGAAACGCTCCCCAGCCCTTTCAGGACCCGTGACCCCGGCACCCCCTCCACCCGGCGCCCCCACCACCTGGCATCCCCTCCACCCGGCGCCCCCACCACCCGGCATCCCCTCCACCCGGCGCCCCCTCCACCCAGCATCCCCTCCACCCGGCGCCCCCACCACCCGGCGCCCCCACCACCCGGCACCCCCTCCACCCGGCGCCCCCTCCACCCGGCATCCCCTCCACCCGGCGCCCCCACCACCCGGCGCCCCCTCCACCCGGCATCCCCTCCACCCGGCGCCCCCTCCACCCGGCATCCCCTCCACCCGGCGCCCCCACCACCCGGCGCCCCCTCCACCCGGCGCCCCCTCCACCCGGCGCCCCCTCCACCCAGCATCCCCTCCACCCGGCGCCCCCACTACCCGGCGCCCCCTCCACCCGGCATCCCCTCCACCCGGCGCCCCCACCACCCGGCGCCCCCTCCACCCGGCATCCCCTCCACCCGGCACCCCCTCCACCCAGCATCCCCTCCACCCGGCGCCCCCACCACCCGGCGCCCCCACCACCCGGCATCCCCTCCACCCGGCGCCCCCTCCACCCAGCATCCCCTCCACCCGGCGCCCCCACCACCCAGCATCCCCTCCACCCGGCGCCCCCTCCACCTGGCATCCCCTCCACCCGGCGCCCCCACCACCCGGCATCCCCACCACCCGGCGCCCCCTCCACCCGGCATCCCCTCCACCCGGCGCCTCCTCCACCCTCCACCTGGCATCCCCTCCACCCGGCGCCCCCTCCACCCAGCATCCCCTCCACCCGGCGCCCCCACCACCCGGCGCCCCCACCACCCGGCATACCCTCCACCCGGCGCCCCCTCCACCCAGCATCCCCTCCACCCGGCGCCCCCACCACCCGGCGCCCCCTCCACCCGGCGCCCCCACCACCCGGCATCCCCTCCACCCGGCGCCCCCTCCACCCGGCGCCCCCACCACCCAGCATCCCCTCCACCCGGCGCCCCCTCCACCCGGCGCCCCCACCACCCGGCATCCCCTCCACCCCCTCGAGGCCCTGTGCCGACCTCGGCCTTTCTGCACCTGTGCTGCAAGCACCCAAGTGCTTCTGCTTCCCGCGAAGAAAGGACTTTTCTGTCATTCTCTGTCACTGAGCATGCTCTAACTGCCCCCATGAGATCGGACACGGCTCCGGGGGGCAGGACACCTCCCTCCTGAGAATCACGGAGCCGAACCAGGCGCAGCGGCTGAAGCACGAGCCACGGCGAAGCCAGGCAGCGCGGCCGAGGACGGTCCCGCTTAAGGAGACACTTGCTGGCGACGGCGCGGACAGTGACACGGCAACAGGGGCGCCTCTGACCGCGGACCCCAGGGCTGAGGCTTCGCACGGGAGTCAGCCGAGCTGACAGCCCGCCCACACCCTCCGCACAGGCCGGCCTCGCGACATCTTCGCTTTATTTTGGTAAAATAGCGTTTCCTTCACGTTTACGACTTACAGAGTGGGATCCTTACCTTCCTCCCATTCTCAGGTTTTCACAACTAGAACTCTTAGATTTTCCTACAGAAAGTATTTGTCCGTTTCTACCTCATTTAGCAGCTTAGGGTGGACTCAATCCGGGAGACTTGCCAAGTCTAACAGACATGTCTGTCAAATGCCGCAAAGGAGGTCTCGTGGGAACAGACAACGCCCGGGGTCACCAGCACCCAGCCGTGGAGAGACCCCTCTGCACCTGCAGCTGGGACGAGGCCTCAGACCTTCAGAAAGTTCCGAGGAGGCAGGAGAGCATTTCTCCCCAGATGTCCAAGTGGCTTCCTGTGCCCACGCTGGGCGGAGCTGGAAGAACACAGAGATGGCGACCTGAGACCCACGAGCACAACTTCCATCAATCACTGTGCTGCCGGTGACGCTCCCCAGGTCACAGAGCTTCGGGGTGCAGACGGCCCAGCGGGCCCCGGGGTCAGTACGCCGCGTCGAGGTGCTTCCCGATGGTGTTCAGCTGGATGTTGGACGCGCCCTCGTATATTGTACCTTAAACAAAGGGACCGGAGTGAGGACCCGGCTGCGTGTGCGGAAGGCACAGCTCTGCGGACAGACCTGCACCTGCTCCACGCTCTGCTCCGCGCCAGTGCCCCGCGCCCCGAGCATGTGGCCTGCGGAGGCGGCTGTGCCTGCGAGACGATGGCCCTCCGCCTGGGAGTGGGATTCCGATTCCAGAATCCGCATCACACAGGCGAGGCTCCCGTCCCTGAGCCGGCAGCGCAGAAGCCCGAGGGCCCTCAGGACCGCGGCCTGCAGGGCGGCTCTGCCCTCCGCCTGGACAGAGCCTCGGATGCTCAGGCTCATAGGCAGGTAGCTTCTGAAACTGTGACTCACACTTCAAAGAACAGACAAAACAAACCCCAAATGTTAACGTTTTTAGTAAAAGAAAAATTAAGGCAGATTTTAAAAAATCCTCACCCGAGAATGATTTTTCATTGATCTTCAGGGAGGGGGAAGGGGGGTGGGAAACATCGATCAGTTGTCTCCCATATGTGCCCCCACCCAGGATCCAACCTGCCACCTGGGTGTGTGCCCTGCCCGGGACCTGGACCCCAACCTTCTGGTGGCGGGACGATGCTCCGACCCACTGAGCACCGGCCAGGGGGACCGAGTGTGCTGTGGTTTTACTAGAAGGTCTGCCGAGGCATTTGGAAAGGCAATTTGATGTTTTTAAAAGAACCTGTAAACCCAGTTCTTGAGGGAAGAGGTGGGAAGCGCAGCCAGGGGAGAGGCAGCCCCCGGCGCAGGCGCACACACCGCCGCTATGGCCCGCACACCCGTGGCGGCGGCAGCAGGGCGAGCCGACGGGAGCAGCCTTACCGATCTTGGCGTCTCGGAAGTACTTCTCCACCGGGCAGTTCCTAGTGTAGCCCACGCCTCCCATCCAGTCGATGCATCTGCTGGTCGTCAGCCCCGCGACCTACCAAACACAGCAGAGGTCACCCGTGTGACCACACCACCTGCGCGTCCCACTCCGGTGCCGCGCGGGCGGGCGGGCAGAGCGGACACGGGTCTGGTACCCTGGCCCTCAAGGGAGGTGGAGGCAGGAGCTGACTGGGGACGAAGGGTTCAGTGACTACGTGAGGCTACGGAAGGAGGACAAACTGCTGAGGCGAGGAACAGCAGCCCCGGGACCTGGCCGAGTTCTCAGGCCACGTCTGTGTAACGGTACAAGTCTGTGTAACACGGAGCTCATCTGTGTAACACGGTACACACCTGTGTAACGGAACACGTCTGCGTAACACAGAGCTTATCTGTTTGAACAGAGAGCGCACACACGGGCAGCCCCTTCTGGGTGTTTCCATTTCTCATCATCTCCATGGCACTCACTCGCCCGACGTGGAACCATGCGGGCAACGCCAGCACTCGGACGAGGCTGACTGGGGGTTTACGAGGGTCCTCCCACCAGAACTGGGCGCCATGGTTTCCATGTGGGACCCCGGGGACACTCGGGATCTCACAGAACGAAGGCCCTTTCCGACGGAAGCGCCTGCGTTTTTATTATTTTTTGAATTATTAGCAGCAGCAGCAGCAGCAGCAGCACTTCACCTCGGACGCGTAGTACTTGGCCATGGCCGCCTCCTTGATGAACGGCTTCCCCGCCTCCACCAGCCGCGCGGCGTTGTAGGTCAGCAGCCGCGCCGCCTCCAGCTGGGTGGCCACCTGGGCCACCTGGTGCTGCAGCCCCTGGACAGGAGGCCAAGTTAGAGAAGGCGCCCAAGTCCCGCCGATGGGCGACAGAGACTCAAACATCCCCCAAGGAGCCCACACTCGTGTTGTAAAAACACTTCACAACCTGCCGCCTGCACGGCATGTGTTGCTTTAAGAAGTTTTCCAAGTTCATGTAATTCTGTATCACTGTCAAGGTTGAAAAAATTAACGATCACCAAGTTAACTTTAAAAATTTGAGTTATATTTAATAATTATTTTCAACCTTTTTTATGTTCAAGTGGAGGTTAAACAAAATTCCAGAAGAGCAAAATTTTGAATATACATTTTCATTTGCTTGAATTAAGAAAATTTTCATTCTCATCTAGTTGCTCGAGCTTGCGGTCTAGCGGAGAGAATGATGTTAGCTCAGGCAGAGCAAAACCAACTGCTCTACTGAGAGTAAAGCTTCTAAAAACGACCACCTTGAATCCAGGCCTCACACAGACATAAAACTAATAAGCTGCTTTTCATGATCAAACTTCTAAGTTTTCTTTTAATCACCCCGAGAAGCAGCTTTAGAAATGTCACCCCTGGCCCTTCCTCCCCCCCATGTCCATGTCCGCCGCTTCCTGTGTGCAGAGGGACCACGCCTCCCTCACCCTGCCCGTGTCTGTCCCTCTGCTGCTGCTGGTGTGGCTGCTCTGAGAAAGTCCTCGAGGACAGAAGCTGGGACAACAGATCCTGTAATTCTGATACCACCCCGCATGGCCCTGGGAACTCGGTCTCTGTGCAGAGGATGGCGGTGGTCACGTGACTGTGGGGACCCTGGGAACTTGGTCTCTGTGCAGAGGATGGCGGTGGTCACGTGACTGTGGGGACCCTGGGAATTCGGTCTCTGTGCAGAGGATGGCGGTGGTCACGTGACTGTGGGGACCCTGGGAATTCGGTCTCTGTGCAGAGGACGGCGGTGGTCACGTGACTGTGGGGACCCTGGGAATTCGGTCTCTGTGCAGAGGACGGCGGTGGTCACGTGACTGTGGGGACCCTGGGAATTCGGTCTCTGTGCAGAGGACGGCGGTGGTCACGTGACTGTGGGGACCCTGGGAATTTGGTCTCTGTGCAGAGGACGGCGGTGGTCACGTGACTGTGGGGACCCTGGGAATTCGGTCTCTGTGCAGAGGATGGCGGTGGTCACGTGACTGTGGGGACCCTGGGAATTCGGTCTCTGTGCAGAGGATGGCGGTGGTCAATGACTGCGGGGATCCGACCAGGCCTGCTGTGCTCCCACTTTGCAGACCTTGACCTGACTGCGCACCCCCAACCCGGGGTCTCTGCATGCGTGCGGTGCATGTGCTAGCACGATGCCTGGCCAGCACCCCGAGATGCAGCAGGCCGGAGCGGGGAAGGAAGAGCGGCTGGAGTCCGAGCTCACGGGGACCGCGCAGACCGCGTGGTGATCCCTGTGGTCACTGCCGATGAGCTGGGTGAGCTCGTCAGCTGCCCCAGCCGCCAACCTGCTGAGACCTGCTGAGGGCGGGCCCCAGCCCCTCCCCTGGCAGCCGGGAGCTCTGAGAGCCAGGCCACTGGGCCAGGCCGGTGCCACGCCCACGCTGGCGGAGGGCACCGCTCTGGCACTTTGCTTTCTGTGCCGAGTGCGCCCGTGGAAGGGGCGGGGCAGACCGAGCGAGTCTCCGGAGGACCCTGCGCGGCTCCGGCCTGTCACTCACTGAACACCGCCGGCCTCCGCCACGCGCTGGCGCCTGCCCGCCGGAGGGAAACCGCCCGGAGGACGGGCCTCATCTCTACCCGACAGAGCGGGCCGTCGGGGCGCAGAGCGGGCGGGGCCTGTCTCAGGCCTAAAGCCAGTAACACAGAGGACCAGGACCTGAGCCCAGCAGTGACTGCAGACCCGTGTGCGGAGCTTGGGAAGCCGTGCGGAGCCACCTCCAAGGCTCTCCCAGACACCCGGGTCCCCTCCCTCTCCCACTGGGATCCGAGGGTCCCCCACGGCTTTGCGCCCCCTCTTCACTAGCGGGAAGGCAGGCGGGTCCAGCACAGGGAAAGATTCTAAGGATTATATACCTGAAAGTCAAATAATCTTTTGCCAAACTGCATCCTTTCTTTAATATACGGAACAGTGTAGTCAAAACATCCTTGAGCCAATCCCAGCATCTGAGGGAAGAAAAGATCAGAATTTCTTATTTTGTTACAGAGCCCGAACCTGGGCAGGGGCCAGTGTGGCTAAGCCGGGCGTCAGACTCCCGCCCAGGGCGAGTGCAGGTGGGAACACTGCCTGCTCACACCCTCGAGGACCGCCCAGGCCTGGGGCAGCCCCGCTGCAGCTCCTCCTGGCTGACCACGCTCCGCATCGGCCGAACGGTCCCCGCTTAGAAATGGTCCCTGAATTCAACGTTACGCCGTCATGAGGTCACATCTAACCACGGCATGCCATGCAGGCTCAGAAAGAGCGAAAGAGAATCGGCAGGTTAAGCTTTGGGGGAAATGCCCACAACTTCAATGTTCCATTCGAACACGTCACCTTTCCTCTAGCCGTTTCTTTAGAACTTTCTGGAGAACAGACTATCGTGTGAAAGTGAAAGGACGAAAACAAAGCAGCACTCCGACAGGACAAAGGGAGCGCGGGCGGGCCTGTCACCCTGGAACGGCAGTTGTTTCACCTCGGAACAGTTCCCTATCGCGTGAACGGACACAGGCGGCTGTCCGCTAAAGCCGGCCTCCCTCTGAAAGGCTTTCACTGCAAACCCTGGGAGCCTAAGGCTCTGCGGCTGCAGAGGGCCGAGGACGGGCACCTTCAGACCCGCTGCCTGGGCCTCGGTCCCTACGAGGCGCCCGCCGCCCCCTGACCTTCACTTCCGGTCCGGCTGTAAGGCCCCCAGCAACAGCCGCCCGCCAGCCGCGAGCTCTGCGCCAGAGCGTCTACGTTGGCGCCATGTCTGACGGAGCTGAGCCGCAGGAACCCTTTCAGAAGAACAGAGAAGCCCGTCTCTTCAGTAAGATGTTATCTAGTTCTGCGGGGGGGTAAGCGTCACGATTTAAGAATATTCTGTTAGCAAACCTAGCAGCCGTGAAAAAAATCTCGAGTCATACCACAACATTTGAGCAATCCAACAGCTAGTCTGTATAATAACCTAAAATGTAAAAGCTCTTCTGTTTGTGAATTCCGGATATTCACTGACTAAAAGTAAATAAATATATCCTACAAAAAGGATGTAATTTATAAAACCAAAGGCTTTACTCATTTTCTTAATCTAAGAAATAACCATACCACTTAATAGAAACATGTGCTATGCATGACAAAGGGCAAATATGATAAATGACTGAATAGTTCTCACACCACATATCTATTCAATGCAGCTCTTGTATTTCAAGCGTCTCACACACAAATCCCCTGAATTTCACATGCAAAACCAAGAACAAACATTTCATTATCTATTGATTAGACACTTGTACTACATAGTTCAAAATCACTTCTTCTTAAATTAGAATGTTCTTCCAGAATGGATTTCATGCGTTAAAGACTTGATTTAAAATAAAATACTGCATCTATCACACAGCCTGGACGTCATCGATGCAGGTATCGGGCAAACGTTCATGTCCGAAAGCAG
Source organism: Myotis nattereri (assembly GCF_964212035.1). NCBI lineage: Eukaryota > Metazoa > Chordata > Mammalia > Chiroptera > Vespertilionidae > Myotis > Myotis nattereri. The sequence goes on from NC_138088.1 coordinate 60,672,821, forward strand.
GAAGCCGCCACCTGAGCCCACTGTTGGTTCTCAGGACATCTCTGATGGGGAGCCCAGAGCCCTGTGGGCCTGGAGGGAGGGCGCCCCCTTGTGTCCGCATGCTTCCCCTCTTGCTGGCTGCACTGCATTTCCCCTTCCCGCTGTTCATTGACTGGGGGGGGGGGGGGGGGGGAGCGTGCCAGGGCACAAGGCGACCCACCTGAGCAGCGATTCCTATTCTCCCTTCATTGAGGCTCCCTATGGCGTACTTGTAGCCATGGCCCACCTGCCCCAGGACATTGGCTTCTGGAACCTGGAAAAAACCCAATTATTTCTCAATTTAATTCAACATAATTCATTTTGATTATGTGTGTGTGTACGTGTGTGTGTGTGCGTGTGTGTGTGTTTTAAATGTTGCCCTAGCTCAGTGGTCAGCAAACTCATTAGTCAACAGAGCCAAATATCAACAGTACAACGATTGAAATTTCTTTTGAGAGCCAAATATTTTAAACTTAAACTATATAGGTAGGCACACTGTTATTTACTTAATTAGGGGACTCCTAAGGCTTAGGAAGAGCCACACTCAAGGGGCCAAAGAGCCGCATGTGGCTCGCGAGCTGCAGTTTGCCGACCACAGCCCTAGCTCTTTTGGCTCAATGGATAGAGCATCAGCCTGAGGACCAAAGGGTCCCGGGTTCAATTCCTGGTCAGGGCACGTGCCCGGGTTGCGGACTCGGTCCCCAGTGGGGGGCGTGCAGGAGGCAGCCGATCCATGATTCTCTCTCATCATTGATGTTTCTATCTCTCCCTCTCCCTTCCTCTTTGAAATCAATAAAAGTATATTTTAAAAATGTTTTTGTTGGTTTCAGAGAGAGGAAGGGAGAGGGATAGAGGAACAGAAACATTAACGATGAGAGTCATTGATTGGCTGCCTCCTGACGCCTCGCTCTGGGCCTGTGCCCTGACCGGGAATCGAACCGTGACCTCCCGGTTCATGGGTCAATGCTCAACCACTGAGCCGCGCCGGCCCAGCTGATTTTTTACTTTTAATGCACATTGACTGCAACGCGTGTGCCGTGACCCAGCACAGTGCTCGGCCCCAGCTGTGCCCGCGGTGAATGGCTCCCGGCGCGGCTCTGGGAGAGACGGCCCCTGCCCAGAACCCGCCGGCATCTGCTGGCGACGAATGCGTCCAGAGGCAGGAGTCGCTCACGGCTCCTCAACAGCACGAAGGAACGAGGCGTCCCCAGCTCCTGTCCGCATGGCCCAGTGTGAGCGACACGGGGAGTCGCAGGAAACACGGACTCCCTGTGGCCGCTCGGGCGGGAACTGTCCCGTGGAGACTGTCACCCAGGAGAATGCATGTGTGTGCACGTGCGTGTGTGCCTAGAAAGGAGGGAAGGGGGGAGGTGACCATGTTCACGCATCACTTTCAAAAAGCTGCACCAGAAGCAGCAAAAGATGCACTGGCTTTAGGATAAGGACAGCGAGGAGAGATGGGCAGATGGAGAAAGAGAAGAGAAAGCAGGAAAAGGAAGGCAGCCATGAGGCCCCGACACCTGCGGGCCAGTCTCTCTCTCTGAAGTCCACCCTCACGGCCTCTCTCTCTCTCTAACGTCCACCCTCACGGCATCTCTCTCTCTCTAACGTCCACCCTCACAGCCTCTCTCTCTCTCTAAAGTCCACCCTCACGGCCTCTCTCTCTCTCTAACGTCCACCCTCACAGCCTCTCTCTCTCTCTAAAGTCCACCCTCACGGCCTCTCTCTCTAACGTCCACCCTCACGGCCTCTCTCTCTAAAGTCCACCCTCACGGCCTCTCTCTCTAAAGTCCACCCTCACGGCCTCTCTCTCTCTCTAACGTCCACCCTCACGGCCTCTCTCTCTCTCTAACGTCCACCCTCACAGCCTCTCTCTCTCTCTAAAGTCCACCCTCACGGCCTCTCTCTCTCTCTAAAGTCCACCCTCACGGCCTCTCTCTCTCTCTAAAGTCCACCCTCACGGCCTCTCTCTCTAAAGTCCACCCTCACGGCCTCTCTCTCTCTCTAAAGTCCACCCTCACGGCCTCTCTCTCTCTCTAAAGTCCGCCCTCATTTTAAAAGACTCAACTCAGAACTGAGGGGCGCTGCCCGGTGCTTCCCATCTCCCTGAGCAACACCCCCACCTGGTGGCCTGGCTGCACCCACACAGGCTCCTGCCTGAGCCTGGCCACAGCATCATGCGTGTAAACGGGTCAATTCCTGACTCAGGAGCTGCCGGGCAGCCAGGCTCCCTCTGGCCTAACCCTTGGGGAGCACAGTGATCATGGCCCCGAGCACGTCCTCGTCCGAGCCCACCGGGCCCGCGGTCGCCGCCTCCCCGCACCCGGGTCCGCGCGGAGCGGCTCACACCCGCCGACGCGCTGGAGCTGACACCCACCTTGACGTCCTCGAGGGTGAGCGGGCAGGTGGACGAGGCCCTGATGCCCAGCTTGTTCTCGGCTTTCCCCACGTGGAAGCCCTCCGTGTCCCGGTCGACCACGAAGCAGGTGATGCCTCGGTACCCCTAGGGGAGGGGGGTGTGAGCACCCGGCTGATTAGATCCCTCTTTCCCACCATTCAGGTAAACAGAGCCCAGAAGGGACCTTTAGCGAGAGCCGCCGGGGCTGGCACTGCAGCATGTAGGCGACACGGAGGAGCAGAGGGCCCGGGCTCAGGCTCACTCGCCTCGCCCCCCTCCTTCCTCAGAACCCAGTGGGGCTTTTACATGATCCAGTTACAGAACCACATGATCATGGGGACTCCACGTTTCATACTCCATTTCATTAAAAACTTCAAAGTCTTAAAACTTAATTCAATTAAATGTCACATTCGAGAAAAGACAAAAGTTAAAATGTATTTACTTTGCTGTATGTCTATTTTCCAATTGAATAAAAGAGTCTTAAAACTAAATGTACTAACCAGGTACCTGGATTTCTCATCGCTAAGTAGGGAATGAGAAATGAACCGACACTGACGATGGCCGCCCCGCGGGGCGCACACCTGCACAGCACCAGGAGGCTGGGCCTCGAGGGAGGAGGGCGCCAACCCTGCCCGTGCCGCGGAGGGAGACTCCAGGACAAGGCCTTGGGGACCTGGACGCGGGACGGAGATAAAGAGGACAGACGGGGTGCGGGAACTGACCGCGCCCGGGTCCACGTTCGCCATCACCAGGAAGAGCTCGGCCTCCCGGGCACTGCTGATCCACATCTTGGACCCGTTGAGAACGTAGTGGCCCCCCTTCTTCTCGGCTCTGGTCTTCAGGGCGAACGAGTCGCTGCCGGCCCCGGCCTCCGACAGGCAGAAGCTCCCCACCTGCGGGGCACGCGCGCCAGTCACTGTCACACTCCGCATGACACACTCTCGGCAGCAAGCACCTGCTCAGCCGCCGGCCACGCTCACAACCTGCGCGCTCCCGGGCGGAGATGGCGCCCGACGGCAGTGTCTCCCCAACCCCGTCTCAGGCAGGCTGGGGCCCAGCACACACGTCCAATGCTGAGTTTAAGTGAATCGGCTCCTCCAGGAGAAGGACAGCGCGATGGCCGTGAGCCCTCCAACGAAGGCGTCACAAAATATCATCGGGTCAAAAAGAGTAACTCCACCATCACACGGCCGTTCTCTCAGTTTCCAAGGGGCAGGCGACAGGCAGAGTGCGTTTAGCGGCGTGCACGCACCAGGGGCCTTTGCGGGGCCCGCTCTCCGGCCCGGAGCAGCCATTCCCCACACAGCACGTCCTCCCAGACCGAGCACAGAAAGCCCCGCCCCGCCCCCCGCGGCCTCACCTTGGCCGTGGCCAGCTGGCTCAGGTAGGCCGCCTTCTGCTCCTCCGTCCCGTGCTTCCGCACCAGCCCGTTCACCACCGTGTTCTGGATGTCGCAGATCAGCGCCACGGACGCGTCCACCTTGGCCAGCTCCTCCACCACCAGGACGAGGGAGAAGAAGGAAGCCCCGGTCCCTCCATACTTGGCGTCGATGTCCACGGCCATGAACTGCGGGAGAGCAGGGCGGCGCTTTATAAGTCGAAGGTAAGCTGTGGCCACGCCCCTTCTCAATCCTGTATTTCGCAGGAATGCCTCACTGTATTTACGTATATGACACAGACCACACGAATCTGGAACGGATGACATAACTAAACGCTACGCTACCTGCTTCCATTTGTGACCTAAAGAGCAAAGCACAGGGAAGACGCTGTGAAGACCAGGGAAGGACGCGAGAAGCCTGCCATGAACAACCCCGACGACCCTCACCGCTCAGGCCTGCAGGTGGCGGCCCTTCCCACTGGTGTCACTGTGAGGAGGACAGTGAAGGGGGACCTGCTCGTGGGAACGTCTGCTCGCACTCAGCACCACCTCCCCAGCCAGGAGCTGCCCCTGACTCCTCAACCCTCCAGGGCGGCTCCTCTGAGCCACTGCAGCAAACCCCGACGGTAGCGGACACAGCTGGCGGCACTTCCTGGACCAGCTGGACCGGCGGCCGGGCTTCCCAGGACCCGCAGCCGCTCAGCAGCTCGGCCGGGACCAGGACCCCCAGCTCCCCGGGTGCAAGTCCTCGTTCCAGGAAGAGGAGGTGGTGCAGGTAGTTCACCACCCGGCGCGGGAAACTGGCAGGCGAGCGCCCCCTTCCTCTCCGACACTCTGGCCCCCTCCACTGCCGTCTGGTGGTGGCTTTCTGTTTGAAGCTGGGGGACACGTAGCTGGGCTGAAGGGACAGCCTCAAAGGGAGATGGAAGTGGTCGGGCTCCGGGAGGAAGCAGCGAGGGCGGTAGCTCCCTGCAGAGCTCAGATGCTATCCTCACAGACCCCACATCATCTAAAAGCAGGCCAGCATTTTAACCCGGAAGGTGTTTGCAGGGATGGAAGTGGAAGACATGCATGTGTACCCCTTGCTGAAACAGTCCTTGTATGACTGACTTCTCCATTTTTGCATTTTCATCCATGGTCGAGACCAAAGGAGCAACTTGTTCCCGGGCAAATTTTTTAACTGTAGGAAAAAAAATACCATAAGTCTTTACTCTATTGCTATGACGTGCATTACTTTTTTCAAAAAGAATTTTAAATGAGTGTCAAACAATTCCATTCACGAACGCAGGTACACAGATCCGCCCATGTGCTTGGACCTCATGCCGCAGCCCGACCCGGCCAGGGGCCCACTCACCTGCGCTCTGGATCATTAGCTCCTCATCGGAGAGCGTCTGCAGGGGGGCGCCAGGGAGCCCGCCGCCTGCCGGGCTGAGCAGAGCCTCGGAGTGGGAGGCCCGGAGGGCACCGGGAGGGCTCTTCCAAGCAGGCAGGCAGGTTGGGAAGTTTCGTCTAAGCTGTAAAAACAGTCCCCGTTGAGTAGGGAGCCCACAGGCACACGTGTACACACATACACACACCACACACACGGATAGGGAACACACACCACACATGTACACATATATGCACACACGTGTGCACACACACACACGGTAGGAGAAGTGTCAGAACATCAACTTCTTGTTCACGGTCATGGGAACAAAAGCAAACACTGGCTTCGGGGATATTACTCCTTTGCCAGCAACGAGCTGCTCCGAATGAACACATTTCCCAGATGATTAACTTTTACCTGCAAGGAAAGAGAACTTTCTAGATGGAGCTCATGCTTACGTCCACGGCCTGTTTTGTTTCTTCGGCTGCTCATTGGGAGGAGAGCACAGCACAAAAGGGGTGAAGAAAAGATGCTCTGGGCCGGCGGCGTGGCTCCGGTGAGCGTCCGCCTAGGAACCAGGAGGTCAGGGCACAGGCCCGGGTGCAGGCTCCATCCCCAGGGGGGGCGTGCAGGAGGCAGCGATCCATGGTTCTCTCTCATCACTGGTGTTTCTCTCTCTCTCCCCACCTCCTTTCCTCTCTGAAATCAATAGAAACTTTTTTTTTTAAGAGAAAAGCAGCTCTGGAGTCAGAGCACTGGCCTCGAACCCTCGCACCTCATATCCAACAAGGCCGTGACCTTGGACAAGTGATATCTGACCTCGGTTAGCACCTCCATCCCGGTCCCTCCCTGTAAAGTGCGGAGAATCCCCTCGGAGTCCTGAGGACGAGGAGAGAAGCCATGGAAAGGGCCCAGCGAGGACCCACCAGAGAGGGCTCCGTGGATGGAGATGGCTTTCTGTCAGGTCCGCGGGGTCCCTGGCGGTCAGTCGTCATGACAGGTGCGGTCCCAGCGGCAAGTGACCTCGGGGACCTGCCAGGCTAGGACACTCCCTGTCGCCGTGTCCATTCTACTCAGCAATGGAGTTGCTACAATTTTATTGAAAAAAGAGGCCTTCCCACTTTAAAGACTTATTATACCTTTTCACTGTTCTTTTGCGGCATTTTAGTAACGGAGACAAGGAATCAGTCATTTCCTGAGCGTGAGGACATGCCCAGTAAGGGCAGCTGGCAGAGAAGTGCACATATTATGTGATTCTATTCAGGAAAATCCAGAGGAGGGAGGGCGGCGGCCGGGAGGGGGAGGGGGAAAGGAAAGGTGGGGGAGAGGAGGAGGAGGGGAGGAGTTGTGAAGGGCGCAGGGATGCCTCGGTGAGGAACATCTCCCAGCCTCTCTGGGTGATAGGCGGGCGCACAACTCTGTCAATGGGCTGAAAATCACCGTATCATTCACTTAAAAGGACTGAGCTTCATGGTAGGGCAGTTATTCGGGAATAAAGCTGTTTAGAAAGAAACCCGTGCTTCCCTTTTCCCTAACAAGGAAGAGGCTGCCTCGGGCCCTGGCACCCGCCCGCTGGGCGTCCAGAGGGGAGGCGAGCGCTGGCAGCTTCCCAGCAGCTGCTGATCGCACAGGGCGCCAGGCGGGTGGGGAGGGCCAAGCGGCGCAGGGGCAACAGCAGCGCCTGCGTCACGGCAACTCCCTCCGGCGGGTTCCGGTGACACCCACGGAGCCACTGACACATGGAGAACCGGAGGGAGCGCCCGCTGCACCCACGGCTGTCCCCTGCGCCGGCCATCGCCGCATTCCGCTCCGGACTGAACGGGGACAGAAGCGCTGGCCACACAGAAGGAAGGCGAGGGTCTTCACTCCTCGGCTCCACTTCGCTTCGTATTGAAAGGAGGAGGCAGGTAGTTTAGGGCAAAGTCGCGTGGAGCTCCTCTCGTTCAGAGACAGAGGTGGGACACGAACATCTGGGCCAGGAAGGAGGAGGGACACGGTGCAGGGGGGAAAGTGCTCACTGTATGCTGAGCGAGCAGAACCCATTCTTTAAAAAATGTTATTATTTCAGAGAGGAAGGGAGAGGGAGAGAGAGAGAAACATCAGAGAGGAGAGAGAATCCTGGGTCGGCTGCCTCCTGCATGCCCCCTACTGGGGATCGAGCCCGCAACCTGGGCCTGTGCCCTGAACGGGAATCGAACCCTGACCTGGTTCCTAGGTCAACACTCCACCCCTGAGCCACGCTGCTGGGCTCGATGGTGACTTCCGAGAGCCCCTGCCCTGCGTGGGGGCCGCCATCACGTGCTTGTCCACGGAGCACCCACGGCACCTCCTCACAGTCTGTGCTGTGAGGAACTGGGGTTTATGCCTCGCCCAGCCCTTCCCAGAGCTTCCGTCCCGTCTGTTTCCTATCAATCGCCAGAGCGGTTGCTCTTAGACGAGACGCACTGGTGACCAAACCTGGGGCCTGGGGTCTGGGGACGCCTGTGGGCGGAACCGAAGTCCAGGGACTTGGATGGGTTAGAACCACACCTTCACGTCCGCCCTCTTGCAGAAACGTGTTTTCTTCCCTTCTGAGCGTAGGCCACGAGTCCCGCGGGTGAAGAGTGAGCTGTGACTGTCGCCAGAAGACAGGACAGATGCTTCCACATCACAGAGCAGGGGGTCCCCAGACCCTGAGACATTGTTGGGGCTCATTACTACTTCACAGTCACGGCAGTTACTCAACTGCTGCCGGGTCTTATTTTAGAAGCACCGATTGTTATATTACAATTTAAAATACTTTAATAACTTTATCACAATTTATTTCCTCTGTAAGCCTACAGATCTATGCATTCTGAAACACACTGAGAAAAGGCCTATACACTCTGCTGCACTGCCATATGCCTCTCACCCACGACACAGAAACGGTTAAGATCCCCTGACGGCCGAAGGTTCTGGTAAATCTTTTGCTAAAGTCATTAACTTTGGCCAAAGTTAGCCACAACTTTCTCCTTGGGGTCAGCACAAGGAATGTTTACAGCACGAGAGGCAAAGGCAGACACAGGAGCAAAGGGGTGCTGACCCCCAAGGGGGAGCACCTACACTTCCTCCAAGGAAATGTCCTGCTCCGGCACGAGGATGCTTCCCCTGGAGTGCCAGCTCTCACGGCTTCTCACCAAGTGCGGCTCCTGGCTCCTCCCTGCAGACAGGGGTGTGCGTGCGCTTGTGTGTGCCATGACTTTGACTGGGCTTTACACTACCCCCCCCCCCACCCCAGAGCTTTCCAAGCCCCCCTGCTGGACGCCTGGGGGAGCAGAGCAGGTTTCAGGCCCCACGCCCGCGCACATCTGGCCATCTGGCCTGGCCAGTCCTCAGGCAGCCGACTTCTTTGTGGGTGAGATAAACTCCCCTTCTGCCCCCTTCGCCGCCTCCTGCCCCAGCCGCTATCTTTCCTATCCAGCGCCCCCCCCCCCCCCGCCCCCGTCCCCGTGGTCTCTGTCCGGGAGTTTAGCTGCACAAATGGCACAGCTGGCTCTTTGCTCTGTTTCCCAGGCCCGGGAGGTTAAGCTGCGCATTCTCTGGTTCGGCAGCAGCGGCCGTAACCTTCTGTTCTCAGGTGTCCTGGGCTGGCGAGGATAAGGTCTTGTGATGCACCAGCTGGCTGCAAGCAGCCCAAACTGTTTGGTCTTGTTCCATTTTCTTGTCTGTTTCCCTTCTACGTGCCCAGGGACCTCCCCAGCTTTCACCACACTGCCACACTTCTACCCTTTTGAGTTCTTCTGGCTGGCCCCAAAAGCAAGTTGATAAGAGACAGATTAGCGGGAGAAAAACAAATTACGGTTTAATGGCATGTCCACGCCCTGTAAACAAGGTAGAACACCGAGCACCTCGCCAACACGGCAGAAGCCGGCACCTGAAACGCCGGAGGAAGATGTGGGGGTGGAGCGCCAGTTATGGGCGTGACCAGGCGAAGCGCAGGACACAGCTCCGGCCGTCACCTGCTCGGATTGCTATGCGTTTATCTGAGCCAAACTGACAACTGCCAGGACGCAAAATCTCAACGGAGAAAACGCTCGGGGAAAATGGCCATTTGCCACTTATTTACACGTCGGAATCAAAGGGGAACACATACGGGTTACAGGAAATCACCTGGTGATAGGGGAGGGGGCGGGAGAGAGCAAGGAACCTGTGGGCCTGTATGAAAAGTAAAGCGATACACAGACTGTGTGAACACAGGCGGGTAGAAGGTAGCACACAGTTCACCGTTAACACATCACAACAGCAAAGAAGGGCTCTGGTGGGAGATTGTGCCCTGAGGGGTCTGGGAAAAGGAAATGACCCTCACATTCCAAAGACATGTTATTCTAGATGCAAAGAGACCACAGGCAGGCTCGGTGAAGGTGAAGACGGACCCGGTCAAGAAAGATGCGGCCTCGACATGCCTGCCCACCGCGACTGCCTGTTCGTGAACAAGCTTTCACTGCTGACCATCGGAGCTCGCCGCGATGGTGAGTGTGTAGCCCCGTCCTCACCGTCAGAGCACAGGCCTTCTCCAGCCACAGCGAGGCAGGCCTGGCCCGGTGAGGGAACCGCCCTCAGGCTCCCGTGCAAACACAAGCGACCTTCACAAAGGTTGTCTTCTACTTGGTTTTCAGAACGTCTTGTTAGGTCGGAGAGAGCCCAGGATCGGATACATGCAGACATGTGACAAGATAATGGACTTCCCCTGGAATTGCTCACAGATCAATGTGCCAGACACAGATACCAGCTTCTTCTCCCAGAATCCACATACCCCCACACAGATACGGACTTCTTCTGAATACTCCCGCCCATCCCCTGTGGCAGAGAATTCCTCAGCTCATGTCCCCGCCCCTCACCCAACCGCAGTATAAAAAAAGCACCCCCCTCCCTGTTGGCGTGAATCCACGTGCCCTGTCCTGGGGGTACGTGGGTCTCCCGGGGACGCAGAATAAACCTTTTCCTTTCCTTTCTTTTCTGATTCACTGGACTCTATTTCTTGCGCCGCCTCCTGGGCCACCTAACCTAACACATCTCCCGTGTTTGCTGTTTCCTCAAATCACTCAGCCTAAAATAATCCTTATGCCACAGAAGCATGTATTGGGGTGCAAAGGTTGCTCCCCTTCACCAGTCAATACTTTGTTTCTGAAATTTCTTTCTCCCGACCCCCTTCAGTGTGGCTGATTCACTTGCAATGACAATCACTGTGGCTTATTCACACCCATAGATTCCTTCCTCAGCTCATTCACACCCTTCCAGGCTCTTCCCGGAGCCATGCCGCTGTCCCCTTCCCTGGCCCATAAACACTCCTGATCTGGGACCTGCCGGCCTTTCTGCCTGAATCAGTGCTTCTTGCACAGCTATTCTTTCGCATCTCAAATGCTTGGTGCTTCTCACTTTAGCCTTTTATTGTTAAGCTAACAAAATGGAAAAATAACCAAAAACCTGATGAATAGCTTTTGACCTACATTATTCCACACCTGTGCACTCTATCTGTATAACACAATCTGAAAGAAGAATTCTATGTCAAAGGGCAACATGAATTCAAAATTCTAATAAAATTTCCCAAATTGTCTTTTGCAGCAGTTAAACATTCTAACTCCCACTGGTAAACGTTTAAGGTGGCTGTATTCTGACAAGGAGAAAATTTTGAGATGTTCTATATTCAATTACAGGGGCCTGACTGGCTCCGTGGTTGAGCGTCGACCTAGGAACCAGGAGGTCAGGGTTCGATTCCCAATCAGGGCACAGGCCCGGGTTGAGGCTCCATCCCCCGTGGGGCGTGCAGGTGGTGGCCAATCCATGGTTCTCTCTCACCATGGGTGTTTCTATCTCCCTCTCCCTCTCCCTTCCCCTCTGAAATCAATAGAAATAGACTTAAAACAAGTAAGTAAAGGAAGGCTCAGCATTCAGTTGTGGAAGGTGAAATGTTTGCTTTCCAGGGCAGAGACCCTGAGAGGAAGGGGAGAGAATCTAGGGCAGCCAGAGATCGTTGCGGTTGGTCTCCTGGGAACCAGAGAGAAAGGAGGGTGGCAACACCATTCTGAACGCCAGTGTCTAGGTGAGGGAAAGGCTCAGCCCAGGGCTGTGGGCGTGGCGCTACAGGGACAAGCACAGGCCCAACCGCTTACAGCAATGGCCACTGTCACCTGAGTGAATGCGTCCCATCCTCGCAGCCTATCCCCGCAGCTCTCCCGCTGATGGTTTCTCAGAGCGCACGCCTCCCTCCCCGCTTGGCTGACACATCTTGGCCCCGACTCCCCACCCCTCTGCCGACTTACCCCGGCCTAAGCCACTCCTCTGAGCACATCTGTCCACACATTGCTCAGCACTGGCAAGCCTCCTACTGTCCTGTCACGCATTTAACACATCTGCCCCGCCTCCCATTGAAACTGTAACGTCCCTGAGGCCAAGGACCCTGCTGGGATCAGAACTCCGTGGGGAGCAGACAGGCCCGCCAGGAGCTGGTGGGATGGCTTCTGCCCGTACCACTAGCTAGTGTTGACTAAGTATTTACAACGTGCCAAGAGCTGTGCTAAGCCCCGACATCCCCTCTCCCTTACGGTGCTGTCCTCCCCCCTGTGGAGAGCAGAGCACAGAAGGATGAGTGGGCATGTCCTGGGGGGCGGGGCAGGGAGGATGCAAACCCAAGTGGCCTGACCCGAGTCCACGTTTATCGCCCGGACGGTTTCTGTTCTGCCCCGGGCTCTCTCAGCCCCGATGCCAATAACTGGCCAACGAGTGCTGATGGCTGTGCGTGGCAGGGCATCGAGCAAGGCCCACGTGCATCCGGCAGCTGGAGGGGCTGGCAGTCCCGGGCACGATGAAGCGAACAGAAACTGCCTGAAGTGTTCTGAGACCACCGGCTGGCGAGGTCCGGCTGGCGAGGTCCGTTCCGGCAGATGGGGTTGTTTAAACCAAATGAACAGGGAGTTCCAATCGCCAGAACAGGAAGATCTGAGGCGGCGGCGTGGGCTGGGACCAGCCCGACTGTGTGCCCGAGGGCTGAACGCCGCCTCCCAGTCCCGGTGGAAGGTAAGTCCTGACCTGATGACCGGACACCGGCTCCTGGCCTCACGGGGAGTAGCAGGGCGCGTGTCAGATGCGCTCCCTGCATTGTAAAGGCCCCCTCCAGGCGCCTCTCCGTGCATCCCTGGTTAGGGGCCGAAATAGCCTGACCTGGCACTCTCCACCCTCCATGCACGTGCGGTGACAAGTCAACTGTCACAGCCATGACGCTGCACCTCCCAGGCTCAGACCTTCCAGGGTCTCCACCACCCAGAGGACAAAGCCCCAAATTCCTCAGAACGCCCCAGCCCCTCCTTGCTTCAGGACTCCCCCATTCCTCTCCCGGCCTCAGACCCACCCCCAGCTCCAGAGCGCCCATCTCTCCGGATGGCCCTGGAGCCTCTCCCTGCTCCGCGCCACAGGCAGGGGTGGACCCCACAGCACCGGTGCCACAGCTGGATGAGGTGAGGCTGGTTGGGTACAGTTCCGACCCTTCCACATCAGATAAACTTCTTTTTATTTAATTTTTAAAAATATGCTTTCATTGATTTCAGAGAGAGGAAGGGAGAGGAAGAGAGAAACACTGATGAGAAACATGGATCGGCTGCCTCCTGCCCGCCCCCTGCTGGAGACGGAGTCTGCAACCTGGGCATGTGCCCTGACTGGGAATGGAACCCGCGTCCTCCTGGCGCAGGGGGCTCACTCAGCCAACTGAGCCACACCCCGCCCGCCAGGCAAAAGGGCAACGTCTTAGAGGTCAGTGTTGGGGTCTTTATTATTATATCTGCCACAGTGCCCAATGCCTCCTACTTGGCAAGAATGAGAGCGAATATTTCAGGACGGCTACCGCTGTGCGGGCACTATTCTCAGTGCCTCACCGGCACATACAAATCCATGTAATCTTCACAACAACCCTGTGGGCACAGGTACTCTTAACCCCAGCATTTTATGCACCAGGAAGCCGACACCCAGCGGTGAAGAAACATGTCCAAGTTGATACACTAGGAAGGGACGGAGCCAGACTCAAACCCAAGCCACTGGCCCCATTCTTGTCCCCTCGCCAGAGCCCACACCCCGTCGGTGCAAATGCTTCAAGAACGAGGGACGGCGATAAGCTGCCACGAAACCCACAATCCAAGCACAACGCGTCCGTGGCCCGTCTCAGGAAGGGGAGGGCGGCGTCCGCTCTGCGGGAGCCCTGCTGCCCCTGTCCTGGCTGAGGGACTCTGAGCACCCCCTTACTCTCATCGGGAAGTTCAACCACCTCCCAGGACGGGCGAGAGCCAAGGCTGCAGCCAGAGCAGCAAGAAGAGAAGAGAATGGCCGCCGGCGCCTGTGTGTGCTCCACGAATACTGGCCCCAACACCCACGTCCAGCTGCGAAGCCAGGCGGTTCTGCTCCACCACTGACAGCAATTAGAGCCGTGTCACCCACGATCTAACCGCGCCTCTTCGCCACAATTTGCTAACATTGTCTGACTAATTCTCTGAATACCCTAAATATCAAATAACTGCAATTATCCCCCATGAAACAAAGAGCCCTGCCTCCAGGCGGCGGCCGAAGAACTTTCAACTCATCCAAGCGCACAAGAGGGAAAGGAAACGTAAACAGCCGCTGTCAGCCGCGCCCCGGGGCCCTGCACGAGCGGCAGCGGATGCAAATGTGGGGGCTCCGGACAGCGGGGCAGGGGGCGAGGGCGCCCGGTGTAAAAGGCCAGGCGCGAGCGGCGGGAGAGTCACCAGGTGTGTGGGTCCCGCGAGCAGAACTGGGCGCCACAGGTGGGCGCCCCGGGGGCGGGGTTTCCGCTCCAGCCCGGGCGGCGGGGCGGCGGGGCGAGGCGAGCCCATCGGGAGGATGCTCGGACCCCGGCCGCGGGAGGTCCAGCCCCGAGGGCCCGTCTCATGCGGGGCAGGAGCGCGGCCGGGGTGCAGGGAAGCTCCGCTCGGCAGGAGACCATCTTCCGTTCGGCAGGGGCGGGGCGGGGAGGCTGACAATACTTCGGGGGAAGGGGCACCGGGGAGGTGCCATCGCCGCGCAGTGTCACCGCAGGGCCCGACTCGGGGCCGGCCCACCGCCCGCAAGGACACCGCGCACCGGCGGCCTCGACGCCACGCAGGGAGCCGGCTCCGCCGAGGAGCGCCCGGCCCCCCGGCCCGCTCCCCCGCTGCCGCTGCCCGCCGCCTAGCGGGACCCGGGCCGGCCGCGGAGGAAGGTCTGACACTGACCCGCGGAGGGGCGGGCGCCCCGGTCCCGTTAGAGGACTCTGCCGCGGGGTCCCAGGTCGCCCCGACTCTCAGCACGGTGCCCCCCGCGCCCCCCCACCCCGCGGGGCACTCACCAGCGCGCCGCCGCGCAGCAGCCGGACCGCCGCGACCTCCATCGGAGCCGCAGGCCTGGGCGTCGCACGCCGTCTAATGCCTCAAAACTCCCGGCCGCTCGTCAGCGCCCCGAGGCCACAGGGCAGGCCCGCCCCGCCCCCGCCCCGCCCCCTCCGCCCCGCCCCCTCCGCCCCGCCCACCACGCTCCGCTCACGCCCCTGGCCACGCCTCCTACGACTACGGAACCCCCGGAGGGACAATTCTCCTTTCCGCCTTGGCGCTACTCCCTGCTCGCGCGAGATTTGACGACAGCAGTGGGGCGGGAAGGAAGCGGAGACGCACCAAACATGGCGGCGGCCGCGGCAGCAGCGGCGGTGACGGGGGCGACGGCGGCGACGGCAGCGGCGACGTACAAGGCGGCGGGGGTGACTCGGGGCAGCTGCCAGGCGGTAAGTAGCCGGCTGCTGTCCGAGCCGGCGGCCACACGGCCAAGCCGGACGCCTAAGGAGAGAGGCGGGACGGGAGAGCCGGTGGGCGGCGGAGCGGCTGATCCGCCCCGAACTCAGCCCAGCCCGGCAGCGGGCGTGGTCTGCGGGTCGGTGGGGTCACGACCCGGGCCCTTTCAGGATTTGGGGGGCGGCCTCGCTCTGACCGGTGGGCGTGCGGGGGGCGCCCCGAGGTGGCGGTCGTCGGGAGGGGCTCCGAGGCTCGGGTTGAGGGGCGCCCCGACGTGGCGGCCGTCGGGAGGGGCTCGGGTTGGGGGGGCCCCGGGGTGGCGGCCGTCGGGAGGGGCTCGGGTTGGGGGGCGCGGGTGGCGTGGGTTCCAGGCCCGGCGAGGCGCAGTCGCCCAGGTGTCCGCCTCCCGGCCCCGGGGAGAAGGGCTCTTGGACCCCCGCCTGCGGGTGGCCGGGGTTGAGCACAGCATGTGCGCCGGTTCCGGGCGAACCGTCCGGAGCGCGAGTGGCCGGGTCGCGACCTGCGGGCTCGGGCCGCGTCGGGGTTTGCGTCCCCGGCGGCCCGTTTCGGGCCCTCGCGTGCTGCTTGCTCGGAGCCCCGGGCGGCGGGCGGCGGGCGCTTTACTCGGTGAGCCGGACGCCGGGCGACTCGAACGTGTCTGCGCCGACGGTTTCCAAAGCTCCGCTCGCTTCTCCGCAGAACGGAGTCTCGGGGACTCCCGGGAACGGCGGTGGCGGTGTTGCCTCAGCGTCTCGGTTGCCATGGGGAGGGCAGGGGGAGCCCCGATGTGCTCTGATGGGTGGTGGGGGGTTAAACCCCTGCCCACCCGCGTCTCCCCGGGCTGCGTGCTGTGTTTCTGCGCCCGAGGGGCCGCTTGTCGAGGGGTCCCGTGAACAGGGAAGCTGGTGCCCGAACTAGAGACGTTAGAGCTGCTGCCCAGCGTTGAACCCACCGGTTGAGGGGACAGCGGTCCCGGCGCGTCCTTCCTGGGGGCGGCCGTCGGCGCTGCCTGGTCTTTGCCGTCCGCTCCCTGGTGTCGGCGAGCCGGGCCCAGGGGCTCTGGGCGCCGCGGGGCCCGGGGGTGCGGTGCGCTCTGACGGCAGCGGCTCTGCTGTGCTTCTCTCTGCAGACCTCCCTGCGGCTTTCCCATCTGAGTTGAAGGTCCCTCCATGGCCGGCTGCGTCTCCGGAGCACATCGCAGCTCCTCCGCGTCTCGTCCATGCTGGAGTGGCGGACCCAGGGGGCGCTGGTCCCGGTGGAGAGGTTAGCTGTGGAGCCCCCTGTGGGGTGCCTCCTCATCCCTTGTCCGTATTGGGGTTTCGCTGTTACGTGTTCTGGTTTCCCGGGGCCTCATAATGCCCGTTTGCCTTCAGGAATCCGTCTTCTGACAGTTCTGTGGTCAGAGGACACGCGTCCTAACTCTCCGAGGCCGCCTTAGCCCCACACGCACCAGCCCTCACTCGTCAGACTTCTCGGCGGCCGGCCGGCCTGTCGGACCGTAGGGTCTGTCTGAAAGCAAGCGCCTCGGGTGCCCTGCAGTCACTGCAGGTTAGAGGCCTACCTGGCCCCGCATGAAGTCGCGGCATTGGGCCGCCGCTAAGAATTCTGTTCTGTGCTTAGTGACGCTTCTGAAAAAGTGGGCCAGGAGGATAGAGGCTCCTCGTCCCTCGTCCCGTGTTCTCAGAATTCTCCTGGAGCTTGGACCAGAGATGGGCTTGGAGGAAAGGTGGGGAAGAGTTTCTTCTGGGCTCGTGTTCCCTCTGTTCCAGGGGGTGGTGTCTCCTGGTCGGCATCAGGACGCCGCTGTATTGCTACCTGCTGGCTCAGGCCGTGTGTGTGTGTGTGTGTGTGTGTGTGTGTGTGTGTGCTGATCAAAACTTCCCGTTTGTAAAATGAGACTGAAGAAGAAAGATCGGAGGACAACATACAGATAAATGCTGTTCCAGGCACCAGAGGAGGATCAGAGTGGTCGCAGTCGCCTGCGCAGGTAAAGGGGCCGCGTGTCCCCTGGGACAGGAGAGCTCACTCTCGGGCGGGTCTTCCCTCACCGGGTGCCCAGCCTCCGCCTGGTGTGGAAGAGCCTTATTTTTGAGCCTGGAATGGCTAGTTTGGCAGAAGCTATTGACATAAAAACAGTTGAGGTCTGTGCTGGTCAGCTTCTGTGTAGACATGTGCCTACACGCAGTGGAGCACCCGGTTTAATTTTATTCAGAGGGATCGCAGGGAGGGCTCAGAAGTGTTACAGTAAAGAGTGTCACGGAGTATGGGGGAATTCTCTCTGGTTGATGTAGTTAGATATTAGAAAGAGTAGATCAGGCTTGGAATATACCACCCAAATCTGGTTAGAGTGGACAACTCCTCAATACGTTTCTTTTTCTGATGACATCATTTTACACATTGACATTTTGTGTAAGTTTTTTTGGCCAACAAGCTCCAAGGTGTTGAATTCATGGCCAGTAGAAAAGAAACTTTTAATAAAAACATAGTTTGCTGATTTCCAAAGTAGATTTCTATGTTATTTTTGCAAAGGTTTTAAAATTTATTAGTGTTTTAGAGGCATTTCCAGATATCAGTTCATTTGTGGAGTTCTTAGATTAAACTTTTAGTCCTGAGCCTATTGATTACTTTATTAAAGACAGAAAGATGGTTTGGTATAAAATATATTTCCTTTCAGCATCAGGAAGCTTTCTGTTTCAGAATTAGTGTTCATTTTCTGTTTTTTGTGCTTAGATAGACTGACGTGAGCTAGAGAAACCTGGGTCTTGAACCAAAGACTCCATTCAGACTTAGGCATCTTTCATCCCAGGCATTAAAGCTGTGCAAGGACCTGTCGTGCTGTGCATGTGCCAGGGTATGTGCATGTCTGTGTGTATGTATGTTGGGCGGGAGGGGGGGGTGTAGGTCTAAGGTTATAAGCCATAGCAATATGTAAAAACTACAAGTGGTTTTCTCTCGTGTTTACGACGTTATTTTCCTTGTCCCATTGGCATCCCTAGCCTTGGGATTTGTTTTAAGCCCATCATGCATTGTGACTGAGTCAGCACACAGTGAGTGGCAGGGAAAAGAGTGACATTTACAGCATGACAGTGCCCGTCGGAACGTGCCAGCAGCTCTGTGATCAGGCTCGCTGGGGCTCTTCCATCTGGAGACGCCCGTATGAAAGGGTCGTTGCTTCTGCTGGCACGCTGGCAGCCTCCTGCGTTTTTCTGCTTTTCACATGTGCCCTAGCAGTGTTGTGCTTTCCAGTTGGGATTGGGTAAGGCTCATCTTGCTTATTGAAGCCCGTCAAAGCACATTGAGATATTTTCCAGTGGAAACAGCAGTTTTCATATGAATTGATTGGCTAGAGGTGATGCTAAGTTGCAAGGTAAATACCAGGATTTCTTTCTTAATTATAACTTTTACAATTAGAACACAGACAAGCTTTAGGGCCTTACCACTTTTACAATTTATAAAATAATTTCCCCGATCCTCCTCCTCCTCCTCACCTCCATCATCATCATCTTTTATTTCCCAATCCTTGTACCTTTTTTTTCTTTTTTTATTGTGGGGGTCTCTATTCCAGAACTATGTTGAATAGCAGTAGCACAATACAATATACAGATGATGTACTATAGAATTGTACCCCTAAAACTTTATTAACTGGTTAATAATAATTTTATTAACCAGTGTCACCCCAAAAAAATCAATTTTAAAGCATAGCAGTAGCAATAGCAAGTATTCTTGTCTTCTTGATTCTAGAGCAGGGGTGGGGAACACCTGCCCGCGGGCCACATAAGGCCAGAGAAATCTTTCGGTCTGGCCCTGCCAAGGCATTAGGGGGGCGTTAATTAGGTGTTTGACCAAATAGAGCAGCTAATTTTTAAGTTAATAATTTTGTATGGCCCTCGAATGATGTAAAGATCCAAATGGCTCTGAACAAAAGAAAGGTTCCCTCCCCTGCTCTAAAGCAGTGCGTCTACATTCTCTCCCTGGATTGTGATGTGGTTTTGGACGATCCCCTGGTCGGCTTGAAGTTTAGACTTTCTGAAATGGGTTCTGCAGGTCCTGCTGTTGTTTTCTGCACTGGGTCGCATTGATACCCGAGCAGTCTGATTGCTTTCCTATGTGGGTGCACTGCCTTCTCTCTAGACAGTGTTGTATAGTTTTCTTTGTCTTTGAGATTTTTAAATTTCACAATGTGTCTAAGTGTTACCGTATATCCTATTTTACACTCTGACCCCATTCAATATGAAAGACCTCTAATTCTGGACATTTCTTGATCATTGTTTTTAAAAAACCATTTCTTGTTTATTTTTCTGTTTCTGGAACTCATTCTACACCTCTCTCTGCTATATTTCTTACATTTTCGTGTATATTTTTACAGTTCTCCCCACCCCTCTGTGCTTTGGTTTTATTGAGATATAACATTATTATATACTAGAGACCTGATACACGAAATTTGTGCAAGAGTAGGCCTTCCTTCCCCCAGCTGTCAGCACCAGCTTCACTCTGGCACTCAGGACCCTGGCTTCCCTCGCAGCCCTGGCTTCATCTGGAAGGTCCCATCTAAACAGCACATTATGCTTTTATTATTATAGACTAGAGGCCCAGTGCACAAAATTCGTGCATGGGTACTGTCCCTAGGCCTGGCCAGTGATCAAAGCGCGAATGTCTGGTGCGGAAGGGCAGGTCCTAGCTGACCTCTGGGCCCTGGGCAGCACCTGGGCCCACAGGCCCCCATGCACTCCCCTCCACCTGAGTCCCCTCGCCTGAGTCCCCTCACCCGAGTCCCCATGCGGAGATGGGGTGGGCGCTGCTGGACGCTGCAGGCCGGGGCACAGCACGGGCCTCTGGGCCGCCCAGCGGTGCCACGTGGAAGCCAGGTGGGCAGCGCGCTCTCTCCCAGCTGGCCTCACAGACCAGTTCCTGTGCGAACCCACGGGGAGCCCGACCAGCCCCTGCGGTCTCAGTGGCTGCGGCCGGCTCACCTGGAAGAGGCTGTGAGGGTGCGAGGTGGGCTCCTTGTGGGCACCTGGCACCTGAGTGTGGGGACTTCCCCGACATCCTGAGGGAGGGTAGCAGGGGGAGTGAGAGCGAGCTCTGTGGACACCCCGTATCTCGCCATCTGCGGGGCCATCAATCTGGGCTGGGCCCCCTTCCCAGCTCCCTCAGCTCCTGGGAGCCGTGTGGCGGCCCCGTCCCCTGCCGCTGCCACTGGTCACCATCTGTGGGGCGATCAGGGAGCGATTGTTCCCGGCTCGCACCTGCCTTGGCCTGGCGCCGCTCGCTCACTGCTTCACTATCCCATTAGGGCCGACAGCACCTCCTCTGCCGCCTGCTGCCAACATCGCGTCTCTGACGCCCGCCATGTTCCGTGCCTCCCCCTGGTGGTCAGCACATGTCATAGCTAGCGGTCGAACTCCCAGTCAAGGAGACAATTTGCATATTAGGCTTTTATTATATAGGATTGTTCTTGATCTTATTCTTAATCTTTTTCATTGAGGCTGACTGACTCATCTTGTTTTTCTAACCAAAGGGCAAATTTTAAAGGACAGATAATCGGTAGATTCAACTGCAGTCACAAAACAAATAGAAATACAACGACACAGTGACTAGGAAACAGAACCAGCCTAAGGAAACGTGGGAAGATGGGAAACAGCCGCGGAAACAGTCCTGGCCGTTAGTTAGTTCCTACGGCCACGGCCGCACGCTGTGTGGTCAGATCATCTGTAGTCCTAAGTAGTCAAGGGTTAGTGTTTCCAGTCGATTCCTAGTTAATCAATTAAAATGGGAGTTTTTGTTCTTAAAATGTTGGTCAAGCTTTTGTTAATTGGAAAATACTTTTATAGAACCCTCCCACTTCACAACCTTTGGCCTTTGCATAAAAGTATTTTTACTGGAAGAAAAGACTTTTTGCCTTTTAGGTGCTAGGCTTCCTCGTTCTGTTCTTACTAGAAAACATTTTGGTGATTTGATTTGTGGATTTGGGCCATAAACCTATGGGAGGACCAGTTTAGTTTACGATTACAAAATCTCCCATTCTTACCCCCCCATTCTCAGAGTGAGTGGCTGATGGGTGGTGGTAGAGGTGGGTTTGGATTTCAATGGCAGGGGTCGGGGGAAGCAGCCCATAGGCCGAGCCCGGCTCAGAGCCTGTTTTTGTGGTTTTATTGAAACACAGGCCTACTCACTCATTTACGTATTGTGTGTGGCTGCCGTTCGCTACTGTGACAGAGGTCAGTAGTTTTGACAGAGATTGTGTGACCTGAAAAGCCTAAATATTTACTGTTGGGACTTTGACAGAAAGGCTGCACCCCTGTTCTAGACCACCTATTCCTAGAGGACTCATTCGTGTGACCCCTATCTCTCAGAGCCTTTGCTGTGTCCCTCGCTGTTTCAATGTAAATTAAATAAAATTTAAAACTCGTCATTTGTAGTAGCCACATTCCAAGTGCTCAGTGGCTGCATGTGGCTGCATTGGGTAAGGCAGGTCTGTAGCATGTCCATCATCCAGAAACCTCTGGCAGCCCTGCTGAGCCACTTGATGTCTTCACTGTCTCCACTGACAGTCCCTGATGATGTGCCTATTTCTTTCATCTGGACTTTTTTTCCTCTTTTTTCTGTCTTTGTAATTTCCTCCCGTCCTCTAAGACTTAAGTTGGAATCCCAGTGATTTAAGTATTAACTCTATTACTTTCCCACCGTTTTGTGTGTGTCTCGTCCAGTTCCCCAGGAAGGTGACACGTCTGTAACGGCAGGGACTGTGTCCTCTGTGGCCCTGCTTAGTGCCTTGCAGTCGTGCTGTGTCGCTGTGCTGTGTCGCTGTGTGCTGGCTCTCCCTAATAGTGTGCAATTATTTCAGTGTCCCCCCAGGTGTAACGACCTGTAAACTTTAAAAACAAGCCACACAAAACAAACAAGATGGGCGAGAAGAAGCCAGAGCCTCTGGACTTCGTGAAGGATTTCCAGGAGTACCTGACCCAGCAGACCCACCACGTGAACATGATCTCGGGATCAGTGAGCGGGGACAAGGAGGCAGAGGCTCTTCAGGGAGGTAGACTCACCTAATACTCTCACTAACCCCCTTTTTATAAATACAGTCATGTTTGTCCTGCTGTCCACACCATTATTCCCTTACGCGAATCATTCCGTTTTTTCCCGCAAAGACACAGGGCAGCTTTCTTCCTTCCTTTGAACATGTCAGCTGTTGGTGAGAGAGCCCCTGGGCTTCACGGCCTCGGACGATGAGAGCTCTCGTGCCCTCCCTGTCCTCCAGCTTCTCTAAATGACAAAAGACACAGGCACCCACTCAGGCACAAAGGACCAGCCATTAGGGATTCTGGATTAGGGCTGGAACACGGGGGATTTTGGTTTCTTCTCTCAAAACGAAGAAAGGGCGATGTTTAGCCACCCGGGAGGAGAAACTAGGACGGAGAAAGCAGCTGCCCGCTGCAGACTGACTGTCTGTCTAGTTTGCTCACCACACACTGGAGATGGATTCTGACCTCACTCAGGCCCGCACACCTCAGCCTGTGAGCCCCTCTGGACTGCCAACCCTTTATTCTGTATGACCTGCAAGCTAAGAGTGGTTTCTACATTTAAAGATGGTTGGAGACAATTAGAAGAAGAAGGTCATAACGTGAAAATCATGAAATTCAACCTTCAGCTTCCGTAAATAAAGTTTTATTGAAATACAGCCACATTTGCTTGTTTACATTTTTCTGTATCTGTGCTACAACTGCAGAGTTGAGTAGTTGTGATAGAAACCATGTGGCCCCACAGCCTGAAGGATTTGCTGTCGAGCCTCGTAGGAAAAGGTGCCTGGCCCCTGACCTAGATGGTCTGTGGCCTTGTAGTCAAGGGACTAGCAGCAGAGACCTGGGAGCTTGTTAGAAGTGCAGACTGTCAGGCCAATCCACAGCTCCCCGAGGGATTCGTACATACATTAAGTTTAGAGAGTCCCTGGCTTGGGATAGCAGCAGGAGGGAGGGAGGGAGAGCGGTGCTGAGCCTCGGGCCTCCGGCGCAGTGGTGTTGCTGGATGTTGGACTTGCACCAGCAGCAAAATCACGTCTCTTCCCTGGGTGGGGTGCCGCTTGAGTTCCTCACGGCAGCGCTGCTGCCTCCTGGGGATGGGCTGGAAGGGCTTTCCCTGGAAGCTGTAGGAATAGCATGTCCCTGCAGACACTCTAGTGTGCAGGTTGCTGGGCTGGGATTGAGGGGCCAGGGCTGTCCCCAGCATTTGCTGGTTTTCCTGTCCCCTGTTTCCTTATACAAAGAAGTTGGATTAGGTTAAGAGCCAAGAGCCAAAGACCTTTTAGCTCTCAAAGTCCTACAGTTCCAGCATTCAGAGGAATCTAATACAATATTTTTATGTGCTTAATTAGAATATTAGGATCCTAAGTGCAACCCAGCATCTAGGACATCTGTACAACTGAGTGGAACAGCGCAAAACTCAGCGTTGATTGGTTTAGGCTGAAGCGAGCAGAGTAGGATCTGGGAGATTTCATGACTTCCAGTTAATTTCTAGAGGTGGCTGGAAACTTGAACGTGTATCTGCGTGGTCACTGCTCACTCCCCTCTGTCTCCTCTCTGTCAAACAAGGGTAGCACCCTGATCTCTTCTACAAACGCATGGTGAGGGCTGACAGCATTTGTGAGTCAGCGCAGTAAACTGATCCTAGGAAAGGTGTTGTGCTACTTCAGACTACGATGCTACATTGAGTTGCCTCTGAGATGCATACTTTCTTTTGCTGTTCTTGGTTTATAGCTGGGACAGATGGCGATCAAAATGGACTTGACCACCCATCTGTTGAAGTTTCCCTGGATGAAAACTCAGGAATGTTAGTAGACGGCTTCGAAAGGACCTTCGATGGGAAGCTCAAGTGTCGTTATTGCAACTATGCCAGCAAAGGGACAGCCCGGCTTATCGAACACATCAGAATCCACACAGGTAACGGAAGGGGCGAGGAGCGCGCTTCTGGAGGCAGGAGAGGGGCCAAGGAGGGCAGGCTGACCTGTGGTATAAGTAGTGCTGATAGTTTAAAAGTGAAGGTTGACGTAAGGTTTGAATAGATGGGAAGTACTGTATTTTTACAAAGTGATAGCATAACAACATGCACCCAGGAAGTGAGGCCCCTTGGAAAGCTTCGCCGTCCTCGGCCATCTTTCTCCTGCTCCAGATCATCTCTCAACCTCTGTCTTGCCATTTCTCCCCCATTTTTCTTTTGAAACAGGTGAAAAACCTCATAGATGTCACTTATGTCCATTTGCCTCTGCTTACGAGCGTCACCTGGAAGCCCATATGCGTTCCCATACAGGAGAAAAACCATATAAATGTGAATTGTGTTCCTTCCGCTGCAGCGATCGAAGCAACCTGTCCCATCATCGACGGCGCAAGCATAAGATGGTGCCAATCAAAGGTGCGAGGTCTTCCTTAAGCAGCAAGAAAATGTGGGGCGTTTTACAGAAGAAAACCAGCAACCTGGGCTACAGCAGAAGAGCACTCATCAACTTAAGTCCGCCCTCCATGGTGGTTCAGAAGCCAGACTACCTTAACGATTTCACCCATGAAATCCCCAACATCCAGACGGACTCCTATGAAAGTATGGCGAAAAGCACCAACACTGGGGGCCTACCCAGGGACCCCCAAGAACTCCTGGTCGACAACCCCCTCAATCAGCTCTCCACTCTCGCAGGGCAGTTGTCCAGCCTGCCCCCCGAAAACCAGAACCCCGCGTCCCCCGACGTCGTGCCCTGCCCGGACGAGAAGCCTTTCCTGCTGCAGCAGCCCTCGGCCCAGGCAGTGGTTTCTGCCGTGGCCGCAAGTATTCCTCAGAGCGCCTCCCCCACCAGCCCCGAGCCTCGGCCGCCCCAGAGCCAGAGGAACTACAGTCCCGTGGCAGGTCCCAGCAGCGAGCCCAGTGCCCACACGAGCACCCCGAGCATAGGAAACAGCCAGCCGAGCACGCCCGCGCCCACCCTGCCGGCCCAGGACCCGCAGCTCCTGCACCACTGCCAGCACTGTGACATGTACTTTGCCGACAACATCCTCTACACCATTCACATGGGGTGCCACGGGTATGAGAACCCCTTCCAGTGCAACATCTGCGGATGCAAATGCAAAAACAAGTACGACTTCGCCTGTCACTTTGCAAGAGGGCAGCATAACCAGCACTGACCGGAACAGTCACGTTACTCTGTCCTTGGTTTTGACTTTATGCCTTTTTTAGTTTTGTTTATTGTTGGTTTTTGTTGGTAGGGGGAGGACCATCCCTAATATGCTAATTTAAAGTTTATACATTATATTTATAGAAAACAAAGTTGACAATAGAAACAAATGTTTTCCTTTTTTTTCCCATAAGTTTGTTCTAATTTATATATTAGAACAATTAGACACATTGTGTCTGTTTTTTCCTTTTATTTAGACTTTGATGATTGAAGTGCAATCTTAATCTTACAGGTATTCATTTAAACTCCCACGTTTAAGGTCCATGTAGACTTCAAAGCTTGATCCTAGTGGTGTTTCACTATATACGCAGTTAGATGTCATGTCTGCCGTATTTAAAAATGGTAGAATAAATTACTTTCTCACAAACTTTGTTACAACTTATTTCCATGTTTAGCAGAGGAATTGCCTTTAAAATTGCTCTTTAGATAGTTGAAATACTATCTAGTTCACTTAGTTTAAGTTGAATTGATAGTTTCAACTGATAGAAGTAAAGCTATTTCGGTATATAGTAAACCTTTTTCTTTTTTTCCATAAGGGGGGATGTAAAACAGTTAATTCTTTTAAAATTAAAGCTATAAAAATTTGAGAGGAATGTCCTGAAATGAAATAAAACAAGGCTTTACATTGAAAATGGAGTTTAATATTTGAAAACCTGTTTATTCAATCTCTTGTTTAAAAATGCATCAATTTGCCATTGGATTCGTTTTATTATACTTGTAGTTTATTTTAAAAACCACAAGTAAATACATGAGAATGCTGGAAATGTCAGGTGATTACCGATGAAGATGCCTTTTTTGTTCTTTTAGTTTGAACCTTGTATTTAAACGCTTTATTCTGACATCGTTACCGTTAGGTGAGCTTGACAAGGACATTGTCTGTTCTCCCTCCTGCTCCTTCGATGACCAAAGAGGTAAGTGACAGTCCCGTCTGGTTCCCGGAGACAGTCCACGAAATTCCGCGTCCTGTTTCCTGCCTCTGGCCTTGCACCCATTTGTTGTCCATAATTTCTCACGTGTGTGTAGGAACACATGGGAAAATGGGATGAAGTATATTTTTAAAAATGAAACACATCCAAAACGAATTCTTCTCTTCAGAATTGGCCCCTTAGAACACTTCGTGTGACTGCAAGTTGTGATGCGCGTTGCCGTTGTACCAGTCTTTCCTGCGCGGCGACAGAGCCATGGGAGCTGCCTGCCTCGACACCTAGTGGGAAAGGACTTACCATGTGAAAGTCGATATCAAATGCATACAGACAGATCTAACTTGTTTACAGAAATAAGACGTGCTAATTAATCTAGAGGAATTTTGAATAGGAGGCTGCTGTTGATATATTGTGTAATAACTCACCCTGAAGAGCGCTTGGTCAAACAATAAACTTATTGTTTCTAACTGTTGGTTTTTGTGTGCTTTGCAAGCATTTTACTTTTAATTTGGTTTAAAGCTTGAAGTGTTACTCATCGGGTTTGTAAAGAGAACAGCCTAACAATTGAGCATTTATTAACCAGAGAGGACCACTACTCCTAAAAGGGAGATGTTGAAGGCTTATGTCCACAAAAGCCCTACATGCCAAGGGAATGGATCTTCTGGCCCCAAATGCTAGGAAGCCTTTCAAAGGCGTTCTTGTGGGTAAATGTTCCATCTCAGCTCCTTTCAGTTGCACTGCTCAAAGCAGCAGCATCTCAGAGGGTTTCTCCAACTCGACCTCTTCCCTCAAAGCTGAGGCTCCTGTGGCCAAAACCTAGTCCTGCTTCGCTCCGTCGCTTTGACTACTCAGACCAGGGTCCGTGCCGCCATTTCCAGATGCATAACTTCGCCCCTTTTCATTTATTCCCACAAAGCACGAGGTTGCTTTGGAAGCTTTTATTTGGAAGCTTTTATTTTTCCCCCTTCACTTTTATTCAAATAAAAGCAATATGCAAAATAGAAAATGCAGGTTTTCGTGAAATAAAAGGAAGAACTCTTGTTAAAACCAGTTTATTAACTGCATTCTGGGCCAGATAGTGACATATATTTTTTCTGACAACTAGAGATAGATATTTTGAAGGTGCATTTTACTTTCAACGTAGACATTTTTTCATACTTACAAACTCGAATGTATGACTTTTCCCTGAGACTCGGCGCAGTTGGTGTAACAAAGGCCTGATGCCTGGAAGTCAGTTACGGCTCAATGCACGCAAGTCCTTGAAGCGAATCTGCCTTAGACGCTCTGTAGTGTTTTGTTTTTTAGAAGATTTAGGGTTTCACTTAAATCTGCATTAAATGTATCTTCCACTAAGTATTGAGTATATTTATCCCATTTTATATTTAATCCTGTTTTATAGAAATGAGGTGTTTGGGAAGTTGAACATGCAATGTTTATAGTATTTTGCTGTTAACAGGCAATGTTCTGAAAGAATTTATTTTTGTTCAGTGAACATAAGTTTAGATTTTTAAAGTTGGTAGATAATTTATCTCCACTAATATTTTTTTAAGAAACTGTGAAAAAATTAATATGGAATAACTTTATTTCTGATTTTACTAATGTAGTATGTAGCTACAACTTCTTGAAATTCAAGTAAAGGCTAGACTTCTACTTTGAAAAAATTCTATTGGCTATTTTCCAGTGCTATTTCATTTTAGAAAAAGGTGTTTGCCATTCATCTGCAGAAGTGTTTGATAAAGGGAATATTGCTAAATAAATGTTCAGAAATAAACCTCATTTTAAGTTCTATAAAAATATCAAATGGCTGTATTATTTTTAAAAATTGCCTACTAAGGATTTTTTCACTAGTTTTAGAGGGTATATGATTTCTAGAACGTATTTTTGTTAATATGTACTTTGATGTAAAGAACATACTTTGTATGCAAAACGAGTATGATTGCAAAAACCTGTCTAGGGATTGCAGAAAGAGATCAGTGCTGAAATACCATGCCCGGTGTGTAGTTCATGTGCAAGAAGCTTTGCCTCTATAATATGTGAATAAAAAGTAACACTTCCTATGTTTGCCATTCTTTTTTGAGAACTAGGATCCAATTAACTGTTTCATTAAAACACAAGGTTTACGGCTACATTGCTGGAATTTGTAGAATGCCTTACCCATGAGCAGCTCTGTCACCTGGCTTAGAAACAAAAGCTCCACACACCCAGTCTCCTTTCTCGTTTCGTGGCTTTATTAAAGCCCCTCGCAGGGGCCTCCTGCCCACCCAGCCCTGCGGTCCTGGCACAGGACCACGTGCGACAGGTGGATGACAGTCATTTCTGTTAGGACACACGGATCTAATTTTTATGAACAGTAAGTCTGGCAACTCCTGTCATCGCCCTAGAGAATATGCAGTAATCCAAAATTGTAGTCAGTTTGCGAAATCCTCACCAAAATCAGACCTTTGATTGGAAATGGAGACGTTAATGCTGCTTTGGAAAGTACTTCTGCACGAGGCTGTCTTTCTCATCATGAAAAAGAGCAACCACGTCGGGGACGCCCGGGGCCCGCGAGCACAGGGCTGCCTTGTGGCCGAGCCTCAGGTCCCGCAGCAGCTCTGCCCGGAGCCGGTTCAGCGCCGCCGCCAGGAGCTTCAGGTCGGGAGGCCGCACATGCGCATCTAAAAACCAAGAGTCTGGGTCACGGGAGTCGCAGCAGCGGGAGAGCCACTGGGTTACTCAGACCCGCGGTCAGGCCCCGTACGTGCAGCTGAGCTGGTGGCACAGACAGAAGGTCTCGTTAATGTGACCCAGCGAGTCCTTTAAGTGACCTGCCATGAAGTTGCTGAGCAGCAAAGACGCCTGAGGGGGGCTTGTTGACGAGAGCCGACCTCATCCGTGAGCTGACAGGCACCGGGGCCTGAGACAGGAGGACCGTCTGCTTTGGGAACGGCTGTTACCCACCAGGCTGTCCTGCGGCTTCCTAGCGGATGGAGTGTCTGCCCGTCAGCCCACATGCAGTTTCCACGCGAACTACATGCAGTGGCTGCACCCAGAGCCCCAGTCACAGAACGGCGTCATCTCCAGCTATCACCTTCCTGCTCCCCTGCCCACCCCAGCCCCCCACGCCCCCACCAACGTGGGGCTGAGTCTAGATGTCCCTGTCCTGACGTTTCCGGGCCTGGGCTGCCGTGGCCGTTCTCGGGCTGCTCTCCTTCTGCACAATGTGCTCGTGGTTCGCCCAGGGAACGGGCATCAGTGCTTCACTGCTTTCTATGGCGAACGGCCCACTGTATGTGATGCCGCGTTTTCTACCGGTGGTTGTCCCCATGGACATCTGGGTTGCTTCCACCCGCTGGCTCTTAGAATGCTGCTGCTGGGAACGTGTGTGCCTCAGCCTGGCACTGCTGCCCTAGCTGGTGTGGCTCAG
Source organism: Myotis nattereri (assembly GCF_964212035.1). Taxonomy (NCBI): domain Eukaryota; kingdom Metazoa; phylum Chordata; class Mammalia; order Chiroptera; family Vespertilionidae; genus Myotis; species Myotis nattereri. Next base: position 60,702,302 of record NC_138088.1, read on the forward strand.
TGGATAGAGTGTCGCCTGCGAGCTGAAAGGTCCCAGGTTCAATTCCGGCCAAGGGCACAGGCCCGGGTTGTGGGCTCGATCCCCAGTGGGGGACTTGCAGGAGGCAGCCGATCCATGATTCTCTCTCATCATGGATGTTTCTCTCTCTCTCTCTCCCCTCCTCTCTGACATCAATACAAATATGTTAATTTTAAAAAAAGAGCGGCACTGCTGGGTCCCATGGTAGCGCTGCCCATCCATTCCTGCGGCAGCCACGGGGCTCCGGCCTCGCCACCCTCAGCAGCACTGACCCTGCTGGCTCCGTGTCCTGGGGCTGCGGGGGCCCTGCTGTGTTTGATTTGCATTTCCCTGGGGGGGGGGGTAACGATACCACGCGTGTTCACAGAACAGAACTACCCACATACCTTTCGCTTCCTTCATTGTCTCAGAGACAATCCTTCGCAGCGTCTGATCAGCTTGGTGGAGCGTGTTGGTTGAACAAATAATCCTGTCAGTTTCCTACGTGATGGAGACACTGTGTGAGGACGGGTGTAGTTCAGAAAGGCCTGGCTGCCTGGAGGCGGAGCGGTCTGTTCTTCCTTCTCCCTGAGGGAGGCTGAGTGAGATGCGCCCGCTGGAAGCTGGTCCGCTGGGCAGGGGTGCGGGTGAGTGTCCACTGATGGGCTCGCGGGGAAAACACGAGGCCGGCGCCCAGTGCCTGTCAGTCTGTGTGAACAGCCCCCCGACCCCTGCCCCGCAGTGACCCACACAAAGGCTAGATTCCCAAAACTGGAGACCGGGCCCCCCCAGGGCCCCCCCAGTCCAGGGGCCGGGCCCCTTCCCCCGGGCTCGTTGTACATTTGGTTCCAAAAGACCCTCCTACAAAAGGTGGCCCCCCTCACACTGGCCCTGAGGGGAGACTTACCTTTTGCTCCGCGTTGTCCTCCACACAGTTCACGGGGTTTTCCAGAGCAGCGAGCAGCAGGCCGGTCAGCTCGGGGCTGGAGGAGAGGGGGTCGCGCACGTCACTGTAACAGACACCTCCACCTGCGGCGGGGGCGGGGGACCCTGTGCCTCCACGCGGTGAGGGTGAGGACCAGCCCGCAGTAGGGCTGCCCGGGAGGCCGGGGAGCAGCTACCTGGCCACGGCCGGGCACGAGGGGCTCCGCACCGTGAGGCTGTTGTGCTCCCAGGCGTTTTTCTCGGGGTTGGGCTCCTCCATCTTCGCCCCCATCAGGCGGATGGTCTCGGCGGGCAGTGCCCCTGGCCGCTGGCCATTCCTCTGCACGCAGGTCTCCAGAGGACAGTCTAGAAAGAGCTGGCAAAACCCCAGCGAGTCTGGAAACAATGGGAACCACAGTCACTGGCATCCACTGGTGAAGGACCGCTGCGCGGGGAGCATCCAGCTTTGGGAATTCAGTTCCCTGGTGCCCTCCGACCCAACTGCATCTCACTGAACACGAACACAGCGATGCTGATTTGCAAATCAATGAGTGCGTGTGAGAGAGTGCGCGCGCGTGTGAGCGTGTGCGTGTGCGCGCACACGTGAGAGTGTCTGTGTGTGTGTGCGTATGTGTGCACGTGCGAGCGTGTGTGTGTGCGCGCGCCTGTGTGAGAGTGTGCGCACGTGTGTGTGTGTGTGTGTGTGTATGTGTGTGTGCGCGCACGCGCGCGTGTGTAAGGAAATGCCTCACTTACACTTGCGAGCCAGCTGGTAGACCTCGTATCTCATGCTTCGGTAATAGAAGTTGTCATCTAAAATCAGAAGCAAAGGCCCGGACGCGGCCGGGGTCGGGAGGCAGTGGGACGGGCCCTCCGCGGCGGGAGGCAGTAGGGCCTGGCCCCGCAGGCAGGTGACGAGTGCCTCCCACAGGGCCTCCGTCCCACCAGGCGGCGCTGACAGCGGGTCCCCGTGCAGGACGGTCCGCAGGAAGCATTCCAGGTCCTTCAGCAGCTCCTGGCGCAGCGACTTCCAGCGGGACGGCTGCAAAAGACCCAGAATCGCAGCTGCCACGGCTGTGCGCTCGCCTCGGCGCCACCCGCCCCACAGGGTCATTCCGCCTGCGGGGGCTCCCCGCTCCCCCCTTCGCCCCCCACCGCTGGGTGTGCCCTGAACGCACTTCTTTCCTTTCCTTTTTATTAAATATGTGTTTATTGATCTCAGAGGAAGGGAGAGGGAGACGGAGAGAAACATCAATAATGGGAGAACCATGGATCGCCTGCTTCCTGCTGCCTCCCACTGGGGATCCAGCCCAAAACCCAGGCATGTGCCCTGACCAGGAATTGAACTGGGACCTCCTGGTTCAGAGGTCAATGCTCAACCACTGAGCCACACCGGCCGGGCACAAGTAATTTCCTCATGCCTCCATGTCCTCCTGTAAAACTCCTCCTCGGTGACATGAGCCCCTGGGCATCCTCTCGGACAGCCGTGCAGGAGGCAGCGGGACCTGGTCCTGTGCAGACTGGGGCTCCACTGGAGCAGGGTGCATGCTGCTGAGGAATTTGCTTGCCCAGCTCTGTCCCTGCGAGGCCCCCGCACACCCCACCTCCGGGAGAGGGCCTGGCACCAGTAGATGCTCCAGAAATGCATCTTCAGTAACAGAGTGAATAAATGACAGAAAGCTGCTACCATCCAGGAGAAAGAAGCCAAATCAATGCCCTGCCACAGACTGAGTCTGGCTACGCTAGAGCTGGTTTACCTTGGAAACAAGGGAAGGTGTGGACAGAAAGGGGGTCGTTAAGGCCCTGGGTCAACCGGGAGAGAGGGAAGCAGATGGAGGTGTTAGTGGAAAAACATTCACAGCTGTGCGGGGTTTCTGTGAGTTTGAGCCAAACTGTGGACAATGGCCGGGAGGACGAATCTCAAGGGACTGGGACAGTGCTCTGGAGAACGGCAGCCACTGACTGTCCGGTTATGGAATCACATCCTAGTTGTATCTTATTTACGTGAATTCATCTTCTGGACAAAAAGGGGCCACGTGCTCACCTGACTAACTCAGGGAACGCCTGCGTGGCGGCCTTGTAAACTCAGAGACCTAAAGTAACCACGAAGGACGGTCTGAAATGAAAACCTTTTCATGAAAAAGCAGTTTATAGTGGGTAGTCAAGTTCTAGGCCAGTATCTTCCCTGACAAAGATCAACTTCGATCTTTACTGAGCATCTAAGATAACACACCTGTGAAATATCTAGGTAACTTGTAACTTCCTTTTTTCCGGACCCCTCAGGGCACAACAAATGGAATGGGCAGAGACCACAAATTCCCTCATTATTGTCATGGTGTCAATTGGACTGTTAACTATCCTGCACCCACCTGTGTAAAAGACGTATGTCTATCATTTTACTTTTTACCCAATCCCAGAGGTTCCAGCCCATCTTGCTTTCTCCAATCTCCCTCATCTATCATGTAACCCACTTAGGTCTCCTCCTTTGATGGTAATTTACAAAAATAGGTGAAAAAACCACCGTTCTCTGGAACACTATACATTGAGATTGTTCTTCCTGGCAATTGTCAACAGTTTGGCTTGAAAAAACACACAAAAATTCTTTACAGGCTTGAATGTTTTTGTTTTTTTCTACATTAACAATCTACATTCAGGCATTTAAAGGACAAAAATAACTACCTAAAGTATTCAGAATATTTCAGCCAATGAGTGTTTGCTCTGGAGTGAGCCTGAGCTACTCTACCCAGAGGTCTCAGCTTTCACATGCTTCTCCCAGGGTGCATCTCACTGCAGAGAGCGTGATGTGAGGGCTCAAAGAGAAGTATGTACTTGGGACATACAAGTCGGTCCCTAAATACAAGCCATTAGTCCGTTTGGCCCCACCCTCCCCCCCTTTGCTGCAGAGGCAGGTTTACCCAGAATGAATGAAGATGGAGCCTCTTTATTGTCCTGGGAGGGACCCTAGCAATTTTGTTACTTATCTTGTATTCTTTTTTCTTTTAAAAATATATTTTTATTGATTTCAGAGAGGAAGGGAGAGGGAGACAGAGAGAGAGAGAGAGAGAGAGAGAGAGAGAGAGAGAGAGACATCAATGATGAGAGAGAATCATTGATTGGCTGCCTCCTGCACTCCCCACACTTGGGATTGAGCCCGAAACCGGGGCCTGTGCCCTGACGGGGAATGGAACCTCCCGGTTCATAGGTCAATGTTCAGACACTGAGCTACATCAGCCGGGCTTGTATTCCTTTTTCTTAAAAAGGGTTCCCCAAAATGTATACACTTTAAGCCCCACAAACCTGCACTCTGGATGTTAAACTGGCTGTGGTGGAATTTTTGAGAGAACACCGTTCCCAAAGGATTTTCAAGAGTCTCTTTGGCCTGGAGATGTCCACCTGCTCGCAGACTTCAGAACCTGACCCCGTAGGAGCCCACTGCCGAGGATATACACACGCACCTGCCCCACACGTACACATAAGCCTCTATAGCAGCGGTTCTCAACCTGGGGGTCGAACGACCCTTTCACAGGGGTCGCCTAAGACCATCGGAAAACACATCTATAATTACATATTGTTTTTGTGATGAATCACTATGCTTTCATTATGTTCAATTTGCAACAAAGAAAATACATCCTGCATATCAGATATTTACATGACGATTCCTAACAGTAGCAACATTACAGTGAGGAAGTAGCCACGAAAATAATGTTATGGTTGGGGGTCACCACAACACGAGGCACTGTATTAAAGGGTCGCGGCGAGAGGAAGGTTGAGAACCACTGCTCTAGAGCGAGTTACTCTAAGATGGACAATACACAGCTGCCCCTCACGGACACATAAGCCTCTGTCTACAGAGAATCATTCTTGAAACGCAGTACACTCATTCCACGCTAAGCCCGCCAGCCCTCGGACCCAGCACCGCTCCCGCCCTGGGCTCCGCCTCCCACCCCGGGGAGTCCTGCAGGCAGCACAGCTGCTGCTTCCCCGAGGCCCCGCCCCCGCGCGGACTGACCAATGGCAGTGCGTCCGCCTCCGACAGGAACGCGTCCGGCATGACGTCATCGTAGGCGACGACGCCGACGGCCCAGCGCCGCTCCCGCCGGAGCCGGTGGGCGAGGGCCCTCGCGAGGGTGGACTTGCCGGCGGCGGGGAGGCCGCAGAGCACGCAGAGCGCCAGCGGCCGCGGGCCCTCGCCGCGCGCCGCCCGGGCGTCCTCGCCGGCCTCCATGCCGCCCCGGGAGGTCGTGGGCCGCCGGCAGCGTGGCGTCCGGAGCCGCCTTCCGCCCGCGCTCCTGCTCCGCCCGGCGCCGCGGGGCGGGAAGGGGCGCGTCTGAACCCGAGTGACCCGAGGCGTCGGCGGTCGGCGTGCGGTCTCCGCGGTAACCTGCGGCCCCGGGACGCCCTTCGCGACGGGAGGCGCGGCGATGCGGCCCCCAACGCCAGGGCATCTCACGGGCCGGAGAGGGGGATCTTCGGTTAGTCGTCCTCCCTGCGGGACGCCTGCGGGCCTCGGGGCCAGGTCCCCGCCCGACAGAGTCGCCCGAGAAACTGCACCGCTGCCCTGCGGCCCGGGGAGCTCAGCGACGGCGAGTCAAGGAACCGGCGCGGAACTGACCGTCCGGCCGCCCGGCTCCGCGGCCCCTCTCGGCCCTGATTGACAGGTGGGCGGGCAGGTAACTGTCAGTTGCTCCTTCAGCCGCGAGGGGGCATCCGTAACGCGCACGCGCACGCGCTGCTCCGGGACTAGTTCTCGTCCCTGCGGAGCCTGAGGCCGCGGCTGCCGGGTTTACTGCCGGCTGAGCCGGAAGTTGGAGGGCGTCATCCGCTCCCCTCCGCCCCGCCGGAAACCCGAGCTCCGGAAGAGACGTTCCGGGCCGGCCTGGCCTGGCGGTGGCCAAATGGAGACCGACGCTGAGGAGGAGCGATCGGTCAGGCACCCGACGCTGGCCTCTTCCTGGGATGCCGCGTGCGGGGCCCTGGACCGGAGCCTCCGTGTCCGCGGAGCCCAGGACTCGGACTGGGATGAGCTGCTGGCGCCGCCCGCCCCGTGGTGCGCTGGGCCGGCGGGGACGGGTGGCGGCTCCGCGGCGGCCACGCTCCGGGGGGAGGTGTGAGGGGATATTGGGCCGAGAGGTGAGAGCGTCCGGGCCCGGGGTCCGGGAGGCCAGCTGGGGGCGGGCTGTGCGGAAGCTGGGCTAGAGCCGCGAGGGGTGGGGCGGGGCGGCTGCGCGCGGGGCGCAGGGCGCGGGGCCTGGACTCGGCGCGGAGACGCCCCCGCCCTGTGTCCGCGGGTCAGCCCCGCAGGCCCCGTCCAACCGCACCCGCCTCTGTCCCCCAACGAGCAGACCCTCCTGGGGCCCAGGAGGCGGGAAGTGTCCCCCCAGGGTCGCCCTCCCCATTTGGAAACAGACTCTGTCCTCTGTCCGTTCTGCTCCCGCCCCTGTGCACAGGCCGGTGCCCTGAGCGGGTGCTCCCATTAAATAGGAGGCCGTTCCGGGGGCCGAGCAAGATGCCCGTGATCAGGGGAAGCAGGGACCCGACGTCCCAACACCCATTCCTCAGGGGACATGTCCCCCGTGTTTTGTGTTTCGTTTTGTTAGAGAGAGAATGGAGGGGGGCGGGGCGGGAGCGACACAGAGAAACGCGCGGGTTGGCTGCCTCCTGTTCCCACCGACCTGGGCCTGGGAACCTGCCACCAAGGTCCATGCCGCTGACCCGCGACCCTCCTGCCCGCGCTGATGCTCTGCCCGCCAGGGCACAGGCCGGGCCGCGGCGGCCGTTTCTCTGGGTCTGTGCTGAGCAGTTGTGGGCTGTTGGAAGGTGTGTGGGCCCCAAAGGCAAACGGAAGGGAATGCAATGCCAGCCCCGGGGCCTGTCGGTGGGCTGGCGGCCTGTGCGGAGGCCAGCGCTGGTATTTGTCGCTTTCTCTGCAGCCGCGACCTGGTGGTTCTGAGAAGGAGCCAGAAGAGCCCAGATGAACAGCCCTGCGTCCTCTCCCTGCGCTGTGACCCCAGCGGAGGTGAAGGAGTCGTTTCTGTCGGCATTCTAAGTTCAGCGAGAAATATGGAAGTGTACGAGGGCGAGGAGTACTGCGGCACCGGCAGGGGCAGGCGTGTTGGGCATGAGCTGGATGCCAGGTGTGTGGCCCGCCGCGTGCGGCTTCTTCCCGAGGAGGGTTTCTGTGTCCGGCTCCGGGAGCTCTGCTGCTCCGACACTGGCCTCGGGCACTGGGGGGGAGCGAGAACACCAGCAGCCTGGGGGTTCAGGCCTTGGGGGGGACCCCAGGACAGTCCGGTCGCCCTGGTGTCTCAGCAGCTGGGAACGGACAGCTGGTGGACGGGAGCCGAGCTGGCCAGGGTCCCAGCCAGTGCCTGGGAGAGGCTGCTTCTCTGTGTATCTCACAGGGTCTGTTTTCCAAACGGGAATCTGTCATCAGCCGGGACTTTGAACCTATCTTCTTGAAGGAAGCCCTTTCCAAACAGTGGGCAGCCCAGCACTGCCAACCAGCATACTTAACCCGCGGCCATGCTTTCTGATTTTTTACAAAGAACGTGTCCTAACCCCTCTTTTATGTCACTCAAAACAGGAACTGTTTTATGTACCGTGCAGGTTGGGCAGGTTGGACTTAGTAGATGTGTTTATTGAGCTTCAAAATATGCGTGTGCTACAAGATGACACATTTGTTATAAAATTTAATTCTTTCATAAGCTACTAAGTGGCAGGTATAGTCTGTCCTCCCTGCATTTTCCTAGGAAGTCAGCCCCCCGCCCCCCTCACCAGGAAAACAACCTCAGGACAAGCATTGGCCTGGAAACCCTTGTTTTCAAATGTGGCCTTTAAAGGTGATAATGTGCCCGGCCGGTGTGGCCAGTGGTTGAACATCGGTCCACCCATAAGCTGGGCGGTCATGGTTGGATTCCTGGTCACGGCACAGGCCTGAGTTGCCAGTAGAGGGCAATCGGGAGGCAGTCGATCAGTGATTCTCTCTCATCATTGATGTTTCTATCTCCCCTCCCTTCCTCTCTTGGAAATAAATTTTAAACATTTAAAATAATTTATCAATTTTAAAAGTGATAATGTGTGAAAATAAAGAGTCAATTTTTATTTTTTATTTTTAGTGAACATGAAAAGATTATTTTGTACAAAAAATGTCTAAAATTGGAGTCCGCTGCACAGGCTTGTAAAATAAAGGTAAGCCATTACTAAATTGGAACTAAGTTGAAAATTGCAGTGTTTTTGTACTGTGCACATTTATTTTATGTTGGCTTAGTAATTCTCAATGCTCTCCCTTTCAAATTGGACCATTTGTTCGCTACGGCAATGCCATGTCGTGTATAGTGTTAATACAGTTAATGCTGCTGTGCTCTTCAGCTTTGGAAAACTCAGTTAAAAATCAGGTTTATTTTGATATAAAACGTAGGTGCCAAGAAAACCACAGCAGAGTTGGGACCAAAATACCGAGGAAAAAACCCAGGTAGAGGAGTTTCAGACCAGGGCACCAGGAAGTTAAAGAGATCGGGCCAGGCCAGGGCCTTCAGCATGAAACTGTCGCAGTGAAGGTGGGTGAGGTGGTCAGCCTGGGGGTGGGACAGCGAGCTGGAACCCTGGCCTCGCCTGTCCTGTGGGCTGGTCGCTGATGTCCCACCGCTTAGCCCCTGCCTAGTGGGCAGTGCTGGGAGCTGAAGGAAAGAAACCCTTGGGTGGTTTCCATCCCTGAAACCCTGTGCTTGCTGTTACTTACACATGACAGGATTGGTTATTCCAGGATGTTTTAGAGGCATATTCATGTTCATGGCTTCTAAAGTCCTACATAAGGTGATGCATTCATTGAAAAAGTGTTGAGTGCCCATTGGTGCCACATACTGTATTAGGCACATAGGAGCTAGCACAGGGGTGGGCAAACTTTTTGACTCAAGGGCCACAATGGGTTCTTAAACTGGACCGGAGGGCCAGAACAAAAGCATGGATGGAGTGTTTGTGTGAACTAATATAAATTCAAAGTAAACATCATTACATAAAAGGGTACGGTCTTTTTTTTTTTTTAGTTTTATTCATTTCAAACGGGCCGGATCCGGCCCGCGGGCCAAAGTTTGCCCACGGCTGACTAGCATCATAAAATAAATGGGAACAAAGCCCTCGTGTTAATATTACAGCGGACCAGACATAGTAGGTTCAATGTGCAAACTAGGTTCCGTTTGATGGTGAGAAAGTCGTTTGATGGTGAGAAAGTCATTTGATAGTGAGAAAGTCGTAGGGATTAAGGAGCAGGAAAGGCACCCTGTGGAGGCTGGAATGTGGGGGTGGGAGTGAAGGGAGGTGTTGGCTTAATGGTTGATGACAGTGACATTGTTGGTGCCCTGAGGTTTTAGATCCGGGATCTGTCTTCAGCTGTGGTCTGTGTGATCCCTGGGGGGGTGTGTCTCGGAAGGTGGGTGTTTCTGTAACTGGTCTGTGCAGGGACATGCACTGCAAAGGGCGTTTCATTCAGGGAAATCTTTGGTTTGTGTGGGGCTTCATCTGGGCCAATCGTATATTAAAGTTGAAATAAAAATAGTAGGAATGCATGTTTCTGAGTTCTTTCTCAATGGTAGATAGTGGAAATTTTAACACTGATCGTCGTCATAGCAACCATGTATAACACTGATCTCATCGCAGCAACCACATGATACCGATTCGCTCCTGACTCAGGTTTGGCATCAGCCCTGTGGTGTGTGTGCATCCGCACGCGCCCACACACACACGGAGGGTAGGAGAGCCATCACTGCACCCACACACGCACACACGCACACACGCAGGGTAGGAGAGCCATCACTGCACACACACAGACACACACACACACACACGCAGGGTAGAAGAGCCATCACTGCACACACACAGACACACACACACACGCAGGGTAGCAGAGCCATCACTGCACACACACACACACACACACACACGCAGGGTAGCAGAGCTATCACTGCACAGACACACACGCACACACGCAGGGTAGCAGAGCCATCACTGCGCGCGCGCACACACACACACACACACACACATGCAGGGTAGGAGAGCCATCACTGCACAGATACACACACACACACACACACACACACACACCAAGGGAGGGTAGTAGCAGAGCCATTGCTGAGCGCCTGTCTGTCTGAGTCTAAAGCCTGTTCCCTCCCACTGAGCGGCTGTGTTGTCTGGACCACAGGGAACGTGGTTGGGTTTAAAGTGTGGATGAAATGGGGCAGCATAAAGCATTGGACAAAATTTACTATTTCAGCAAACACTGCCTGGGCTCTGGCCGGCCCTGCTCTGTATTAAATCATATTAAAGCAACTTGCAGTACGTTAAGCCGTCAGATTGCTATGATTTATCTTTGATTCCTCATCTAAGTATGAAAATGCTCTTTTACATGTGGTTGTGTAGTTTAAAATTTTTTCTTTAAATGGTTCCGAGTAGTTTTTAGACTCTAACTATTCTAGCGAAACCTAAGTGAACTTTTAGACTCTTGACTGCGTCACTGTTCCTTAGGTCACAGCAGGAAGTGACCTTAAGTAGCGATTGCTGTTCCCTATTGTTACTGTCCTAACTTGTGTTTTATGCCAGTTGCTCTCCTTTGGTGAAAAGCCGTGTGTGTTCGTCAGTAAAGTCGTGGTGCACGTGCGACCCGTCCCAGCAAAGTCTCCCACAAGCTCTCCTGCTCTGGGGTCCAGGGTGGACCTCGAGAGGGTCCGCGCCATGGTGAAGGCCATGGGGTCCACGCTGTCCCCTGGAGCTCAGCAGCTGATGAGTATGGTCAGATTCCAGCAGCAGGTACGTGGAGGGGCTTTCTTTCCAGGCGCCTGTGAACTGGGTAAATGGTGGCTTTTTATAAGGACCCTAGAGGCTCGGTGCACGAAATCATGCACGGGTAGAGTCCCTAAGCCTAGCCTGTGATCAGGGCCATCTTCTGCCCGTTCCCCAGTCCCCAGTCCCGCCCTACCAACACCCACCCCGGTTCCCCGTGGTTCCCCGTTGGCCATTCAGCCATCAGAGCCTGCGGGCTGAGGGGAGGGACCGAGAGGTGGTCAATGCACCTCATAGTGACTGGTCGATTGGTCGTTCTGGTCGTTACGCATTGACGGTCGCTGGCCTTTCATTATATAGGATGGAGTGATTTAAACTTTCCTTTGCACTGTTATTATTGATGTGACCAATCTTTCCTTACGGATGGAAAACAGCGCTGTGTAGATCTAGGCTCTGGAAAAGAAGAGCTCACAGCTCTCCAGGAACGCCCTCCCTGCCTCCCTCCCTCCCTCCCTCCCTCCCTCCCTCCCTCCCTCATGTTGCTCGTGTTGATGCACAGCTGCTCAGGGACGGAGGCCCTGCTTGGCTCCTGTAGCCGCTCCAGGCCCGTTCCCTGCAGCCTGTCTTCAGGGGTCTCCCGAGTCCCGGGGCCCTGGGGCCGTGGAGGGCAGGAGCCGAGGAAGAGGAAAGGCTCGCGGAAGGGCAGCCCTTCTCCAGGCCCCTTTGCAGGAGGAAGGCGGGTCAGGCAGGTGAACGGGGGGTCAAGTTCAGATGGAAAGGTGTGAATTAAATCTCCAGAGCCAGAGGAGCAGGATGCGGCTAGGACGGCAGAGTGCATTTCTCGGCCGTGTGTCAAGGTTTGGGGTGTTTGTTTGTTGGTTTAATTCCAAATGTAACGTGGCTCCTTTGCCGTGGATTCAGGCCTTTCAGAAGGACAGTGAGTGAATAAGTGCTCCCTCCCCTGCGGCACCCCCTGGTCATTGCTGTTCACAGCCCTGTTCCCTGTTCCCTCAGCGCTGCATCCCCCTGGGGGAGCAGCTGCAGGCGGTTCTGGGGAGCGCTGCCTCCAGGCGGATGCTGGGCCTGTGGGCCTCGGCGCCCTCGGGAACCTGCGACAGGCCAACCTGCTCATCTGTGCCTCTCAGACCCGGGCTGACTCCGGGACGCGGGACAGAAGACGTGACAGCTCCCGGGGAGGAGGACGCACGGCCCCCTGGTTTAGGGAACCCCGCACCCCTCGGAGAGTGGGACACTGCGCCCCAGAGCCATCCTCTCCCCGGGAGGGACCTTCAGCTCGCAGCGGCGTCTTCCTTACCAAAGAGGCCGAGTGACAGCCCCGCGGCCCCTGCCCCCGGCTCCGTGGGGCTCAGAGCGCCGTGTGGCCGGGACACGTCCCCACGCCCAGCGAAGGCGGCCTTGGTGGTGGGTAAGTCTTTGCCTACGGACTCAGAGCGGGTGCGGGGCTGCATGGGCAGCAGCAGGCTGTGTGTTGCTGCTGGTTGTGTAGTGGCTTTTGTTGCCGTTTGGAGGCCAGGGTCATGTTTGGTCTTTAATTCCCTTTAGGATGGGAGAGCCGCCCGCCTGCTCCTACTTGGAAAAGATTCTGTGTAAGAACCTGGAGCTGATGGAGAGGAGGCTGACGGACTACCTGGACGAGCGGCTGCGCGCCCTGCAGGAGCACGTGGATGGCAAGGTGGCGCTGCTGGCGCACCTGCTGCAGAGCCCCGGCTCCCCGCCCCCGGGGCTGCCGCTCACACGCTGTGACTCTGGAGACAGACTCTCCAACGGAGAGAGATAGGCGCTCCGTGCGCCGTGCATGCAGATATTTATTACCTATTTATTACACCGCGACCCAAAGCTCCCAGCCAGTGTCGATGCCATTGGAGGATCAGCATCCTACTTGCATCAAGTGACCTCAGCGTTCATTCCCTGTGCTGTGTCGTGACCCCCGGGCTGCGTGAGAGTGGATGATCTTCCCTGAGCTTGTGCCGTGACCTCGTGCCACACCTGAGAGTGGATGACCTTCCTTGTGCTTGTGACGTAAACCCCGTGCCCGAGTGTGAGCGTGGTCGGGTCTGGAGTTATTTTCGTTTGCAGAGTTGATCACTCTTACCGAGATTTGTGTCCCTTGGTGTTGTTTTAAGTGTTTAAAATTTTTAAGGCTGTCCCATGCAGTGTGTTTGATAGAAGTGTATTTTTTATCTATGAAAGACTTATTTCCTCATCTTAGGAGGGAGAGAAATAGTGCACTGAGGATTTGATCGTTGTTTTCTCTTTGGTTATCTGTAAGTCGGAACCTCTGCGCTCACAGACTTGCACTGGCGCTGCTCCCTGAGAACAGGCGCAGGTCGGCTCTCTGTGCCGCCGGGGGCGGTGACGGGAGGAAGGTCCGCGCCCCCTCCGTGGAGGTTCGTTGCTGGAGATTTGTGTTGGACGAGACGTGAGAGTGGTTACCTTGTTTTATCTCCATCCACCGGAAAGCACGGGACCCCTTGCCGTGCTGATGCCCGTCCCCCGCGCCTGTGCTGGGTGTGAGCGCCGGGCGCGCCCTGAGGGCGGCGTGGGCGAGGAGATGGCCGTGCTCACTGCCGGCTTCGTCGTCAGGAAGTGTAACGATTGCATGTGCTGAAGGGGATGTATTTGCATCTAAAAATAAATGCGTCCGTTTTGGAAACCACGTGAGGGAATACAAGTGCTTTATTGTCCTTGGATCTCTGCTTGTGTAGGAGTCTGCTCCATATCCGGATCCTGTACAGGGGACACGGGAGGGCACACGGCAGCCACCTGCCCAGCCTTCCCTCGCTCATGGGCGCTCACGGCGCGCAACTACGGGGTATTTCCTTGTCATTCTCGAGAGTTCCGTCTCACCTCCCGTTGAGCCCATCAGCCAAGTTTATAGCTTCTGGTGTGTAGTCTCTTCATTGATTTAGAAAATGCCTCCCCAAGATTGTAGCCACATCACAACCCTCAGAGCGAGGACCACGGGTGAACAGAGATGCAGGTGGTGGAAAAACCAATGCTAGATTCCGCTGCGTGTGTCTGACAGGTGTGCCTGGGAAGCAGTATCCCAATGGTCTCTCGGAGTGTTTGCCAATGTGAATGGAAGGCGTTAATGGCTTCGCTGCATGGGCTGTGCAGTCTGCACATTAGGGCTCTGGTACCGCATCTCCGGTGGCAGCGAGCAGCTGGGTCCCAGGCCCGGGGTGTAAGCCCGGGAGCCCTTTACCTGGCCCAGGTTTCATCTCTGCCTCGTCCACAGCTCCCCCTGCCCTGCGCCCAGGACTCTCCCCTCCTCCTTCCGCTCCTGCTGACCTGGTCTCTGTGGTGAGGAGCCAGTGCTGCCAGGGGAGGGTCCCCCCGGAAACCTTGTCCCTTCAGGGCTCAAGTCAGGCTCCAGGCCGGGGGGAGACGGACGCCTGGACGGACGGCGGGCCCTCCGGTCAGCACAGGCCACGGCCTGGGATGCGTCCTGATCCTCGTAGAGTGCAAATGGAAGGACCGGTTCCGGGTCTCAGAGGGGCTCCACGCAACAACCCAGGCAGAGCTTCCCACCAGGAAACGTGTCTCTTCGGAGACGGCGTTCGCTTCCCCGAGGCGGGCGGGATAAGTTTCCATCCCAGCGCCTGCACGATGCTGCCTCCTGTCAAATCGCCGACGCACCCTTTTAGTTCTTACTCCCGCCCGCCTATGCTGCACGCGACATTACGAGCCGGTTGCTCCACGTCCCAACGTGGGTGATGCCCAATTCCAGTGCATGGCTCCCTAACGACACCAAACATCCCCGAGGCGGAGCGGGTGTTTTCAATTCTGCATTTATTCAAAAGCACACGAATGTCCTGTAGCACACAGCACAGTGGGAACACTAGAAAACGACTCGAATAAAACATTCTGCTAAGAAAGGTCGCCCTGCAGGCTCAGTGCCCGCCGGTCAGAGCCCCTCGCTCACGTCGCAGAAGCCGGGCGGCAGGGACTTGGAGTCAGCGCACAGCTGACACTCGTCGTAGAGCTGGAGGCCAGGGTAGCAGCTGGCGGTGATGGACGAGGCTGCGGCGATCTTGTCCCTGGTGACCATGGACGGGTAACTTTTTAAGACCAAGCACATCGGTAGCTTTGGAGCTCTTGGAAAAGAGACACACAGGAGGGATTAGAACCCCCTCTCAGCCCGCCTGTGCCCGCGGTCAGGGTGCCAGGGGTCTGGGGCGGCCCAGCCTGAGAGGAAAGCTCTGCCCTGGCCCAGGCTCCTGGGTCACGTGCTCTCCAAGACGCCAGAGATGCCAGGCCAGACCCAGCACACAGGGAGAGAGGCTGCCAGTGCGGCTTCCCAGCGGCTGAGGCCCCAACTGCGGAGTCTGGGTGGGGGGCAGGCGCCCGTCAGCTGCCCCGGGTTCTGGATTGACCTAGTGCACAGCCTCCCTCCCTAGAACAGGAGCTCCACGGCTTCTGCCAGCGAACCTCCCACATTTGAAGGGTCCTCTCCCCACAACTGAATGACCTGCCTGAGCTCCCCTCCTTCTCTGGTGTCCCCGGATCTTCACCAGCTCGGCTCCCCACGCCTACAGGCACCTCCCTGTCCCCAAGGCCATGGGCGATGGAGGAGGGAACCTGGGAGCTCTGAGCTCGGGCTGGGGAGACCGACTGAGCCCGCCTCTGGGCGAACCGAGGCAGAGGCTCCCACGCGCCTGCCCCGCGGTCCTCAGTCTGCAGAGTCCGGGACACAGGCATGGCCGGCCAGGGTGTGAGTCCCTGTGGAGGGGCAGCTTCCCGAGGTCCGGGCAGTGGACAGCGCTGACCCAGAGCCGCCCGCCCACTGGGAACCTCACTGTGAGCTCACAGCCCGGCCCCGAGGGGAAGGGCCAGGATTCCATGCTCACCTGCCTCTGCCTATTCCCAGCTGCCCTGTTCCTGACCCCGGGGGGCGGCCCAGGGGCCCGTGCGAGGGAGTGGCCACTCTAACCACGTCACTTACTTCAATATGCTGGTCAGTTTGAACAGAAGGCTGGTGACACAGAACATCAGCAGGACTATGGCGATCAGCAAGGTGACCCCAATGGCCGTCATGATCCTGATGTCAAACATCTTCCCGGCACCTGGACAGGGAGTGCAGGGCGGTGACGCTCCCCCACCCACAGCCCGCTCAGCCTCAGTGTGTGCTGCTCCCGTGAAGGAAGAATGACGCCCCACCCGCAGGCTGTGCCTGTAAAACAAGGATGGTCTCCCAGGGGGCCCAGGGCCTCGGCCGGCCTGGCCACGTGGGGGTCGAGGTTTTATTTGTGGATGAAAAGGGACTGAAATGCAAAGTGAGAGAGAAGGAAACAGGACAGATGGTGGGAAGGACGGTTCTCCCTCTCGCAGGCAGTAACGTGCAGCTAGCGGTGAGTAACAAACAGGCCGCCCGTGAGCAAATGGTTTCACTCCCACCACCTGGGTCTCGTGAACTCTGCTCGCTGATGGAGTCAGGACTGCCCCTTGCTGCTCATCACACTTAAAACTAACCTCAGAAAAGAACTAAGGGAACCGCTCTTTCCGAACGCCACGCTTGACAGCACTTAGCACGAGCACACCCCCTTGCAGTGCTGTTTGCAGGAAGAAAGGCCTTTCATTGTCCTCTGACAACTGCCATGCCACCTTCTGGTTTAAGGAGACTCTAGGAGCCCTTGTCACTAGACCACCCTGTCACTAGGAGACCATGGGCCTTTCTGCCATTTTTCCTCCCAAATCTCCCCAGGAAATTCAGTTTGGTTGGAATAAGCAATTTGTGTAATGTAACATTGAAATGAGAACCATGGCCCAGGAAGAAAGAATAAACAATATGACGCTGCCCGACCGGTGTGGCTCAGTTGTTGAGGGTCATCCCTTAACGGTTCGATGGTTCGATCCCAGGTCAGGGCCCATGCCTGGGAAGCGGGCTCAATTCCCAGTAGGGGGTAGCCGATTGATGATTCTCTCATCATTGATGTTTCTCTCTCTCCCTCTCCCTTCGTCTCAGGAATCAATAAAACATCTTTTAAACATGACTGCCAAGCATCCTTAGAGCACTTACACCCTCGGGTAGGGAGGAGGCCAACTAGAAAAAAAAATTACTTAAAGACCGTAGGAAGCAGGTTATTCTATCAAACACGTCACTTGGTACCACACGGGACCTTACTCAGTCAAAGGCCGCGAGAGGGTCGAGCCTGCCACTGGAGCAGAAGGGAGCTATCGCTTCATCCTGTGCGGAGTGCGGTCCGAGGCTGGAGAGCTCACTTTAGAGGCCCAGCCATGGTCCAGCTCCAACTTCCGCGCCGCGGGCTGTGACATCACTGCTCTGCACCCCGGCTCTGCCCTGGGGTTCTGAATTCTGTTCCATTGTACCTAAGTTCAGCCCCCAGGAAGCAGAAATACTATTTTGAATCACTTAATTCTAAGTTTTTACCTTTTCGGGTCGTATTTCCCCTTATTTTCAGAATTTGTTGATCAAAAGCAAGTGTAAGATTTCCATTTTAAAATTAAAGACAAATGTGGGAGGCTAAAAACTCTTAATACTTAATAGTTCAGAGCTAGCCCTAGCGGGTTTGACTTAGCAGTTAGAGCATGGCCCGTGGACCAAAGGGTCCCAGGTTCGATTCCGTCCAGGTCACAAACCCCGTTGCAGGCTCACTCCCCGGCCCCAGGTGGCAGCCAATCCATATGTCTCTTTCACATCAGTGTTTCCTTCTCTGTCTCTCCACCCTTCCACTCTCTAAAAATAATGGACCGCATGTTTGATGGTGATCTACATGATAAGGAAGCTTAAAAATTCCTATCACATAGTGTCGGCGTGACATAATTTATTTACGTTTGTGGCAATGCTGGTGTAAACAAATCTGCTTTTCCAGGTGTATAAAAGTACAGCGCACATGACTATGTACAGTACATAGTACTTGATAATGAAAATAAACGTCTATGTTACCAACTGATGTATTACACTATACTTATTTTTTTTATTGAATAAATCTGTTGTTCAGATTATTACAGTTGTTGCTCTTTTTTCCCCCCATAGCTCCCCTCCACCCAGTTCCCACCCTACCCTCTGCCCTTACCCCCCCCCCCCACTGTCCTCATCCATAGGTGCACGATTTTTGTCCAGTCTCTTCCCGCACCCCCACACCCCTTTCCCCCCTGAGAATTGTCAGTCCACTCCCTTTCTATGCCCCTGATTCTATTATATTCACCAGTTTATTCTGTTCATCAGATTATTCACTTGATTTTTATGTTCACTTGTTGATAGATGCATATTTGTTGTTCATAATTTGTATCTTTACCTTTTTCTTCTTCTTCTTACAGGATATCCTTCAGCATTTCATATAATACTGGTTTGGTAGTGATGAACTCCTTTAGCTTTTTCTTATCAGTGAAGCTCTTTATCTGACCTTCAATTCTGAATGATAGCTTTGCTGGGTAAAATAATCATGGTTGTAGATTCTTGCTACTCATCACTTTGAATATTTCATGCCACTCCCTTCTGGCCTGCATAGTTTCTGTCGAGAAATCAGCTTACAGTCGTATGGGTACTCCCTTGTAGGTAACTGTTTTTCTCTTGCTGCTTTTAAGATTCTCTCTTTGTCTTTTGCCCTGGGCATTTTAATTATGATGTGTCTTGGTGTGGTCCTCTTTGGATTCCTTTTGTTTGGGGTTCTCTGCGCTTCCTGGACTTGTAAGTCTATTTCTTTCACCAGGTGGGGGAAGTTTTCTGTCATTATTTCTTCAAATAGGTTTTCAATATCTTGCTCTCTCTCTCCTTCTGGCACCCCTATAATTCAGATGTTGGTTCGCTTGAAGTTGTCCCAGAGGCTCCTTAAACTATCTTCATTATTTTGGAATCTTTCTTCTTTTTTCTTTTCCGGTTGGGTATTTTTTGCTTCTTCGTATTTCAAATCTTTGACTTGATTCTTGGGATCCTCTTGTCTGCTGTTGGATCTCTGTATAATATTCTTTATTTCAGTCAGTGTATGCTTAATTTCTAGTTGGTCCTTTTTCATATCCTCGAGGGTTTCACTAAATTTATCGGCAGTTTCTAGAAAATTCTTGAAAAACCTTATAACCGTGGTTTTGAACTCTATATCCAGTAGTTTGCTTTCCTCCATTTCTGTCATTTGTGATCAATTTGTCTCCGCATTTTGGCTGCTTCCCTGTGTTGATTGAGTGGCTTTCTGTGCTAGGTGTCCTATAGGGCCCAGTGGCTCAGCCTCCCCAATTACCGGAGGTGGACACTCTTGGTGGACCCCTTTGTGAGCTGTCTGTACAGTCTTGTTGTAGTTAAGCCACGATTGCTGTTGGTATCACTGGGAGGAATTGACCTCCAGGCCAATTGGCTGTGAGAATCAGCTGTGTCTACAGTGGGAGAACTTCTGTGCTGGAGACACCCTTATGGGGCAAGTCTTGCTTCAGTGGGGCTTTGGTGCTCACTGAGTCTGCCCCCTGAGTGTGTCGCTTATGGATCTGAGGAGTTGTAATCTGGATGGTCCCAATCTGACCACTGGGCACACGGGCTCTTGGATCTCTAAAGAGGTGGTAATTTAGCATCTGCCTGAGGCTACCCAGCAGGAGCTATGGAGACATCTACAGATTCCCCTTGATTGGGGTTTGGAGGTGCCCAGATGAGGCCCAGCTGTGAAGCAATGCAAGCTGCTGTGGGGCCTTTAGCCTTCTTTCGGATGTTCTGGGTCTCACTGACCCAGCTGCAGTTTGTTAGGTAATTTTAGGTCTCAAAGGGCCAGCCCATTCATATGCAAAAGCCTCTGCTAGAAGCTTGGGTGGGGCGGGGTCTCTGGGAATCAACAGGGCGGAGCAGGCAGCTATGGCTGGTCCTCAGTCCTGCCCTAAGAGGCCCAGGGTCTCAGTGTCCCAGTAGTCGTGGCAAGCACCTCTGAGAGAAAGCCGCCCTCGAGTTCTGCCCACTGCCAGACAGTCCAGTTTCTCCTTGTATGAGTCTGGGTCCCCAGAGACTCGCCCGGAACTGGAGTTCAGAGCCATCAGGAGCTTGAGACTCTCTTCCAATTGAAAAAGACAACTGTGTCCTCCGTTGCCAGCCTCCGTAACTCTGTACTTTACTTCCGCACCTCCTGAGTCTCAGTGTGCTTTTCTCTTTCCTTCTAGTTGTAGAATTTCCACTCAGCCAGCCTTCCTGTGGTTCTGGATGATGTCCGTTTTGTCTTTTAGTTGTATTTTTGAAGTGGTTGTTTGAGGCAGCAATTTCAGGTGTTTACCTATGCCGCCATCTTGGTTTTCTAAACTTATTTAATATATTTTTATTGATTTCAGAAAGAAATAGGGAGGGAGACATAGAAACATCAATGATGAGAATCATGGATCTGCTACCTCCTGCAAGTCCCACACAGGGGATCAAGCCTGCAACCCAGGCCTGTGCCCTGACCGGGAATCGAACCATGACTTCTTGGTTCCTGCGTCCACGCCCAAGCACTGAGCACTCCGGCTGGGCCTGTATTATACTTGCAATCATTATTTTAGGATGTGCTCTTTCTACTTTAAAGAGAGTTGGATACAAAACAGCAGCCACGTCACGCGGGCAGCAGCCTCATGCCTGTTGTTTACGGAATCTCTTGATTGCATCATTCTCTCGCGCTTGTTTTCGTCTCATGTTGTTTTGCACAGGAACACGCTGCGCAGGCGTGTAGCCAGGGGCCACAGGCTGGACCATGAAGCCCAGGTGTGCAGCAGGAGGTACCGTCCAGCCGTGTGGAGGTGCACTATTCTGTTCACACAAGGATGAAACCACCCAAGGATGCCACTCCTCAGAGTGAGCCCTCAGCGTTCTGTGCACACGACTGTGCTGACTGAATGTGACGGCCCTTCAGCACCAAGACAGCAGAGGGGAGGGGAGAGGGACTTTCACATTTACTGGGACAGTAATGATGTAGGGACATCTGCCATTCTTCCTGTTTAAGGAGACAGAAGAGCAGAAAGAGGGAGAGAAAACCAACACTTACTGGGCACCTATGGGCCAGGCTGGTGCTGGGACATCGTGTCCAAAACATTACCCCTTCACTCCCCATTTCACTGAGCTCCCAGAGCGGACCAATTATTTTTAGATGCAAATACATCACCTTCAGCACATGCAATGGTTATGCTTCCTGACGCAAGGCCACCACAGAGAACAGCCATCTGCCAGCCACATGCCTTGCCCAGTGCGAGCCTCGTCACTCACACCCAGCACAGGCTTTGGGAGGACCCAAAATCGGCTCGGCAAGGAGGGTCCCCGCTCTCCGGTGGGGAGGGACAGCACAATAGTCTCTCGTTTTGCATCAACCACTAAATCTAAAATAATTCTGACAAAGAGGCCAGCTTTAATTTTACTTTTCTTCTACAGCTACAATAAGAAAGAACATAAAACGAATGGCCCCGATGGACACTAATTTTACAAATGCCAAACACAACTAATTTATTACTGAGAAGAACAATATAAAATATAACCTGTGATATGAAATTAAAGGCTGCAAATCTTAAGTACCTGGTTTTCCAAGAACAATCAATTAGGAAAAGAAAAACCCAAATACTCTAACCATTTTCCCCATATCCCTAAAATATAACGCCTTTACATAAATTAAAACAGTGCATACTTCAAATACATACACAATACACACCAAAGAACTATAGTAGAAATCCTTAAATATTTTAAAGATTTAAACACAGAAGTATGAACTCTGCAAACGAAAATAACTCCAGACCCGATCACGCTCACACTCGGGCACGGGGTTTACGTCACAAGCACAAGGAAGGTCATCCACTCTCAGGTGTGGCACGAGGTCACGGCACAAGCTCAGGGAAGATCATCCACTCTCACGCAGCCCGGGGGTCACGACACAGCACAGGGAATGAACGCTGAGGTCACTTGATGCAAGTAGGATGCTGATCCTCCAATGGCATCGACACTGGCTGGGAGCTTTGGGTCGCGGTGTAATAAATAGGTAATAAATATCTGCATGCACGGCGCACGGAGCGCCTATCTCTCTCCGTTGGAGAGTCTGTCTCCAGAGTCACAGCGTGTGAGCGGCAGCCCCGGGGGCGGGGAGCCGGGGCTCTGCAGCAGGTGCGCCAGCAGCGCCACCTTGCCATCCACGTGCTCCTGCAGGGCGCGCAGCCGCTCGTCCAGGTAGTCCGTCAGCCTCCTCTCCATCAGCTCCAGGTTCTTACACAGAATCTTTTCCAAGTAGGAGCAGGCGGGCGGCTCTCCCATCCTAAAGGGAATTAAAGACCAAACATGACCCTGGCCTCCAAACGGCAACAAAAGCCACTACACAACCAGCAGCAACACACAGCCTGCTGCTGCCCATGCAGCCCCGCACCCGCTCTGAGTCCGTAGGCAAAGACTTACCCACCACCAAGGCCGCCTTCGCTGGGCGTGGGGACGTGTCCCGGCCACGCGGCGCTCTGAGCCCCACGGAGCCGGCGCACCTGCCCGCACACATCCTGGAGGAGGGGCAGCAGCTCGGGGGCAGGGGCCGCGGGGCTGTCACTCGGCCTCTTTGGTAAGGAAGACGCCGCTGCGAGCTGAAGGTCCCTCCCGGGGAGAGGATGGCTCTGGGGCGCAGTGTCCCACTCTCCGAGGGGTGCGGGGTTCCCTAAACCAGGGGGCCGTGCGTCCTCCTCCCCGGGAGCTGTCACGTCTTCTGTCCCACGTCCCGGAGTCAGCCCGGCTCTGAGAGGCACAGATGCGCAGGTCGGCCTGTCGCAGGTTCCCGAGGGCGCCGAGGCCCACAGGCCCAGCATCCGCCTGGAGGCAGCGCTCCCCAGAACCGCCTGCAGCTGCTCCCCCAGGGGGATGCAGCGCTGAGGGAACAGGGAACAGGGCTGTGAACAGCAATGACCAGAGGAAGTTTGCGGTAATTTAGAATCAGGCCCCGGGCATTCTCCACTGGGTCCCCGACACAGCCCTATGCAGGCAGCCACCATGACTGCCACCAGCAGCTGAGGGGACCAGGTTCAAGGTCACCCGGCCAAGGCCGCACAGCTGGTGAGTGGGAACCAGGACGCGACCCGGAAACCCGATTCCAGTCCGGGCTTGTCATCCCTTGACTGTGGTTTTTCCTCAAGAAAATGCTAAAACAAATACCAGCACACTTAGTACAACTTCACGGGCAGAATTAATAGTTCCTTCCTGACTCATGGAAGTAAACGTGGGCTCTCCACCGAGGCACAGGAAGGCGTAGTGTCCACAGAATTAAGTATCACCTGTCACTTCCCACGTGGTCGCCAACCTGGGGATGTCCCAGCACCCACAGGCATGGAGACGCCTGGCTGGTGACACACTTCCCGCCTGTGCGGTGGGAAATCTGTGACGCCTGCGACAACTAGACATGCTCCATGACGAATAAGAGCTCCCTTTCAGCTCTGTCTGCCTCAGTCGTTTGTAGGCTAATAGATTATGTTTTGGGTCCTCAACTCAACTGAATATATTTTCTCCCAGCAAACGGGCCCGTCCCTCAGTCAGTAACATGAAATGACAACTATACGCAGGCACTTTGATACAGATTCCCACCCCATCATCCCACATCGCTAACGCAAGCACAAAGCCTGCAATTCGGAACTTCAAGCACAAGAGATAAAAAGTAAACTTTCAAAAACCAGTAACCGCAGGCACCAGCAGAGCAGGGAGCGGCTGAGACCTCACAGCCCAGGCCCTCAGGACTGGCCCCACCCACGTTCACCCCGAAGGCCCTGAACAGCCTGCTCACACCACCCACAGAGCAGGAGGCCTGCTCACGGAACACCCTAGGTTACACGCAGTGAGGGGTGCCCCGGCTCACACGGCATTTTCCAGGAGTCATTCCGCAGGTGCTGTGCTAACGCTGAGCACTCCCAGAGAACCAGCCCGTCCTGCAGGAATCGCTCCGTTACTACAGCCGCCCCCAGGAGGACGTCTTTCATTGGCCTGTTTACAAGAAGAAGCATCGGGGTCTCCTTTCTTCCCCCGGGGGCTCCCCACATGTCCCCACATGTAAGGAGTTAGCCCGGCGTGGGGAAAGCAGGTGACAACACACGTGCCGGGTGGGAGGACTTGTAAGCGGTCCACAGGCAGAGTACCCGCCAGGAGGAGTCACCACAGGTGGGGAAGAGGGTGCCGCAGGCGAGGCAGCACTTATTCACTCACTGTCCTTCTGAAAGGCCTGAATCCACGGCAAAGGAGCCACGTTACATTTGGAATTAAACCAACAAACACCCCAAACCTCGACACACGGCCGAGAAATGCACTCTACCGTCCTAGCCGCATCCTGCTCCTCTGGCTCTGGAGATTTAATTCACACCTTTCCATCTGAACTTGACCCCCCATTCACCTGCCTGACCCGCCTTCCTCCTGCAAAGGGGCCTGGAGAAGGGCTGCCCTTCCGCGAGCCTTTCCTCTTCCTCGGCTCCCGCCCTCGCACGGCCCCAGGGCCCCGGGACTCGGGAGACCCCTGAAGACAGGCTGCAGGGAACGGGCCTGGAGCGGCTACAGGAGCCAAGCAGGGCCTCCGTCCCTGAGCAGCTGTGCATCAACACGAGCGACATGAGGGAGGGAGGGAGGGAGGGAGGGCGTTCCTGGAGAGCTGTGAGCTCTGCTTTTCCAGAGCCTAGATCTACACAGCACTGTTTTCCATCCGTAAGGAAAGATTGGTCACATCAATAATAAAAGTGCAAAGGAAAGTTTAAATCACTCCATCCTATATAATGAAAGGCCAGCGACCGTCAATGCGTAACGACCAGAACGACCAATCGACCAGTCGCTATGAGGTGCATTGACCACCTCTCGGTCCCTCCCCCCAGCCCGCAGGCTCCGATCGCTGAATGGCCAACGGGGAACCACGGGGAACTGGGGTGGGTGTTGGCAGGGCGGGACTGGGGACTGGGGAACGGGCAGAAGATGGCCCTGATCACAGGCTAGGCCTGGGGACTCTACCCGTGCAGGATTTCATGCACCGAGCCTCTAGTGTCCTTATAAAAAGCCACCATTTACCCAGTTCACAGGCGCCTGGAAAGAAAGCCCCTCCACGTACCTGCTGCTGGAATCTGACCATACTCATCAGCTGCTGAGCTCCAGGGGACAGCGTGGACCCCATGGCCTCCACCATGGCGCGGACCCTCTCGAGGTCCACCCTGGACCCCAGAGCAGGAGAGCTTGTGGGAGACTTTGCTGGGACGGGTCGCACGTGCACCACGACTTTACTGACGAACACACACGGCTTTTCACCAAAGGAGAGCAACTGGCATAAAACACAAGTTAGGACAGTAACAATAGGGAACAACAATCGCTACTTAAGGTCACTTCCTGCTGTGACCTAAGGAACAGTGACGCAGTCAAGAGTCTAAAAGTTCACTTAGGTTTCGCTAGAATAGTTAGAGTCTAAAAACTACTCGGAACCATTTAAAGAAAAAATTTTAAACTACACAACCACATGTAAAAGAGCATTTTCATACTTAGATGAGGAATCAAAGATAAACCATAGCAATCTGACGGCTTAACGTACTGCAAGTTGCTTTAATATGATTTAATACAGAGCAGGGCCGGCCAGAGCCCAGGCAGTGTTTGCTGAAGTAGTAAATTTTGTCCAATGCTTTATGCTGCCCCATTTCGTCCACACTTTAAACCCAACCACGTTCCCTGTGGTCCGGACAACACAGCCGCTCAGTGGGAGGGAACAGGCTTTACACTCAGACAGACAGGCGCTCAGCAATGGCTCTGCTACTACCCTCCCTTGGTGTGTGTGTGTGTGTGTGTGTGTCTGTGCAGTGATGGCTCCTACCTTGCATGTGTGCGTGTGTGTGTGTGTGTGTCTGTGCAGTGATGGCTCTCCTACCCTGCGTGTGTGTGCGTGTGCGCGCGTGTGTGTGCGTGTGTGTGAGTGTGTGTGGGCGTGTGTGTGTGTGTGAGTGTGTGTGTGTGTGGGCGTGTGTGTGTGTGTGGGAGTGCGCACGGGTGCATGCACACCTCAGGGCAGATGCCAAACCTGAGTCAGGAGCGAATCGGTATCACGTGGTTGCTGCGATGAGATCAGTGTTATACATGGTTGCTATGACGACGATCAGTGTTAAAATTTCCACTATCTACCATTGAGAAAGAACTCAGAAACATGCATTCCTACTATTTTTATTTCAACTTTAATATACGATTGGCCCAGATGAAGCCCCACACAAACCAAAGATTTCCCTGAATGAAACGCCCTTTGCAGTGCACGTCCCTCAACAGACCAGTTACAGAAACACCCACCTTCTGGGACACACCCCCCCAGGGATCACACAGACCACAGCTGAAGACAGATCCCGGATCTAAAACCTCAGCGGCACCAACAACGTCACTGTCATCAACCATTAAGCCAACACCTCCCTACATTCCCACACCCACATTCCAGCCTCCACAGGATCCCTTTCCTGCTCCTTAATCCCTACGACTTTCTCACTATCAAACGGAACCTAGTTTGCACATTGAACCTACTATGTCTGGTCCGCTGTAATATTAACACGAGGGCTTTGTTCCCATTTATTTTATGATGCTAACTCCTAAGTGCCTAATAAAGTATGTGGCATCAATGGGCACTCAACACTTTTTCAATGAATGCATCACCTTATGTAGGACTTTAGAAGCCATGAACATGAATATGCCTCTAAAACATCCTGGAATAACCAATCCTGTCATGTGTCAGTAACAGCAAGCACAGGGTTTCAGGGATGGAAACCACCCAAGGGTTTCTTTCCTTCAGCTCCCAGCACTGCCCACTAGGCTGGGGCTAAGCGGTGGGACATCAGCGACCAGCCCACAGGACAGGCGAGGCCAGGGTTCCAGCTCGCTGCCTCGCCCCCAGGCTGACCACCTCACCCACCTTCACTGCGACACTGTTTCATGCTGAAGGCCCTGGCCTGGCCCGATCTCTTTAACTTTCAGGTGCCCTGGTCTGAAACTCCTCTACCTGGGTTTTTTCCTCGGTATTTTGGTCCCAACTCTGCTGTGGTTTTCTTGGCACCTACGTTTTATATCAAAATAAACCTGATTTTTAACTGAGTTTTCCAAAGCTGAAGAGCACAGCAGCATTAACTGTATTAACACTATACACGACATGGCGTTGCCGTAGCGAACAAATGGTCCAATTTGAAAGGGAGAGCATTGAGAATTACTAAGCCAACATACAATAAATGTGCACAGTACAAAAACACTGCAATTTTCAACTTAGTTCCAATTTAGTAATGACTTACCTTTATTTTACAAGCCTGTGCAGCAGACTCCAATTTTAGACATTTTTTGTACAAAATAATCTTTTCATGTTCACTAAAAATAAAAAATAAAAATTGACTATTTTCACACATTATCACTTTTAAAATTGATAAATTATTTTAAATGTTTAAAATTTATTTCAGAGAGAGGAAGGGAGGGGAGATAGAAACATCAATGATGAGAGAGAATCACTGATCGACTGCCTCCCGATTGCCCTGTACTGGCAACTCAGGCCTGTGCCGTGACCAGGAATCCAACCGTGACCGCCCAGCTTATGGGTGGACCGATGTTCAACCACTGGCCACACCGGCCGGGCACATTATCACCGTTAATGGTCACATTTGAAAACAAGCGTTTCCAGGCCAATGCTTGTCCTGAGGTTGTTTTCCCGGTGAGGGGGGCGGGGGGCTGGCTTCCTAGGAAAATGCAGGGAGGACAGAGTACACCTCCCACTTAGCAGCTTATGAAAGAATTAAATTTGATAACAAATGTGTCATCTTGTAGCACACGCACATTATGAAGCTCAATAAACACATCTACTACGTCCAACCTGCACGGTACATAAAACAGTTCCTGTTTTGAGTGACATAAAAGAGAGGTTAGGACACGTTCTTTGGAAAAAATCAGAAAGCATGGCCGCGGGTTAAGTATGCTGGTTGGCAGTGCTGGGCTGCCCACTGTTTGGAAAGGGCTTCCTTCAAGAAGATAGGTTCAGAGTCCCGGCTGATGACAGATTCCCGTTTGGAAAACAGACCCTGTGAGATACACAGAGAAGCAGCCTCTCCCAGGCACTGGCTGGGACCCCGGCCAGCTCGGCTCCCGTCCACCAGCTGTCCGTTCCCAGCTGCTGACACACCAGGGCGACCGGACTGTCCTGGGGTCCCCCCCAAGGCCTGAACCCCCAGGCTGCTGGTGTTCTCGCTCCCCCCCAGTGCCCGAGGCCAGTGTCGGAGCAGCAGAGCTCCCGGAGCCGGACACAGAAACCCTCCTCGGGAAGAAGCCGCACGCGGCGGGCCACACACCTGGCATCCAGCTCATGCCCAACACGCCTGCCCCTGCCGGTGCCGCAGTACTCCTCGCCCTCGTACACTTCCATATTTCTCGCTGAACTTAGAATGCCGACAGAAACGACTCCTTCACCTCCACTGGGGTCACAGCGCAGGGAGAGGACGCAGGGCTGTTCATCTGGGCTCTTCTGGCTCCTTCTCAGAACCACCAGGTCGCGGCTGCAGAGAAAGCGACAAATACCAGCGCTGGCCTCCGCACAGGCCGCCAGCCCACCGACAGGCCCCGGGGCTGGCATTGCATTCCCTTCCGTTTGCCTTTGGGGCCCACACACCTTCCAACAGCCCACAACTGCTCAGCACAGACCCAGAGAAACGGCCGCCGCGGCCCGGCCTGTGCCCTGGCGGGCAGAGCATCAGCGCGGGCAGGAGGGTCGCGGGTCAGGGGCATGGACCTTGGTGGCAGGTTCCCAGGCCCAGGTCGGTGGGAACAGGAGGCAGCCAACCCGCGCGTTTCTCTGTGTCGCTCCCGCCCCGCCCCCCTCCATTCTCTAACAAAACGAAACACAAAACACGGGGGACATGTCCCCTGAGGAATGGGTGTTGGGACGTCGGGTCCCTGCTTCCCCTGATCACGGGCATCTTGCTCGGCCCCCGGAACGGCCTCCTATTTAATGGGAGCACCCGCTCAGGGCACCGGCCTGTGCACAGGGGCGGGAGCAGAACGGACAGAGGACAGAGTCTGTTTCCAAATGTGGAGGGCGACCCCGGGGGGACACTTCCCGCCTCCTGGGCCCCAGGAGGGTCTGCTCGTTGGGGGACAGAGGCGGGTGCGGTTGGACGGGGCCTGCGGGGCTGACCCGCGGACACAGGGCGGGGGCGTCTCCGCGCCGAGTCCAGGCCCCGCGCCCCGCGCCACATGCGCAGCCGCCCCGCCCCACCCCTCGCGGCTCTGGCCCGGCTCCCCGCACAGCCCGCCCCCAGCTGGGCTCCCGGACCCCGGGCCCGGACGCTCTCCCCTCTCGGCCCCAAGTCCCCTCACACCTCCCCCCGGAGCGTGGCCGCCGCGGAGCCGCCACCCGTCCCCGCCGGCCCAGCGCACCCCGGGGCAGGCGGCGCCAGCAGCTCATCCCAGTCCGAGTCCTGGGCTCCGCGGACACGGAGGCTCCGGTCCAGGGCCCCGCACGCGGCATCCCAGGAAGAGGCCAGCGTCGGGTGCCTGACCGATCGCTCCTCCTCAGCGTCGGTCTCCATTCGGCCACCGCCAGGCCAAGCCGGCCCGGAACCTCTCTTCCGGAGCTCGGGTTTCCGGCGGGGCGGAAGGGAGGGACTACGCTCTGCAACTTCCGGCTGGTCCAGGTGGGGTCTGAGGCTCCTGCTGGGAGAGAACCTAATCTGGGGCAGCGCATGCGCTTCTCGGCCGGAATCGGAGAGGGATTGAAAACTCGTCCCAGACCTCCAGGGCGGCGCATGCGCACGGACTGCTCCTCGTTTCCCGGCGGCGCTATGCGCAGGCGCGGGGCGAGGTGGGCGGGAAGCAGGTGGGTTTGTCGAGGTTTCCCGGGAAAAAGGCTGCTGGTGGCCGGCCGTGCAGGCGCGCAGGGCGGGTTGGTCAGTGCGAGTCCATGGACATGGAAAGTTCGGCAGGTGGAGCTTCGTCGGGTCGAAGGACTCCTGCAAGTCCCCGGCGGGCGGGCGTCCGGGGAGGCAGTGCGGAGTGGGGACGGGGGTGGGGGTGGGGGTGGTGGGTGGCGGGCTTGGGGCGCTTTTCCGTCCCTCTCCCTCCTCCGCCCGCGCGCCTTCCGGGGGCGGGGAGCCAGGCCGAGGCCGGAGGGAGGCACAGTGATGACCGGCGGGCTCGCTGCCAAGGTTCCCCGGGTCGGGCCTCATGACGTGGAAGAAGGAGCATCGCGACCAGAGGATTGAAGCGAAGCGGGAACGCAGGTCCGACTCCCCGGGGACGCCCGCAGGGGCTGCGGAAGCCTGTGGGCCAGGGTCCGTGTGGCTGCGAGCCTGCTTCGTGGCTGCCAGTGCGGCCCCCGGAGAGGCCTGTGCACCCCGAGCCCTGCCCCATGCTCCTCTCCTGGCTGCTGCAGGCCCGCCGCTCCCCACGCTCCCGCCACGTGCAGACCCCGGAGTCCTGCCTGGCGGTTCCTGTGCGGAGGCTCAGACCGGGGCCTCCCTGCCTGCTCCCCCGCCCCCACCTGCCGGGCCAGCTAAGGCCTCTCCTCCTGGCAGAGGGCGGACAGCGCAGCCAGGCGAGTCCACAGCCGTGACCGCAGGCGCAGGAGGCGCCGAGCCAGAGGGGTCGCTCCCCCGGCTCCTCCAGGAGCAGCAGGAGCGGGGCCCGGTCTCCGGTGAGAATTTACACCTGAAGAAGAGATGCAGGGAGGAGGTTTATGTTCATTTCCAAGAGAGGGAAGGCCAAGGGCGCTAGTCCATCCAGGGCAGGGAAGAGGGGGTTAGATATATACTAGAAGCCCCGCCGGAAATGCCCCGCTGCCCCGCCCACCGCGCGGTGCTGCTCACAGCCCTGCCAACCCGGCCGCTCTTTGGTCATTAGGGCGTTAGGGCCACGGGCGTTGTATAATACAGAAGATTGCTTTTTATTGATTCCAGAGAGGAAGGGAGAGGGAGGAGGAGAGAAACATCAAGGATGAGAGAGAATCATCGGTGGGCTGCCACCTGAACACCCTACACCGGGGATGGAGCCCGCAACCCGGCCCTGTGCCCTGGCCCCAATCCAGCTGTGACCTCCCGTTCCTAGGGCAACGCTCAGCCCCTGAGCCCCGCCCCTGGCTGAAGAGGATGCCATCCCTGCCAAACTCAGTTACCTCCCAACGTGCTTCTGTGCCCAGCATGGGGGTGTGTAACCGGGAATGCTGGGTGCAGATATCTTCATGGTGTATATTTATTTTAGTGAAATAGTATTTCAGTTAAGGCATAGTTTTAGTTTTTTGTAATTGCAGTATTTCTTCACTTGCTTTACACTAGAGGCCTGGTGCATGAAATTCGTGCACTTGGGGAGTTCTTTCAGCCCTGCCTGCACCCTCTCACAGTCTGGGAGCCCTTGGGGGATGTCCAACTGATGGCTTAGCAGCAGTTAGACACCCTTAGTGCTGCTGCGGAGGTGGGAGAGGCTCCTGCCACCGTCGCTGCACTCAGCGGCCCTGAGTCCAGCTTAGGGCTTCTGGCTGAGCAGCGCTCCCCCTGTGGGAGCGCACTGACCACCAGGGAGCAGCTCCTGCATTGAGCGTCTGCCCCCTGGTGGTCAGTGCGCATCATAGCAACCAGCCATTCCACTGCTCGGTCGATTTGTATATTCGTCTTTTATTATATAGGATGATTTCTTTTTTTTTTCTTCTTTTTTTTTCTTTAAAAATAAGTTATTCATTTTCTGGTCACAAGGTAGAGGAACGTGCAAGTGCGATGCCTGAGACTGGCTGCCGTCCTGTCTGTGCATCTGTAAATCCCTCTGTACAATACCAGGTCCATCCTGCCCCCAAGCATTTGCTACATCCTAACAGCTGCGGTCTAGTATCATGTGGGAAGTTTAGAGAGTTTTCCAGCTTATAAATCCTGAAAGGGAACTAGCTGTTCCAGCTGCTCATTTCCTAAAACTCTGAGTAGGTCACAGGCAAGTTATGCCCAACTGACAGGGCCAGGTAAAGCTTTTAAAAGGCCTTTCTTAAATAGCAGTGACTAAGGTCCCTTCTGTGTCCCCAGCCTTCTAAGGCCCAAGGTAAGGTGCCTGTGGCCCCGGAACAGCCCCTGGGGTTCCCCACATCCTAGGGTGGCGATGGAGGAAGGGCAGGCCAGGCCAAGCATGAGGAATAACAGTCAATTTTATTGGGCTCAGACCAGGAGTCCATGGGTCTTGAGGACCTCTGTGAATTTGTTAATTTTCTTCTCCACGTTCTTTTCGGCCTGTTTCCGTAGCCTCATGAGCTGCTTTTTCTTGCGGTAATGCATCTTGGCCTTCTCCTTCCTCTTCTCCTCTAGGGTGGCTGTGACGGCCTGGCACTTCCAGCCAACCTCATGAGCCAGGCGCCCAAGGTAGGCAAACTTCCGGGTGGGCCTCAGACGCACAACCTTGAGGGCGGCGGGAACCACCATTCGCTTTTTCTTGTCGTAGGGCGGTGGGATCCCGTCAAACACCTTGAGGCGGTCCAAGGCGGCCTGGCCTCGCTTGGTCTTGTGGGGCAGCATGCCTCGCACCGTCCGCCAAAAGATGCGGCTGGGGGCTCGGAAGAGGTAAGGGCCGCGGGACGGGTTGGTGTTCATCCGTTTGCGCAGGAAGGCCAGGTACTTCAACTTGTTTCTGTAGAAATTGCCAGAAATGTTGATGCCCTCACAGCGCACAACCACCACCTTGCGGCCCAGCAGTACCTGCTTGGCCACAATGGCCGCCAGGCGGCCCAGAAGATGGCCTCGGCCATCAAGCACCAGGACCTGCCCCTCCGCCATCTTCGGCAGCCGCCTGGGAAAAGCTATATAGGATGATTTCTAATGTACTTTTCGATAAATATGAAATTATGAAAAAATCTCTTGTTGACATCTTTTATTTTTGTTTTATTGAATTTACTGGGGGGAGTTGGTTAATAAAATTATATAGGTTTCAGACCTATAGTACATCATCTGTAAATTATATAGTGTATTTATCACCCAAAGTTGACAAAAATTAATATCCATTCAAGATAAGATACCTTAGCAAACTAGGAATAGAGGGGAACTTTTTAAACAAAAATAAGTCAGCATATACCTTATTCTTTATACAAAAAACTAAAGGAACATGAAATATAGACCTAAATGTAAAACATGAAACTATAAGACATAGAGAAGAAAATAGGGAATTTGTGTGACCTTGGGTTTGGCAATGACATTTCTGATATAACACCAAAAAGATAATCCATGAGAGAAAAATGTGGTAACTTGGAACTTACCCGAATGAAAACCTTTTGCTTCATGGAAGATGCGCATAAGCGAGTGAAAACACATTGGTGTGGAGCAAGATGGCAGATTAGGAAGCCGAGGGCGCTTCCCCAGTGACGGGGCACGGGGGTGGGGTGGTGTATTCAGCACCGAGGGAAACACTGATAACCGAGAATACTCTTGCCGGGGTTTCCGCACCCACAAGCGTCCAGGAAATCTGCAAAAGGCTGTGCATAAATGAATGAAGAGGCCAGAGAAGGACTATGAATTTGGAAGGCATTTTGGGGTGCTAGACGGAAACAGTTCTAGTGACTAAGCTCCCCGAATCTCTGGACCCCTAGCTTTTTATTAACACAGTTTGCCCCATAGCAAAGCAGACACACATATCCAAGGTAAGGTTTGGTAAACAGTAAAAGATTATCAGGTTGGGGGAACTGCCTTCGCTGTTCCAGCAGCAGGTAATATACAGATCTTCAGTCCTGCTGGCGCCCCAAGGTTCATCAACCTTTTGATGAACTTCTTGCATAATTATGACCCGCCGGAATTAGCCTCCAGCATACTCTGTCCGGCAAATACGAAGGAGAGAGGGACTTTCACACAACGGGAGTGTTCGTCACTGCTGGACCTACTTGATAAGAAATGCTCCAGAATTACCCAAGTGGAAAGGAGAGCACGCTAACCAGCAAGACAAAAGCATGTGGAATGTTAACACTCGCTCCTAAAGGTAAATCGATGGACAAACACAGAGCCCTATAATGATGGTGGATAAATCTCATTCTAGTAGAGACGTTAAATGACAAAAGTAACTATAAAGCATAATGGGTACACATAGAAAAAGGACATCAAAAACTTTGTGGGGGAGTAAAAGTGTGTTTTTGTATATAATCATAGTTGTCTTTGGCTTAAAATAGACATATTTTTTATGTAAACCTGATAATCCTTTTACTGTTTACCTAACTTTACCTTTGATACGCCTGTATGCATTCCTGAAGGGCAAGTGTGTATTCAAGTGCATAAAAGCAGACGGGACCCAGAAGTCGGAGAGCTTCTCCACTAGAGGGAAGTTTCCACCTGGCCTCCCGTGCCTTCTAAATTCATATTTCTTGTCTAGTATTTTCATTTGTGTGCGGCCCCTTCTACAGATCCTGAACCCTAGCTGTAAATGAATGAGGCATAAAGCACCCCTCCTGGCTTGGCCTCCACCTGCCCACGCTTCACCCAGGGGCCCCTCGAGGTTCCGGGTGAGAAGAGTGGAGTGTGGTTCGGGCCCTCCTCTGACCTGCCACAGCCCCACCATTTGCCCTCTTCTCTGGCTGCGGCACAAAGGGCCGGGGATTGGGTGGCTCGGTCTTCTGCTCACGCTGACGAGGCCCCTCCAGATGCCCCCGAGAACACATTTCCCAGGTGGTTTGGGGGGGAAACCACAAGGGCTGACAAACCTGAACTCAGTCTCCCTCACTCAAACCTGCTCTAGTGCTGTGGCCTCCAGGGAAATGTCAACGCCAGCCATGTGTGGATTTACTAGAGGCCTGGTGCGCGAAAATTCATGCACTGGAGGGGCGTCCCTCAGCCCAGCCTGCCCCCTCTCACAGTCTGGGAGCCTTCAGGGGTGGGAGGCGACCCTGCGATCAGGGGAAGGTGACGCCCCATCACACCTCTGCTGCTGCCACTGCCAGCAGTGCAAGCCTCGGCTGGCCCTGGTTACCTGTGCCTCGGGAGGCCCTGGGCGGCTGGGGTGCTGAGGGGACTGGGTGCTGCCATCTTTGAGGGTGTGGCAGTCAATTAGCATATCCCCTCCTTATTAGATAGGACTAGAGGCCCGGTGCACAAAAATTTGTGCACTCACGGGGGTGGGGGGGTCCCTCAGCCCGGCCTGTGCCCTCTCGCAGTCTGGGACCCCTTGGGAGATAACGACCTGCTGGCTTAGGCCTGCTCCCGGGTGGCAGAGGGCAGGCCCAATCCTTAGGTGCAGCCCCTGGTTGGGCTCAGAGCAGGGCCAATTGGGGAGTTGGGGCACTGCCCCCCGTCATGCACAGAGCAGGGCGGATCGGGAGGTTGTGGTGCCACCCTCAGTCACACTCAGGGTAGGGCCGATTGGGGGATTGGGGCACTGCCCCCTGTCACACTCAAGGCAGAGTCGATGGGGAGGTTGTGGCGCCACCCCCTGTCACGCACAGAGCAGGGCCAATCAGGGGGTTGGGGCGCTGCCCCCTGTCACGCACAGAGCAGGGTTGATCAGGGGGTTAAGGAGCTCCCCCGTCACTCACAGAGTAGGGCCGATAGGGGAGTTGGCACACTGCCCCCTGTCACAGAGCAGGGCGTATCAGGGGGTTGGGGTGCCGCCCTCTATCACCCACAGAGCAGGGCCGATCAGGGGGTTGGGGCGCCTTCGCCTGTCACGAACAGAGCAGGGCCGATAGAGAGATTGTGGCCCCACCCCCTGTCACACACAGAGCCGCAGGGCGATCAGGGGGTTTGGGCGCTGCCCCTGTCACGCTGATCCTGGTGCCGGGAGGCCTCTCAGCTCCACTGATCCTGGTGCTGGGAGGCATATTACCCTTTTACTATATAGGATAGAGGCCTGGTGCACAGGTGGGGGCTGGCTGGTTTGCCCTGAAGGGTGTCCTGGATCAGGGTGGGGGTCCCCACTGGGGTGCCTGGCCAGTCTGGGTGAGGTGCTGAGGGCTGTTTTCAGGCTGGGACTGAAGCTTCCAACTGCTCCTTTTTTTCTTTCTTTCTTTCTTTTTTTTATTCTGGGCCAGCTTTAGCTCTGAGGCTCCAGCTGTTAGGCCTCCACTCCTGAAAGCAGGTATCTGGTTTGTTATGGTTCGAAACTCTGTATCAACTCCAGCTCTGACATCCCAGCTCTGAGATCCCAGCTGGCTGAAAGCTGGTTTCTGGAGTTTTGTTTAGCTTCTATATTTGTTACAGTGTTTGAAACTGCAGGCTCAGAGGCCTGCAGCAGCAGGCGGGGAACGTTGGAGTCCTCCGTCACTGAAGCAAGCAAGCCTCATGTTAGTTTCAAGCTGCCTGGCTGCCGGCGGCCATCTTGGCTGACAGTTAATTTGCATATCGCCCTGATTAGCCAATGGGAAGGGTAGCGGTCGTACGCCAATTACCATGTTTCTCTTTTATTAGTGTAGATGTGAGGAAACGGCAGGGTGTGACTGGTCCATTGTTAGCGACTCCAGAGGAGGGAGCTCCCCTGGGCCTCATTCACAGCAGTACAGGCCGCACCCCACCGAGGTCCTGACCGGGCACTCGCCGCGCCTTGTGCGTAGTGGGCACCGAGTATTTACCTACGGAATCACATTCACGTTCTTGCTTGTCAGCCCACAGCCCGGGCACATGCCCTGACTGGGAATCGAACTGTGACCTCCCGGTTCATAGGTTGACACTCAACCACTGAGCCACACCAGCCAGGCTGACGCCACTGTTTTTGTTGACATCTCCTCTGCTTTTCATGGCCTCACTCAGGGTTTGGCCAGACCAGCAGGGAATAACCTCTGAAATTAAAATAATCCCCTCATTTAATTAAACCAGCTTTGCTGAGTGTAGGGACCTTGAGATCATAGAAACCTTCTTTCGAACAGGTATCTTCTTCAAATTGCTTTTTGAAATCTGTTTGTCTTAACCATAAAGTAGTCCTCTGAAGCAGGAACCTATCTGGAATCCTGGCAAGTGGCTCTAATTATGTATGATTCGTTGTGTGGCTCAAACACAGAGCCCGACCAGCCTTCCTCCCTGAACTTTAAGCTACTAGTCTCTCCACATTTCTGTCCTTGTATTTCATTATGAACATAAATTTGCTTTTGGTCAACAGTCACACCTTAAAAGGGTCTCCGAGGGACCCGGAGCCCGAGAAGGGGAGATGGAATGACCTACGATGATCAGGTCGCCAGGGGTGCTCCCGCGCTCCTGAGCGCAGCGGAATTCAGAACTGTGGGGCGAGGCTGCCGTCCAGTGTTGATGTCACACAGCTTGGCCCAATGAGCACAGACGCCAAGCTGGCCAGTGGCTGTCCATTCTGCTGCTCCGGAGGGGCCGCGAGCTCTCCAAACGGACACCTTAGCCGCTCCCCGAGGACAGAATTTCCTTTCTCGAGTGGAAGGCGTGAGGAATTCCTGATAAGATGTGCTGCTCCCGGAAGTTTGTTTTAATTGTGTGTTTTCTTTCCTGCTGGCTTCCATCCTGCAGTGGCGACCTGGACAGTACGTATCCTCGGGGGTGGCTGCTCTCTCCGCTCACCTGTGCCTGGTTTCAGGGAGTCCGAGACTCATTCCAGACAAAGTGGCTTCCCGGGAGGGACAAGGGGAAACCTCTCTCCTAAAACACGGACCACAGAAGCGACTGTGTGTTCTCCGTCTGGTCCAACGTCACAGTTTGAAGAAGTTACTCTCCGAGTCCTTCCCACAGGAGATGTTTAGGTCTCGTGTGCAGTGGGGGCTCGTCACTCTGACAGTGGCCACACTGTAGGGGCGCAGGTGTGGGGTGAAGCCGCCTGCAGGCAGTTCCTCAGCTTCGGCTCCCGCTGCGAGAGGCCGGGGAAGGCCTTCCCGCCCGCCCTCCATCCTTCCTTTTCTCGGGTGTTGCACTTCGTTCGTCGCATTAATAATGCGCCCTCAGCTCCCTCTCTTGGCCGGTCAGCCTCCTAGGCCTCCCCACACCACGCACCCTGTTTTCCCCGCAGAAGGCTCTGTGGTTTGGGGGTTCATTCTTCTTCCCGGGAGGAGCACATAGAGGCTGCTGCCGGCTGGGTGGGGAGGGGGCCCTGTTCACTGCCACCTGCACGTCTCCTCCAGGCAAAACTTCTGAAGTCCTCTCCATAGCCATGATCAGCATTGGCACCGGCATCCTGGTGGCCCTGCTCGCGCTGATAGGTGTCATCAGCTGTCTTTACTTCAAAGTGGCCAAGGCATTGAAGTAAGTGACATGGTAAGAGTGGCCACCCCCCTCACACGGGCCCCTGGGCTGAGCTGGAGCAGGGCACGCCCTGCCCTGGGCCGCCCCCCGGGGGTCAGGAACAGGGCAGCTGGGAATAGGCAGAGGCAGGTGAGCATGGAATCCTGGCCCTTCCCCTCGGGGCCGGGCTGTGAGCTCACACTGAGGTTCCCAGTGGGCGGGCGGCTCTGGGTCAGCGCTGTCCACTGCCTGGGCCTCAGGAAGCTGCCCCTCCACGGGGACTCACACCCTGGCCAGACTCTGCAGACTGAGGACTGCGGGGCAGGCGCGTGGGAGCCTCTGCCTCGGTTCGCCCAGAGGCGGGCTCGGTTGGTCTCCCCAGCCCGAGCTCAGAGCTCCCGGGTTCCCTCCTCCATCGCCCATGGCCTTGGGGACAGGGAGGTGCCTGTAGGCGTGGGGAGCCGAGCTGGTGAAGATCCGGGGACACCAGAGAAGGAGGGGAGCTCAGGCAGGTCATTCAGTTGTGGGGAGAGGACCCTTCAAATGTGGGAGGTTCGCTGGCAGAAGCCGTGGAGCTCCTGTTCTAGGGAGGGAGGCTGTGCACTAGGTCAATCCAGAACCCGGGGCAGCTGAAGGGCGCCTGCCCCCCGACCCGGGCTCCGCAGTTGGGGCCTCAGCCGCTGGGGAGCCGCACTGGCAGCCCCTCTCCCTGTGTGCTGGGTCTGGCCTGGCATCTCTGGAGTCTTGGAGAGCATGTGACCCAGGAGCCTGGGCAGTGCAGCGCTTTCCTCTCAGGCTGGGCCGCCCCAGACTCCCGGCACCCTGACCGCGGGCACAGGCGGGCTGAGAGGGGGTTCTAATCCCTCCTGTGTGTCTCTTTTCTTAAGAGTTTCAAAACCACCTTTTTGTTTGGCCTTAAAAAATCATCCATCCGTGGTCACCCAGGACAAGATCACCGCGGCCCCGTCCATCACCACCGGCTACTACCCCAACCTCCAGTTCTGCGAGGAGTGCCCCTTGTTCACCGACTTCGACTGCCTGCCACCATGCTTCTGCGATGTGAACGAGGGCCTCTGACTCAGGTGGGCACGGATCCTTCAGGAGCCATCTTTCCTTCTTAGTAGCATGTTTTATTATTCAAGTCAAGTTTTGTAGTGTGTATATTATGTACTGTGTAACGTATTTATGTGCTTTTGAATAAATGCAGTATTGAAACAACCCTCTCTGCCTCAGGGATGTTTGTTGATGTTAGGTTACAAATGTTCTTAAATTTGTGTATTACCCACTTTGCAACCTGGCAACTAGCTTGTAATAATATCATATTGCCATGTAAGGAGAGTGAGAGTAGAATGGATGGATGGATGGATGGATGGACGGATGGATGGACGGATGGATGGGTGGACAGGTGGGTTGGTGGGTGGATGGGTGGATGGGAAGATGGGTAGATGGATGGATGGGTGGATGAATGGATGGGAGGATGGATGGATGAATGGGTGGGTGGGTGGATGGATGGATGGATGGATGGATGGATGGGTGGGTGGATGGATGGATGGGTGGATGGATGGATGGATGGATGGGAGGATGGATGGATGAATGGGTGGTTGGGTGGATGGATGGATGGATGGATGGATGGGTGGATGGATGGATGGATGGGAGGATGGATGGATGGATGGGAGGATGGATGGATGGGAGTATGGATGGATGAATGGGTGGGTGGATGGATGGATGGATGGATGGATGGATGGATGAATGACTGGATGGATGGATGAATGACTGGATGGATGGATGAATGGATGGATGGTTGGTTGGATGGATGTATGGATGGGAGGATGGGTGGATGGATGGATGGATGGATGGATAGATGGATGGATGAACAAATGGAAGAGGGCTGCCCCACACTCCTCTTAAGCACGACTTCCCGATGTCACAGGTGCTAGACCTCCCACTACAGCCCCAGTCTCATCTTGGAGACCGGATTCCTTTCTCTCATCTGCCAAACGCAGTGCCAGGGACTTGAATTCACCTGCTTCAGGCTCTCGGGACATGGCCAGCTAGAGATTTGTGGACGCTGAACCTGTACTTTCTGCTTCCTCCCCGTCCTGTGTCACCCCCTCCCCTCCCTCACGGTCAGCACCCTGGCAGCATCCAAGTGACCCAGCTGGACCCTGAGTCGGCCCAGATGCCATCCCCCACCCAACTTGATTCTTTGGACCCCCACAGGCTTTAGTGTTTAGAGAAGGGCAGTGAAGGCTTTAGGGTCAATGACGTTACCCGCTTCATGATCTGGACATGTCACAGGGCATAGGCCCAATTCCCAGTCAGGGCCAGGAGGAGGTCCCCAGTGCCCACTGTGTGCCAGGGCCGGGGGTGCCTGTGAAGAGCGTTCGCTGGTGCCATCCCCAGGGCCTCCGGACTCGGTGGAGGAGAGCACGCACTCACTGGCGGGGATGGCTGACACACAGCCACAGCGGCTGTGCTCACACCGCTCCCCCGATGCTGAACAGTTTCAGACAACGATCAAGTGCTCGAGAGCGAAGAGTCAGAAAACGCAAGGATCTGATTTACCAAACGCATCGCTTTACTGAAGAAGAGTACAAGGGGCTGCTAGTCCCTCACAGGTTGTGGGGAGACCGGAGAAATCACGCCACGCCCTGGCTCCCCTCAGTTCCTCTGCGGATTTGCAGGGGCCCCAGCACCCGGAGACGCCCTGCCTGCTCCCCCGGGGCCACCACAGGGCCCGTGCCCCTCCGGCTCCGGCCCCGCCCAGCACAGCCCTGGGAGCAGCGGGAGGAGGGGTCGCCCGCTTTGCACACGGCGACCTCGCACCGCAGGTAGACCACCTCGTAGCCAGGGAGGAAGCTGAAGGCATTGAACTTGAATTGGGCCATGTTCCTCTGGTGAGAGGGGAGGCTGACATAGGTGTCATCTGCGACGCACCTGGGGGAAGGGCCCACACCGGGAGGTTAACGGAGAGCACAGGTGAGTCACTCCGGCTCCGCAATCAGGCTGGGACCCAGACCTCCGCGTTCTAAATGGGGGTCTTCCCACCACCCCTTTCTCTGTTTTATGAAAAAATGTTTACAGCCCGGCCGGTGTGGCTCAGTGATTGAGCATCGGCCTATGAACCAGGAGGTCCCGGTGCGATTCCCAGTCCGGGCACAGGCCCAGGTTTCGGGCTCCATCCCAGTGGGGGGTGTGCAGGAGGCAGCTGACCAATGATTCTCTCTCATCATGGATGTCTCTCTCTCTCTCTCTCCCTCTCCCTTCCTCTCTGAAATCAATAAAACTATGTCTTTAAAAAGGGTCTATCATTTCAAACCATCGCGTGCTCGTGCTGCCATCATTGCCCAGGGGGTTGTTTCTGACCCGAAGGCCCCCTCCCCAGGAGCCGCGGGAATGCAGCCGCCCAGCCCAGCGGCCCCTCTCCTCACCCTTGCCGGATCAAGTCGTACTTGACAGTTGCAAAATCATGGGGGTCTGGAGAAGCCACACAGGTGTCCACAGAGACCCTCAGGCTGGGGTCGGGGCTGCGCAGCGTGGCCTGCAGGAACACCTCCTCCCTCTGGCCAGCGTCCTCGGGCCCCGCGCTCCCCACAGGCGGGGCCACGGGCAGCTGGAGGAACGCCGCGGACACCTCATAGGCAGCGCCCCGCCTCGGCTCGGCAGCCCCAGGAACAAGTTCAGCTGCCGACGGGCTGTCCACGGAGCAGGTGAACGTCAGCTGGGGCACCCGGTGCCGCACGGTGAGGTGGCCGGGGGCGCCCCACGGCCGGCCGCGGAGGGAGTTGGAGTGGCTGAGGGAGCCGCGGCTTTCCTGGGAGGGCGGAGGAGAAGGAGGAGGCCCAGCCTGGGCATCTCGCTGGGAGCACATCACGTTAAGCGCACGAGAAAACGGCGCTGGGATTGTACACTCGGCGCCTTCGGTGGTCCTGTCTCCATGCCAGTGACAGTGTTTGTGACACAAGCAGGTGGTTAAGGACAAGGAGGTAAACAGAGGCATTTCATTGTACATACATGTCCAAGGTATTTACTGTCTAGAATGGAAAACAGAGCCAGCTACTGGGTTAGAAACACAGCACACAGACAGACAGACAGACAGACAGGTCCTCAGGCCTCCCCCAGCCCAGCACCGTGGCTTGCATGTGGCAGGTGTGCACTAATCTATCTATATACATAAAGGCCTAAGTGACTGTTATGATGGAACGGCCTGATCAACCGGAACACCGGCCGGTCGCTACGACGTGCACTGACCACCAGGGGGCAGATGCTCAACGCAGGAGCTGTCCCCTGGTGGTCAGTGTGCTCCCACAGCCAACCTTCCTCGGCTGGCCAACCTCCCATGGTCCCCCCCCCCCCCCCCAGCCAGCTGGCCCCGATTGGCCCCGATTGGGACTGGGTGAGACAACAATCACCAGCCAGACTGAGGGACCCCAACCATGCACGAATTCGTGCACCCAGCCTCTAGTACTGAATAAAGAAGGGTGTTGTAAAAAATACTTTGGAGCTAAAGGAATAGCTCCCATCCACCCACCCCCCATCCACCCATGCACCCACCCACCCATCCATCC
The DNA here is from genome assembly GCF_964212035.1 of Myotis nattereri. NCBI lineage: Eukaryota > Metazoa > Chordata > Mammalia > Chiroptera > Vespertilionidae > Myotis > Myotis nattereri. The sequence continues at coordinate 60,744,619 of NC_138088.1, forward strand.
ATCCACTCATCCACCCATCCATCCATCCCCCATCCATCCCTCCTCCACCCACCCATTCATCCCCCCAGTCATCCATCCACCCCCATCCATCCATCCACCCACCCACCCACCTATCCACCCACCCATTCATCATCCACCCCCATCCATCCATCCACCCCCCCATCCACCTACCCCCCATCCATCCACACGCCATCCATCCACTCCTCCATCCATCCACCCACCCACCCACCCACCCACCAGCACTCGGCACCTGTTACTGTCGATTCCAAATTCAGTCTGGACCCCACAGTCCCCATTGGAAGGGAAGTCTCAGGTAAGTTGGGGAGCCATGGCAGGTCTCACGGAACTCAGGAATAAAGCCACCGCTCGTGCCTTCCCTGTCCCCACCAGGTGTGTAATAGGCGCTGACTTTTCCCAGCACAGAGGGCGCCGCCGGCCGTCTCACCTGTCGGACGGTGCCGCAGTGGCCGTAGGGGACGCTGAAGATGAGGAAGCGCCCCGCGACGTGAGGGCGACACTGCTCGTCGTTCAGGTGGACGTCCCAGGAGGAGTAGCCCAGCCTCCGCAGGTAGCCGCGGTCCACCGTGACCCGGAAAAGGTGAGGCAAGCAGGACAGCTGGGCTGCGGGGCGGGGCGGCAGGAGCTCACACAGGGAGCCCGGTCCCCTGGGCGGGAGGCCAGGGCTGTGGGCAAAGTACCCACGTGCCCTGCGCTGGCTCAGCTCTCAGCACCCCCCGCTTTTGACTTGACTTTCCCGGACTTCATCGCCCCCTTTCCCAAAGTCACACCATGGGGAACCCAGCCCACAGCATGCGGCCCGCAGGGAGTCAGGGCCTCTGAGGAGCTAAAGCTAAAGGACAGCTCGTTCCACGGGACACACGTGGGCCTGAGCATCTGCGGCCGGAGAAAGAGCAGCAGCCGGGGGCGGGCAGGTGCCAAGGGGCTTCCTCCCCGGCCTCCCGACGCCCAGGGAGTGGAGGGACACGGAGGCCTCAGTGAGACCCGGAGGCTGCGCCCCCCCCCCACACACCCACCCCCCGAGCCTCGGATCCGGTTGGGGAGGAAGTTACCGTGGTCCCTGGGCGCAGCCGGGCGGGCTCCACCTGCAGAGGGAGAAGGAGGAGAGGCAGGTCAAGCTGAGGCAGCGGCAGCCTGAGAGCGGGGACCGGGGGTGAGAGCGGGGACTGGGGGTGAGAGCGGGGAACGGGCTTGAGATGCGGGGAACAGGGGTGAGAGTGGGGACCGGGGGTGAGAGCGGGGAACGGGCTTGAGGTGCGGGGAACGGGGGTGAGAGCGGGGAACGGGGGTGAGAGCGGGGAACGGGCTTGAGATGCGGGGAACGGGTGTGAGATGCGGGCAACGGGTGTGAGATGCGGGGAACGGGGGTGAGAGCGGGGAACGGGGGTGAGAGCGGGGACCGGGCGTGAGAGCGGGGAACGGGGGTGAGAGCGGGGAACGGGCGTGAGAGCGGGGACCGGGGGTGAGAGCGGGGACCGGGGGTGAGAGCGGGGAACGGGGGTGAGAGCGGGGAACGGGCTTGAGATGCGGGGAACGGGGGTGAGAGCGGGGACCGGGGGTGAGAGCGGGGAACGGGCTTGAGATGCGGGGAACGGGGGTGAGAGCGGGGAACGGGCGTGAGAGCGGGGAACGGGCTTGAGATGCGGGGAACGGGTGTGAGATGCGGGGAACGGGTGTGAGATGCGGGGAACGGGGGTGAGAGCGGGGAACGGGGGTGAGAGCGGGGAACGGGGGTGAGAGCGGGGAACGGGCTTGAGATGCGGGGAACGGGTGTGAGATGCGGGGAACGGGTGTGAGATGCGGGGAACGGGGGTGAGAGCGGGGAACGGGGGTGAGAGCGGGGAACGGGCGTGAGAGCGGGGACCGGGGGTGAGAGCGGGGAACGGGGGTGAGAGCGGGGAACGGGCGTGAGAGCGGGGAACGGGGGTGAGAGCGGGGACCGGGGGTGAGAGCGGGGAACGGGGGTGAGAGCGGGGAACGGGGGTGAGAGCGGGGAACGGGGGTGAGATGCGGGAACGGGCTTGAGATGCGGGGGAACGGGTGTGAGATGCGGGGAACGGGTGTGAGATGCGGGGAACGGGTGTGAGATGCGGGGAACGGGGGTGAGATGCGGGGAACGGGGGTGAGATGCGGGGAACGGGCGTGAGATGCGGGGAACGGGTGTGAGATGCGGGAACGGGTGTGAGATGCGGGGAACGGGCTTGAGATGCGGGGAACGGGTGTGAGATGCGGGAACGGGTGTGAGATGCGGGGAACGGGGGTGAGATGCGGGGAACGGGTGTGAGATTCGGGGAACGGGCGCTGGACTAGCCGCTAGGGCTGGGTCCAAGGGCATGAGAGCGCTCGGGCGATGCCCAGGAAGGGGAGCCGAGGGGAGGGTGCCCGCTGCGTGGAGGGCTGTCGAGGACACGGTGCCCTCGACAGGAGGGTTTGCTGGAGCGAGAGAACGGCAAACGCCGGCTTTGCCGCTGAGAAACAGTCACATCCGAGCGCCGGGGTGTCCCTGCCCGGCCGTGGCCCACGCAGAACTCTGGCCCGGGAGCAGGAAGGGTGGGCGGGCAACGGCCAGCCCGGGGCCAGGGCGGGGCAGGAGTGCGGCCAGACTCCCACAACCGCCTTGGACACCCTCGGCCCCACCCCCGGTCCTGCCGAGAAGGCAACCCCTGGGGTCAATCCAAGAGCGAGAAGGGAGGGCCGTGCACCTGTCCCCGCAGCGGGGTGGGAGTGGGGGGCGGGGCTGGGACCGCAAGAGACACAAGAAAACGGCGAGGAAGGCTCTGAAGGTGGAGCCCCGGCCCGGCCCGCGGAGATCAGGGCTCCGGCAGGGGTCACGGTTGCCTCAAGGGGACCCCGACCTGTTTGATTTGGGCCCCGTTTCTCTGCAAAACCAGAGCAACGCCCACGTCAAGGTAAAGGCAACGGCGGCGCCTTCTCTACCTTGTTTGCCTAGAAAGTACCAGGGATGGAACCCGCCAGGTGAACTCGGCTGTTCACCAAACTTAGGACCCGTAACCCGAGACCCGCGCGGGTAAACCCCGGGCGCGCACAGGAGGCGCCACAGAGGCGGTCAGGGCCCAAGGCGGGTGTTGGGAGGTGACACAGAAATTGCAGGAAAGGCATCGGATGACGAGGACTCAAGAGGAGCTAGGACATTGTAGGGCCTGGCTCCAGAGGGCGTGGCCTGGCTCCGGAGGGCGTGGCCTGGCTTCAGAGGGCGTGGCCTGGCTTCGGAGGGCGGGGCCTGGCTTTGGAGGGCGTGGCCTGGCTTCGGAGGGCGGGGCCTGGCTTTGGAGGGCGTGGCCTGGCTTCGGAGGGCGGGGCCTAGCTCTGGAGGGCGGGGCCTGGCGTCAGAGGGCGGGGCCTGGCTCCGGAGGTTCGGGGCCCGGGAAGCAGGCAGCCAGGACTGCGCCCCGCCGCCTTGGCATCAGGAAAGGCACCTCGATAGACTGTCCGCCCAGCCGTTCTGTCCTTAGTCACTTCCTCCGCGGCCTCTTGGCCTCTGCGCTCTGTTTCAGAACGAACCCTGCTCTGCGCTGCAACCGGCAGACGCGGTTCAGAAACGCCAAGGCCGCCCGCAGCCTGGCGCTGGCTGAGGTCCACTGTGAACCGGGAGGTCGGGGCACAGGCCCGGGCTGCGGGCTCCATCCCCAAGGCGGGCGCGCAGGAGGCAGGGATCCGATCTGTGATTCCCTCTCATCATGGATGTTTCTCTCCCTCTCCCCTTCTCCCTCCCCGTCTCTGAAACGAGTAACAGTGTATTTTAAAGCCCCCGAAGCTGTAGGATGAAACAGTGCCAGCTGTGCTCTCCTGTCCTAGAACCTGGCGCTCGGCCAGCCTGCTAGTCCCTGGGCGGCGAGTCCTGAGGTTCGGGCGCTTGGAGAGGAAAGAAGGGCAGAGCCTGGGAGGCCCCGGGCGGGGGAGGGGCCCGGGGAGGGTGCTGGGTGGTGGGGGCGGGGTGGGGGGTAGGGGGGCCCTCCCGCGGTACCTGCGCAGACCACGCCTGCGTCCTCGCGGTGCCGGCAGTGGTGCCGGGTCCAGCCGGCGTGCGCGCAGCTCCCCAGCGCGTCCTCGGCGCCCGCGCAGCGCACCCGGTCCAGCAGGATGGGCCCGGCGCCGGGGCCGAAGCGGGCGCGCCCCGGGGCGCTGAGCGCGCGGCCGCAGCCCAGGAGGCGGCACACGACGCGGGCGTTGCGGAGGCTCCAGCCGTCGTCGCACACGGTGCCCCACGCGCCCTGGTGCCAGACCTCCACGCGGCCCTCGCAGGGGTCGTGCCCGCCCGCCAGGCGCAGGGTCCGGTCTGCGGGCGAGGGAGCCAGTGTCAGCGGGCACGGTGCCCCCCGACCCCTGGGGGTCCCTTGCCGGGTACAATGGGAACCAGTCCCCCTGCGCTCAGAGCCCGGTGTGTCCTTTCTCCCCCCTTCTCCCCCCCGCCCCCTTCTCTCTGTGGATCTTTCACAAAAAGCAAAACCTCATGAACTGGACCCTCAGGCCCCGGCCCTGATGGCGGCCTGCTTCTCCGGGTCCCTGAGCTCAGTCCACACAAGCAGCCAAACACCCGAAGGAAAGCAAACAGCGCGGGTTCAGCACCTTAGCTCCGGGGTGGGCCCCCCTGGGAGCCGTGAGGAATGCAGAACCCGGGTCCACCCGGGGCCCCGAGTCCATGTCTCACTGTACCAAGTGCCCGGCCACTCAGGGCACGTGGGCGATGGGCATCGCTGGGCGGCTCCATGCTGGCCCCCCTCCCCCATCCCGCCCCTCCCTGTCCCCCCAGCTGCCTCTGTTCACAACTATAACCCTGACTGGGAGCCGGGAGTGTTGGCTCTGCTGGGAGCTCGCTGGGCGCAGACAGCAGAGGAGCCAGCGTACCTGGCGGCGGGCGCTCTTGGCCTGAGGTGGGGGCTGTCTCTGCAAACAAAGAAGAACCAACTCAAACGCCCACAGTTGGCAGAACCCGGGGAGCGGTGGGCAGAAGCTGTCCCAGCCGGTTCTCCAGGCGCCAGAGTCTAGTGCGCGTTGGGGTGGCGGCAGGTCACGCACTGCCCGTGAGGTGGGTGTGGGCCTGGCCTTCTGGCCGCCAGGGCACAGCTGCTTAAGGCTGTGCAACCAGCGGGCAAAGGCTGTCCCTGGTCGGGCACCAGCCTGTCCGGATGAGCAGAGAGCGCCAGCAGCTGCATGCCCCTGGGAGGGAGGCTGGGCCTTCGCTTACGGTGGGTTGTACTGTGGGCAACTCTTGGGTACAGTATGGGCCACGCTGATGGATGCTCAGCTATGGCTGCCCATCAGCTCTGCGACGGGGAGGCCCTGGCACAGGAACCACGACCCCTGCAAGGACCCCCGGCTGGGAGCAAGCCGCCCGGAGTTCCTGCCCTGATGCCAGATAATCCAGTTCCTCCCGAACGTCCCCCAAAGCCGCCTCCCAGCACTGAGCTCAGAGGAAGCGGAACCTTTCGTAGTTCAGCTCCAGGCCCAGATGAGCCACAGAACCAGCCACGGCTGCTGACATCAGGACCAGCTTCCTGGAATAATGACCCCTGTCCCGGTGCCGCCACTCAATCAGGGGGACCCCGACCCCGAGAGGCCACACCGGAAAGTTGCAGAACGTTCTATCGAGATCTTCCCCTGGGGCCTCCCTGACTTCTCCCCCTTAAAGCCCTCAGGACGAGGACCCAGTGCCCTCCCTCCCCCGCCCCCCAGGCACCTTACCCACAGCTTCCTCGCCCCCCAGCTCCCAGGGCCCCTCCGTTGCCTCCGTCACTTGTTTGCTGAGCCCATTTCCCCTCGGAATCACTTCGACCCCGTGATCCCCCCAATCCATGCTCTCTCTAAAACTAGTTGGTACAAATGCCCGTTTGTCAAACAGAAAGAGGGAGAGTGGATCGTGTTTAACTGAGGAGACGGGACAGCAGGAAACCTACCGGAGGGGGCATCCGCGGCGGCGGCAGCGGTGGACGGGGCGTCTGTGTGGACACAGGGAAGGGACACTCACACATGCGGGAAAGGACACTCCTGTGCCTTTTCTCCGATGTTGACTTTGTGGACAAAACAGCCACTAATGCCAGCCGGTGGGGCTCAAGGGCTGAGCGTCCACCTGTGAACCAGGAGGTCGGGGTTCGATTCCCGGTCAGGGCACAGGCCTGGGTTGTGGGCTCCAAGCCCAGGAGGGCGCGTGCGGGAGGCAGCCCATCCAGGATTCTCTCATCATTGATGTTTCCCTCTCCCTCTCCCTTCCTCTCTGGCATCAATCAGAATCTATATTTTTAAAAATGGTCCCTCCACAGCAGACCATTCTCTAACTAGAACATGAGTAGGAAGCTGGTCGCGTGGATTTGAACGTCGTGGTTGCGGCGAGCAAGACTTACCGGGTGGGGGTGGGGAGGTCCTGTCTGTGGCGCTGGTGGAGGCACCTGCAGAAAGAGGAGGGGGGCTCACACCCCAGCCAGGGGACCCCGAGTTCTGTCTGTACTGAGTCTGCTGGGGACGCGCCCATGAGCAGCCCAGTCTGACAGCGGAGCGGCAAGGAGGGCCCCTCAGGCAGACAGGGTTTACCTGGTGTGGGGGTCGGGGCCGTGGACACGGGAGCTGCAAGTGAACAGAAACACGATGGCAATGAGACAGCCGTCCGGGCCCAGTGACTCTGACAGATGCGGGAGGCGTAAGGCGGCTGTCCTGCTTCCCCGACAGGGTCCACACAGCCACCTCCACCCCTTCCACTGCCCCCTGGCCACCCCTCCACCCTCGGGGCTCCATTCCTCTCGCTGCCTTGAAGGTCGAGGGCAACACCATTGCTCCAAGTCTCCCCACCGTGTGTGGGTAACTGACCAGGACTCTGCAGACCTCAGAGCCAGGAGGCACAGTTCAAATCCTGGTCCCGCACAGGCTGGGCTGCGGGTTTGATCCCCAGTAGGGGGCGTGCAGGAGGCAGCCGATCCAGGATTCTCTCTCATCACTGATGCGTCTCTCTCTCTCTCTCTCTCTCTCTCTCTCTCTCTCTCTCTCTCTCCCTTCCTCTCTGAAATCAATAAAAATACCTTTTTTAAAGCAAGAAAGAAAATAAAATTACCAGGTGGGGTGGTTATTCCTGAGGCTGATGCTGAAAGTGTCAAACAGAACAGAAATGAAAATAAGATAAAATCCAAACAAAACCCCCACCCACCAACAGGAAATGTAGCCGATACTTCTTTATCTAAAACAGATATTCCTCAGAGACACTACAGTTACATAAAGGTGACTTCCGAATGCGAATTAAACATAAGAAAGGGCTCGTGGATGAGACTGGAACGGGGATCAGGGTGCACATGCCCAGGCTGTGGGCTCCATCCCCAGTGGGGGGCGCGCAGGAGGCAGCCAATCCGTGATTCTCTCATCATTGATGTTTCTCTCTCTCTCCCCCCCTTCTTCTCTGAAATCAATAAAAAGAGAGAGATATTTAAAACAAAACAAAACTCAGGGACCATAAAGTGTGATGGAAACTTCCTCGTCCTTGTCTTCATCTCACCCATCGGAACCTCATCTCCACCGGCCCTCCAGGTGGGGTGGGGGTGGGAGGCGGCCCTGGGCTGCGGAGGGACCTGGAGGGGGTGGGAGCCGCAGATGTCAGCTCCACACGTTGCTTAGCAACAACAGGTGAGAACCAGGCATACTGGGTTCATTCAGCTTTTCCGAAGGTTGCATAACTGTTTCCGGCGGCAAGGAGCCCCCACGCTGGCCCTCGGGGAGGCTGCAGAGGCCTCGGGCAGCTCTCGCTCCACAGAAAACCTCCACGAGAAGGTGATGAGACTCGCACCCAGAAAAGCTGCTCCCGGAACCCCAAACCTTCCCGGCAGGGGCGCAGCTCCCGGGTCCCCAGGTTTGTTTTTTAAATATATTGTTATTGATGTCAGAGAGGAAGGGAGAGGGAGCGAGAGATGAAACATCCATGATGAGAGAGAATCATGGACCGGCTGCCTCCTGCACACCCCACAACTCAGGCCTGTGCCCTGACTGGGAATCGGACCCTGACCTCCTGGTTCACAGGTCAACGCTCAACCACTGAGCCACACGGCCGGGCCTGTGTATGCGTTTGCTGCTGGGATCTGGGCCAGGGGACAGGCTGTGACACTGGGCACGCTCGAACTCCTGCGACCAGGTCCTGGGGTGCTAAGTCTGAGGGCTCCCGGGACAAGGACTGGTCACGCTGACACTGGGAAAATTCTAGGGAACGGGGCCCAGGCGCTCCCTGACCTGGCCCGAGGCTTTCCCGCCTGGCGGACACGCCCTGCTGCCCGGAGGGAAGCGGTGCGGGGTGCGGGGTCCCCATACCTGCGCAGACGGCCCCGGCGTCCTCCTGGTGCCCGCAGTTGTGCACCGACAGGCCGAGGTGGTGGCAGCGCCCCAGGCTGGTCTCGCTGCCCGTGCACCACACGTCGTCCAGGAAGATGGGGCCGGAGCCAGCCCCAAACAGCCCGCTCCTCGGGGCCGCCAGGGCCGCCCCGCAGCCCAGCTGCCGGCACACCACCTGGGCGGCGGGCAGGCCCCACAGGTCGTCGCACACGGTCCCCCAGGCGCCGTCATGGTGGATCTCCACGCGGCCCTCGCACCGGCTCCGCCCGGCCGCCAGCCTCACCACGGGCAGATCTGCGGACAGGTTTCCGTTAGCGGTTCCTACCCGGTGCTCGCTGTCCGGGTAGCACGCGGCCCCGGGGACACCCTGGGCCTGACTCTCTTGTATCTGAGATCTGGCACAAACTACAACCTCCTCCTCACGGCCGCTCCTGTCCGGGAGCCCAGCCACGCGCTGGCTGCATAGGGGGCTCAGGCCTCTAACACCACTGCTTCGTCCTCTTTGGGTGCCATTTTTTAGGCTGTTTCTTAAAAAATTCAAAAGCCCTGGGCCTTGGGCTTTGCATGTCTAAGCCAGGGCCCTTTTAGAACATGGTGAAATTCTTAGAACAAAATCAATTTTACTTTCCTTGAACTTAGACGTTACAAGGCGTTTACTGGAGGAGGTTGGGGTGGGAACGGCCAGCAGAGGGAGAGGGTGAGGAAGTGGCCGGGTGACCCGACCCCTGGACCCAAGGCAGGTGGTCCTCAGATGCCGAGCCACAGAGGTCGGGGCGGTTCTGAGGGTCCCGTGGAGAAGGGCCCGTGTCTGCCCTGTGAGGGTCGGGGCCTTCCTGATGCTACAAGGGCGGGCGGACTTGAGTCTCCTTGGCGAGGAGAGACCACGCTGCACTGGCTGGCCGCTGGTGGGCACACGCCTGTTTCACGCAGCCCCGGGGCCACGGCAGTCATGTTGGCTACAGATGCCGGGACCGGCCTAAGAAACGCCGTCACAGAATGTAACGATGGACGGTACCTAGTGGGTGGGAACCCCGTGGCTGCTCCCCAGGAGCCGAAGAAACTGCACGGAGAAAAGAAAAACACGCATCAGCATGTCCCAAACAAACAGCGAAACCTCATGCTCTTCTCAAAGGCCATCGAAACCACATGCGTGAGTTTGCCTTTAGTGACATCAGAGAGAAAGGGAGGGAGAGGGAGAGAGAAGCATCAATGATGACAGAGGGTCACGGATCAGCCGCCTCCTGCTCGCCCCACACTGGGGATGGAGCCCCCAACCTGGGCCTGTGCCCTGACCGGGAATCGAACCCTGACCTCCTGGGTCCTAGGTCGACGCTCAACCCCTGAGCCGTGTCAGGCCCACCTTCTTAATAACATTCGGGAAGATTCCATACTGTCCTGGTCACTTTTTAAAATTCTAATGGTGGTAAAATACACATCACACTTTCTCCCTCAGAAACGCCGGAGGTGTCCTGAGCCGAGACTCTGCCAAGGGAGGCCGTGGGCGAGAAGGCAAGCTCACCTGTCAGTGTGGGCACCTCTGTCGGCTCCGGAGAGGGTGCTGAGGACGGAGAGAAGACGGGAGAAGCAAGTCACACCGAGGTGCCGTCAGCGTGGGCGGCCCCGTGAGTCACCCACAGTTTCTGAGTTTAAATGGATCCCCCAAGTCCCTTCTCTGTGGGGACCTCCCTCCATCGCCCGAATGGCGTGTCCACCGCCGACTGACACAAGCTCAAGAAAGGCAAAGCGCGGTGGTGGACAGATATTCCTCAAAAACAGACGCACGCCAGCCCAGCTGATGGCTCAGTGGTTAGAGCATCGGCCTGCAGCCTGAAGGGTCACGGGTTCGATCCCTGGCCCAGTCAGGGCGCATGCAGGAGGCAACCAATCCATGTCTCTCTCACACTGATGTTTTTCTCTCTGTGTGTCTCTCCCCATTCCTTCCACTCTCTCTAAAAATCAATGGAAAAATATTCCCAGGTGAGGATCAACACCACCACCACCAGAGCCACCACCAGAACCACCACCAGAACCACCACCAGAACCACCACCAGAACCAGATTACAGTGTGGGAGGTGGTGGGTATGGTGGGAGGCGGGAATGAGGCGTGGGAGGCGGTGGGTATGGGGTGGGAGGCCGGAGTGGGGTGTGGGAGGTGGTGGGTATGGGGTGGGAGGCGGGAGTGGGGTGTGGGAGGCGGTGGGTATGGGGTGGGAGGCGGGAGTGGGGTGTGGGAGGCGGTGGGTATGGTGGGAGGCGGGAATGGGGTGTGGGAGGCAGTGGGTATGGGGTGGGAAGCGGGTGTGGGGTGTGGGAGGCAGAGGGTATGGGGTGGGAGGCGGGCGTGGGGTGTGGGAGGCGGTGGGTATGGGGTGGGAGGCGGGCGTGGGGTGTGGGAGGCGGTGGGTATGGGGTGGGAGGCGGGCGTGGGGTGTGGGAGGCGGTGGGTATGGGGTGGGAGGCGGGCGTGGGGTGTCAGAGGCGGTAGATATGGGGGGTGGGGTCATGCAGGGACCCCTGTGCGGCTGAGGCTTGGGAAACTGGCCAAGGGACCATCTGGGGGAAGGCCCTGTCGCCCGGCTCCGAGCCAGGCTCACCCGCGCAGGTGACGCCCGCGTCCTCCTGGTGCCCGCAGTTGTGGGAGAGCCAGTTGCTGTGCAGGCAGCGGCCCAGCCCGCCCTCCGTGCCCTCGCATTCCACGTCGTCCAGGGCGATGGGGCCGTGGCCTGGGCCGAAGTGCGCGCTCCCGGGGGCCGCCAGGGCCCGGCCGCAGCCCAGCTGCCGGCACACCACCTGGGCGTCGCGCAGGTCCCAGCCGTCGTCGCACACGGTGGCCCAGATGCCCAAGACGTGCAGCTCCACGCGGCCCTCGCACGGGTGGCTGCCGTTGGTCAGCCTGACGGCCGCCTCTGGGGACGGACAGCGGTCACTGCCGGGCGCTCCCCCCCCAATCCCAGCTGCAGCCCGGCTGGTGCCGCTCAGTGGTTGAGCGCCGACCTCGGAACCAGGAGGTCACGTTTCTTTTTTTTAAATTTAATATATTTTATTGATTTTTTTACAGAGAGGAAGGGAGAGAGATAGAGAGTTAGAAACATCGATGAGAGAGAAACATCGACCAGCTGCCTCCTGCACGCCCCACACTGGGGATGTGCCCGCAACCAAGGTACATGCCCTTGACCGGAATCGAACCTGGTACCCTTCAGTCCCCAGGTGGACGCTCTATCCACTGAGCCACACCGGTCAGGGCCAGGAGGTCATGTTTCGATTCCTGGTCTGGGCACATGCCCGGTTGCAGCTCAATCCCTAGTCGGGGCCATGCAGGAGGCAACCGGTCAGTGAGTCCCTCTCCTCATGGATGTTTCTCTCTCTCCCTCTCCTTTCCTCTCTGAAATAAAACATACATTTTTAAATAAATAAACAGGAAAGAAAGAAAGAAAGCGGGGGTACCTGTATGGGGGCTGTCAGCAGTCGAGTCTGAAAATATACAGAGAAAAGTGGTACCATGAGCGAGGACGCGGCTCCAGAACATTCCCTCACAGCACGTGGAACTACCGCCCCTCGTGAGGTGCCTTCCTGGTGCCGAGCGGACGGAGCGGACTCCGGCTCTTTCAGGGTTTGGACGGTCACACCCACGTGCAGCCGGGGAGGCCGGGTGCAGCGCGTGGAGAGCTCGCCTGGGTTTCTGTTCCTGCTCCGCAGCGTCCACAGCCGGACCGTCACGCATGGGCACGCGACCCCCCCCGCCCCCCAGCAGACATGCACGCGGGACCCCCCTGGCCCGGAGCTGTGTTCCCGCGAACCTGCACTCTCCCTCCCGCCTGCCTCTCTCCCTCCCGCCTGCCTCTCTCCCACTCTTGTCACCGCTAATGAGCGCATTGCTCTTGTTAATGAGCAACAGGGAGAATTAAAGTTGCTCGGCCCTGATTTCAGGATCAAGGAGCAGCCAGAATTCACGCAGGTCAGGGGCCTGGGCGGGTGGCAGTGCGTGGAGGGCGGTACCTGTGGGTCCTGCTGTGGGGTTGCCATCGACACCTGTGCAGAGACAGAAGGGAGACAGACGGCGGATGCACTAAGGCAGGCACATGGCCCTGGCCGGTGTGGCTCAGTGGATAGAGCTTCGGCCTGCGGACTGAAGGGTCCCGGGTTCGATTCCGGTCAAGGGCAGGTACCTGGGTTGCTGGCACATCCCTGGCCCTGGTCGGAGCTCATGCAGGAGGCAACGAATGGATGTGTTTCTCTCACATCGGTGCTTCTCTCTGTCTTTCCCTCCCTCTCCCTTCTACTCTCTCTAAAAATCAATGGAAAAATATCCTCGGGGGAGGATTAACCAAAATAAATACAGAAATAAATAAATAAAAATAAAGTAAAGGGACTGTAAAATAACTAACAGGTGCTAGGGGGTCTACACCAGTCATAAACCAGGATATTCCAGCAAGTCAGGCCCCCTGCCCAGGTCCCCGGGCTCATAGGTCACTGCTCAACCACTGAGCCACGGGCCGGGCCAGCGTCCCTTTAAAATTCTCAGACGCATCCTGAGCGGAGGAAACATCACACGGCCCCCCTGTGTGACCCCCCCTTGTCCTCCCCGCCTCCAGCCCAGGCTCTGACTGCCCCATGCCCGCTGGGACCCGCCCTGGCTCTCGGTGTGGAACCAGCCGCTGCAGGTGGTGGCCGGCGGCGGGGCCTGGTTTGGGTGCAGCAGGACTGCCCCTGCCCCAACTTCAGGGAGAGCGAGGCCGTGTGCGCAGCCTGTGGGCTCCCTGTGCTCACGTGGCGGCCGGGCGGGGGGGGGGGGGGCTGCTGGGGTCCCACGGATGCCACTGGAGTCAGCACTGTGGGTGGGCCCCACAGGCCAGGTCTGGGAGGCGGCTCTTCCCTCTGCGGCAAAGGACGCAAGGGGAGCGCGTCCCCGAGGTCTGCGCCGGGACACCTACCGCTCTCGCTCTCGCTCTCCTCGCTCTCCTCACTCTCCTCGCTCTGGTCCGGCTGCACGGCGCTCTCGGCCGGCTCCACAGCGCGGTACAGGGCGTAGAACCCCGCGCGGGTGACGGCCGCGTCGCTTCTGAACACGAGGGTCAGGACGTTGGAGGAGGAGAGGAAGGTGAGGGCCGCCCCGGCACAGAACCTGCCCATGGACAGCGAGGCCCTCTGCCGGCCGTCGAACACCTCGATGAAGTCGTAGGGGCACCCGAAGGCGTCCTCCAACCTGGGGGGGCAACGCGGAGTCAGCCCCCGGGACCCGCGGAAGTGTCTCAGATACAGTCGGGGTTGGCCCTGCGTCCAGCCAGAAACTGCCGTCCTCCCGGCCACCTCTTTCCAGTCCCCCACCCCGCTGGGGGACCTCACCCCTAAATAGTGTTGGAACCTGCGCTCCTGCCCTTCCCAGGGGGACCCCAGGCCAGTCAGCCTCTCATCATGCCCTGCTCGCTCCTTTTCAGCCCCCAGCCCCCCCACTCTCTGGCTCCCAGTCTCCCACCACCTCCCTCTCTGCCTCCCGGAGGCTCCGGCTCCAGGCGCTGAGGGAGGCCGGGTCCCTCTAACTGCCCAGAGCACCCCCCCCGCCCCAGGCTCCAGGGGCTGAGGGAGGTAGGGTTGCTCTAACCGCCCAGAGCACCCTCCCCCCCGCCCCCCTCCCCCCCCCCCCCCCGGTAGAGGGAGAGAGAGAGAAACATCAATGATGAGAATCACGGATCGGCGGCCTCCTGCACGCCCCACACTGGGGCTGAGGGAGGCCGGGTCCCTCTAACTGCCCAGAGGGCCCCCCCCCCAGGCTCCAGGCGCTGAGGGAGGCCGGGTCCCTCTAACCGCCTGGAGGTGGAGGAAGCAGAGCTCACCGCAGCCTCGGGACGGTCAGCAACACGAGGAGCCCCTGAGCCACGCGGATCTCCCAGACGCACTGCACGTCCGTGGGGTAGTTGGCGGGGTACCAGGGGCTGGAGAAGGAGCCCGCGGCGCCGGACATGTCTCCCCCACAGGAGCTGCTGCCTCCTGTGAAGTAGGACGGAGCCCACGGTGGCTTCCCAGGCCTGGGCTCTGCCTTTCCCAGGCGTGGGAGCCAGAATTCCTCCAGGCGCAACAGTGAGTCGCAAAATGGGAATGGATGGAGCTGGTACACAGAGCGGACTGTGCCCGGGAGGGAGGGAGGGAGGGGACCGAGGTATGAGTAGTCGGCAGGACCCTACAATGATTGCAGGGGAGACCGGAAATGGGATCGGATGTGTAGGTGGCAGGGCGGGGTGTCCAGCCCGAACTTTCTCCATGATCTCCCAGTTCCCTGCCGCGCAAGCCGGGGGATCCCAGCCCCTCTGTGAGGGCGCCAGCCCCTAGTTCCTCCCTCGCGGCAGCCGGACACAGGCGCCCTCTGTGGATGCATGACCAAAGGGACCCCGTCCTTCGCAGGGGATGCTTTCGCTGAAAGGGAGTTATTACCTGGTGGCGTAGAAGCTTGAGGAAACACAGCTGCAAAAACCAAAGCCAGAGGCAATCAGGAGAGCTGAGCATCCTCCCTGCAGCTCAGCACCCTCCCAGCTCAGCCTCCTCCCTCCCAGCTCAGCCTCCTCCCTCCCAGCTCAGCCTCCTCCCAGCTCAGCATCCTCCCAGCTGAGCACCCTCCCAGCTGAGCACCCTCCCAGCTCAGCCTCCTCCCAGCTGAGCACCCTCCCAGCTGAGCACCCTCCCAGCTCAGCCTCCTCCCAGCTAAACATCCTCCCTCCCAGTTCAGCCTCCTCCCAGCTCAGCCTCCTCCCAGCTGCTCAGCCTCCTCCCAGCTCAGCCTCCTCCCTCCCAGCTCAGCCTCCTCCCTCCCAGCTCAGCCTCCTCCCAGCCATGGATGCTGAAGCCCAGCCAAATTCTCCCGCCCTTCCCGCCTCTGCTGCCCGGAGGGGAGCATCTGGGATGTCATTTTTCTGGGAAACATCACTCTTAGCTGGTTGGCCGAGCCACCGGCACTCCTCCATGGTGCCCTGGGACCCGTGGGTGGTATCGAAGCCGTAACAGAACTTGTGACCGGGTGTGGCCCCTGAGACGCTGTCGGGACTGGTCCAGGGTGCGGTCTGGACACTGGTGATTTTAAAAGTTCCCTGGGCTGGCCTGGCATCTGGGTCACTACCCCCTGGTGTCCAGGTCAGGATCCAGGTCAGACTCCCGATTCGCTTCCAGGGAGGTGCCCGACCCACCTGGGGGTGTGGGAGTCCCGTCCGGAGCCCAGTCCCCAGCACCTGCGCGTGGAGAAAAGGTAAACTCAGGAGCCCACACTACATCCTATGAAGATAAAGAAGGGGTGACTTCGCCCGGCCGGGGGCTCAGTGGTTGAGCGCCGACCTACGAGCCAGGAGGTCTCAGTTTGATTCCTGGTCAGGACACAGGCCCGGGTTGCGGGCTTGATCCCATGTGGGGCGTGCAGGAGGCAGCCAATCCGTGATTTTCATCATTGATGTTTCTCTCCCTCTCTCTCTGAAGTCAATAAAAATCTATTTTTTAAAAAAGGTTTTCCAGCTCCCATGTCCGTGCTAGCAAACACAAGGGGCCTGGTCTCCAGCACTTGCCCCTGGGCCTGGGCGGGCAGGGCCTCAGCGGACACTGGGGGGCGAGTGACTGATGATCTCAAGTCAGTGAACGGCCAGACTTCAAATGTTGGGTCTTAGCCTCCCCAAGGCAAACATGCCTCTGGGGGTCAAATATATGAGGAAATTCCTTGCCCAGAGCAAACACACCCCCACCCCACCCCCACCCACACTCCCACCCCCACCCCCACTCCCACTCCCAGCCCCACCCCCACCTCACCGCGCCGCCAGGGGCTCACTACTTGGCTTTCTGAAAAAGTTACGGGGTTCCCGCAGCGGACCCTGGGCGCCAGAGGCCCCTGGGCGGCAGGTACGTGCTGGCCGGGTGCAGACTGGCCCTGGCCCTGAAGTGACCGCCTGGAGTGACCGCCCAGGGCCATGGCTGAGAGACGCCCCACGCCTCTGGCTCGGGTGAGTCTAGGGAAGGCGGTGGGGTGGCGCGGAGAGAAGCAGATTCTCGGGCAGGCGGGCTTCAGGGTCAGCATCCTGGACAGCTCTCGCCCAGCACCATGGACAGCTCCTTCCCCCGGCGCCCTGGACAGCTCCCGCCCGGCGCCCTGGACAGCTCCCGCCCGGCGCCCTGGACAGCTCCCGCCCAGCACCCTGGACAGCTCCCGCCCAGCACCCTGGACAGCTCCCTCCCAGCACCTTGGACAGCTCCCTCCCAGCACCTTGGACAGCTCCCCGCCCAGCACCCTGGACTGCTCCCGCCCAGCACCCTGGACTGCTCCCTCCCAGCACCTTGGACAGCTCCCCGCCCAGCCGGCGGACAGTGAGGGTGCGGGGACAGCACCTCCAGCCCCCGCTGCTCAGGGCGGAGGCGCAGCCGCCTTCACACACAGGCTGTGCATCGTCCTCTCGCTTCACCTGCCCAGCTGGCACTCTTAGTGGGAAAGACAGCGGCTGCAGGGCAGAGCCCTGGGACGAAGGCTGAGGGTCTAACACTGAACCCAGGCCCGGCTGGTGTGGCTCAGTGGTTGAGTGTTGACCTAGGAACCGGGAGGTCACGGCCTGACTCCTGGTCAGGGCACAGGCCCGGGTTGCGGGCTCGATCCCCAGTAGGAGGTGTGCAGGAGGCAGCCGATCGATCCATGGTTCTCTCTCGTCATTCATGTTTCTTTCTCTCTCCTCCCTTCCGCTCTGAAGTCAATAAATATATATTTTAAAAATTCCTTTAATTCTTAATAAACAAAACTGCATCCCAGGCATCTGCTGATAGGGAAGTCCCTCCAATTAGAAAACTGTTCTGTCTTTTTTTTTTTTTTTTAAATCCTCACCTGAGGATATTTCTCCCATTGATTTCTAGACAGCGTGGAAGGGACGGGGAGAGGCAGAGAGAGAAACATCGATTGGTTGCCTCCTGCAGGGGCTGGGGATGGAGTCTACAACCGGGGTTCGTGCCTTTGAACCCCTTGACTAGAATCAATCCCTGAGCCAAAATGGCCAGGGCTGTCCTGTCTTTTCAGAACTACCGGGCCTCCTACCTGGCTCGCCCTCATCCGGCGGAATCACGTCGAACAGAGCATAGAAGCCGGAGTTGGTGACCACAAAGTCGCTCCGGAAGACCACAGTCACGATGTCGGAGGAGGAGAAGACCAGCAGAGCTCCCGGGGCACAGAACCGGCCCAGGGAGAGCGAGGCGATCCTGGGCCCATCGAAGATCTCCACCGAGTCGAAGGGGCACCCCGGGATGTCTTCCAGGCTGGGGTGGGGGCAACGCGGAGAGTTAGCACCTCGCTGGGGCTGCCCTGACCGAAAAGCGCACACGGTAGGACAGTCCCGGGATTCCACGTCTGGTCATGGTTTACATTGCGTGCGGACATGTGGCATAGCGACTCCCTTTCTCAGATGTGACCAGCACTCTGCTCCCTTTGAGGAACGAGTGAGGCGGGTGGTTCCGACTGGGTCACAGGCGTGCTCAAGGCTGTGTCCCTACCTCAGGCTCGGAATCAGGAGTTTGATGCGGGATTTTTTATCCACGTGGATCTCCCAGACGCACTGGGTGTCGGTTGGGTAGTTTTCCGGGTACCGGGGGCTGGAAAACGAGCCGGGGAGCCTGGTCAGCACCCCTCCACAGGAGCCACTTCCTCCTGCAACAACAGGGGGCACCTGCGTGACCGCAATGACCCGGCCCCACGCCCGGTGGGTGCCGTGGGCAGCAGTGCCCCCTGGTGGGCACACACGAGGCCGTCTGCGCAGACCTTCAGCCTAAAGGCCTCCTGGGAAGGAGCGTCCTTTCGGTCTCATTCTGATGAGTCAGATGGAGTTTCCATTTCAAGGTAAACGAGCCATTACCTGTTATGTGATCCGGAGACGCCGTGGGACCCCCTAGAAGGAAAACAAGGGGTGATAGCTGTGATGGACAGACGGCTCCTCTCACCCCACACGGGCTCCTCCATCCGTGACCCATGAAGTGAGAGAACCACAGACGAACGTGCATTTGCCTGTCTGTGCCCTTGACCCTCACCCGGGCCCTTTAACAGACAGTCCGACCCCTCTGTCACGACATGAAGCCGCGTCCCCAGCAGCGCCCGGAACACGCCAGTGACAGGTGGCCTGCGTGTGTTGTCTGAGACTCTGCGGGCACAGAGCAAAGAGCAGGAGACGGAGCTCGACCCTTCCAGCTCCGCTGCTCGGGCAGCCTCCGGTCGCCCCAGCCCCCAGCCGGGAAGAGGAGTGAGCTCACTCGGGCAGGCCCGGCAGGATGCCTGCGGCCCAAGGGCCCCCACTGTCCTTGCAGTGAAGTGAAGTGCCTCTTCATTCACCTCCAGCGCCCCCTCAGGATTCACACCGCATGTGCGGGCCTGGCTTTTCTCACCTTTGTGTGTGTGTTTCAAATGTTGACTATATCACATGTGGATGCTTTATTTTTTACTTTTTTAATTTATTTCAGAGAGGAAGGGAAAGGGAGCGAGAGATAGAAACATCAGCGATGAGAAAGAATCATGAATCGGCTGCCTCCTGCACGCCCTCTGCTGGGGATCAAGCGCACAACCCGGGCCTGTGCCCTGACACTCAACCGCTAAGCCACACCGGCCGGGCTAAACTTTGGATTTTATCACACACGAACATCATTCAGTCAGTAAGTTATAAGGTCTTTGAAAACAAGCGGAGTCACAAGGTCCCCAAGACCATGAACGTAGGGGCCAGGCTGGCTCCACCATTTAATTCCTGAGTGATCTCAGGAAAGTTACTCAACCTTTCTGAGCCTCAAACTTCTCTTCTGTGAAATACAATAGCAGATCCCTTTTTGCAGGATTGTCCTGGGGGCCACCAGTAATCTGAGCAAAATGTCGCCCCCGCTCTGCTCCGGTTTTGTCTGGTTTTTGTGTAGCCGGGGCCGATGGGCAGTGTGGTCAATGAGACTGGTGCCCAAGAGAGCAACAGCTTGAGTTCAAATCCACTGGCGAGTCCTGGGTATATTACTAACTTCCTTGTCTCAATGTACCTATCTGAAAAATGGGAATAATCAGAGTCCTTACCTCAAAGGTTGTTGTGGGGATTAAATAAGTTATAAATGCAAAGAGCTCAGAACAGTGTGTGGTTCTCAACATTAATCCGTATTTGATATTATTATTATTATTATTATTATTATTATTATTATAAAAGTTGCTTGGACTAGAAAGACATGGACATACCTGGAGGTGTGGGAGGAGACAGGTCTTCTGCATCTAGGAGCATAATGAGAAGAGGTCTCGCTCATTAGTGAATCCGAAGCGTGGAGGACATGGGGTACGGGCATGGGTGGGGGACAAAGGGGAAGGGACCATGGTCTTTCAGAGACGAGAGCACCAGACCTGCCCCTGGGCCAGTCCAGGCCTCCTCTGGCAGGGTCCTTGGTCTCGGGGGGCAGGGGACTCAGGGTTGGATTGCCTGTCCCCTCTAATCCTGAATCACCTGGGATATGTGTTAAAATGCAGACTCCAGAGCCCCTTCTCAAACCGAGTTAGTCACCACCTCCAGGGTCAGGATCCCGCATCCTGCATTGCCATGCCCCGGGTGGGGCAGGTGCACATGAATATCTGAGACCGCCCCCCCCCCCCAATGCCATCTATAGCTGCCCTTGGGAGGGTGTGTGTCTGAGCCCAGGGCCAGGGAGAAGCTCGAGGATTGTGTGATGAAAGAATGAGGATATGGATGGAGGGATGGAGGGAGGGGGTGGAGGGAGGGAGGGATGGAGGGATGGATGGATGGAGAGAGGGATGGAGGGATGGATGGATGGATGGATAGAAGGATGGATGGATGGATGGATGGATGGATGGATGGATGGATGGAGAGAGGGATGGAGGGATGGATGGATGGATAGAAGGATGGATGGATGGATGGATGGATGGATGGATGGATGGATGGAGAGAGGGATGGAGGGATGGAGGGATGGATGGAGGGATGGATGGATGGATGGAGGGATGGAGGGAGGGATGGATGGAGGGATGGAGGGAGGGAGGGATGGATGTATGGATGTATGGATGGATGGATAGAAGGATGGATGGATGGAGGGATGGAGGGATGGATGGAGGGAGGGAGGGATGGATGTATGGATGGATAGAAGGATGGATGGATGGATGGATGGAGGGATGGAGGGATGGATGGATGGAGGGATGGAGGGATGGAGGGATGGAGGGATGGATGGAGGGATGGAGGGAGGGAGGGATGGATGTATGGATGTATGGATGGATGGATAGAAGGATGGATGGATGGATGGATGGATGGATGGAGGGATGGAGGGATGGATGGATGGAGGGATGGAGGGATGGAGGGATGGAGGGATGGATGGAGGGATGGAGGGAGGGAGGGATGGATGTATGGATGGATAGAAGGATGGATGGATGGATGGATGGATGGAGGGATGGAGGGATGGAGGGAGGGAGGGATGGAGGGATGGAGGGATGGAGGGATGGAGGGATGGATGGAGGGATGGAGGGAGGGAGGGATGGATGTATGGATGGATAGAAGGATGGATGGATGGATGGATGGATGGAGGGATGGAGGGATGGAGGGAGGGAGGGATGGAGGTATGGATGGATAGAAGGATGGATGGATGGATGGAAGGATGGATGGATGGATGGAGGGATGGAGGGATGGATGACATTCCATCTGGGATGCATGGTTTCACATGCCTTCACCCACAACACCTGAAAGGATTATCTGAGAGGGGAGGGGCTACCAGAGCAGGTGACGCCAGCATCCTCATGGTGGCCGCAGTTGTGCTCCGCCCAGCCCGAGTGCACGCATTGGCCCAGGTGGCGCTCCGCCCCCGAGCACTGGACGTTGTCCAGGAGGATCTCCCCAGAGCCCGGGCCGAAGTGGGCCTTCCCCAGGGCAGCGATGGCCCTGCCGCAGCCCAACTGCCGGCACACAACCGCAGCCGCGTTCAGGTCCCACAGGTCGTCGCACACGGTGCCCCAGGCCCCCTGGCGGAGGACCTCCACCCGCCCTGAGCATGGACCGGAGCCGCCCGCCAGCCGCAGCTCCGGCCAGTCCCCTGTGGACAGAGACCGCATGATGACTGCCGTCGGGGATGCTGCACACTCCCCACGAGCTGGTTGGGCTCCCGGCCCTGCACCATCAGGGATGGAGGACTTGGCAAGAGGTGTCAACTGGTCAACCTCCCGGGTTGATAAATCATTAGGATTGTCAAATGCCATTTAGCCCAGCCCGGCCAGCATGGCTCAGTAACTGAGCATTGACCTATGAACCCGGAGGTCACAGTTCCATTCCTTGTTGGGGCACAGGCCCGGGTTGCGGGCTCGATCCCCAGTGTGGGGCGCGCAGGAGGCAGCCGATCCGTGATTCTCTCTCATCATGGATGTTTCTATCTCTCTCTCCCTCTCCCTTCTCTCTGAAATCAATAAAAACATATTTTAAAACTGTCCATTAACTGAATAGTTATTGGGCCTCTCTGGGCAAATGCAGAAGAACATGAATAATGTGCACAGTGATCTGTGGTTTTTTGAGGTGCTGTGTGTGCACATGTGTGTGCGCGTGTGTTCATGCATGTGTTCATGCATGTGTGTGTGTGTGTGTGTGCTCACCTTTGTAGTAACTCAGGAAGAACATCAGTTTACCAACTTTATCTACGAGGAAACTGGTAGTTGAGGCCAAGTGGCTCCCCCTCATCTCACGCCTGGTGAGTAATAGCTCTAAACGCAGGTCTAATTCCAAAGGTCACTGCTTTTCTTCTCTGCTGCTCTAGCTCACTGCCTCCAGGATGTCTGACGCTCCGTCCCCTAAAATGTCACTAGTGACGTGGAGGTGCGTCAACTATGACCACATGTGGCCACAGAAAGGGAAGATAGGGTCCCACTAGAAGGCCGTGGAACCTGCTCAGGGTTTGAAGACTTCGAAAGGCTCTGAATAAATGACTTCTGCTCCCCCTGGATGCGAGAGCCCAACGTGGCCAGGGGTTTTGAACGGCCCTGCAGAGTTTGAAAACAGTCACCTGGCCCATTTGCAAACAGACGAACCACGTGCAGTTGGTCCAGTTTCTGCCCAGGAAGCAGGTACACAGGCGGGTACCGGGAGGAAAGGCACCTGGTCACGGGTGGGTGCACTCAGGGCTTACCTGGCCTTGCTGTCACCATCGTGGGTGTTGCTGCTGGGATGGCTGTGGATACAAGAAAACCTCCTTAAATAAAAAGGGAGGACGTGGACGAGACAAGAAGCAGCATTCCGAGACAGCTCTCCATGCCAGATGCTGGCAGTCACTCTCTCTGTCTTCTCTACAAGAAGTGACCTCCACCTGGCCGGCCTGGCTCAGTGGGTGAGCGTCCACCTATGAACCAGGAGGTCAGGGTTCGATTCCCGGTCAGGGCACACGCCTGGATTGTGGGCTCAGTCCCCAGTGTGGGGCGTGCAGGGGGCAGCCAATTGGTGACTCTCTCTCATTATTGATGTTTCCCTCTCTCCCCCTCTCCCTTCCTCTCTGAAATCAATAATAAATATATTTTTAAAAAAGAAGTAACCTCTGAGATTAGACTTTCTTTACATGGGGGTCTTGATGTTTCTCAGATGTGTGGGATCCAACAGAAGTAATCCTGCCTTTTCCTGCCCCGACCCTGGACATACAACAGTTAAATCGTGCCGTTCTGTGCTGGAGGCACCCACAATCGGTGCTGCTGCTTCTTTTGTGGTTTCCACTTTCCCTATCGCAGAGTGTCTGGTTAGGTGTGTTCACTGCTTTTGACAGGAAACCAAATCAACGACGGTCAACATGCAGGGACCCAGTGGTCCATATGTGTAACCCTGTTCCACTGTGAGTGAACATCATACGTGTGCAAATGCGTGTGGACAGACCTCTCAGCTGCGGTAGATACGTGCAGGCGATTAGCAGACGTGCGTGAAAGGGATCGGATTATGACAGTAACCGCGCCAGGGATGGGGACAGAGGCAGACGCGGAACTAGGAGCGAAGGTTAAGTAACAGCAGAAGGACTCACTGATGAGCTGGGGGGTCTGTGGAACCGGCTCTGCAAACACAAGAAAACCGTCATCAACAACCATCCAACGTCGCCCTGGCCTGGCCGCTCCGTGGTGAGAGCGTCATCCCGATACGCCAAGGTCGCAGGGGAGACCCCGGCCAGGGCACAGACAGGAGTCAGCCATGAGCGCACGAATAAACGGACCAACAGTGTGTCTCTCTCTCTAAAATTTAAACCGTCAATCAGCAACCGTGTCATATTAATCGCGGCGACTTCCCTGATCTACTTGTGACACAGAGCAGCTCCCACGCCAGCTCAGCGGGGCGCCGGGCGCTTGCCAGCAGGAGGCTGTGTTGAGTGGCGTGTCCGCCGAGGCCGAGGCTGAAAGACCGTCCCTGAGCTCAGCCCCTCTCAGGGGTCACTAGTGCAGGGCCCATCGCTGGGAGGCCGCGGGGCATGACTGACCCTCTCCAGCCTCGGTCTCCTCACCTGTCAAAGGGGAAGAACCAGGGGTTTGCGTGAGGATCGGAGGAGGCAGCACATGCAAAGTGCTCAGGATGTTTCCCGGCTCAAAAGAGGCTGTTCCTCTGACCACGGCTGCTGCCACCCCCAACCTCGGCACACCCGGTTCATCAGGACCCTTGGTCCAGCCCCTGGCGGCCTCCGCAACACACATCTCGCCCATCCCACCTGTGCTCCCGCGGCCTCTCACCTGCTGGGCCTCCTGCTTCTCCGCTCACAGCCTCACCAGGTTTAAAGACAAACCTAAGCCTGGCCGACATGGCTCAGTGGTTTAGCGTCGACCTATGAACCAGGAGGTCACGGTTCGATTTCCGGTCAGGGCATATGCCTGGGTTGCAGGCTCCATCCCCAGTAGGGAGCATGCAGGAGGCAGCTGATCTATAAATCTCTCTCATCATTGATGTTTCTATCTCTCCCTCTCCCTTCCTCTCTGAAATCAATAAAAATATTAAAAATAAATAAAGACAACCCTCAGGCTGTTCTCTGTATTTTCCTGAACACGTTGCTGTAGCCTACACTGGCCTCTCTCTCTCCTGGTGCCTTGCCTGAGATGCACGCACACACTAACTTAGCACATTCTATTTGCTGGCCTGAATGTACCGTATCCTACTTGCCCTCTAATTGTGTCGCCCGTGCTGGTCTTGAAGGCCCTCTGTCTCCCTGGCTGAGGCCACACCCCCTGCAGGTCCTAACACGCCTGCCCGGTGCGGGACTCAGAGGGACTCAGAAATGGCTTCCCGTGAGCCTGCGAGGAGACGCTGTGTGGACTGGACGGCCACCAGGCAGCTGCCAATCACCGAGCACTCATGATGCCCATAACAAGTGCCTTACCTGCATTAGTCCCCTCACAACAGGCCTGGAAGTGGGGTCATCTGATCATCCCCATTCTGGGGGGGGGGGGGACGCAGAGGCCGCGTCTGCCGCCCAAGGTCCCAGCGCAGCGATGGGACAGTCACTGCTCCCCAGGCGGACAGGCCCGCTCCCGGCGCGCGCGCTTACCACCCTCTTACCTTTGGCTGCGGAGTAATAATACGCAATGAAGACCTTCCCGATGTTGTTGGAGCTCCGGAAGTACTTGAGGGTCATGGAGCTGGAGGAGGACTCGTAGGTGAGGTAGAAGCCAGAGCAGGTCCTCCCCAGGGACGTGGCCGAGGACGGGGGGCCGTCCAGGATGTCAAAGTATTCGTTGGTGCAGTCCAGGCTGCAAGGAAGTGGATGGCGCCTCAGGCCCCTGGCGGCAGCCCTGTGGGTGTGCTGGGAGGCAGGCCCTTATGTCATGACCCTAAAGAGGCCCCAGACAGATGAAACACTGGCCTTCAAACGAAGGATGCATTCCTTTTATCTCACTTTTCCCTCAAGGAGGAGTGGGGCTTTAACTGGGACTGGAGAGAGGCGGCCGAAGCTCTAGGTGTGCCCTGAGGACACAGTGCTTCGAAGCCCCTGGCCCAGGGCAGGGCTGGGCGAACCAAGGCCATGGATCTGCTGGGCAGACGCGGGCAGAGGCTGCTGGGTCTGCCCGTGTAGACATGGCTCCCAGGTCCAGTCCAGCCATTTATGAGCCTGGAGGGAGGGAGGTCCCACCCCGCCCAGCTCGCCTTGTGGGAGCGATCTGACTGGTCAGCTGCTCTCCGTTGTCAAGCTTTGTCCAGATGCCTCTAGTGCTCTCGTCAGAAACCCGTGTCCATGCCTCGGCCCCTGAGCCTCCTTCCCAACTCATATTTTGGTTAAGCAAATCCAAGGGAAATAAACAATTTAAGTGGCTTCTGGGGGGCAGTCTCCTTAAGACATTGATCTGTCAAGGACGTCAACCTTGACTACGACATTAAAATGGGGAAATTTCTCATTTCTGAGGTCTGGGTCCCCTGGAATCTGCATCTTTAACCAGAGGCTGAATTACAGACACTCTGCGTCTTAATCTTCGCCTCTGTCACACACAGTGCACACACAGAGACACATGCATGCACACGTACACATATACAGGCACGTGTGCGCACACACATGAACATACGTGCGTACACATGCACGTGAAAATGGTGACCACTGAATAAGAGATCTGTAGTCGAGCTAACAGTGTTGTACTCACGTCAAGTTCATGCTTCTGATGTTGCTCAGCAGTTACCTGAAGAGGCCGCCGATAGGGGAACTGGGGGAGGTACCTGGGACTCTCATTATTTTTGATTATTTTGGACTAAAACTTAGAGACATGAGGAGACTTAGTTGTGGGAACTCGCCAGGGAAGGCCATGTTGGCATTTTAGGCCGCGCGGCGGCTTCGGAGGCGCGGGACCTACTTCAGGTAGGGGAAGGCCAGCAGCACGTGGTCGGACGCGTTGGCCCGGATCTCCCACACGCAGGTCACGTTGTCGTGCATGTCACTCCGCGGCGGGTTCCTCACGGCGCCCGACGAGTTAGTGATGACGCCGCCACACCGAGGTTTCTCTAAAGGCAGGAGGGGCTCAGGATCTCCCCTCTCCATCATTCAGTTCACTCATGTCACAGTTCACACATTTCATCTTTTCTTTCCAAATTCAGACCATTCACGCCCAAAGTCTCACCTGCAGTGGCCGTCCCTGCCGTGGCAGCCGACGGGCGACCTGTCAAACACCAAGGGCACACGGACTGTCAGCGGGCACGAGGCCCACGCTGCCTGGGCCCCTCCCAGAGCCACGGAGCCCGTCTGGGGGTGAGCCGGCGCCGGGACAGATGCTGGCGTGGGGCGGGAAGAGGCACCGGTCTAGAACCTTCCCCGACACTGGCGCAGCCTTCCCTTGTCACACACACAAATGAGCTATGCTTAAGTTGGGTTTAAGAAAATGAAAGATGCGAGATGCTGGTTCCATCACCAATTCCAGGGACCCTGGGGTCTGGAGCTACGCAGCTCCGATGGATGAATAGCAAGAGGCACCGATGCACTGCTCCCTTCCACCCGCTGCTCAGGGGCCAGGAGCCGGGACCAAGGATGCTCGGATCCTCCTTCCCGCCCCGACGCGTCTCCGACCAGCGGCATCTGGCCCCGAACTTCCCACTGGAGATTCTCTCCCAGGACCAGGCTACCCGCCTGCTAGCGCCGACTACCCCGAGGCGGGACTGAGGGTTGCTAGGCCTCGTCCCCTTAGCCTGATGCGTGACACCTAGCGGAGCTGGCTGACGTGGGCGCAGGGGCGGGTTTGGTGAAGGAGAGCCGGCACCTGGCATCTCTGGGTGTCAGCACGGAGAGCAGGGGGGAAACCAGAGCATGGAGCTCCGCGGGGCTGGGCTGTACCGGGTGAGGCAGAGGCGAGGAGAGGAGGACGGGATGGGGGCACCTGACCTTGGCCAGGTCTTTCCCACCAGCCACCTGCCTCTGGGCGGGAAGTGTCCTTAACTGCCTCTCAAGTCTTTTTTAAAAAATTATTATTGATTTCAGAGAGGAAGGGAGCAGGAGAGAGAGATAGAAACATCAATGATGAGAGAGAATTATTGATGGGCTGCCTCCTGCACGCCCCACACCGGGAATCAAGCTCGCCACCCGGGCCTGTGCCCTGACTGGGAATCGAACCCTGACCTCCTGGTTCATAGGTGGGCGCTCAACCACGGAGCCAGGTGGGCCGGGCTCTGCCTCTCGGATCTTAACCCCCTACCCAAGTCTCATTGCCGTCCTCTCGTGCCCTTGGAATGACGGACTGCGCCTGCTGTACAGGAGCCAAGAGTTTAGAGCCTGCTGCCTGCGTGTGGTGTTCGCAGTGAAGTGGAGGAGAGGCGGACGTGAGCCTAAGGTACGCTCCACCCCACCAGGGACATGCAGGGGCTCCGGGCTGGCCCCCCCAACCCCACAGGAGAGTAAGGGACACCCAATTCCAGCAGAGCCTCTGCCCCAAGGGGTGGGCACGCTGCCCTTGGCGCCAGGGTCCTCCCTACCTGGTGGTGTTCCCGTCGTGTGTGCAGCACCTGTAGGCAGAGGTGAGAGTGGCTGTGTGAGTTCTTACCCCGTCTTTTGTAAGTTCTGCCTGGGAGGAGCCCAAGCCGCTCGGCCTGGCAGGGGCGGGGTTACCTGAGCAGACCACGCCCGCATCTTCTCCGTGCCCGCAGTTGTGGGAGAGCCAGCCGAGGTGGGCACACTCCTCCAGGCGCCCCTCGTCGCCCCTGCAGCGCACGTCGTCCAGCAGGATCTTGCCAGAACCTTCCCCGAAGTGGGCCTCACCGGGCGCTGAAACGGCCCGGCCACACCCCAGCTGCCTGCAGACGACGTTGGCTTGTGGCAGGTCCCAGAGGTCATCGCACACGGTCCCCCAGATGCCCTGGTAGAAGAGTTCCACGCGGCCCGCGCAGCTCCCCCGGCTGCCCACCAGCCTCATGGGGGCCCAGCCTCCTGGGAAGAGTAGGGGTCACGGGGTGAGAACAGCGCCCTCTGCCTGTCGATGGCTGGACTGGCTTCTACCCAGACTAGCCTTCCTTGCATTCCATGACTTTGCAACTCACACCCTTCCGGCTGCCAGGAGAGATCCATGCTCGAAGGAGCCCTAATGCCCTCCTCTCCCTCACCCCGTTGAAGACAGCTTGCCGGGGGTTGATCCTTCACACCAGCGGCCCCAGTTTTTCTCCTCCTCATAGCTTTCCTCTGCACGATGCGACATTGCAGCTCCCCTCTCATTTCCTATGCCTTCACTCTGGGCTGGTGGCTCCTGACTCGCTTTGCCAAAAAAAATGTAGCAGAACTAATGATGCATATACCCTGTCCTACCCAAAGCCATGCTGAGCTGAGTCTGAGAGGGGTGACAGGCTCCCCTGGGCTCCATGGAAACTCTGGGACAATCACGAGAATAAGCCTGAGCCAGGCGGCTGGGTGATGAAAAACACGTGACCGCATCACCTCTGTCACCTCAGATAACAGCTATGGAAAGGTAAGGCCTGTGAGGGAGGCCATCCTAGGCCAGACGGTCTTCCACCGACCTGCCAGCTAACCTGAAATGCATGTGGGAGCCCCGCCAAGATCAGCCAACACCAGCCAAGCCTACCCCAGATCTGCAAGGCAGCCCAGCTGACCCCCAGACTCACGGGCAATTACAAATGGTGCTGACCTAAGCCACTGTGTTTGGGGTGGTTTTACGTGACAATAGATAACGCGTACATGTCTTCTTTACCATATCCCTTTCTTAGATGACCTGTCCTACCCGAAGCCAGGAGGGGGCACGGGGCCAGTGCCATGTGCCCCATGACTGAGGCTGCCCAGTCAGCTCAAGTGTACGTCCGACTTCAGAGGAACCGGGCCCTGTGCTGAATCAGGCCAGATTTTCTGCTGGGAATTTGGAATTAGAAGAGGACAGGGAGGTCATATAGACTCAGGAACTGGTTCCCATACCTGCAGGTGGAGGTGTCCGGGCCTCCGGGGCTGTGGTCAGTGAAGGCTCGGAGAAGCCACCCCCTAGAAAGAACAACAGAGTGGGTCACTGTCCGCAGCGGGGAAAGAACAAGTGGGCATTGCATTACAAGACGCTCTGAAGCTTCCGGTTTTCTTTCAGTTCCTCTAAGGAAGTCGCCATCAGCACCATCAAACGAGACTGCTTAACTTTTTATTCATCTATATTATGTTCACGGTAAAGGGACCCTTGAATTCTTGGCCCAGTAGAAATAAATCTTTAAAAAAATAGGACACTTAAGAACATCATACTTGAGGAACCTGAAGGAAATGAAAGCAGCATCTACAAACTGATACTGCTGGAATGTATGCAATAAATATGCATTGAATGGGAAGAATAATATGAGAAAGTTCTAAAGAGCTTCATGACCTGATTATTCAATTCTGGAATCTAATTCTTATTCTGCCACATGCACAGGAACTCAGTGTCCTGATCTGGGCCAGGTGAAGAGAAGGCCATGGATGCAACGTCAGCCTCTTAGCTGTAAATGGAAAATTAATTCCTCCACAGAGACCTGTCTGTCTGCATAATACCAGATGTTGGCAGATATCTTAATAATTTACCTAAAATATTCTTGTTTGAGTGCTTAGCTCTCTATGTACATAACCACAAAAACACACAAACTAAAAATAGCCAAGGAAGTGATTCACAAGTACAAAGTCTAACTTACCAGGTAAACTAGTTTCTGCTGATAACGGTGCTGCTGCTGGTAACAATGCTGCTGATAATGATGGCATTGGTGATGGTGACAGTGGTGATGGTGATGATGACAATGGAGATGATGACAGTGGTGATGATAACAATGGGGATGTTGATGATGGTGACAGTGGTGATGATGATGGTGATAGTAGTAATGATGATGATGGTGATGATGGTAATAATGGTGATGGTGATGACAATGGTGATGATGATAATGGTGATGATGGCAATGGTGATGACAATGATGGTGATGACAGAGGTGGAGGTAATGATGATAGTGGTGATGATGCTGAGAGTGGTGATGATGATAGTGGTGACGACAATGGTGATGATGATGGCGATAATGGTGATGATGATAGTGGTGATGACAATGGTGATGATGATGGTGATAATGGTGATGACAAAGGTGGTGATGATGATGACAGTGGTGATAATGATAATGATGACAATGGTAATGATGGTGATGATGGTGATGATGATGACGGTGATGACAATGGTGGTGATGATGATGACAGTAGTGATGATGATGATGACGGTGATGCTGATGCTGACAATGGTGGTGATAGTGGTGATGACAATGGTGATGATGATGATGGTGAAAATGGTGATGATGACAAAGGTGGTGATGATGACAGTAGTGATGATGACAGTGGTGATGATGACAGTGGTGATGACAATGGTGATGATGACAGTGGTGATGATGATAATGATGACAATGGTAATGACGATAATGGTGATGATGATGACGGTGATGACAATGGTGGTGGTGATGATGACAGTAGTGACAATGATGACAGTGGTGATGATGACAATGGTGATGAAGACAATGTTAATGTTGATGGTGACAGTGGTGATGATGACAATGGTGATGATGATGATGGTGATGATGACAATGGTGGTGATGATAACAGTGGTGATGATGATGATAATGGTGATGCTGCTGCTGACAATGGTAATGGTGATGATAACAGTCGTGATAATGGTGATGTTGATGATGACAGTGGTGGTGATGATGATGGTGATAATGGTGATGATGATGATGATGATGGTGATGATGATGGCAGTGGTGATGATGATGATGGTGATGCTGCTGCTGACAATGGTGATGATGACATTGGTGATAACAATGGTGATGATGATGACAGTGGTGATGATGATGATGAGGATGACAGTGGTGGAGATGATGATGATGATGACAGTAGTGATGATGATGAAAATGGTGATGGTGATGATGATGACAGTAGTGATGATGGTGATAATGGTGATGATGAGTATGACAGTGGTGGAGATGATGACAGTGGTGATGATGGTGATAATGGTAATGATAGTGGTGATAATGGTGTTGATGATGATGACAGTGGTAATGATGACAATGGTGACAATGATAATGGTGATGATGATAAGGATGACAATGGTAGTGATGATGATAATGGTGATGATGATGATAATGGTGATGATGACAATGGTGATGATGACAATGGTGATGATGACAATGGTGATGATGACAATGGTAATGATGATGACAATGGTGATGATGACAATGGTAATGATGATGATAATGGTGATGATGATGATGACGATGGTGATGATGACAATGGTGATGATGATGATGACGATGGTGATGATGACAATGGTAGTGATGATAACAGTGGTGATGATGACAATGGTGATGATGATAAGGATGACAATGGTAATGATGATGATGATAATGGTGAAGATGATAATGGTGATGCTGCTACTGACAATGGTAATGATGACAATGGTGATGACAGTGGTGATAATGGTGATGTTGATGATGACAGTGGTGATGATGACAATGGTAATGATGATGATGATAATGGTGAAGATGATAATGGTGATGATGATGATAATGGTGATGCTGCTGCTGACAATGGTAATGATGACAATAGTGATGACAGTGGTGATAATGGTGATGTTGATGATGACAGTGGTGATAACAATGGTGATGATGATGACAGTGGTGATGAGGATGATGAGGATGATAGTGGTGGAGATGATGATGACAGTAGTGATGATGATGATGATGATAATGGTGATGCTGCTGCCAACAATGGTGATGATGACAATGGTGATGATGACAGTGGTGATGACAATGGTGATGATGATGATGATGATGACAGTGGTGATGATGGTGATAATGGTGATGAAGATGATGACAGTAGTGATGATGATGATGGTGGTGATGGTGATGATGGTAATGATGATGATGACAGTGGTGGAGATGATGGTGACAGTGGTGATGATGATGATAATATTGGTGATGATGATGATAGTGGTGATGATGGTGATGATGATGATGATAACAATGGTGATGGTGATGATGATGACAGTGGTGATGATGGTGATAATGGTGATGATGATGACAGTGGTGATGATGACAATGGTGATGATGGTGATGATAGTGGTAATGATGATAATGGTGATGATGATGGTGACAGTGGTGATGAAGATGATGATGACAATGCTGATAATGGCAATGATGGCGATGATGAAGATGATGGTAATTCTGCTTCTGCTTATCAGGATTATAAAAAAAAGTTCCTCTTTGTTTTAAGACAGTGGTTTTCAAGGTGTGGTTCCCTACCACAGTATAAGCATCTGGACTTGTTGGAAATGCAAATCTTACACCCCACTCTGGGCCTACTGAACTAGAAACTCTGGGAGGGGCCCAGCATTGTGCATTTTTAATAAACCCGCAGGGTAATTCTGATGAAAAGTAACGTTCAAAAACCACTGCTTTAGGATAAAAAGGAAAGGATTGGAATAGCCCCATGGTTTCTTCTAGTGGCAAAGTTACTTTAAAATTGCATAACTATAATTTTTCAACTGTTGTTTCACTGTCTGTTAAAAAAATCAGGCCTCACAGATTCAAGACAGATGATTTTCTGATCTAATCACTCTGGGACACAAATGGCAATTTTCTCTCAAATGAGTGATTTGTGGTGATTGACGGGCATAGTCACAGAAAACTATATCCTAAAGCCAGTGCCATTAATTACAGTCCTTCAATGGCCCCAGAGGAGTCCTGTCTTGCCCAGTAATCCAGTTCTGATCTGGGGAGGTTCCTGCACCTGGGCATGGTGTCCTGCTAGCGGATTTCCAAACCCTCTTTTGCTGATGTTACTCATCAGTGTTGCGCTCTCCTCCAGGCCACACCCTAAGCGGAGCCTGGGACCTCTCCGTAGGCAGCCGCCCCACAGAGGGGCTGTCAGGCCAGGGTGAGCAGGTTTCCTGAGAGCAGGAGGCCCAGGTCAACACCACAGAGCTGAGCTCTGAGCCCTCTCTGTGATGGTGGGCAGACGCAGAGACTGGGAAAGCCGGTTAGACTCCAAGTCAAATAGACCAACCAAACCAGCCCCTGTAAACTGCGCCAAGCTCGATTAGACAGGGTCGTTTCATTCCATTTCCACAGAAAGTATTAGCCGGGGTAGAGGAACTAGAGGTAGCACGGGGCCTAGAAATAGCCCATGGGTCTCACCTGGCGGGAAGGCGTCTGCCGCTAGAGGACCTGCGCGTGTGGAGAGGGAACCATCAGCCCCACAGGAGGCTCCGGCTCACTTCCCACTTCCTGTCAGAGCCCCTTCCGCCCACGAGTCCCGGAGAGAGTACACGACCCCTCACCGGAGCAGACGACCCCGGCGTCGTCCTCGTGGCCACAGCCGTGCGTGAACCAGGTGTCGTGGGCGCACAGGGCCAGGTGGCTCTCCTCACCGCTGCAGTGCACGTTGTCCAGGAGAATCTTCCCGAAGCCCGGCCCAAAGTGGGCGCCCAGCGGGGCAGACACCGCGCGGCCGCAGCCCAGCTGCCGGCACACCACCTGGGCCTCCCGCAGGCCCCAGCCGTCCCCGCACACCGACCCCCAGGCGCCCTGGTAGAACACCTCCACGCGCCCCGAGCACCTCCCGGTGCCGTTGGCGAGCCTCATCCTGGGCGGGTCGTCTGCGGAAACAACAATAAGGGTACATTTTGGAAACTTGCCTTTTGCACTCACCCTGTTTGCCCGGCTCCCAGATTCGGGGAAAGTTTTGATCACTCCCCACATATGAGCGCTCAGTACTCCCACCGCTGCGTGAGGTGCCCCTGGCGGTCGAGGCCACAGAGCGGGTCAGGTGGAACATGCGTTGCTGAGCCAGGACCTGCCCCCAGCCGGGCAGACATGAAACATCACAGATATATATTTATATCCATGGGGAAAGGCGCCCATTATGGGGTTTATTCAAAAAGATTCAACATCACAGCTGCTAAAAGCAGTAAAATCTACCTATAAATCTTTATAGCCATCAACACGGATCCACCTCAGAAACGTGACATGGAGTAGAGAATGCAAGGAGTGGATGACTGACGGGCACCGATACCATTGGTGAGAGAGAAAGCCACAATGACTCATAGAGCCGCACAAGTCGTATTTGTAAAAGTCTTAAGAATGAACAGGAACACACACACCACCTCCAGGGGTGCTTGTCTCTGAGGCAGAGGAAGAGAACGGGGGGATGGGCGTCTGGGGGCTCAAAGCTGCCTGTCATGTGCTATTCCTTGACAAGATGGAACCCAGGGTGACAAACTGTGAGCACCAGCCCGGAGGCACGGGGCATGGCTGTCCGCTCCCCTAGTCTCCTCACTGCCTGAACTTTCCAATGTGTCTGTGCAGCGGCAGGAAAGCGGGGTGCTCGGGCGCTCAGCCGGGTGCTGGGGGCGTGGTCCTCTCGCTCTGGCGGTGCAGCCCCACCCCCTCCCTGGCTGTCACGGCCTCCCCTGGGGCTCACGCGCACAGTGGCGTGTCCTGTGAGCCGGTGGCTGACCTGGCGGGCTGGGCCAAGGATCGTCGGCTTGACGACTCGAAGGAGGCGGGTCCATGGCAGGTGGCTCTAGAACGACACGGAAGCGGTGGTCAGGGCCACAACTCCTTCCCGAGACACAGATGAGACGCCGTCAGAGGACTCAGCTGCACCTGCTGAAGGGCCACCTGCCTGGCCATGAGCTCACAGAGGCTGGGGTCAAGTCCAGGCAGCAGAGCGGACGCTCCTAACGCCATCCTGCTTTCCCCAAATGCCTCGCCCCCTTTTTTTAAAAGCTAGTTTTCTGGGGGGTTAATCTCCCCCGAGGATATTTTTCCATTGATTTTTAGAGAGAGAGGAAGGGAGGGAGAGACAGAGAGAAACATCAGTGATGAGAGAGAATCATGGACCGGCTGCTTCCTGCACACCCCGCACTGGGGATGGAGCCCACAACCCAGGCCTGTGCCCTGACCTGGAATCGAACCGTAACCTCCTGGTTCCTAGGTTGATGCTCAACCCCTGAGCCCCGCCCGCGGGCATGGTGGTCTTTGACAGTAAAATTAGGGATAAACACAAATGGAAGCTGGACAGCGTGAATCCAGGCACCTCAGGGCCCCGTCCCCCTCTGCTCAGCATGCCCTCAGGCGGAATAGCAGTCACTAGCGATGGGCGGTGCAACTGAGCAGTTAAACTCGGTCAAAGGGGGTGGGAGGAGGAGGCGGGGGGGGGGGGCGGGGAGGCAGGGGGGGTTCCTACCTGGCGATGCTGAACGCGCCGCAGTCAGAGGAGGGAGCGGAGTGGAGCCGGCAGCAGGCAGCACTGCAATACAGACCCACCCGTCAGCCTGTCGCACGCGCCACGTCCGTGCTGCTCATCCGTTTACTTGGTTCCGTGGCGCCCACAGGCTGACGCGCCTCAGAGGGAAAGGAGGTCGGGGAGCGGGAGACCAACCACAGAGCTGGTCGGCACACAGGCCTGACATGTGGACACAGACAACAGTGTGGTGAGGGCTGGGGAGGGGCAGCAGCGGGGTGGACAGGACAAGGAGGACAGCTGTAAGACTTCCAACAATAAAGATAAATTTGAAAATAAAAATAATGAGAATTCTCCCCCAAAAGCTCTATCTAGTGTGGCTCAGTGGATAGAGCGTCGGCCTGCGGACTGAAGGGTCCCAGGTTTGATTCTGGTCAAGAGCACGTGCCCGATTGCGGGCTGGATCCCCAGTGGGGGGCGTGCAGGAGGCAGCCGATCCATGATTCTCCCTCGCATTTTAAAAAATGTTTTAATGATTTTAAAGAGAGCAGAAGGGAGCTGGAGAGAGAGAGGAATATCCATGATGCGAGAGAATCAAGGATCAGCTGCCTCCTGCAGGCCCCACACTGGGGAGCGAACCCGTAACCCGGGCCTGTGCCCTGACCGGGAATCAAACCCTGACCTCCTGGTTCCTAGGTCAACGCTCCACTCCTGAGCCCCGCCGGCCAGGCCACAAGCATTCTTAAAAGTGGAGCTGGAGGTTGGAGCGCCAGAGAGGAATTTGAAGACACGACGCTGCTGGCTTTGCAGCCGGAAGAAGGAGCGGAGCCCAGGAGGGGGCGGCCCCAGGACCCGGGAGAGGCAGGCGTGGTCCTGCCCCGCGGCCTCCAGGGGGACAGACCCTGGACAGCGATTTCACAGGTGAGACTCCTCCTGGACCCTGACCCCAGAGCCGAAGGCAGCGCTTGGGTGTGGCTCACGCACTGGGTTTGTGGGAACTGGTGGCCTCGGCACAGGACACGCAGAGCAGAATGAGCCGGTGTCACACGCGCTCGAACGCCGCCTCCTCCGCGGAACGGAGCGCGGCTGGGAACCGCTGAGCGAGCAGCGGCCGGAGCGACGCCGACAGGCGGCCTCGGACCCACTCACGCCCGACGCTTTCAGGACTCGTTCCAGACACAGGCAGCGCCTCCTCTCTGAGGACGGAGGGGATCTCGGGGCCCCGCCTGAGAACGAGCTCCCCACAAACTCAGCCACGGGGCGGCTGGGGGTCACCAGGGAAGGACCTCTTTCCTGAATTTGGAGGGACCGTGAGACCCTCCGGGGAGTCAGCACAGGGTGGGCGCCCTCTTACCTGACAGGATGGCGTCCGAGTCCCCGTTGTCTGTGGGCATGAGAGAAACGGAGGGGTTTTCATGTGATTAAAGGGGTGACGTTCACCCCACCTGCTTCTGAGCGTCAGCGCCGCCTAAGGGGACAGGTGGGAACGGACCCGAGGAACATGGGCCGGACAGTGCCGCCCGGGACATCACGGACGCTCGGAGGTGCTTGCCCATGGGATCGTTTTGAAGAGACCCCAGAGGCGACAGCTGCACCTCGGGGCCCTGAATGGCACACAGAGCAGCCCTCACCCCGGGCTGGAGAGCCACCTGCCGGTCAGGGCAGCGGTGCCCACCTGGGACCAGAGCCGGTGACCACGGCCTGTCCACATCCGAGCCCTTTCCCGGCCCCTGCCTCTCGGGACCCACGGGCGCCATCAGTCCTCCGGGCCCTCGGCGAACACGGCTGTTATCCGTGTCGCATACATGCATCTGCTACAGATTTCAAATGACCGGCACTGCCCACTGCGCGCCCTCCGCTGGCACCGGCCTCCTGCCTGCCCAGGGGCGCAGAGAATGGGAAGCGTCAGGCCGATGGGACAGAAGCACGAACTCACCCAGTGCCAGCTTTAGGCGCTCGGTCTCGGCGGCTACGGGGGAGAGAAGGTCACTTTAGAAAAGGGCCGTCCTGTCCTGGAAAAGCTTCAACCAAAGTAAGTTTCATCATGAAAGAATGTGACTCCAGGAATAAGAATGTCGGTTCTCCGGCCTTAGCTCAGAGGACTGTTCATTAACCATCACACACATACGTGATGAGCAGGACAGCGTGTCTGGCCACATGTGTCCCACTCCACTGTGCTGCGTGTTCCACCCTGCAGACTCCGTGACAACCGGGAGGCAAACACTCCTCGTGCCACGGAGCAGGTGGAGCCCGCGGCTAGGAGACAGGCGCGTTGATAGAACTCTAACCCCCACCCGACGACACAAAGGCATCGAGGGGGGAAAAAGAGAAACCAAAGATAAATGCAAACAAGCCAACCTCACCCCCCGCACGCGCACACACACACACACGCACACATACGCACACGTGCATGCACACACACCCACACCCACACACATGCACGCACACACACACACACACACACTTGGCGCCCAATGTCTGAGCTGTTTGAATGGACTTTGAAAACATACTAGTTACGTTAGTGCCACACAGAGAGAGTCCCCGGGCTGCAACCACGTGAAGCTCAACCGTGACCCGCTCACTGCTCTGGACCCACGAAGCCATTTCCTTCTTCCCATCACACACATGCACCTTTCATCGCGGCGAGCTGAATACCAGCCACGTGTTTGGTGGAAATTCATTTGTGTATGCGTGTGGCTGTGTGCACACATGTGCATGCATGTGAATGCACGTGCATGAGCACATGTAGGCGAGAGCATTGCATAGTGCATGTGTGTGAGTATATGTATGCAAGAGTGTGTGTGCATATGTATGGGTGTGTGTGTGGGGGTTTGCATATGTGGGGTGGGTGTGCATGTGTGTGGGTGGCTATGCATATGTGTGGGTGTGGGTGCATGTGTGTGTGGGTGTGCATGCGTGTGGGTGGCTGTGCATATGTGTGTGGGGGGGTGCATGTGTGTGTGGGTGTGCATGTGTGTGGGTGGCTGTGCATATGTGTGGGTGGGGGTGCGTGTGTGTGCATGTGTGTGTGGGTGTACATGCATGTGTGTGTGCGCGTGTGTATGGTGTGTGTGTGTGTGTGTGCATGTGCGTGTGTGGGGGTGGGAGGGGAGGTTGGCCCGTGGAGCTGTCAGCTTGCCGGCGGCACAGCAGGGCACAGCATGGCGGTGCTGAATGCCTGGCTGGGGCGAATGTGAGCAGGCGGCCAGGGGCCCAGCCCAGATCTGACACCACCGACTCCCACTCCGATCGAGACCGTGGCGCCAGGGGAAGCCCGGGCTGGGTGCCCCGGGGGCGGGGGGCTGTGGGCCGGAGGGAGGCGGGGAGGGGGGTGGCCAGTGTCGGGCCTGGAGGCAGAGCAGGTGTGCACCCAGCTGGGCAGATCGCAACTCGATCGCCTTGCGGTTTTAGAGAGATTTTAACTGTTTGCCTTGGCTCGTGCTGAGCAGATAAACTCTACGCAGGGGACAACCACACTCCGGGCACAGGCGTGGCTGTTCCCGGAAGCTCTCGGGGCCCGTTGTCTGGAGGTGCTTGTGCAACCCCTGAAGAGCCCACGAGCACCTCCAGGGCCGTATCGCATCGCTGATCCCACGCTCCTGGGAGCTCAAGGTCAGTCTGTAAGCTGCAGGGGGAAGTGCACACTCGGGGCAGAGGTGGCGCGAGCTCAGGTGGGGGAGGCGGGGGCGGGCGCAGCTGGAGCAGGGCCAGGCCGGCCCGAGACAACAGCTACTCCCCTGTGGCGCCTGCAAGGCCCCCGTGCCTCTCCAATCCCCTCGATGCCAGCAGCTCAGGAAACTTCCGAGACCCTGGCGTGCTTGTCCTGGAGGAGCGGGCAGCGGGCAGCAGTGGGGAGAGTCACGGGGGTTGTTTTCCATTCACTCTGACCATTTCTGAGTGCCTGCTGCTGTGCCCGCGGTGCGGGAAGCGGGCCCGTGTCGCCCCCTGTGCCCTCGGTGGGCAGGGTTGGCTGGGAGTCAGGACAGGGCAGAGCAAGGAGAGGGCTGAGCCCTCCTATCGAAGGCCCAGCTCAGGGTAACGGATCGCCCCGTTTTGGTCGGTTTCGCACGGGGACTTCATTTCTTAGGGGGATGGGAGGAGTGGGCAGGACAAGAGGTGACATTGACCTTCCTGCCCAGGGATCTGCTCGGGGCTGTTTCCAACGCATCATCCACCATCGAGTCGTTACCAAGGTGTTGTCTTAAGAGAATCGCTGGATTTTAGGGAGCTTTTCCCCAGTTCCCAGCAATCTTTAAACTCACTGTCCCAAACTGGGGGTTGTCTCCATCCCCCAACTCACACACACACACACACACACACACACACACACACACACACACACGTCTATTCTAAATCCCTTTAAAAACACATTTTTTGATTGATTTCAGAGAGGGAGAGGGAGGGAGAGACAGAAACATCAACGATGAGAGAGAATCATCAATCAGCTGCCTCCTGCATGCCCCCTACTGGGGATGGAGCCCACAACCCGGGCCTGTGCTCTGACTGGGATCGAACCTGGGACCTTCAGCCCACAGGCTGATGCTCTATCCACTGAACCACACCAGCATGGAAAGCCCCATGCGTTTTGCACATACGCTTGGCACAGCCTCCCTCTCTCCCCGAGCGCCCGCCTGCTCGGTGCTGGTCAGCTGGAGAAAAGCACCCCTTCCCTCTGGCTTGTAACAAAGCTGCGTCGCCCTGACCGGTGTGCTCAGTGGCTAGAGCGTCGGGCTGCGGACTGAAGGGTCCCGGATTCGATTCCGGTCAAGGGCATGTACCTGGGTTGCGGGCACATCCCCAGTAGGAGATGTGCAGGAGGCAGCTGATCGGTGTTTCTCTCTCATCGATGTTTCTGACTCTCTGTCTCTCTCCCTTCCTCTCTGTAAAAAAAATCAATAAAATATATTAAAAAAAAAAAAGAAATAAAAGGAGAGAGATGTTCAGGTTAGGAGACTTCATGAATCAAATCTAGATAATTTCATGTCACGTCAACTGTTTCAGGTGAAGGTATTCTTTTGTGGTACATTTTTCAACGCCTTCAGCAACAGGAAAGAAATCGTGACGGTAATTCAGTACCTCCACTGCCTCATGTCAGCGTGCGGGCCAGAGGGCACGTCGAAGCCCTGAGGTGCCCCGGCCAGCACGCCTCCTCCTTCTTTTAAAAAAATATTGATTTTTTGGAGCCCTGACTGGGATTGAACCCAGGACCCTACAGGGGTTCAAAAATTGATATTTTATTGATTTCAGAGAGAGGAAGGGAGAGGGAGAGGACAGAGAAGCATCCGGATGAGAGAGAATCACTGATTGGCTGCCTCCTCCATGCCCCCCCTGCCCCCGGGGATCAAACCCGCAACTGGGCACGTTCATGGGTCCACGCTCAACCCCTGAGCCACGCCGGCTGGACCAAGTGCTCCTTCTGTTCCCATCTCTCTCCAGAACCCTAAGTACAGAGCCCCCCTTTTACAGAGCAGCGCATGGGCCAGTGCCTCGCCCACAGAACAGAACCACAGAACACCCTTGACCCAGCACCCCCAAACCCACAAGCACCGCTAAGCACTCGGGGACCGGCACAGCAACGTCTCCCTCCGTGGCTGGA
Source organism: Myotis nattereri (assembly GCF_964212035.1). NCBI lineage: Eukaryota > Metazoa > Chordata > Mammalia > Chiroptera > Vespertilionidae > Myotis > Myotis nattereri. The sequence continues at coordinate 60,785,693 of NC_138088.1, forward strand.
TTGCATCCAACACGGGAAAGGCCCTCGTGGTCTGGATTTCATTCTAGCTTCCCCACAGCGGGTTGGGGGGCTCTGGGGGGCACCCACACTTGCCCTGTCCTCCCGGGGACAGGCAGGAGCAAGGGGCTCGGGCACCCACGGCTGTACCTGTTTCGAGTAGAAAAACTCCAGGCAGGAGCAGCAGCCCCAGGAGCGGGGCCGGGCAGCCCATGGCGGGAGGTGTCCAGCTGCTGCAGGACGGGCCGGCGGCCTTATATGCTCCCGGGCTCCCGGGGCGGCCGTGCAACTCGATGCCCTTCGCCGGGATTGGAGGGCGGTGCACTCACTGCGGGAGAAGGTGGTGCTACCTGCTGGAGGCCCCGCTCCGCTCCGAGCGGAGTGGGTGGGAGGTGCGGCTGGAGGGGTGGGAGGCAGGTGGTGAGCTGATCCGGCTGGGCAGGGGGGACCCCGAGTTCCAGGAGCCCTGGAGGTCCCTGACGCCCCGTTTCCTCCCGCCTGCAGCACTGCCTCGGGGAGGAAGCGGCTGGAATGGACTCATCTTTCAACACCCACGCCCGCCTGTCCTTCATCCTCGAAGTTTCTCCTCGTTCCCGACCACAGTCGCGAGTTCCCGCCGCGCCCACCGGCCCTCCCTGCGAACCCCGAGCCCGTCGGCCTTACTGAGAGTTCACGGCTCTGAGTCTACTTCCCCCTCTAGCTTGTCGCCCTTTGAGGGACGGGCGTCCCTTGAGCTGCTCGCTGGGCCTGCGGGCGGCCTCGCTCCCTTAGCACGAGGCCTGGGACTGCACATCCGCGGACGAGCCCCGGGGGACGCACTCACACCTGATGCTCGCCAGACGAGCGCTCCCCCAGCACCCACTTTACTTCGCACTTGGCTTCCAGGAGCACGTCAGCCCGCGGCCTGAGGTCTCTCCTCCGCTCGGAGCCCCGAGGCGAGGTTTCCGACAGAGCGCACGCCTCCAGGCAGGTGTCACCCTAACCCCTGCGAACGCGACGGGCGAGGGCAGGCGGTGCACAGACGCGGGGCCGGGATTGTGGAAAGACGCTGAAAGGAAGTGCTTTCCAACCAAATACTCCAGCTGCTCTTACCTGGGAAGACCACTCGCTCAGTGGTTAGCGTTTCGGCCTGCGGACTGGAAGGTCCCGGGTTTGACTCTGGTCAAGGGCACGCACCGCGGTGGCAGGCTCGATCCCGGGCCCTGGTCGGGGTGCGTGTGGGAGGCAAGCGATCAATGCGTGTCTTCACATCGCTGTGTCTCTCCCCCTCCCGTCCCCTCTCTCTAAAAACCAATGGGAAGTGTCCAAAGGCCACTCTGCAGGTTGGGAACCCACCGTGCCAGTCACCACGACCTGCAGGAATGGCTTCTGGCTCCTCGTGTGTCGACACCCAAGGTCAGCCAGGCCCACTCTGCTCACGATGGGCTAGCACGACCCGGGGCAGGGGGGCTGGAGCCGGCCTGCAGCTCGAAGGGCCTGGGTCCTGTTTCCTCCGCTGTGACCGAGGGAACGCACTTCATCTCACCAGCTTCGCTTCCTCATCCCAAAAGGGGGAGACAGTACGACTCCCCCGCCCCCCGTTTCCTTCAGAGGGTACTGGGCGGAGTCATTAAAAGTAGGCGTCTGCAGGAGATGCTTCTTTCTCAATAGATGTCCCTGTGACAGAGGTTTTGAGCTTGTCTTTCCTTTTAAAATATGTTTTTACTGATTTCAGAGAGGGAGAGAGAGACAGAAGCATCAACGATGAGAGGGAATCATGGATCGGCTGCCTCCTGCACGCCTCACACCGGGATCGCCCCCGCCTGAGCCACACTGGCCGGGCGGTTTTGAGCTTTTCTAACAGTCTCGCTGTCGTTAATCATAAACCAGGTGAATTTATCCAAGGCGGGAAGAGCCAGGCACCCGGGGAGAGAGAGCGCGGCACAGACAGAAGAAATGGAGCTGGGACGCGAGCTCACAGCCAGACGGGGGCTGCTGGCTTTTCTGTAACTCGTCTCCCCTCGGAAGCCCTTCTGTCTAGGGCAGAGGGTACTGTGCAGCTGAAGTGAAGTTTCCGTACGTGGAGTAAAGTACATTAACAGTCATGCAAGTCCTTATATCTGCCCCGCACTTGCTACCACTGAGGGTTTCACATTCATTCTTTCTTCTTTTTCAAAATCTCTTTGGCATCTAATGGTGCCTATTAGATGCTTGAACACCCAACTGACGGGCGCTCGCATTGTGGTCAGGCCAGAGCCCCCGACTAAACCAAATGCATGTGCTCACTTCCTAGCACCCCAGCGGCAGCCGCCAGTCAGCGTTACAACACGTTTTGTGGGCTAATTCATTTTCTTGGACATTATTTCATTTTAATTCTTTTCATCGTCCTGTGAGTTAGCAGAACATAAGGCTTATCTCCGCCTTTATAGGCGGGAAACTGACTCGGGGAGAAATGGACCCCCCCCCCCCCGCCCGAGGTCAGCTGGGGCGGGACTGAGCTGCAGGCCAAGGGCTCGGGCTGCCTGTGCGCGTGCGCTCTGTCTCTGTTCTTCAAAAGCCATGTGAGCCCGGCCTGCGTGGCTCGTGGTTGAGCGTCGACCTATGAACCAGGAGGTCACGGTTCGATTCCTGGTCTGGGCACAGGCCTGGGTTGCAGGCTCATGCCCAGTAGGGGGCGTGCAGGAGGCAGCTGATCCAGGATTCCCTCCCATCATGGATGTTTCTCTCTCCCCCCCCCCCCCACCCCCGCGTTCCATAAACATATATTTAAAACTCTTAACCATTGGTTTCTGGTTCACAGAACCAACGGGCTCACACACGGGTGCAGCACAGCCACGCGCGCCCAGCGCCCTTTGGAGACTCCAGCCCGGGCCTCTCTGGCCTCTTCCCCGGACTCGGGTCCGAGGCACCAGTTGAAGGTCAGAGAAATGTACTCCTCCGGGTTAGATCCCAAAGATCCGCTGGGAGTCCTGCCCTCTCACCCCCCGGGAGCTCCAGTATCTTGGGAGCCGCTGCCAGCGAGGGATTTAAGATAAGACCTTCCTGTGTGTGCATGACTCACGCAGTTTTCTTGGCACGCACCCCGAAGCCTGCTCAGAGGGCCGGGCGCCTCCGGGGGGCGTCTCAGGGGAGGCCGGGGGTCGGAGGTCGGCGGGGGCGAGCGCAGGGACCACCGTCTGTACAGCCTCTCGGGATGTGGAGCGGCTCAGCCCTTAAGACGCCTCTTAGCTCCCACCTCGGTGTGTGGGAAAGACCGTGGTTCCCTCAGACGTCAGAAAACCCGGGAGCCGGTGGGACGCTTCCAGGGCGAGAACCTGCCCCGCGGGAAGGGAGGCCTGGGGGAGGGCATGCCTGCATTTAATGAAACACGAGGAGGCTGCACGCCAAGAGGATGGTGATATCGGCGAGGTTTCCGAGAAACCGTGGGTGATGCAGGATGGAGACCTGCCGCCGCCGGCACGGGCCGCTGTCCCTGCGCCGCCGCAAAAAGGGGGCACGTCTTTCTTACTGTGAGCAGGGAGCCCCCTGAGGGCCCCCCACCACGTGGAGCCCCAACCCCTTTCCTGGGCCAGAACTCTCCAACGCAAACTGTCAGGACAGCAGTGAGTCAGGGGCTGAGACAGACCTGCTATTTCCAGGATCACCCTGCTCAGCACAGCGGGTTACTCCACTGCTCATCTGCTTTGGGGTTTTTTGGTTTGTTTTTTTATTTGTTATTATTATTTTTTAAAGATTTTTAAAAATTGATTTCAGAGAGGAAGGGAGAGGGAGAGCTAGAAACATCAATGATGAGAGAGACTCACGGATTGGCTGCCTCCTGCACGCCCCACACTGGGGATCGAGCCAGCAACCCGGGCCTGTGCCCTGAGCGGGAATTGAACCCTGACCTCCTGGGTCATAGGTTGACGCTCAACCCCTGAGCCACACGAGCCGGGCTGATCTGGTTTGCTTTGGAAGCAGATGCCTTCTAGGACTCTGACGCCATTTAAAATGTATCCGCGTATTTAAATGAGGGCATAGAGCGCTCATAGGCCCGCGCCTACACGCAATGCACGGTCGATATTCGTGATTATCAGTGTTCATCTCGGGGCGTCCTGATTGAGACAAGCCGTCCCTGGCGGGCACGCAGCGGGCACTGCCCCCGCCGCCCGTCTTCTCCTGCGGCGTTTCCGCAGCTTGTGCTCAACTCCAATCTCCTTATCAGACCAATTTGCACGGTCCAGTCGCCACACCGCCTCCTGGGAATCGAAGCTCAGATTATCCTGAGCTGGGCGGGCCTATGTTTTGTTTTGCTTTTTCTACCTGGAATAGTGTGACCTTGGGCACATCATTGGAACTTGCCAGCACACCGGCTCCTTTGTCTGAGATGCCCCAAACGGGCCTCCTCGCGCTGCCAGTCACGCTGGGGACAAGGAGTTCAGTCGCGAAGGCCCCTGGCGGGGCGGGCAGAGCCCTGGGCCAGGGGCCAGGGGAGGGAGGGCGGGGGGACGGGACAGGGAGAAGCCGAGGGCCAGAGCAGCGCCTCAGCCCGGGCGCTGGGTGCGGCCAGATGTCGGGGGGCTGCGTGAGGCCACGAGGGGATGAGGAACCCGGGCTCCAGGGTGAAGGACCCTCCCTGCACCACGGCAGGTTTCGCCTCCTCCCACCTCCTGGCAAAGGCCAGCGGTGCTGGCTCCTGGGGAAGCCGGGCGGTGGGGGGTCAGCCCTCCTCCCACCCTGATGCCTACAGCCAAGCAGAGGCCTCCCACCCCGAGCCTCCCCGGAGGGCGCCGAGCCCACCCCGCCTTGCCCACCTCCTCCTGCTCCTGGCCGGGCAGTTCGCAGAGTCGGGTCCCTGCCCGACGTCACCAAAACCCGGGGAGGGAAGCACACGCTGGGTCCAGATCTGTGCACATCTCCTCTGCAGACGCACAGCTTGCCCCGCAGGAGGTCCTCGGAGCCCCTGGCTGGGGAGTCTCCCAGGTTGTCATAGCACCGAAGCCCCTTCTTCTCCTGCCAGAACGGGGCGTGTCCCGTGCACTGACCTCCCGTAGGCCTGTGCCACCCCCACTGTGAGCCTTCCCAAAGGGGGACCCGGCTAGGCCATTTCTGTTCTGTTGTTGTTAATTCTCCCCCAAGGGTATCTTTTCCATTGAATTTTAGAGAAAGGAAGGAAGGAAGGAAGGAAGGAAGGAAGGAAGGAAGGAAGGGAGGAAGGAAAGAAGGAAGGAAGGAAGGAAGGAAGGGAGGAAGAGCGGGAGGGGAGAAGAGAGAGAGAGAAACATTGATGTGAGAGAGACGCATAGATTGGTTGCCTCCCACATGAGCTCAGATCAGGGCCAGGAGGTGGAATCTGCAACCCAGGTACATGGCCTTGACCAGGAATCAAACCCACAACCTTTCGGGTGCATAAGTGGACGCCCTAACCACGGAGCCACGCTGGCCAGCACTGCCTGGTTCGTCTCTAGCCTCACCCTCTAGTGGAGAGTTGAGCTCACGGCGCGCCCAAGGGCACATGCACGTGCCCCAGAGAGTGGGTGAGCGGCTGGGCCCAGAGGAAGGGTCCTGGGGCCAGTGGTCGCCCTCAGAGAGCGGCACCTGTAAGCAGACAGGCACCGCCTGACCCCCGTCACCGGCCTCTCTCCTGGAGGTTTGCCAGACACGTCAATGCTCGCAGAACACGCAGAGCACGTGTTCGATGGCCACCCCGCCGGCACAGGGCGCTTCTGCAGGTGAGAGAAACACAAGTGGGACGCTCGCCCCACACCAGCCGCGGGCCAGGCCATCCTGTCGCTGCGGCCACACGGAGGGCGCCAGCCAGGCCGTGGCCTCTGCTACCCGGTGGCTCCCGTCGCCCGGGGACCCAGCTCTGCCACCAGACCCTGGCTGGAGCGAGCACCCCAGACCCGCTGAGCTGGGTGGGACGGGACGCCCTCCCGGGGGGCCCACTGCTTCCCCCACACTGTCCTTTCAGTAGCTGACTTCTCGGACGCCCACGGAGCAGTGCAGACAGGGGACAAAGCTGCAGCAGACGCCTTGGGGACGGGACACAACAAGACAGAATGGAGACGAGCCTGCCTCGCCCACCGCTGCCCTCAGGGTGGCAGAACCGCCGGTGCTGACGGCTGCGGCTCCAGGGGGGAAGGGGCTTTTCTGTCCTTGCTTTTAAATTTATTCTATTTTTTTTCTTGATTCCAGAGAGGAAGGGAGAGAGAAAGAGAGAGAGAGAGAGAAAGAGAGAGAGAGAGAGAGAGAGAGAGAGAGAGAGAGAGAGAGAGAAACATCCATGGTGAGAGAGAATCACGGATCAGCTGCCCCCTGCATGTCCCCCACTGGGGATCGAGCCTGCCACCCGGGCATGACCGGGAATCGAACCCGGACCTCCCGGTTCCTAGGTCGAGGCTGCACCGCTGAGCGGCACGGCCGGGCTCTCCTGTTTTGTTTGTTCTGGGTTTCAGGAGGCCCGACAGGCAGGAGGCAGCCTTGCGGACACAGGGAGCTGCCCATCGCCCTGGCTCCTGCCGCTGTGGGCGCAGCGGGACCAGCAGGACCACAGGTGGATTTGCCTGGCGCCGTCTCCACGCCGGACGGGCCCAGGAAGCGGTTATGTAACGATAAGGGAACCCACAGGGCACCTCCCTCTGGAAGCTGGCGGTGGCTCTGAGCCACTCAGCCAGGGCTCAGACCTCACAATCACTCCCAGGGGCCGGTTATGATGCAAGAACCATGTGAGCCCACCCCTGGGCTCCCATGAAACTGCCTGAGGAAGAGCCACTCCAGCCCCGACACCTTCCACCTGGCCTGTGGCCAGGCCATGCTCAGTGAATGGGAGGACGGTGGCCAGAAGGCTGGGCAGGAGAGGGGTACAGACCCCCGGGCCCCAGAGCGGAAGCCCCTGAAGAATGGGGTGCTGAGCACAGTTGAGTCCGTCAAGGACCAGGACCCCCTGTGCTGCCGCGGGGACCGAGCCTCCGCTGCCCCTGTGGGGTGAGTGCCCGCTCCTTCCCGCCCCCCCCTGCCCCCCGGCCTCCAGGCTGCGTGGTGGCCCCCAGCCCGTGCCCGGAGGATCCCCGCCCGCAGCCTCGCCTGGCTCTGCGAAATCACCCTTTGTGAGGTTTCCATCCCAAAGGGAGCGCTAGGGAGCCCCTTTCGGAAGTTTATTTTTTAAATCCTCCCCGAGGATGTTTTCCCACTGATTTTAGAGAGTGGGAGAGGGAGGGAGAGACAGAGAGAAACACGTCGACGGGTTGCCTCCTGCACGAGCCGCCACCAGGGTCTGGGCCAGGGAGGAGCCTGCAACTGAGGTGCATGCCCTTGACCAGAATTGAACCCAGGACCCTTTGGTCCACAGGCCGATGCTCTACCCACTGAGCCAACTGGCCAGGGCCTTTCCCAGAGTTTTAACGCACCTGCCTCTCCACCTCCCAGGACATGGACCAAATTCCACACATCAGACCCCAGCATCGCCCCCGGGAAGTACTCCCCGCTGGAGAAAGAGATCCTGGTAAGTGCCCTGACCTTTGGGGGGAGGGGGGCGGCTACTGAGGGCGGCGGTCACCCCGGGGGAGCCGGAGGTTCCCAAACAGCCGTGGTAGAGACGGAAGTCTCCCAGTCAGGGCGCAGGCTGGCCGAGGTGGCCCGTGGCTTCGGCGCTGGCGGAGCAAAGTGCCCCGTTGTTCCAGCGCCCCGGGAGGACTAGGGCGGCAGGGTCCCGGGCAGAGGCGCCTCGCCTGAGCCTTACCTGGCGCCAGCGGCTCTCACAGGGACGGTTCCGGAGGCCGCCCAGGGGCCCCGTGAGTCACACCATTCCTTCCAGTCCATGTGGGCAAGGAGAGTCCAGCCCAGGCTGGTGTGGCTCAGTGAATAGAGCGTCGGCCTGCAGACTGAAGGGTCCCGGGTTCGATGCCTGGTCAGGGCACATGCCCAGTTTGTGGTCTCAATCCTCAGTGTGCGGCTTCCTCTCTGAAATCAATAAAAATATATTTAAAAATAAATAAAAGAAAGACACCATTAAAAAAACAAGGAGAGCTGGGATTTGAACCCAGGCTTGTCTGGCCCCAAAGGTGCGCCCTTTGCCCCCCACACAGGGCCTCGGGCACGCGGGGCGGCGGCGGGAGGAGGGCGTCCCGGGCTGTGCTCACGGCCTGTCTGGTGGCCAGCGTCTAGGTGGCGTGCACACCGTGGCCTCGAGAAGGTTCCTGACGCACAAGCAGGAGGAGGAGCGGAAGATGCTCCGGGAGCTGCAGCTGCGGTCGTCGGACTACAAGCAGGTGCTGGAGTACAGGAAGCAGTTCCCCCCGACCTTCGCCCCCTGCGGGCTCCTGAAGAAGATCTGGACGGCCAAGGGGACGGTGTCCCCGGAGGAACTCCGGGCGCCGCCGCGCGAGAGGCAGGACATCTGCAGGCACGTGGAGCGCATGCAGTTCGCGCGGGCGCTGAGGACCCGGCCGCTGCCCGCCATCCAGAGGGCTGGGTCCCCCGGCGGCCCCCCCGCGGCTGGAGGCGAGGACGCGGTGGCCGGCCAGGCCCATGGGGATGCCGCGCCCGGGGAGAGCGAGGACACCACCGCAAAAAGACAAGAGATCAAAATGAGTGTCATTTTCAAGCCCAAAGAGCCCCCCAAACCGCTCACCTACCAGCCCAATGAGCTGAGGCCGTTCTTTGCCACCAAGAAAGCGGAGCGGTCCATCGCCGGCTTCACCAACCGCAGCCTCTTTCGCTTGGCGGACTTCCCGGGGGACCTCCTGCTCATGAACCAGGACTTCATCTCGCGAGGCCTCCACCCCAGCGACATGGCCCATGCCGGCCACCGCCCCGAACAGGAGGGTGTCTGGAGAGAGCCCCCGGGCAAGACTGTGTCTCACCAGCATTAAAGCTTTATTGATTCCCCTCGCGGCACCCAGTGTCCAGGCCACACTGTTCTCGCAGCTCTGTCTGTCCAGGAGCCTTCCCCCCTCCCCCCCCCTCTTCTTTGGGACCCATCTCCTGGGGGTCAGGGGGGGACCCTCAACCTAAGACCCACCTGCTAAGGCTTCCTGGTGTCAGGCCGTTCCTGGCTCTCAGCTCCCACCTCCTGCCCAGGGCCTGTATCAGCTGAAACAAATCACCCCGAAAAGTAGCGGCTTAAAACAGGGGTTGTTAATTTGGCTTGTCATTCTGGGTCAGCAACCTAGGCTGGGCTCCGCCGGATGGTCCTCCTGGTTTCTGCGGGGCGCCCGGGGGCTGCAGTCAGCTCCTTATGGGTTGACAGCGATCAGCTGGGGCTGATGGGAGTGCAGGGCCAGGTGGCCCCCCAGCAGGCTGGCAGGCGTGTTCACAGGCCGTGGCCGGATCCGAGACAGTAAATGGAAGTTTGCAAGGTGCCTTGAAGTCAAGACTGAACGGGCACGCACCACGGTGCCACAGCCTGGCAGTCAGAACACGACCAAGGCCAGTCCGGGGCAAGGGCGGCCAGTGGGCTTCCGCTCCCTCTCTCTCTGTCTCTGTCCTTCTAGTTAATGTATTTTTTTAAAAAAATATTTTTACTGATTTCAGAGAGGAAGGGAGAGGGAGAGAGAGATAGGAACATCAATGATGAGAGAGAATCACCAATCGGCTGCCTCCTGCACGCCCCACACTGGGAATGAGCCCACAACCAGGGCCTGTGCCCTGACGGGGAATTGAACCCTGACCTCCTGGTTCATAGGTTGACGCTCAGCCACTGAGCCCCACCGGCCGTAATGTATTGATTTGAGAGAGAGAGAGAGAGGAAGAGAAAGAGGGAGAGAGGAACATGGACCCATTGCTCCACCCATGAATGCTCTGATTGGTTAATTCCTGACCGGGAGGGACCACAGACCCCGGTGTAACGGGTGACTCTCCAACCAACTGAGCCGCCGGCCACGTAGACGTCATGTCTTCCTGGGAGAAATGGCGTCACGCTGCCAAGGGGGTGGACACAGGGAGGCGGGTCAGGGTCCCGGTGACCAGTCGCTCAGAGCCTGGAGCCGGGCCGCGTCCGCCCAGAGGGGCCCCTTCTCCCCTGAAATCACAGATCCACCTGCCCTCGCGCGGAGGACGCAGGCGAAGCTGGGCGCCCGAGTCAGCTTCAGAGGAAGCCTGTGGCTCATGCTGGCGCCTGCTGCTCGGGGCTCCTTGGGCTCAGGGGCTGGTGCGGGGGGAGGGGGACGTGCGCATTCCCAGGGCAGGATGGGAAACCGGGGTCCTGACCTCCTCACCCAGCAGCCCGGGCTGGCTTCTCTCCCGTTTGGGCAGATGCACTGCCTTTGGGAAGGCGCCCCGGGCCTTGTCTCCTCCCAGGTCCTGGGGCCACCTGTCCGTCCGTTCCTCCCTGGAGCCACATGCAGGCCGGCTGAGCCCTCGCCCCAGGCCCGTGGGGCCCAGGAGGGGGCGTCCGCCTTCAACCCTCCAGCCCCCCAGCCCCCCAGCCCTCCAGCCCCCAGCCCCCAGGCCCCCAGCCCCCAGCCCCCAGCCCCCCAGCCCCCCAGCCCCCAGCCCCCCAGCCCCCCAGCTCCCCAGCCTCCCAGCCCGCCAGCCCCCCAGCCTCCCAGCCCCCAGCCCCCAGCCCCCAGTCCCCCCAGCCCCAGGCTGGAGACAACGTGAGACCCAGAGGGGAAAGCGCCCTGGCCAGGCAGAGGCGCCCCTGTTGCTGTGATGTTGGCACATTTATGCTCAGAGGGGAGCGTCCATCCCCATGGGGTCCGGCCCACTCAGCAATTCCCAGGCTCCCCATGGCTGCTCCTGGGGGCGCGGCTCCTGGGGGGCGGGGTGACCCCTCGTGGACACTGTGTGGGTGACAGGGCCGGCTGCTCTCCTCTCTTGGCCTCTGATTGCTTTTTATTTTGAAATTTTGTCTTTTGGGTTTTTGCCTCCTTTTTCAATAGATTCTTATTGTTGACAGTCTTACCGATGTCTCCCAGCTCCCCTCCCCCTCTCCCCAGCCCCCTCCCCCGATGGCCGTGCCATGGCTCTGCCTATAGGCCTATGAGTTCTTTGGTTTATCTCTTCTTCTCCCCCCTCCCCACACACATCGAGGTGCCAGTCTGTTCCGTGCTGGTCCCGACCCCAGGAATGATGGTGGCGCCCGCACGCTGGCCTTTCTCTCCCCATTTCCTGCTTTGGGGAGAACGGGCACCCACCAGCACACTATCTCCATCCCTCAGAAGGTTCTGGAAGCCCAGGAAGCCCTCCACCTCCCCCTTCCCCTCCCCCTCCTTGGCTCCATCTGCAGGGATCCAGGACTCAGGGGAGTCCCCACAGTGACCAGACCAACACTTGCTGTGAAAATGCCCTTTATTCAGCTTGTCCACGACCTGGCAGGGCAGCAGCAGCCTGAGCAGCAGGTTCTAAAAGGACAGGAAGGCGTTGCCTGGGGAAGGCTGGCGGCGGGAGGTGTGGCTCACGGCTGCCCGAGGGTCCCGGACACGCCCCTGCCTGCCCCTCAGTCCAGTGCCCGGCCCGGTGTTAGGAAAACCGGCCCCTGACTTCCCACCCCCCCAGCCTCGCCCGGTGCCCGGCAGAGCAGGCGGAGACTGCGGGCACCCGTTGCTTCCTGTCCCCTCGGGTCCAGGTCCTGGGGTGGGAGCCCCCCCTGTGCATTCCGAGGTCACACTGCAGGGGCCGAGGCCGGGGGGGGTGGTGGGGGGTGCTCCCGTGTGACCCCCCGAGGTGGCAGCGCTGCGGGGGCTCCGGCTGTGGCCGCGGGTGGGGACGGAGAGGAGGTCGGTCAGGACGAGCCGGCGGACAGGAGGACACAGGTGGGGCGGTGGTCGCAGGGCAGGCGACGCCCTCAGAGCTGCTTGTCTGGTGGGAGGAAGAGGAGTGAGGGCGGGGGGTGCCCAGGGGGAACCTGAGGCCAGTGGGCAGGGCGGCCGAGGGCGGGCGGAGCGTCGCTGAGTCCTGTGGGCCCGGAGCCAGGGGAGGGTTTTTGGGTTCAATGTGGCTGGAGGCTCCCAGTGGACCTGGTGGGGGGGCGGGAACATTGCAGCCCAGTGGGGAAATGGGTACATGGGTCCCAGGCCAAGAAAACCTGGGCCCAGCGACTGGGGCGCCCGTGGGAAGAGGGGGGAAGAGAGGAGCAAGTAGGGTCCCCGTCACCCCCCTGCCCCTACCCCCTGCCCTGCTGCCCTGGGGGTGCCTCGCCCTCTGCTCACTGGCCACAGGGTAAGCTTTCCGGGGGGTGGGAGGGATCTTCAATCTGTCTTCCTTTTTCTTTTCATTATTTTTTAAAAATATATTTTTATTGATTTCAGAGAGGAAGGGAGAGGGAGAGGGAGATAGAACCATCAATGATGAGACAGACTCATGGACCGGCTGCCTCCTGCTCGCCCCCCACTGCGGACCGAGCCTGCAACCCAGGCCTGTGCCCTGACCGGGAATCGGACCCTGACCTCCTGGCTCACAGGTCCCCACTCAGCCCCTGAGCCCCGCCGGCCGGGCTTGATCTGCGTTTAGTTCTCTGACTCCTGGCGCCCGGGAGGCCTCCAGGAGGTGGGCGTGGAGAGAATGGATGAGGAAGGACGGAGCCTAGAACGGGCCGCACCGGGGACAGCCTGAGCCGGACACGAGGACAGAGATCGCCAACGGTGTGTGCCCTGCGCCCGAGGGGACACAGGCCCCTGACAGCTACGCTCCCCACGCCCGCCCTCGCGGCCCCGATGGACCCCACCTCTTCCCCCGGGACTGCGGGGGGTTAAGGCGGACAGGAGTGACCATGTGGTCATTGATGTGTTAATATCGGTGACGACAGTGATAGTAACAAAGCCACCACAACCCCCTCACAGTCCTGACAGGCGGGTGGGGGGCGAGCAGTTGTGTCTGACAGACGAGCAGTGAGGCTCGGGGGGTGAGAACCAGAGGTGAGAGGTCAGGTGTGTCTGGGTCCCAGGTCCGGACCCTCTCGGCCGGTGCTGGGTGGCGTGCCGCCTGCAGGCCGCCTGAGGCCCGAGAATCACTGGCTCTGGCCCTGCCGGGGCCTAAGGGTGAGTTCACCAGAGGTTTTTCCAGATGGAGCCGCTCAGCTTCAGTAGATCAATGTGTGCGGCCCTCGGATGACGCCATCAAGACCCAAATGGGCCCTAGGTTGGCTCAGTGGATAGAGCATCAGCCTTTGGACGGAAGGGTCCTGGGTTCGATTCCGGTCAAGGGCACATGCCCAGGTTGCAGGCTCAAGCCCCAGTAGGGGGCGTGCAGGAGGCAGCCAGTGAATGATTCTCTCTCATCATTGACGTTTCTCCCTCTCTCCCTCTCCCTTCCTATTGAAATCAATAAAAATGTATATTTAAAAAATATTGCAATGGCCCTTGGCAGAATGCAGGCTCCTGCTTGCCCCTGCCACTTAGGCCAAACACAACACCCGTCCCTTGTTGACCAGGAAATTGGGAGGAAGGCGGCCAAAGGGCTTCTTGCACTCTGCACCACCTACCGCAGCCCAACACGCAGTCCATGCCCACCACACGGTGCAGCCTGAGCCCCACAGACACGTCCGCGACCACCAGAGTCCCCTGGATCATGAGTGTAGCCCCACCGGGTCAGAAAGGGGTCAAGGGCGGCCCCAAAGGACCCTCATCACATGTTCACTGCCATCCCCGGGCACTGTCTCTGCCACCCTGGGATGGGGGTATGACCATGCTGGCCCTCAGGGTGCGGCAAGTGTCACAGGAGAGAACCCGGAAGCCTGCTGTCCCGTCATCAGAAAGCCAGTGGGCATCAGTGTCCACTATCCCACAAAGGCCTCCTCAGCCTGGAGCCACGGGGCAACCTTCATGGAAGGGGAGGCACTTCTCTGACCATCGGCCACTCTCCCCCAGGACGGCCGCCAAGTATCTAATGAGAACTCACAAGGAGGATGGACAGACGGAGTCTTTGGATTCCGCCCACCCCCAATAGTTAAGGAGACAGAGGGCAAAAGTGTGGTCCAGATGGGGTTCAAAGAGCCATGGGTCAGCTGGAGAATGCTGACCAGTAGAGGTGGGCAGGAGAGAGGGACATCCCAGGAGAGGTGGCTGGGACTCACCTGGCCAGGTTGTTTAGGGCTGAGCAGCTGTGGGAAGAAAAGGACAGTCAGACAACAAGCTCCCAGGTGCCTGGCCCAGATCCCGGATTGATGACCCTCAGCTTCTACACACGGAGCTGATGCCGTGCACATGGCCTCGCGGTGGATGCAGAGGTGCTGCCCCGAACCTCACAGTCCTTCCAAAGCCACGCCCTCTGTCCCTTTGCCATGGCCTGCCTCCCGGAACCCGAGGACTTCCTGTCCAGTGTATGGAAGCCAGTGTCATGCCTGGGACAAGCCACCTGGGCTCTGGTGTTGACCCCAGAGAGTGAACAGGGAATGACCCCACCAAATTGGGTCAATCAATGTGCACACTGATCTCTCAACCTTGACCCATTCTGATATTGAGAGTCTACACAGATTTCTAGACTTTTCCATGCGGTCATAATGCCCCATCCCCAAGGCTCCCATTGGCTCCTTCCATTCATTGGCCACCTGCCATCTCCCACCTCCCCTGCGCCCTCCCACTCTCTCTGTCCTTCACAAAGGACCTCTGTGCTCAGGTTGTCCCCTGTGTGTCACTATCTGGGAGCCCACAGGTGACACCGTCCTCATAGAGGAGAGGAGCTCACCAACCCCCACACCCAGGGGTCAGCTGCCCTGGTGGAAGCCCCAGACACCCTGCAGGTGGCACTGAGCTGGCTCCGGGGGCACAAGGCCAGGCTCCTCTCTGTGCTCAGGACACTGCCTCCTGTGCATGAACACGGAGCTGAACCCCTTCGAGCCAGTTCCAGGGACTGCCTTCAGGATGCTGGGAGCATGGACCCACCAGGCTGACCTGTAGTCTGAGCAGGAGACCTAGCACCTGAGAGCCTGTGGCCCTGAGTCACTCCAGTGCCTGGGGGACAGTATGAGGCTCGGGGGGGCCCTGGCGTGGGGAGTGGGCGTGTTCTCAGCAGCATCAGCCCAGAAGGGCCACCAGGGATGGTAGAGACGCACCTGAGCAGATGACGCCGGCGTCCTCCCCGTGGTTGCAGTTGTGGGAGTTCCAGCCCCTGTGTGGGCAGCTCCACAGGAAGGACTCGTGCCCTGAGCAGGCTACATCATCGAGCACGATCGGGCCTGAGCCCTGTCCGAACCGGGCGCTTCCTGGGGCCGACCTGGCCCCGCCACAGCCCAGCTGCCTGCACACCACGTTGGCATCATTGGTGTCCCAACTGTCATCACACACGGTGCCCCAGGAGCCTTTGTAGAGGACCTCCACGCGGCCTTGACACCGGTCACCGCCATTCACCAGCCTCAGGTCCAAACCAGCATTGGTTCCTAGAAGGGGATAGAAAAATTCACTGTCTCCCATGTCGCCTCAAGAAAGAGGCTCTGAGGTGTGGGTGAGGTTCCGAATTCTTCCAGGAGCCAACCCTTTATTGTTCAGGGTTACGATCCCCCGCATTAGGATTGGACTGTAGGTCGTCATTCACCCTTTATCTTCAAGGAGCCCGTTACAGAACATGGGTGCATGTTCTCCAGTTGGTTTCCCACCACGTTGGCCTTTCAATGCAGGACAAAGTGGGGATCCCCACCCTTGGCACTAGCAGTGACCCATGTGCAGAAGGCAAGCTGATAGTGAAGCCCATACACACAGAACAAGGGGTAAGAAAAGTGCACGGAGAAAGTCTTGGAACATCTGGATCCAGCTGCCCCTGAAGCTGGCCCTGCTACTAGACGTCCCCCATGTGTGAGCCATGGAGTGCTCTTCTGGCTTCAAAGATTTTGAGTTGAGCTCCTGTCACTTGAAAAGTAAAACATCTTGACTAATTTGTCCCATGACTGGTAGGTGAAGGGAATCCATGATTCTGGGATGTGGGGGAGCCCTTCATGTTGGATGGGGTGAAGTCTGAGGAGATCTAACACAACATTTGAGAAGGTCACCATGGCCTGGAGGCTACAGTGCTGAATGCTGACGCTTTGGCCAGACCCAGGGATGCTCAACCAAGGAAGGACTTGTGTACCACCCACCTGGAGAGAAAACAGAGCAGCTTAGAAAGGTGGGCAGAGGGTCAAGGTCGGGTCTGCTGAGCTGTGACTGGGGTCAGGGGGTCAGAGGGTTAGGGACAGGGTTGGCTGAGAAGCTCTGTGGCTACGGGAGAAAGAGACCTTTTCTGAGAGCTTCCATGAACCAAAACTATGCCCTTGAATGTCCTTGACAATGGCAACCAGGGCTACAACCTGTGAGAGCAACCATGGTGACCTACTGACGCAGTGTCCTTTGGTAAAAGCAACCCTCAGGCTCTGTCTGGGGTCCATGGATGAAGGGTCTCTGTTGCCTCAGCACAGGGAGTGGAATGTCCTCTGGACAGAGTGTCCCCTGTCACTGAGAGTGGGTAAGCGCTGTAGCCAGAAAGCCCTTATCGCTCTGAGCCAGACCAGAGGGTCAATGTCTTGTGGAATCAACTGTCCCATCTACACATCAGCAAGGGACTGGGAGGCAGAAACTGGCACAGTCCCCTCCAGGAGCTCCTGGGGGGCTGTGGGGTGAGCAGGGAGGGAGCATCAGAGCTAGTGGGACTCCGCTGGCATGGTGGTGGACAGGGCCAGGCAGCTGTGAGAGAGAGGGTGTCAGACCAAACACATGGAACAGAAGGGGGCACAGCAAGAGGCATCGTGGGAGACACTGAGCAGGTGGTCGCTCAGCCATGCTGGTGCCCTGCCTTGGAAGGCGGGGCCTTTGCCATCTAACCCAGGAGGGACACTCCCCGCCAGGGCCCAGGAAGACCCGGGGCGTTGGTGCCAACGTCCAGGTGATTCCATCGGTGTCTAGATGGAGGCACAGAGTTGACACGAGGAAACTGTCTACCACGCAGCTTATAGGAGGCAGGGAGGGCCCAAGAGTGAGGCGTCTACTCAGGGCCCCAAACCTACGTGTGCGGTTCAGGCCTGACCATAGGCAACTACGAAGTATAGCCCGGTGGGTCTCAGAGGGCCCGCTGCCCTCGCAGAGCAGACCTGGTGCAGAGATTGCATCCAATTTCCCTGGAGAGACTGACAGGCAAGGACTCCTGAGCCCCGAATGCAGGCAGCCATGTGAGGGTCACCGCACCTCTGCCCATGGGCCCCCTTCCAGGCAACTCACAACACTGCCATTGCCGCTCGCGTGTGCGGTCCCGTCGGCAGAAGGTGTGATCTGTACACTCAGTGTAGGTCCTCATTCACCTGCTTACACCTGGCACCAGGACACAGACTAATACTGAACTAGGCAGAGAACTAGGACTCTTCAAAGGAACAAGAAATAAAGAAAGACTTTGACAGGTAACAGATTGAGGGACACACTCGCTGAGAAAACACCACCCATGTGGGAGAACAGACGTGGGGGGCCCACCTGAGCAGATGACGCCGGCGTCCTCTCCGTGGTTGCAGTTGTGGGAGTTCCAGCCGCTGTGTGGGCAGCTCCACAGGTTGGACTCATTCCCTGAGCAGCCCACGTCATCCAGCACGATCGGGCCTGAGCCCTGTCCAAAATTGGCACTTCCTGGGGCTGAACTGGCCTCACCACAGCCCAGCTGCCTGCACACCACGTTGGCGTCATTCGTGTCCCACCCGTCGTCACACACGGTGCCCCAGGAGCCTTGGTAGAGGACCTCCACGCGGCCCTGACACTGGTCAGCTCCGTTCACCAGCCTCAAGGCCAAACCGGCTTCGGCTCCTAGAAGGGGAGGGGAAAATTCACTGTCTCTGGTGTTGCCTGAAGGAAAAGACTCTGACGTATGGTTGAGGTTCCTAATTCTTCCAGGGTCCAAGCCTTTAGGGTTCGGGGCCAGGTTCCCCCACATTTGGACTAGACCAAAGCCCATCCATCACCCTTTATCTTTAAGGATATTACAGCAATCATATGTGTGAGCTGTGGGAAGCATGTTCTCCAATTGGTTTCCCACCATGTGGATTTGGGATGCAGGACGAAGAGGGGAGCCCGCCATCTGCACTAGCAGTGTCCCCGTGCAGAAAGCAAGCCGATAGTGAAGCCCAGGAACATAGAAAGCAGGAGTAAGCAAAGGGCACGGAGACAGTCTTGGAACACCTGGATCAAGCTGCCCCTGAAGCTGGCCCTGCCACTAGACGTCCCTCTAGTGTGATCCATGGAGTGCTCTTCTGGCTTCAGAGTTTGAGTTGGGCTCCGGTCACTTTCAAACTAAAACATCCTGATTAGTATGTCCCATAAGTGGTAGGTGAAAGGAATCCATGATTCAGGGAGGTGGGGGAACCCTCCATGTTGGATGGGGTGAAGTCTGAGGAGATCTAACACAACATTTGAGAAGGTCACCATGGCCTGGAGGCTACAGTGCTGAATGCTGACGCTTTGGCCAGACCCAGGGATGCTCAACCGAGGAAGGACTTGTGTACCACCCACCTGGAGAGAAAACAGAGCAGCTTAGAAAGGTGGGCAGAGGGTCAAGGTCGGGTCTGCTGAGCTGTGACTGGGGTCAGGGGGTCAGAGGGTTAGGGACAGGGTTGGCTGAGAAGCTCTGTGGCTACGGGAGAAAGAGACCTTTTCTGAGAGCTTCCATGAACCAAAACTGTGCCCTTGAATGTCCTTGACAATGGCAACCAGAGCTACAACCTGTGAGAGCAACCATGGTGACCTACTGACGCAGTGTCCTTTGGTAAAAGCATCTCCTAGGCTCTGTCTGGGGTCCATGGATGAAGGGTCTCTGTTGCCTCAGCACAGGGAGCAGAATGTCCTCTGGACAGAGTGTCCCCTGTCAATGAGTGGGAAAGCGCTGTAGCCAGAATGCCCTTATCGCTCTGAGCCAGACCAGAGGGTCAATGTCTTGTGGGCTCAACTGTACCATCTACACATCAGGGAGGGGACTGGGAGGCAGAAATTGGCACAGTCCCCTCCAGGAGCTCCTGGTGGGCTGTGGGGTGAGCAGAGAGAGAGAGCTTCAGAGGCAGCAGAACTCAGCTGGCGTGGTGGTGGACAGGGCCAGGCAGCTGTGAGAGAGACGGTGTCGGATCAGACACGTGGCACAGAAGGGGGCACAGCAAGCGGCATCGTGGGAGACACTGAGCAGGTGGTCGCTCAGCCATGTCGGTCCCCTGCCTTGGAATGCGGGGCCTCTGCCATCTAACCCAGGAGGACGTGCCCCGCCAGGGGCCAGGAAGACCCGGGGCATTGGTGCCAACGTCCAGGTGATTCCAACAGTGTCTAGATGGAGGCACAGAGTTGACACCAGGAAGCTGTCTACCACGCAGCTTTTAGGAGGCATGGAGGGGCCAAGAGTGAGGCGTCTGCTCAGGGCCCCAAACCTACATGTGTGGTTCAGGCCTGACCATAGGCAACTACGAGGCATAGCCCGGGGGGTCTCAGAGGGCACGCTGCCCTCGCAGAGCAGACCTGGTGCAGAGATTGCATCCAATTTCCCTGGAGAGACTGACAGGCAAGGACTCCTGAGCCCCGAATGCAGGCCAGCCGTGTGAGGGTCACCGCACCTCTGCCCACAGGCCCCCTCCCAGGCAACTCACAACACTGCCTGTGCACCTGGCGTGTGTCCGTTGGCAGAGGGTGTGACCCTTACACTCATTTGGGTCTTCATTCACCTGCTTACACCTGGCACCAGGACACAGACTAATACTGAACTAGGCAGAGAACTAGGACTCTTCAAGGGAACAAGAAATAAAGACTTTGACAGGAAACAGATTGAGGGACATACTTGTTAAGAAAACAGCACCCATGAAGGAGAACAGACATGGGGAGTCGCACCTGTGCAAATGACACTGGCGTCCTCTCCGTGCCCACAGTTGTGTGAGTTCCAGCCGCTGTGCGGGCAGCTCCACAGGTAGGACTCATTCCCTGAGCAGCCCACGTCATCCAGCACGATCTGTCCTGAGCCCTGTCCGAACCGAGCACTTCCTGGGGCCGACTTAGCCTGGCCACAGCCCAACCACCTGCACACCACGTTGGCATCATTGATGTCCCACCCGTCGTCACACACGGTGCCCCAGGAGTTTTGGTAGAGGACCTCCACGCGGCCCTGACACCGGTCACCGCCATTCACCAGCCTCAGGGACAAACCGGCATCGGCTCCTATAAGCGGAGGGAACAATTCACTGTCTCTGGTGTAGCCTGAAGAAAGAGGCTCTGAGGTGTGAGTGTGGTTCCTAATTCTTCCAGGGTCCAAGCCTTTTATTTTCAGGATTATATTCCCCAAATTAAGACTGGACCAAAGCCAGTCCATCACCCTTTATCTTCAAGGAGCCAGGTACAGCACCCATGGGTTTTACCTGTGGGAGGCATGTTCTGCAATTGGTTTCCCACCATGTTGGCCTTGGGATGCAGGACAAAGTGATTGGCTGCTGTCTGCACTAGCAATGACCCATGTGCAGAAAGCAAGCTGTAGTGAAGCCCATACACACCGAAAGCAGGAGTAAGCAAAGGGCATGGAGACATCCTTGAAACGCTGGGATCCAGCTGCACCTGAAACTGGCCCTGCCACTAGACGCCCCTTGTGTGTGAGCCATGGAGTGCTCTTCTGGCTTCAAAGAGTTTGAGTTGGGCTCCTGTCACTTGCAAACTGAAACATGCTGACTAATATGTCCCACAACTGGTAGGTGAAGGGAATCCATGATTCTGGGATGTGGGGAAACCCTCCACATTGGATGGAGTGATAACCGAGGATGTGTAACACAGATTCTGGAACATCACTCCAGCTGGGGCCTCCAGTGCTGAATGCGGAAACTTTGGCCAGACCCACGGATGCGCACTGTAGGGAGGACTTGTGTACCACCCATCTGGTGAGAAAACACAGCAGCTTAGAAAAGGAGAATGGAGGGTCACGTTCGGGTCTGCTGAGTGGCCACTGGGTCAGGGGATGAGGGCCAGGGGGCTGGGATGCTCTGTGGCTAGGGAAGAAAAAGGCCTTTTCTGAGAGCTTTCCAGGAGCCAAAACCATGCCCTTGAATGTCCTTGACAATAACAACCAGGGCTACAATCTGTGCGATCAACCATAATGAGCTCCTGAACTACAAGGCATAGCCCAGTGGGTCTCAGAGGGCCCGCTGCCCTCGCAGAGCTGACCTGGAGCAGAGATTGCATCCAATTTCCCTGAAAGACTGACAGGCAAGGAATCTTGAGCCTCAAATGCAGGCAGCCATGTGAGGGTCACCGCACCTCTACCCACGGGCCCCCTTCCAGGCAACTCACAACACTGCCTGTGCCGCTGGCGTGTGCGGTCCTGTCGGCAGAGGGTGTGATCTGTACACTCAGTGTAGGTCCTCATTCACCTGCTTACACCTGGCACCAGGACACAGACTAATACTGAACTAGGCAGAGAACTAGGACTCTTCAAGGGAACAAGAAATAAAGAAAGACTCTGACAGGAAACAGATTGAGGGACACACTCGCTGAGAAAACATCACCCATGAAGGAGAACAGACATGGGGGGGCCCACCTGAGCAGATGACGCCAGCATCCTCTCCGTGGTTGCAGTTGTGGGAGTTCCAGCCCCTGTTTGGGCAGCTCCACAGGAAGGACTCTTGCCCTGAACAGTCCACATCGTCCAGCACAATTGGCCCTGAGCCTTGTCCGAACTGGGCACTTCCTGGGGCCGAACTGGCCCCGCCACAACCCAGCTGTCTGCACACCACGTTGGCGTCGTTGGTGTCCCACCCGTCGTCACACACAGTGCCCCAGGAGCCTTGGTAGAGGACCTCCACACGGCCCTGACAAGAGTTACTGCTGTTCACCAGCCTCAGGGCCAAACCGGAACTGGCTCCTAGAATGAGACAAAAAAATTAATTGTCTCTAGTGTTGCCTGAAGAAACAGGCTCTGAGGTGTGGGTGAGGTTCTGAATTCTTCCAGGGTCCAAGCCTTTTATTTTTGGGATTACATTCTCCTGAATTAAGACTGGATGATGCCCGTAAATCACCGTTTATCTTCAAAGAACCAGGTACAGCACCCATTGATATGGGCTGTGGGAGGCATGTTCTCTGACTGGTTTCCCACCATGTTGGCCTTGGAATGCAGGACAAAGACAGGAGGCCCACCATCGGCACTAGCAGTGACCTGTGTGCAGAAAGCTAGCTGATAGTGAAGCCCATACACACAGAACATAGGAGTTAGCAAAGTGCACAGAAACAGTCTTGGAACACCTGAATCCAGCTGCACCTGAAGCTGGACCTGCCATTAGATGTCCATCTTGTGTGAGTCATGGAGTGCTCTTACGGCTTCAAAGAGTTTGAGTTGGGCTCCTGTCACTTGCAAACTAAAACATCCTGATTAATATGTCCCATAACTGGAAGGTGAAGGGAATTCATGATTCTGGGATGTGCGGGAACCCTCCATGTTGGATGCGGTGAAGTCTGAGGAGATATAACACAAGATTTGAGAAGGTCACCATGGCCTGGAGGCTACAGTGATGAATGCTGACGCTTTAGCCAGACCTAGGGGAAGCTCAACCAAGGAAGAACTTGTGTACCACCCACCTGGAGAGAAAACAGAGCAGCTTAGAAAGGTGGGCAGAGGGTCAAGGTTGGGTCTGCAGAGCTGTGACTGGGGTCAGGGGGTCAGAGGGTCAGGGACAGGGTGGCCTGAGAAACTATGTGGCTAGGGGAGAAAGTTGCCCTTTCTGAGAGCTTGCCACCAGCCAAAACCATGCCCTTCAATGTCCTTGACAATGGCAACAAGAGCTACAATCTGTGAGAGCAACCATGGTGACCTACTGACGCAGTGCCCTTTGGTAAAAGCATCTCCTAGGCTCTGTCTGGGGTCCATGGATGAAGGGTCTCTGTTGCCTCAGCACAGAGAGCACAATGTCCCCGGGACAGAGTGTCCCCTGTCACTGAGAGCGGGTAAGCACTGTAGCCAGAAAGCCCTTATCGCTCTGAGCCAGACCAGAGGGTCAATGTCTTGTGGAATCAACTGTACCATCTACACATCAGGGAGGGGACTGGGAGGCAGAAACTGGCACAGTCCCCTCCGGGAGCTCCTGGTGGGCTGTGGGGTTAACAGGGAGGCAGTGTCAGAGGCAGCAGGACTCAGCTGGCATGGCAGTGGTCATGGCCAGGCAGCTGTGAGAGAGAGGGCGTCGGATCAGACATGTGGCACAGAAGGGGGCACAGCAAGCGGCATCGTGGGAGACACTGAGCAGGTGGACGCTCAGCCATGCTGGTCCCCTGCTTTGGAAGGCGGGGCCTTTGCCATCTAAGCTGTAGGATGCGCCCCGCCAGGGGCCAGGAAGACCCGGGGCATTGGTGCCAACGTCCAGGTGATTCTGTCTGTGTCTAGATGGAGGCACAGAGTTGACACGAGGAAACTGTCTACCACGCAGCTTTTAGGAGGCATGGAGGGTCCAAGAGTGAGGCGTCTGCTCAGGGCCCCAAACCTACATGTGTGGTTCAGGCCTGACCATAGGCAACTACAAGGCATAGCCCAGTGGGTCTCAGAGGGCCCGCTGCCCTCGCAGAGCAGACCTGGTGCAGAGATTGCATCCAATTTCCCTGGTGAGACTGACAAGCAAGGACTCCTGAGCCCCGAATGCAGGCCAGCCGTGTGAGGGTCACTGCACCTCTGCCCACGGGCCCCCTCCCAGGCAACTCACAACAGTGCCTGTGCCGCTGGCGTGTGTGGTCCCGTCGGTAGAAGGTGTGATCCTTACACTCATTTGGGTCCTCATTCACCTGCTTACACCTGGCACCATGACACAGACTAATACGGAACTAGGCAGAGAACTAGGACTCTTCAAGGGAACACGAAATAAAGAAAGACTTTGACAGGAAACTGATTCAGGGACACACTTGCTGAGAAAACACCACCAATGAAAGGAGAACAGACTTGAGGAGACGCACCTGAGCAGATGACACTGGCGTCCTCTCCGTGGTTGCAGTTGTGGGAGTTCCAGCCCCTGTGCGGGCAGCTCCATAGGTAGGACTCGTGCCCAGAACAGGCCACGTCATCGAGCACGATCTGTTTTGAGCCCTGCCCGAACCAGGCATTTCCAAGAGCCAACCTGGCCTCGCCACAGCCCAGCTGCATGCACACCACGTTGGCGTCTTTGGTGTCCCACCCATCGTCACACACGGTGCCCCAGGAGCCTTGGTACAGCACCTCCACGCGTCCCTGACACCGGTCACCTCCGTTCACCAGCCTCAGGGCCAAACCGGCATCGGCTCCTAGAAAGGGAGGGGAAAAGTCACTGTGTGCAATGTAGCCTGAAGAAAGGCTCTGAGGTGTGCGTGAGGTTCCTAATTCTTCCAGGGGCCAAGCCTTAGTGTACGGGGTAACGTTCCCCTGCATTAAGACTGGACCAAAGTTCCTCCAAAACCCTTTATCTTCATGGAGCTGGGTACAGCACCTATGGGTGTGAGCTGTGGGAGGCATGTTCTTTAATTGGTTTCCCACCATGTTGGCCTTGCAATGCAGGAGAAAAAGGGGAGCCCAATCCTTGGCACTAGCAGTGTCCCCGTGCAGAAAGTAAGCCGATAGTGAAGCCCATACACATAGAAAGCAGGAGTAAGAAAAACGCACGGAAACAGTCTTGTAATGCCTGGATCCAGGAGCACCTGAAGCTGGCTCTGCCAGGAGATGTCCCTCATGTGTGAGTCATGGAGTTCTCCTCTGGCTTCAAAGAGTTTGAGTTGAGCTCCTGTCACTTGCAAACTAAAACATCCTGACTAATATGTCCCATAACTGGTAGGTGAAGGGAATCCATGATTCTGGGATGTAGGGGGAATTCTCCATGTTGGATGGGGTGAAGTCTGAGGAGTTCTAACACAAGATGAGAGAATGTCACCCTGGCCTGGAGGCTACAGTGATGAATTCTGATGCTTTGGCCAGACCCAGGGATGCTCACATGTGGAATGATGTGTACCACCCAACTGGAGAGAAAACAGAAGCTTAGAAAAGAAAGCAGAGGGTCAAGATTGGGTCTGCTGAGCTGTGACTGGGGTGAGGGGGTCAGGGACAGGGTGGCCTGAGAAGCTCTGTGGCTATGGGAGAAAGTTGCCCTTTCTGAGAGCTTGCCACCAGCCAAAAACATGTCCTTGAATGTCCTTGACAATGGCAACCAGAGCTACAATCTCTGAGAGCAACCCTGCTGAGCTCCTGACGCAGTGTCCTTCGGTCAAAGCAACCCTTAGGCTCTGCCTGGGGTCCATGGATGAAGGGTCTCTGTTGCCTCAGCACAGGAAGCACAATGTCCCCGGGACAGAGTGTCCCCTGTCACTGAGAGTGGGTAAGCGCTGTAGCCAGAAAGCCCTTATCGCTCTGAGCCAGACCAGAGGGTCAATGTGTTGTGGGCTCAACTGTACCATCTACACATCAGGGAGGGGACTGGGAGGCAGAAACTGGCACAGTCCCCTCCAGGAGCTCCTGGTGGGGTGTGGGGTTAGCAGGGAGGGAGTGTCAGAGGCAGCAGGACTCAGCTGGCATGGTGGTGGTCATGGCCATGCATCTGTGAGATAGAGGGCGTCAGATCAGACACGTGGCACAGAAGGGGACACAGCTAGAAGCATCCTGGGAGACACTGAGCAGGTGGTCGCTCAGCTAAGCTGGTCCCTTGCCTTGAAAGGCGGGGCCTTTGCCATCTAACCCAGGAGGGACACTCCCCAGGGCCCAGTAAGACCCGGGGCATTGGTGCCGAGGTCCAGGTGATTCTGTCTGTGTCTAGATGGAGGCACAGAGTTGACACGAGGAAACTGTCTACCACACAGCTTTTAGGAGGCAGGGAGGGCCCAAGAGTGAGGAGTCTACTCAGGGCCCCAAACCTACGTGTGATGTTCAGGACTGACCATAGGCAACTACAAGGCATAGCCCAGTGGGTCTCAGAGGGCCCGCTGCCCTCGCAGAGCAGACCTGGTGCAGAGATTGCATCCAATTTCCCTGGAGAGACTGACAGGCAAGGACTCCTGAGCCCCGAATGCAGGCCAGCCATGTGAGGGTCACCGCACCTCTACCCACGGGCCCCCTTCCAGGCAACTCACAACACTGCCTGTGCCGCTCGCGTGAGTCCGTCGGCAGAGGGTGTGACCCTTACACTCATTTGGGTCCTCATTCACCTGCTTACACCTGGCACCAGGACACAGACTAATACTGAACTAGGCAGAGAACTAGGACTCTTCAAGGGAACAAGAAATAAAGAAAGACTTTGACAGGAAACAGATTGAGGGACGCTCTCGCTGAGAAAACACCACCCATGTGGGAGAACAGACCTGGGGGGCCCACCTGAGCAGATGACGCCGGCGTCCTCTCCGTGGTTGCAGTTGTGTGAGTTCCAGCCCCTGTGCGGGCAGTTCCACAGGTAGGACTCGTGCCCTGAGCAGCCCACATCATCCAGCACGATCGGGCCTGAGCCCTTTCCAAACCAGGCACTTCCTGGGGCCGACCTGGCCTCGCCACAGCCCAACTGCCTGCACACCACGTTGGCATTGTTGATGTCCCATCCGTCGTCACACACGGTGCCCCAGGTGCCTTGGTAGAGGACTTCCACGCGGCCCTGACATGGGTCACCGCCATTCACCAGCCTCAGGGCCAAACCCGAATTGGTCCTTAACCCTAGAGGACAGCACAAGGACACCTCCTCACTGTCTGTGCTGAGCTCCAGGCCTGAGGAAGGTTCTCTAGACTCAGGACCTCCCTCACAGCCACACCCAAGGGCAGGCGGTCATCTTTGGACACGTCCAGGGGTTCATCTCCATCACAGGGAAAGGATTGGGACGACCTGTTCTGCCTGCTCTAAGGAGGCTCCTAGGTAGGGAGCCCCAGGATTGCCCATGGGGTGAGGACTTCCCCCCGCTTCCACCAGGGACACCCAGGGTGGAGGTCCACAGCTCCGGGGACAGGCCAAGACCATGGCCTCCTTGGCCACTTATTCCTTCTCCTCGGTCCTGCCTCACTTGAGGCAAAGCCCTCAGAGGTGATGGGACCACGTCTGCCAGACAGGAGAGGATGGGCACTCTCATCCCCTGAGGCTGAGCCAGCACAGGGGTCTCAGCAGGTCCCAGGAGACCTCCAAGACTGACCCTGAGCAACGGGGAGGGTCCTGGCTGAGCCTCCTCCCATAAGCCCACTGGATACAAGTCATCAGCCAACTATGTCAGACAAGGACCTGGTCAGAGACCCTCCTCTGGCCCCACCCCCCTAAGGGACAAGGATGAGGATGGCCCATGTGGAGCCTCTTTCTGTCACGTGTCATCCCAGACGTGATTCAGAAGCAGAGAGCGGCCCTGGGAGGGTGATAGGATGATTTGCATTTTGTTCTCAGTGAGGCAGCTGTGGCCTGAGCTGGCCCTGCGTCTGGAAGGGACAACAAAGAGGCATCTGGTGAGGCATCTCCGGAAGGAGACCTTCCTAAATTTTCTGTCGGAACCATGACAGCTCCCCATGCACGTCCTGCTACTTGCTCCTGCGTGTGCACGAGCCTCCTGCTGAGCTTGGTCATTGGCATGGATGGTCGGACTGGAGAGGAGCCTCCCCCTCCACATCTCTAATGCGGCCTGTGCACCTGCATTACCCACCCGGCGTGTCCCTTCCTGAGCCAGGTACTCGCTGGCAAGACTGTGGGGCGGGCCCGACTCTGCATCTTCGTCAGACAAGTCAGTGGACGTGGTCGAGGACCTGGGCCGAGGACGGTGAGCCGGAGCGGCCCCCTGACCCCGCACAGGCCCCCAGGGCGGAGCTGCAGGCTCCCGGGCTGGTCCTCCCACTGGGCAGCTCGCTGGTTCCTCCGTGGGCCTGGGTGACCTCAGGCAAAGCATGGGAAGATGCCAGGGCCTCTGCCCGGCTGGGAGGACAGCAGCCCCTCCCGGGACATCAGCCGGGGCCTGAGCAGGCACCTGCCATCCTGCTGGTCGAAGGACGCGCCCCGTGACCGTCCATGGCGGTGAGTAGGCCGCCACCCTGCCCTGCTCAGGGCTTCTTGCTGTGGTTCCCTAGGAGCCGACCCGCCCTCCCCCGACAGGTTCCTCTTACGTTTCATGCTTTAGGCCCTTCGGGGTGCGTCCCAGGAAGCGAAGCCCGAGAGCCCCTCCACCCGCCAGACTCCTCCCGTGTGTCCTCAGAGGGGGTCGTGGGGAAAGGGCAGTGGCTGCTCCCACCCAAGCTGCTAGGACTTCCGGGGAGAAATGCCCTCGGGGTGCTCCCTGGAGAGGCTGTGGGGCCACCTGCCCCTCCTCTCGGCAGCCCCTGGGCAGTGCCGCGATGCCAGGGGCGTGGCGCCCTTCACTCCCCCAGGCGGAGGGTCCCCTGTGCCACCTGGAGTCCGGGAGGGGCTCGGCACATCCCTGGGGCTCCCTCGTGGCTTGGAGCTTGGTGCACAGGTGCCCCCTGGCGTCCCAGGTCTGTGGGGCGGGGCTGGCGGGGTCAGTAAGGTCGTGCCCACAGAGGGGCCTCCCTGTGCTCTGACCCAGGCATCCCCTCACCGCACCCCCCGAGTTCTCCGAGGAAGAGGCAGCCCCAGGGCACACTCGGTATCGTGCCCGCAGGGCGGGCTCCAGGGAACATTCCTGTTACCTGTCCCGGGAGGACTCCTGAGGACGTTGGCGGCAGCAGCCTCCGCAACAGGGGCTGGAGGGGAGGAAGCAGAAACAGAGTCAGATCACCTCTAAGGGGAACCGTGGACAGAACGGGACTTGAGCCGCGTTCTCAGCGGGGTTTGCCTTCCTGTGTGACTCCGCAAAAGTCAACAAACTGACTCAGCCTCCCGTTCTTTCACTTTAGAAGGTGGTTGGCCCTGGCTGGTGTGGCTCCGTGGGTAGAGCGCGGCCTGTGGGCTGAAGGGTCCCAGGTTCTGGTCAAGGGCCCAGCCCGGGTTGGGGGCTCGATCCCCAGTGGAGGGCGTGCAGGAGGCAGCCGATCCATGATTCCTTCTCCTCATCGATGTTTCTCTCCCTCCCACTCCCTTCCTGTCTGAAATCAATAAAAATGTATTTCAAGGCTCTTCAGGGGAAGGGGTGTCTCCCATCAACCTGCCGAGCTTGCACTGGGCTTTCCACACGGGCCCCCCGCCGGCGCCAGGAAATGGATACAGAGGTAACTTCACATAGTGGCACATCTCCCTGAGTCCTCCCGTCTCACTGCATTGGCTCCATCCTTAGCACCGTGTGGAATAGTGGTTGTGTGTTTGTGTGTGTGTGCGAGGGGGGGGGCTGGAGGGCGGACTGGTTTTGCTTTCACTTCCCTGGAAACGCTGCTCGTGTTTCCCTGGTCAGTGCGAGGCTGGCTGCGAGCCTGTGGCTGTCGAGTTGCCTCAAGGAGCCCTGGGCTTGCCCACCGCCCCAGCAAGAGCCGGCCTGGTGCTGGGCGTGGAGAGAGGATGGCCTGGCAGCTGCTCAAACCACTGCACCAGAGCCCCGTGTCCTCTGAGCCTCTCCTGGGCGTCAGCACGAGGGCCCTTCCGATCTAGAGGTGCGACCCCCACCCCCTGTCCCCTCGGGAGGGCCTGGCAGGTCTGGGGAAGTCCTGTCTGCAGGCCGGTCAGAGGCAGAGGGCCCCGCACCTGAGCCCTCCCGCGCAGGCCTGGCCGGACGCTGGCGCCTCGGGCTTCGTCAGGCCCACGACGTTCCTAACACGGGGCAGGGTCTGGGGGAGCCGCTCCGAGGGCCAGGGGTCCTCCTCCTCCCGCCGCTGCACTGAGGGTCCGGGGAGGGGTCACGTTCACAGAGGATGAAGCCAGGCTCTGCCTCGGCTCCAGCGACATCTCTGTCCCTAACCAGCGGGACTGGACAGGGAAGGTCCAGCCGGGCCTGACGCCGTGGGCCTCGGGGACGGGAACCCAGGACCCGAGAAAGAGAAATGCCCGGGTCCCCTGGTCCCTGCTGGGTCCTGGCCGGGGCCTAGGCCTGGAGGCCATCCTTCTCCTGTCTCGGGGCCAGTGTTTCCCAGGGAGAAAGGGCGGTGACTTTCCTTCCCAAAGCCCAGGCTGCCGGCACCCGGTCTGTGTGGCCTGCATCCCAGCTCTGTTGCTGGAGGGGGAACCCTAGGGGGGCACGGGACTCTGCCCCACGGGCGGGAGGACCTAGGTCCTTCCGTGCCAAGATGGTCCGAGGTGCCCTGAGGGGGGCTCAGGGAGGGCACAGGCCAGGATGCTGCTCAAAGGTGTGTACCTGCCTCGCTGGGCCCCACAGCCCGAATCCCAGCACCTGAGCCTGGCCAGGGGCCAGCGTGGCTTGGGGGGGCCACGGGGGTGGGCCCTGGGCCTGGGCGGCAGGACCCCCTGAGGGTGGGTCACCGAGCCCACCTTGGAGCTCCGGGAAGGGGCACAGCCCATGGCCAGGACACCCCTGCAGCCCGAGGCCTTACTCAGAGGCCCTGGGAGCTGAGCACCCCATCTCTCACTCCTGCACCTCTCCCCGGTCAGGGTGCGGAGGGTGAGGTGGGCCCACAGGGATCCCACGTGACAAGCGTACCTTCCGCGGCTGCTGTCAGGGACTCCTCCGTGGAAAGCAGAGAAGCTGCAGAGCAGAGGGAACAGGTCAGTGCTGGGGCTTCCTGGAGGGTGGCCCTCCCGCCCAGGCTCTGAGCCAGGTGCGGGCGGGAGACCCTATGCCACCCCAGCAACGAGGCTACGCCCCTTCCATGTGAGGCGGAACTCACCCTCTGCCCTCTGCGGGCCCGGGATCGATGTCCGGATGCCACAGGGGCCCTTGGCCCGTCACCACCCTTCCCTCCTGCGCTTCCTTCCACAGAATCCACCACAGAACCCGCGGACTCCCGCCCTCATTCACAACACGGGACTCGATACCAAGTGTCCAGCCCTGCGGCTCAGACACCCTCGGACGGCACGTGTCTACCCCCCAATATTCCCGAGAGGGTAGCGCCCCCCCCCCCCACAGGAGGAGTGGCCGTTTCTCAACATGCATCCCCAGCCCTGGCCAGTTTGGCTCAGTAGATAGAGCACTGGCCTGCAGACTGCAGGGTCCCGGGTTCGATTCCGGTCAAGGGCACAGACCCGGGCTGGGGACTCGATCCCCAGTGTGGGACGTGCAGGAGGCAGCCGATCCATGATTCTCTCGCGTCACCGATGTCTCTCTCTCCCTCTCCCTTCCTCTTTGAAATCAATAAAAATATATTTTTTAAAACGAGAAAAGAAAAGGGACAGCGATACCTGCCCTCGAACATGGATGAGGCGTGACTGGGAGCGGTGGGTGAGCGGCTGAACGGGCTTGACCGGCTCTTCCCAACCCCTGGGACTAGGACAGCGTAGGACCTCCCGTCCCAGCCGCGGCCCTGTGTCCCCAGAGGCCTCCCCGGGCACCACATGCTTCCACACCCCTCACCCCCGCCCCGAGTTCTCCGAGGAAGAGGCAGCCCCAGGGCACACCCAGTGTCGTGCCCGCAGGGCGGGCTCCAGGGAACATTCCTCCTTACCTGTCTCGGGAGGACTCCTGAGGACGGTGGTGGCAGCAGCCTCCGCGACAGCAGCTGGAGGGGAGGAAGCAGAAACGGAGTCAGGTCTCCTCTGAGGGGAACCGCGGACGGGACATGAGCCGCGTTCTCAGCGGGGTTTGCCTTCCTGTGTGACTTTGCAGAAGTCAACAAACTGACTCAGCCTCCCGTTCTTTCACTTTAGAAGGCGGTTTGGCCCTGGCTGGTGTGGCTCCGTGGGTAGAGCTCTGGCCTGTGGGCTGAAGGGTCCAGGGTTCAATTCCTGATCGGGGCACATGCCCGGGTGGCGGGCCCCATCCCCAGAGAGGGGCATGCAGAAGGAAGCCAATCCATGATTCTCTCTCATTATTGATGTTTCTCGCTCTCCCTCCCTCGCTGAAATAAATAAAAATATTCTATTAAAAAAAGAAGGGAAGGAGGGTGTCCCCAGATGCCGGCTGGTGGCCCCATGCGGTGCAAGCACATCCCGTGGGCCTGCTCCCCACCAGGCCCCGAGAGCGTGGTCTGGGCGCTGCTTTCATGAAAGCCATTTCCCAGGAACTTCACCTTCCGAGCTTCCCTGGAGGCCTGGGGCAGGAGCGAGGGCAGAAGGTCTCTGGAAATCAGGGTGTTTTGCCCTGTCCTCTGACATTCATGAATCAGCAAAAGGGACATCAGAGAAGGCGTGTGTGTGTGTTGGGGGAGGAGGGGAAAAACAGGGTGAGATGGGGAGAGAGAAGGAAGGAGGGAGAGAGAATGGATGAGAGGTGGGGGGAACGACAGGCAGGCACCCGCTGCCTGGCCGGCGCTCCGGGCGACAGGAGTGACCGAGCCAGAGCCGCCGGCCGAGCGCCCTGAGGGCCGTGCAGGGCCGGCTTCCCGCCCCCTGTCCGCGCTCACCCCACGGCCACGCGGAGGCCTGGCGCCCCTTCCTCGCTGCTGGAGCCTTTCTGACCCGCAGCCCCCGGCCTCGTCTAACCATGACCCTGGCCTTTCTCAGGCGGAAACAACCAGAAAAGCGCTTCCTTCCCGAGTCCGCGCGAGTGGGGTTTGCCCGTGAGCAGAGCAGCCGCAGAGGAGACAGTACCTGCGTGGAGGACGCGGCCCAGCAGCAGACACGTTACCAGGGTGACCCTGGGGAGCCCCATGGTGCCGGCTCTGCTCCGGGGGACAGGGAGCCTCGATATTTATGGGTTCCAGCCGCCAGGAGGCGTGTCCTGGGCATGGCCTTCCTATTGATGCCATAAATCAACAGGGGGAAGCGTAATGGTCCGGCTGAGCTGTGGGACGACCTGGGCGTGTGCGATCGATGCCGCTCGGATCATCGGCTGCTCCTACCTGCCGCCGCGGACCTGAGGGACCCGCTTCCAACTTCCTTCTGGCACACGGCCCGCGGGGCCCCATCTTTGCCCCTGAGGACTCTGTGAGCTCGTGGGAAGGGGGCCCCAGCCCCAGCAGGATGTGGTCTGCTGGGCAAACAGCCCCGATGCCAAAGGGAAGGCCCCTCTCTGGGCCGGGCGGGCCTGGCAGGGCCACACACTGGCCCCTCGCCTGGGAGAGCAAGGGCAGCGAGGGCAGATGGGGCGGGAGGAGCTGGGGCGAGTCCCAGGAGGCCAAGGCCGTGGCCGGGCGAGCAGCAGCTCTGGCGTCTGGATCTCACACTATTCCCACGGCACAGGGCCAAGGACCGGGGCTCCGGCCGGGCCACCTGACATCTCACGGGGTTTTGGATCCTGCTCTTGGCGGTCTCACGGGGCTGGGATGGACCTCGCAAACCCACAAAACCAGCCCTGACCTCCCCCTGCCTTGTGCACAGCCCCTCTCCAAGGTTTTTTGTAAACACTACTTTTAAATATATTGATTTCAGAGAGGAAGGGGGAGGGAGAGAGAGAAACATCAATGATGAGAGAGAATCACGGATCAGCCGCCTCCTGCACACCCCACACTGGGGATCGAGCCCCCAACCTGGGCCTGTGCCCTGACCGGGAATCAAACCCTGACCTCCTGGTTCACAGGTCGATGCTCAACCACTGAGTCACACTGGCTGGGCTATTTATTCATATTTTTTTTATGGAGGAAAATTATTGGGTGTTTTTTGTAGCTATTGTATTTATTTAATTTTTTAAGTATTTTTTATTGTTGATAATATTACAGATCTCTCCCATCCCCCTTGGAGGTATTAAAGCCAGTTGTCGTGGGAACCTGCAGAAAAGCACCCAAATCCGACGGCAGGCAGTTTCCCTGAGACAGTAACCCCTACAGGAGCCACCCGCACCCAAGAGTGGGGAGACCGGACGGGGAGCAAGGCCTGAGTGAGCACGAGGCACGAAGGTACCGCCAGGGAACCCTGAGCAGCCGTGGACAGCCCAGCTCGGACCGGGAACATCGTCCTGAGAGCGGGCGAGATTTCCGCAATGCACACCTTCCTGTGGCTGACCCGTCCTTGTTCCCTGTGGGATCGGGCCTAAACTGGCCGTTGGACATCCCTCTCACAATCCGGGACTGCTAGCTCCCAACGGCTCACCTGCCTGCCAGCCTGATTGCCCCTAACCATTTCTGCCTGCCAGCCTGATCACCCCTAACCACTCCCCTGCCATCCTGATCAATACCTAACTATTCCCCCGCCTGCCTAATCGCCCCCAACTTTCCTCCCCTGCAGGCCTAATCGCCTCCAACGCCCTTCCCTGCAGGCCTGGTCGCCAACAACTGCTCTCCCCTGCCGGCCATCTTGTGACCACATGGGGCGGCCATTTGTGCGAGAGTGTGATGGTCAATTTGCATATTACCTCTTTAGTATATAGGATGTCCCCCATACATGTAACTGTTAACAAAGAGCAATGGGGAGAGGGGCTCACACAGGCTGCCACCATTTCTTTAGTAAAACTAAAAATAGCCTGGCTGCATGGCTCAGTGGTCGAACATCAACCTACGAACCAGAGGTCACGGTCCAATTCCCAGTCAGGGCACCGGCCCGGGCTGCGGGCTCGATCCCCAGTGTGGGGCGTGCAGGAGGCAGCCAGTCCATGATTCTCTCTCATCATGGATGTTTCTCTCTCTCCCTTCCTTTCTGAGATCAATAAAAATATATTTTAAAAAAGAAAAATAAATTAAAAAGGGGTCACAGGTCGTCCCCCGGCTGAGAGCCGGCTGTGCCCCGTGCGCTCAGGTGGCAGGTTTGGCCGGGGACCGGGAAGCTGCCCTGGGCCCCCCCTGGAGAGCGGGGCCACATGGGGCTCGGGAAGCCGTCAGACCCACCTCTTCGCGCACCCGCAGCCCTGCCAGCCTTGCCGTGGCCGTGACGAGTGGTGTTGAAACAACAACAAATACTCAAATCCAAGGAAACTGGGACAAAGGAAGGGGCTCTGAGGACGCAGGGCA
Organism: Myotis nattereri; assembly: GCF_964212035.1. NCBI lineage: Eukaryota > Metazoa > Chordata > Mammalia > Chiroptera > Vespertilionidae > Myotis > Myotis nattereri. The sequence continues at coordinate 60,820,370 of NC_138088.1, forward strand.
GTGACGAGCCGCAGCTCTCGCCAAACCAGAGGAACAAAAGTGCGTGGGGTCAGCCGAGCCCAAGAGCCGCGGCCAGAATGGGCCCCTTGTGCGCGGCTGGAGGAGGAAGCCAGGCTGGGGCCGCCCCTCAGGTGAGTTCCTTGAGTGAGAAAGGGTTCATTCACATTTCCTTCTTCCTGTTACTCACGAGGCCCCAGAGCCAGCGTGTGTGAGTGTGTGTGTGCATGCATGTACATGCATGTATGGTGCCTGTATGTGCATGAGTGTGCTTCTGCATGTCCGTTTGTGTATGTACACATGTACATGCATGTATGGTGCCAGAGTGCATGAGTTTGTGTGTGTGTGCATGTGTGTGTGTGCGTGTGCGCATGCATTTCCCAGAAGACACCTGACTGACCACTTCAGCAGAGGAAATGGGTGGCGCTGGGTGGATGGCTTTCCCGCAGCTTTGCAGGTGCCTCTGGAGGAGCTGCTCTTACCCGAGGCGGCTGTGCCCTCCACCCCCCCGCCCCCCGTACCTCCCGAGACAGTGAGCTGGGCTTGCGGGGGCCCCACTGGACGCCCGCCAGCGCCGCTCCGTTCCTCCTGCGGAAAGCGCCGGGCCTGGGAGGGCCCACCTTCCCCTGCGAGCGGAGGAGGCTCCCTCAGTCCTTGCTGTCGGCCGCCCCAGGAGCCTGTCCTCTCGGCTGCGGGCACTGCAGGGGCACCCGCTCCCCCGTCTTCTCGAGCTCCCGGCTGGGTCCGAGTTGTTAGTGCCCCACCCCCAGCGTCCTCCCTGTGACCTCGGGGACCACAGCCTCTACCCCGGCACCGCACACCCGCCACCAACCCACACCCAGCCGCCACCCACACCCAGCCGGCACCCCACACCCAGCCAGCACCACACACCCAGCCGCCACCCACACCCAGCCGCCACCCCACACCCAGCCAGAGTGCAGACAGACAGCGCGTGTGGACGTAACACAAAAGCCTCGCTCCCGGCTGGACATGCGCTCGGCCTGTCCCTGACCTCAGGTCACACACGCCCTTTCGGGTGAGGCTCAGCCGATGCTGCCCCACTTCACAGACAGAGAAACTGAGGCTCCTCCCCACCCAGAGGTGAAGCATGCAAAGGGCTTAGTGACATGCAAAGGGCTGGCGGCTCTGTCCCTGCGACAGTTGCTCATCTCTCCGTGAGAACAGGGGCTCCCTGGTGGGGAGGACGGGCCGCATTCCCAGGTGCACTCCCAAGTCCCACGTGCGTCCCCCCAGCCGGGTGAGCATGTGCCTTCTCTCATCAGAACAACACGATCGCGGCGAACAGCGCAGGATCCATGTCTGACAACCAGAGCAGGTGCCCAACATCTGTTCCTGCCCCGTCAGGCCACCTGCCCAGGTCCAGAGGAGAGGGCCCGCCACCTCCTCCTCCTGCCTCCTGCCTCCTGCCTCCTGCCTCCTGCCCGAGGTCACGGCCCCTGAAAGGCCTCGGAGGGGGGAGGGGGGGAGGGGGAGGTGGGAGGGGGGAGGGGGCAGCGAGCCCCAGGACCGAGGTCCCGGAGGACAGGGTGATGGGAAGCGAGGGCATCGCAGGTTATTCCAGGAAAGGAAGGGCTGGGCAAGCTCCCCATTAGTGAGGGCCCGCCACCTTCCCCCCTTCGCCCCAGGGCACAGGGGCAGATTCTCTTAGCCTCTTTGTGTGGCAGTGACTGTGGGGGAGGCATGGAGGGGCCACTTCCTGCTCATGCTGCCAACACAGATTGCCCAAGAGCCCCGCCACCTGGGCCCTGTCACCTGGCCAGGCCGGTGCCCATGGCTGGCTTCTCCGTGCTGCGGGGCTCAGTCTTCTGTGGGCCAGCCTCCTCTCCCTCTGGGGTGCCCCCTGGAGTCCAAGCAGGGGGCTCCTAGCCTCCCGGCTGCCTTGCTGCTCCGGGTCTCCTTCCTCAGCTCTCCCCGGCGTGCGCCACGTCTGGGCAGCCCCTTCTTGAAGTCAGGGGCTGGCTGCCCCCGGCCTGGCTGCCAGGCTGAGACCCGTACCTGCCCCGTTGTCCCTGCCGTCTCCTCCCGAGGACTTTCCTGGGGCATGTGGGGGGCGGGGACCCTCCCGGGAGGCGCCTGCACAGACTCGCGGCTCACGTGTTGCGTGAACCCACCTCCTGCCCCTGACCTACTTCACGGTTCCGTTCCTCACTCAGGGGCGGGGGCGCCCGGCCCGCGGGCGGTGTGAGTGCGATAAAGGCAGCGGGTGAGTTCATGAAAGGTCTGGCCAATAGAGCAGCGGATGCTCAAGCTCCTGTCGTGCGGCCCGAGGAAGACGCGACAAACACCCGCGTGGCCTCGGCAGGACCCGGTTCCCACCGGCTACAGGGGCCACGGCCCTGGACTGCGACGGACCACTGTCCTCTCATTTCGCATCGTTCCTCCCGCCTCCCTCCGGCTTCTCTCTCCACCCGTTGCTCCTGCCGTCTTTCTGCTCACCGGGGCGCGTCTGTGCGAGCGGACACCTTGTCCTGCCCGCGCCAGTCCCCCCGAGAGGAGGCAGGAGCCACCATGAGCTGAGGAGGAGCGCTGGCCTCCTCCCCCCAGAGCCCCCAGCTCCTGCTGCAAACCCTTCGCTGGACGCGTGTGCTCTCCCGTTACGTTTTACACGCTTGGTCATAACGGTGAATGTCTAGTGTCATTCCCGTCGGGCCCACTCCGCAGGGCTCTGCGCTCTCGGGAGGTCAAGCTACCTGCCGACCTTATCGCGAGCAGCTCACACCTGCAGCCACAACCCGGGGGAGGGGGGTGACTCTGATTCCCAAAAGGCTCCCAAAGTCCACCAGCCGCTCCTGGGGCCACGCCTGCACTATCAGGGGCTCCCCGACCCGCGGAGACGTGCGGAACGGGTGGGATAGTAAATTTCCACTCAGCGAAGCCGGCCTTTGCTGGAGACGCCATAAACCGCCCGCCGCTGCCCCTGATCATTGTTAATAGGGGGCAATTATGAGCTGCCGTTTACCCAGGCCGTTCTGTCTTCCAAGGAAATCTGAAAGAAATTCTCGAGAAGCGGTTGGTCCAACCCCGTGTTCTAAGGACCCACACTTCCTGCTCATCCAGCTCATGAAGCTGCTCAGACTGTTCATGTTTTGAGCAACTTCTGTTGCAATAAATAGAAAAGTCGCAGATGTTCTCAAATCTTAGGTCACAGAATCAGCGGGTCTGGGAGGAGTTGGGAACCCTGCCAGGCGCTCAGGTAATTCTGAGGCAGGTGAAGTATGGGAGCAATCATCTCAGGTAAAAAATGTAGTTTAACTCTAACCCTGCTGTTTGGTTTCTGTACTTCTTTTCTTGCTAAAATAATAGAAAAGTTATTTTAATTTTCTGAATTATATAAATCACCCCATTCGATTGAATACCCTATTGATTGTAACGTGAATATCCCATGGGTTGTGGTCACACTGGTCTTAGCAAGCACATTGTCCTTCACCCGGGAAGGACAGCACAGTTATCCCGAGGTCAGAGGCTCCAGTTCACGTGTCCCTGTAGACTCAGTGATCCGGAGACCCCAAAACTGTAATTGAGACAACGTGCTAAGTCTGCTTCTGTAAACTGCTTTTTTGCAAACCAGGTTCCTCGTTCCAAACCCTGCGATGTAATCAATACCTTTGTGATCTTTGCCTATAAATCTGGTGCTGGGGCGGGGGAGGGCACGATGAGATTTGCGAGATGCCCCTCATAGTCCCAGATTTGCAATAAATGTGACTCTTTAATTTGACTTCTTGAGGCGTCCTTGTGTGATTCACAGGGTACATTACAACAGAGGCAGGTCGCTGCCCTGCCTGGGTGCAGGGCCATCCCCTCCCCACGGCGATGCCCTGGGCTGAGCCACACCTGGTGGAGGGACACCTGGGGTTAGGCTAACAGTTCCAGCCCCTCCTCCAAGATCTTTCCCGGGTGAGGGCCAGAGGTAAAGGTGCTGTGACCTTGGGAAGGTCCCCGCTTGCTCAGTGAGGAATTCAAAGGCAGGATAAGGGGCTGTAAGCCACGGGGAGAACGTCTGATTAGAGCCCGTTTCTCAGGCCCCTCCTGTCCCAGAACCTCGCGCCCTGGGCCTCCGCCAGCACCCCCACCCTAGAATCGCCCCAAAGGTCAAAGTGCAGGAAGCTGGGCCACAGGCTGCTTCCCGCGGGCGGGCGGGCGGGCGGGCGGGCGGGCTACTCCTGAGGACCCAGGCTGCCGCAGACATCCCGACAGCCGCCCACGGTCCACTCATTTTCCAAAGGCCACTTCCTGCAACGCACCCCGTCCCCCCTCCCCCCGACCCGGACCCCCTGGCCCCACACCCCCAGCCCCTGATCCCGGACCCCAACCCCCGTGGTAAAGGGCGCTGGACAGTCTGCTCAGAAGCCCCCGCTCTCCTGGGCTGACATTTCAGCAACAGGAACAAGCACAGACCAGCACAGAGTGAGGAGGTTGGTAAGAGAAGGGCCCAAGGCTCCAGGGGGAGGAGCCTGGGGGAGGCGTGGCCAGGCTCCTCCCTGGTGGTGGTCCTCCTGCCCATGGTGGAAGAGGAGGAAGCTGCCCCTTGCCCTCTCTCAGCTCTCCCCTGTCTGTCCTCTCACATCCAGGACCCTGGCACCTGCTTGGCGTCGCCTGAGGCCCGCTCACCTCCTAGTGGCCACACCTCCGCCTCCTCCTGGCCACAGGGTTCCCTGGAGCTCTGCTCCCCCAGCCCAGCCAGGCCCGGGGTGGGGAGGAGGTTAGGAATGACCCGGAGGGGAGGGCTCAGCCCAGCTGCGTGGGGGGCGGGGGAGGGGCACCCCCGAAGGAGGAGACCCTGAGCCGGCAGGTGCACCTGGACCGGAGGAGCCTGCAAAAGGCGAAGGCTCCCGTGAGCCCCGGAGGGAGGTGGTGGATCGATGAGGAGAGGCAGCCCCTCGATCCTGTTGGGGCCTGAGGGTTGTCACCAGGACAGGGCACTGCCCGCCCCCCGAGGTGGTCCCTGGAGGGCCCCACAGAGTCCACCCCCCCCCCCCCGCCCACCACGCAGCTCCCGGGCCTGTGACTCCGAAACAGATTTCCCCCCCGGCCCGGGGGGCTCCGTGGTTGAGCGACGACCCAGGAACCAGGAGGTCACGGTTTGCTCCCGGTCAGGGCACAGCCTGGGTTGCAGGCTCGACCCCCAGGGTAGGGCGTGCAGGAGACAGCCAATCCAGGATTCTCTCTCATCGATGTCTGTCCCTCCCTCTCCCTTCCTCTCTGACATCAATAAAGAAACACTTTCAAGAAAAGAATCTGAACGGCTCTTCTTGTGACGCCACTGCATTCGCAGGGCTCCCCGCCCTCGCTGTCTGTGGTCCTTGGCAGGCAGGACACTGAGTCCCTGCACTCCAGAGGCCAACGCTCTATCCACTGAGCAACACCAGCCAGGACCAACAACACTTATTTCAAAACAGGCATCGCTCTCCGAGCCCGCACCCCGACCATCCTCTCAGACGCCAGCGGCAGAGGGTGAGACCCCAGGTGGAGGGGAGACACCATGTGGAGGGGAGATGCTGTGGGGGAGGAGGGGGCCCTCAGCTCCAGCCTGCCTGTCAAGCACACCACCCAAATGGCGGAGTGGGGTCCCCCAGCCTGCTCCCCAGGGCCCCGGGCAGTCCTGCCCGCTGACCGCCCTGTGGCCACAGTGGAGCCTACCTGCCCAACTGCACAAGCCACCTGACGCCGCGTCTGCCTCACCTGTCACACGTCACAGGAGCCTGGAACCTGGGCCGGCCGCTTCGCCCATCTGTCCCCCAACCCCCGTCTCCCCTGTCCCCCCCCCCACCGGCTACCCCCACCCTGCACAACCTCAGGAAGGCCCTGGCCGCAGTGGCACTTGCCCACGTGGGCCCAGCACGCCCAGGCCATCAGAGTGCCACGCCCACGGCTCAGACCTCCTGGGGTGGCGGCCGCCCCCACGCAGGAGCCTGTGGCAGGAGCAAGATGCGTGTTTCTGGCGTCGGTTACTTCATGCGTCAGAGGATAAACCCGGCACCCACCTCGGCGGATCTGAATGGAACGGCGTCTGCCACCTGGCGGCTCCCGGCAGATGCAGCCGCTGGACTGTCCTCAGAGCCCAGCACAGGGGCAGGCTCATGGCAACCGCACGGTGAACCCTCCGACGCCAGGCGAGGGGCCATCCCTGTGATCCCCGTTCTAACAAGGGGAAGCTGAGGCTCCAGGACCTTCGTGTAACGTCGACGATGCTGGGTGTTTATTGCTCACCAGGTGCCACGCATTGACCCCTTCAATCCCCAGCAGCCGCGGGGTGGGGTGGGGGAGGGGCAGTGCTGAGATTATCCCCTGTTACAGGTGGGAAAGGCCGCACAGCCAGCAACATGCAGGCAGCAGAGTTGGACTCAAGTCCATCCTGCTCCTAACCCATGCTCCTAAAGGAGGAGGAGGGGGAGGAGGGGGAGCAGGGGGAGGGGGAGAGGGGGAGGGGAAAGAGAAGGGGGAAGGGGGTCAGCGATGCAGGCTGGGCTCTGCCAGGCGGTCCTCCTGGTTTCTGCGGGGCGCCCGGGGGCTGCAGTCAGCTCCTTATGGGGTTGACAGCGATCAGCTGGGGCTGATGGGAGTGCCGGGGCCAGGTGGCCCCCCAGCAGGCTGGCAGGCGTGTTCACAGGCCGTGGTCTGATCCGAGAGAGTAAATGGAAGTTTGCAAGGTGCCTTGAAGTCAAGACTGAACGGGCACGCACCACGGTGCCACAGCCTGGCAGTCAGAACACGACCAAGGCCAGTCCGGGGCAAGGGCGGCCAATGGGCTTCCGCTCCCTCTCTCTCTGTCTCTGTCCTTCTAGTTAATGTATTTTTTTTTTAAAAAATATTTTTACTGATTTCAGAGAGGAAGGGAGAGGGAAAGATATGCACATCAATGATGAGAGAGAATCACCAATCGGCTGCCTCCTGCACGCCCCACACTGGGGATGAGCCCACAACCAGGGCCTGTGCCCTGACGGGGAATTGAACCCTGACCTCCTGGTTCATAGGTTGACGCGCAGCCACTGAGCCACGCCGGCCGTAATGTATTGATTTGAGAGAGAGAGAGAGAGGAAGAGAAAGAGGGAGAGAGGAACATGGACCCATTGCTCCACCCATGAATGCTCTGATTGGTTAATTCCTGACCGGGAGGGACCACAGACCCCGGTGTAACGGGTGACACTCCAACCAACTGAGCCGCTGGCCACGTGGACGTCATGTCTTCGTGGGAGAAATGGCGTCACGCTGCCAAGGGGGTGGACACAGGGCGGCGGGTCAGGGTCCCGGTGACCAGTCGCTCAGAGCCTGGAGCTGGGCCGCGTCCGCCCAGAGGGGCCTCTTCTCCCCTGAAATCACAGACCCACCTGCCCTCGCGCGGAGGACGCAGGCAAAGCTGGGCTCCCGAGTCAGCTTCAGATGAAGCCTGTGGCTCATGCTGGCACCTGCTGCTCGGGGCTCCTTGGGCTCAGGGGCTGGGGAGGAGGGGCTGGGGAGGGGGCGTGCGCATTCCCAGGGCAGGATGGGAAACCGGGGTCCTGACCTCCTCACCCAGCAGCTCGGGCTGGCTTCTCTCCCGTTCAGGCAGATGCACTGCCTTTGGGAAGGCGCCCCGGGCCTTGTCTCCTCCCAGGTCCTGGGGCCACCCGTCCGTCCGTTCTTCCCTGGAGCCACATGCAGGCCGGCTGAGCCCTCGCCCCAGGCCCGTGGGGCCCAGGAGGGGGCGCCCGCCTTCAACCCCCCAGCCCCCCAGCCCCCCAGCCCTCCAGCCCCCAGCCTCCAGTCCCCCAACCCCCAGCCCCCCAGCCCCCCAGCCTCCCAGCCCCCAGCCCCCAGTCCCCCAGCCCCCAGCCTCCCAGCCCCCAGCCTCCCAGCCCCCCAGCCCCCAGCCCCTCAGCCCCCCCAGCCCCGAGCCCCCCAGTCCTCCAGCCCTCCAGCCCCCCAGCCCCCCGGCCCCAGGCTGGAGACAACGTGAGACCCAGAGGGGAAAGCGCCCTGGCCAGGCAGAGGCGCCCCTGTTGCTGTGATGTTGGCACATTTATGCTCAGAGGGGAGCGTCCATCCCCATGGGGTCCGGCCCACTCAGCAATTCCCAGGCTCCCCATGGCTGCTCCTGGGGGCGCGGCTCCTGGGGGGCGGGGAGACCCCTTGTGGACACTGTGTGGGGTGACAGGGCCGGCTGCTCTCCTCTCTTGGCCTCTGATTGCTTTTTATTTTGAAATTTTATCTTTTGGGTTTTTGCCTCCTTTTTCAATAGATTCTTATTGTTGATAGTCTTACTGATGTCTCCCAGCTCCCCTCCCCCTCTCCCCAGCCCCCTCCCCCGATGGCCGTGCCATGGCTCTGCCTATAGGCCTATGAGTTCTTTGGTTTATCTCTTCTTCTCCCCCCTCCCCACACACATCGAGGTGCCAGTCTGTTCCGTGCTGGTCCCGACCCCAGGAATGATGGTGACGCCCGCACGCTGGCCTTTCTCTCCCCATTTCCTACTTTGGGGAGAACGGGCACCCACCAGCACACCGTCTCCATCCCTCAGAAGGTTCTGGAAGCCCAGGAAGCCCTCCACCTCCCCCTTCCCCTCCCCCTCCTTCGCTCCATCTGCAGGGATCCAGGACTCAGGGGAGTCCCCACAGTGACCAGACCAACACTTGCTGTGAAAATGCCCTTTATTCAGCTTGTCCACGACCTGGCAGGGCAGCTGCAGCCTGAGCAGCGGTTTCTTGAAGGCCAGGAAGGAGGCCCCTGGGGAAGGCTGGCGGCGGGAGGTGTGGCTCACGGCTGCCCGAGGGTCCCGGACACGCGCCTGCCTGCCCCTCAGTCTGGCGCCCGGCCCGGTGTTAGGAAAACCGGCCCCTGACTTCCCTCCCCCAGCCCAGCCCCGCCCGGTGCCCGGCAGAGCAGGCGGAGACTGCGGGCACCCGTTGCTTCCTGTCCCCTCGGGTCCAGGCCCTGGGGTGGGAGCCCCCCCTGTGCATTCCGAGGTCACACTGCAGGGGCCGAGGCCGGGGGTGGGGGGGGGTGCTCCCGTGTGACCCCGCGAGGTGACAGCGCTGCGGGGGCTCCGGCTGTGGCCGCGGGTGGGGACGGAGAGGAGGTCGGTCAGGACGAGCCGGCGGACAGGAGGACACAGGTGGGGCGGTGGTCGCAGGGCAGGCGACGCCCTCAGAGCTGCTTGTCTGGTGGGAGGAAGAGGAGTGAGGGCGGGGAGTGCCCAGGGGGAACCTGAGGCCAGTGGGCAGGGCGGCCGAGGGCGGGCGGAGCGTCGCTGAGTCCTGTGGGCCCGGAGCCAGGGGAGGGTTTTGGGGTTCAACGTGGCTGGAGGCGCCCAGTGGACCGGGTGGGGGAGCGGGAACATTGCAGCCCAGTGGGGAAATGGGTGCATGGGTCCCAGGCCAGGGGAACCTGGGCCCAGCGACTGGGGCGCCCGTGGGAAGAGGGGGGAAGAGAGGAGCAAGCAGGGTCCCCATCACTCCCCTGCCCCTACCCCCTGCCCTGTGCTCACTGGCCGCAGGGTAAGCTTTCGGGGGGTAGGGGGGGCTTCAATCTGTCTTCCTTTTTCTTTTCATTATTTTTTAAAAACATGTTTTTATTGATTTCAGAGAGAAAGGGAGAGGAAGGGAGAGGGAGATAGAAACATCAGTGATGAGACAGAATCATGGACCGGCTGCCTCCTGCTCGCCCCCCACTGCGGACCGAGCCTGCAACCCAGGCCTGTGCCCTGACCGGGAATCGGACCCTGACCTCCTGGCTCACAGGTCCCCACTCAACCCCTGAGCCCCGCCGGCCGGGCTTGATCTGCGTTTAGTTCTCTGCCTCCTGGCGCCCGGGAGGCCTCCAGGAGGTGGGCGTGGAGAGAATGGATGAGGAAGGACAGAGCCTAGAACGGGCCGCACCGGGGACAGCCTGAGCCGGACACGAGGACAGAGAGCGCCAGCGGTGTGTGCCCTGCGCCCGAGGGGACACAGGCCGCTGACAGCTACGCTCCCCACACCCGCCCTCGCGGCCCCGATGGACCCCACCTCTTCCCCCGGGACTGCGGGGGGTTAAGGCGGACACGAGTGACCATGTGGTCATTGATGTGTTAATATCGGTGACGACAGTGATAGTAACAAAGCCACCACAACCCCCTCACAGTCCTGACAGGCGGGTGGGGGGCGAGCCGTTGTGTCTGACAGACGAGCAGTGAGGCTCGGGGGGTGAGAACCCAGAGGTGAGAGGTCAGGTGTGTCTGGGTCCCAGGTCCGGACCCTCTCGGCCGGGGCTGGGGGGCGTGCCGCCTGCAGGCCGCCTGAGGCCCGAGAATCACTGGCTCTGGCCCTGCCGGGGCCTCAGGGTGAGTTCACGAGAGGTTTGTCCAGATGGAGCCGCTCTTTGGCCCCGTCAGTGTGGCCACGAAGTTTCAGTCGCACGGCACGTGGTATTTTGTGGAAGAGCCACACTCAAGGGGCCACAGTTTGCTGACCACTGGGGTAGAGCATCCGCCTTCGGATTGAAGGGTCCTGGGTTTGATTCCAGTCAAGGGCACATGCTCAGGTTGCAGGCTCTTACTCAGTGTGGGGCGTGCAGGAGGCAGCCGGTCCATGATTCTCTCTCATCATTGATGTTTCTCTCTCTCCCACTCCCTTCCGCTTGAAATCAATAAAAATGTATCTTTTAAAAAACTTCCAAATGGCCCTTGGCAGAATGAAGGGTCCCCCCAACCCCAGCCCACAGCTTAGGCCAGACCCCACATGAGTCCCTCGTAGAACAGGGGCCCTGTGAGGAAGGCGGCCGAAGGGCTAGTTGCACTCTGCACCGCCCGGCAGCCCGCTGCCCGATACGCAGTCCATGCCCACCACACAGTGCAGTCTGACCCCAACAGAAACGTCCACGACCTCCCGCATCCCCCGGATCACGGCTGAGCCCTGGCGGGTGGCAGGGGGCGGGGGGCGCGGGTCAAGGGCGACCACCTACCCAGGCTCCTCCTCTCCCGGGCTATGGCGCCTGCAGCCGGATGGGGCCCAGGACCACGTCCACCTTGTCCTGGTAGGAGCCCAGGTCCCGCTTGGGCCTGGGCTGGCAGCCACCGCGGCAGCGGGAGGCGGGGTCGTGGGCCCTGCACACGAGCACCTTGCAGTGCAGGTACACGGCGGGGAGGCGGTGCAGGAAGTGGAAGGAGCGGAACTTGAAGCGGGCGAGGCCGGGTGCCGGGGCGGGGAGGGCCTGGTAGGTGTCGTCCCTCACGCACCTGCAAGGAGAGAGCAGAGCGGCGCCATCAGCGCCAGGGCCTCAGCCGCCCCGACCGGGATCCACTGGGCGTGGGACCCATGTCTCCTGCCGCACCCCCTCAACTCCTCAACCCCCCTTCCTGCCCCCCCTCCCACACATCTGCCCTGGAGCGTGGTTGGAACCAGGACTGTGAGAACGTCCATTCTCAGCTGATTTGGGGCGACATTGGATGCCCTTGGCCAGGCCCACTGAGAACCCCCATTCCCGCTGCGCATTCTCTCTGCCCAAACCCCACCTACGCTCTCACTCATCCCCCAGCAGCCTCTGATGTGGGCGTCCCCCTGCTCACTTGGTGGGTGGAGACACGGGCTCAGGAAGCCACTGCCCCCAGAAGGTGCAGCTGGCATCTGGCATCTCATCTCCATCTGCTCCCAAATGAAAGCTTTCCCACCACACCCACGTCCTTGATGCCAGGGCTTGCCCGGAGCTCCTCACTGGGCCTCATCCCATTGACTGGCCACTGGCTTGGTGGCCACCAGGGAGCCATTCCGCACGTCAGGCGCCCCCTCCCTGGGCGTTAACCAGAGGGGCACCCAGACGGGCTCAGCTGAGCTCCCAGGACCCAAGGCCTTGGCTTGCTTGGTGGGACACGCTTACCCGCTCCGGATGAGGTCGTAGGTCACAGAGGGCACATCCTTGGAGGACGGCGACGCCACGCAGGTGTCCACGAACAGAGCCATGGAGGCGTCGGCGCGGCGGATGTTGGCCTGAACATACAGGTCCTGGTTCAGGCGCACGTAGTAGGGGTGCGTGGTCACGGGGTATGCGAACGAGGACGACGTGTAGAAGGACATGTTGACGGCGAAGTTGCCGTACTGCACTTCCTCGACCGCGGCGTTGTCGCTGGCCACGTACAGGAGGTCCACCCAGGTGTCCCGCAGCATCCGGCAGCTCACGTGGAGGTGCAGGCTCGGCCGCCTCTGGATGAGGCCGCCCGCGACGGGGACGACTGCTTGGAGGGTGTTGGAGTAGGTGATGGTGTCGTTATCCAGCTGGAGGGGGAGGGAGAGGGCGTCAGGCACACGGCCCTGAGAGGGGATCTCACTGCTGGTCTTGTTAGAGTCAGAAGTGACTCAACGCCCTTCACAACCCTCCCAGGCCCGGCCGGCGTGGCTTCAGGCCCCACGAAGCTCTGGCGGCGGCCGTGGCTGCGAAGATGGACGTGCTGGGCAGCCTGCCGGGCGCCCTTCGCCTGGACGGTGGGGAGACCGCCTGCCGCCGCCTCCCTGTGGTTGGAAGTGGGAGGGACACGGATGCCTTCACACCAATCACGTTCCGCTTCTACAGACACAATCCGTCCCCTGGGCCCCAGAATCCAGGCCACGCCGGGACGTCGCCCGGAGGAAGCGGGCTCGGGGAGGGCGGGAAGGCCGCTCACCTGCTGGGTGGTGCCGCAGCCCGCGTAGGGGATGGTGAAGGTCACCTGGCTCGCCGTGACCTGGGCCTTACACTGCTGCACGTCCTGCCAGTGGGGGATGACCAGGTCGCTGGCCGAGTAGCCCAGGGACTGCAGGTAGCTCCTGCTCACGTTGGCCTGCATCCGGTCCGGCAGGCAGAGCAGCTCTGGGGGCCGAGGGCGGCCGGGTCAGTGCGCGCCCCAAACCCACTGGGGGCTCCCCCCACCCCTGCCCCATGCACATGATCGAGGGGCTGACAAAGGTGGTCCACATTACGGTATTTTCACACAGCCCCCCACACCCAGGTGCCCTACGCACAGGAATGGAGAAATGGAGACCGGCCCTGGCCGGTGTTGTCCAGGGGGTAGAGCGTCAGCCCATGGACTGAGAGTTACTGGTTGGAATCCAGTCTAGGGCACGTTCCTCAGTGGCAGGCTTGATCCCCGGCCTCAAGGAGGCAACCAGTCCATGTGTCTCTCTCACATGGATGTTTCTCTCTCTGTCTCTCCCCCTCCCGTCCACTCTCTAAAAATCAAGGGGAAAGTGTCCTCAGAGGAGGATAATGAAAACAAACAAGAGAAATGGAGGCCGGATGTGGAAGGAGGAGCTGTCCTGCCAGGTCACCGCGAGCCGCAGAGTAAAGTGACGCTCGGGTGGAATCGTGGGGACGCGGTGAAATAGGCTCCGTGGGCTGTGGAGCCGGCAGGGCTGAGAGTCCCGCGGAACAAGGGCTGGGACAGCACCTGCACGCCGGCCACAGTCCGTCCGTCCGGCCGGCCGGCCCCTGCACAGCTCCACTCCTGGCCACTAGCCTCTGCTGGGCCTGGAGCAGCAACCAGGGCCTCCAGGCGGCAGCCACACGTGCCAGGTCTCAGGACACAGTCACGGTGCCCCTCACTCTGCTGGTCACAGGCCTCCCACCAGGGCCACTTCCGCCCTGGGCATGGCGTCCACCGGTCTCTTCCGGCAGCAGATCCGGAACGTGGACCTGCCGGCGGCTCTTGTCTGCTGTCCCGCCAGTCTGGATGCCGGGGGGGGGGGGGGGGGCAGGCGCCCCGCCCTGAGAGCCTGGGACTTACTGGTGCTGTGGTTGGAGGGACGGGAGTAGTATTCGGCCTGGAACCCACTGCGGGTGACGCTGCCGTCGCTGACGAAGCGGATGGACATGAAGTTGGAGGACGACGTGAAGGAGTCCCTTGAGCCGTGGCAGACCCGGGCGATGAGCGGGGAGCTGAGGGCGGGGCCGTCGAACACCTGGATGTAGTCGTAGTTACAGTTGCTCTCCAGCCTGCGGACATGGGGCACGGGTATGGGCTCCACTTAACAAAAGGCTTTGCTGTTGTTTTGTTATCCTCCCCGAGGGCATTTTCCCATTGATTTTTAGAGGGAGAGTGGGGTAGGGGTGGGGGAGACAGAGAGAGAGAGACATCGATGTGATAGAGACAGAGATAGGTTGCCTTCCACACGCGCCCCGACTGGGGCCAGGGACGGAGCCTGCAACTCAGGCAGGTGCCCTTGACCGGGAATCGAACCTGCGCCCCTTCAGTCTGAGGGCTGACGCTCTACCCACTGAGCCAACCAGGCCAGGGCTTTACCCCTCTATTTTTCTAAAATATATTTTTATTGATTTCAGAGAGGAAGAGACAGGGGGAGAGAGATAGACACACATCAATGATGAGAATCGTGGATCAGCTGCCTCTGGCATGCCCCCGACTGGGGATGGAGCCCACAACCAGGTGTGTGCCCGGGCTGGGACTCCAGCCCTGACCTCCTGGGTCAGAGGTGGACACTCCATCCCTGAGCCACGCCAGCCGGCTCATCCCTCTCTTTGGACTAAGGCTCGGGAAAGTCCAGTGACGTCCTGTGGCCACACTGGGCAGTAGGGACCACACAGGCCGGAGCCAAGGCCCTGTGCTGGCCCCACTGCCGCGGCTGCCCCTGTGCTGGGTCGAAAACCGCACCCACGGGCAGAATGCCAACGGGCAGCCTCTCTCCCAGGGCACCTGCTCCACTCCCTCCCTTCGCCACGTCCCCCATGTCCCCCGAGGCCCCGCGGCCGCCTGCACCCCACTCACTGCACGTCTCGGAAGACGACGGTCACACGGTGGTTGTTCTGGACCTCGATGTCCCACACGCAGCGGGCGTTGTTGGGGTAGCTCCCGGGGTAGGACGGGCTGGAGAAGCGCCCCGAGGGCCGGGACAGGAAGCCCCCACAGGCCCCCGCGGCTGCCGGGACAGATGAGATGCTGGTGACCCAGAGCACACGGCGCATCACCCGGGCGGGGGGAGTTTTACTTATTTATTATTTTTTAAATCCATTTTTACTGATTTTGAGAAAAAGGGAGAGGGAGTGAGAGATAGAAGCATCCATGATGAGAGAGAATCATGGATCGGCTGCCTCCTGCACACCCCACACTGGGGATGGAGCCCGCAACCTGGGCCTGTGCCCTGACCGGGAATCAAACCCGGACCTCCTGCTTCATAGTTCGACACTAATCACTGAACAACGCTGGCCGGGAAAGAGAGGGGGATTTGTAAACGATTCCCAAGACAGAAACCCTACGGAGGTGGCCCCAGAGTAGCCTGACCCTGAGGCCGAGGGACACGCAGGGAAGCCACCGCCTCACCATTCCCACCATTGCTCCCAGCCTCACTGACGGTCACCAAGGGCAGGGAGCTCAGGGCTTACCAGTTGGCCTGGGGCTGGCGACGGGAGGCTCTGGGGACAGAGAGGAAAGATCATGGTCAGTTTCCTGCCATCCTTGGCTCAGCCGCTGAGCGAGCGCATGCTCGCTCCGTGCCAGCCATGTGCCACCCGGGGCCACAGCGAGACGCTGGACACAGGCCACGCCCGCCGGAGCTCCCAGCCTGAAGGTGGTGGGAGCGGCCGGGGAGAGCTCAATGGGGGGAAAGGAGACACATGTAATACTTTCAACAATAAAGAATTTAAATACAAACGCACACACACACAAACCAGCAGCTACCCAGCTGGCAGGGGCAATGTGGGGAGTGAGTGTGCGCGAGCAGGATGCTGGCTGTGTGCACGCAGGCGGGTGAGGGTGCAAGGGGCGGGCTGGGGAGGGTGTGTGTCCAGGTGGAGAGGGGGGCGCACATGCGGGCACCTCCGCCATGCACAGGCGCATCGGGCCCATAAGCCGCCGCCCTGTGCGTGAGGCGGAAGAGCAGGGGCGGTGGGTGATGGGTGCCACCAGCCTGGGAAGAAGATGAAGAGACTGACGCTGTTCCTGGAATGGTTGAAAGTCCATGGCCCAGAGTGTGACAGAAGAGAGTCAAGTCTTGTCCTTATTGCAGGACTTATCAGAGCCTTGACCATCCAGGTCACAGTCCATGGCCAGGGAGCCCCTGGGAGCACTGCAACCATAATTGGCACCGAGTGTTTCCATCAGGACACAGAGAGCAGTCAGGGGTTGTGCTCTCGGGTGAAGGAACTCGTTACCAGACGAGCATCTGTAGGGGTTCTACTCGGCCATGTTTCTACAATGGTCACCTTTCGCCACGGGTTGACCTGGATGGTTATTTGCACCTGAAATGCCAGGACCATCCTCTCCCACCACAGCCTCTCCGTGAGCCCCGGAAGTGGCAGGGGCAGGGCTCAGAGGGGCTCCCAGGCTGAGCCTAAGGACAGCAGTGTCCTGTGCCCTAGCACATCACAGTGGGAACCAGGATCATCAGAGAGAAAAGCTACCCCAGAGCCCACCCTTCTCTTCCTGCAAACACAGAGCAGGGGCTCCACCGGAAGCCTGGGCCCCGGGACTCACCTGGGGTGGTCACGACGATGGGCGAAGCTGCGAGAAAGAGAAGCATCAGGGTCAGTCCTGGGCCCACAGTGTGTGGGAAGGAGACCCTCAGGATGCGGACAGAGGAGCTTCTGTGTGTCCCTCCCACCCCCGTGTCCTCAGAATTGCTCTGGGGAGCGGCCCACGGGAGCTGCCTAGTAAGTATAGGGGCTCTTCTCTAAAAAAGGTGTTGGGGTTTATCTGAGGGCCAGGCTGGGCCATGCAACAGCCACTCCCAAAATTCCAGGAACCCAGCAGCTGCTGGCGATGCGAGCTTGAAACTGAAACGGCCCGTCTACTGCTGGGCTGACGTGAGAGGAACCCTGGAACCAGGGTGCCACACTAACAGGGAGGCCCCGAGACGGGACGCACCTGAGCAGATGACGCCGGCATCCTCATGGTGCCCACAGTTGTGTGAGTTCCAGCCCCTGTGCGGGCAGCTCCACAGGAAGGACTCGTGCCCCGAGCAGCCCACGTCGTCCAGCACGATCGGGCCTGAGCCCTGTCCGAACCGGGCACTTCCTGGGGCCGACCTGGCCCAGCCACAGCCCAGCTGCCTGCACACCACGTTGGCGTCGTTGGTGTCCCACCCGTCGTCACACACGGTGCCCCAGGAGCCTCGGTAGAGGACCTCCACGCGGCCCTGACACCGGTCACCGCCGTTCACCAGCCTCAGGGCCAAACCAGCATCGGTGACGAAACCTAGAGGATGGCACAAGGACACCTCCTCCATGTCTGTGCTGAGCTCCAGGCTTGAGGCAGGCTCTTGACTCAGGGGACCCTCATAGCCACACCCCAGGGCAGGCGGTCAGCAGTGGACAGGCCAGGGATTCATCTACATTACAGAGAAACGAGCCGGGACATCCTGTCCTGCCAATTCTAAGGGTGCTCCTAGGTAGGAAGCCCCAGGATTGCCCATGGGATGAGCTGGACTGCCCCCCGTATCAGGTCCACCCAGGGTGCAGATTCAAGGCTCCGAGGACAGGTCAAGACCAGGGACACCTTGGCCACTTATTTCTTCTCCATGGTCTTGCCTAACTGAGGCAAAGCTCTCAGAGGGGATGGGACCTCTATCAGACATGAGAGGACAGACACTCAACCCCCTGAGGCTGAGCTGGCACAGGGCTCTCAGCAGGTCCCAGGAGGCTTCCAGGGCTGACCCTGAGCAACTGAGGAGGGCCTTGGCTGAGCCACCTCCCAGAAGCCCAATGGAGACAAGTCATTAGCCAATCATGTCAGGCAAGGACATGGTAGAGACTCTACTCTGGCCCCACCCCTCTAGGGGACAAGGATGAGGATGGCCCATGTGGTGGGTCTTCCCTTCACGTTCCATCCCAGGCGTGATTCAGAGGCAGAGAGGGGCCCTGGGAGGGTGAAGGGTCCTGTACCATTTGTTGTTTGAGTAGAGGCAGTTGTGGATGGAGTTGTCCATGTGTCTGGAAGGGACAACAGAGAGAAAAGCCGTGGTGAGGTCTCAGGAAATGAGTCCTTCCCAAAAGGGCGGGTCAGTCAGCGTGACTTTCCCATGGGCCTCCTGCACGTGCTCCCTGCCTGTCCACAAGCCTCCAGCTCGGCTGGGTCATCGGGGTCGAAGGCCTGGGAGAGACCAGCTGCATCCCTCCACGTCTCTGACCGCCATGTGCCTCTCCATCAGAAGACCTTTCCCATCTCTACCCCTTGAGCCAGGCACTCACTGGAGGCTTGAGGTGTTGGCCTGACTCTGAAGCTTGGGTAGAAAGAATCAGGGCCTGGTGTGTGAACCTGGAGGCAATCACTGGTCCTGGTACTCAGAGGACCCTCATCACATGTTCACTGCCATCCCCGGGCACTGTCTCTGCCCCCTTGGGATGTGGGTATGACCATGCTAGCCTTCAGGGAGTGGCTGGTGTGAAAAGAGGAGAGATCGCAGAAGCCTGCTGTCCTGTCATCCGAAAGCCAGTGGGCATCAGTGTCCACTATCCCACAAAGCCCTCCTCAGCCAGGAGTCACAGGGCCACCTTCATGGAAGGGGAGGCACTTCTTGACCATCGGCCGCTCTCCTCCGGGACGGCCGCCAAGTATCTGAGGAGGACTCACAAGCAGGTAGTACAGACGGAGTCTTTGTAATCCCCCCACCCCCATAGTTAAGGAGACAGAGGGCAAAAGTGTTGTCCAGATGGGGTTCAAAGAGCCATGGGTCAGCTGGAGAGGGCCAACCGCCAGAGGTGGGCAGGAGAGAGGGACATCCCAGGAGAGGTGGCTGGGACTCACTTGGCCAGGGTGTGGAGGGCTGAGTACCTGTGGGAAGAAAGGAACAGTCAGACACCAAACTCCCAGGTGCCCGGTCCAGATCCCAGGTTGATGACCCTCAGCTTCTACACACGGAGCTGATGCCGTGCACATTGCCAAGCGGTGGGCACAGAGGTGCTGCCCCGCACCTCGCAGTCCTTCAAGAGCCACGCCCTCTGTCCCCTACCATCGCCTGTCTCCCTGAGCCTGAGGACTCCTGTCCAGTGTATGGAAGCCAGTGTCATGCCTGGGACGGGCCACCGGGGCCCTGGTGTTGACCCCACAGAATGAATGGGGAATGACTCGGGCAAATGGGGTCAATCAATGTGCACACTGATGTTTCAGGCTTGACACAATCTGAGATTGAGAGTTTACACCAATTTCTAGAGTTTTACATGGGGTCCTAATACCCCATCCCCAAGGCCCCCAAGGATTCCTTCCATTCATTGGCCACCTGCCATCTCCCTCTTCCCCCTACTCCCTCCCACTCTCTCTGTCGTTCACATAGGACCTCTGTGCTCTCAGGTTGTCACCTCTGCATCACGATCTTGGAGCTCCCAAGTGAAATGATCCTCACAGAGAGAAGGTGCTAACCACCCCCACACCCAGGGGGCAGCTGACCTGGAAGGAAGCCCCACACATCCTCAAGGTGGCAGTGAGCTGGCTCCGGGGCCACAGGGACACCTTCTGCATGTCTGTACTGAGGTCCAGGCCCGAGGCAGGTTCCAGACACAGGGCATCCCTCACATCCACGCCCCAGGCCAGGCGGTCAGCTTTGGACACGCTCAAGGATTCATCTCCTTCCCGGGGAAAGGAGCCCGGACATCCAGTCGTGCCCGCTCTAATGATGCTCCCACGTAGGGAGCCGCAGGATTGCCAAGGGAGGTGAGCAGGACTGCCCTCCATATCCACCAGGGCCATCCAGGGTAGAGTACCACGGCTCTTGGGACAGGCCAAGACCATGGCCTCCTTGTCCACTTATTCCTTCTCCATGGTCCTGCCTCACTTGAGACAAAGTCAGCGGAGGGGATGGGACCACGTCTGCCAGACAGGAGAGGACGGGCACTCTCATCAACTGAGGCTGAGCCTGCACATGGCTTTCAGCAGGTCCCAGGAGGCCTCCAGGGCTGACCACAGCAGCGGTATAGGGCCTTGGCTCAACCTCTTCCCAGAAGCTCTCTGGAGAAAAGTCAACAGCCAAACATGTCTAACAATGACCTGGCCAGAGATCCTCCTCTGGCCCGACAACCTACAGGGACAAGGATGGGGATGGCCCATGCGGAGCCTCTTCCTGTCACTTTCCATCCCAGGTGTGATTCAGACTCAGAGAGAGGACCTGGGAGGGTGGAGGATCCTGTACCTGTGTCTATTGTAGAAGAGTCACTTGTGGGAGCACCTGTCCATGGGTCTGGAAGGGACAACAGAGAGAAAAGCCATGGCGAGGCTTCAGGAAAGGAGTCCTTCCCAAAGGGGTGGGTCGGTCAGCATGAGTTCCCATGTGCCTCCTGCACGTGCTCCCTGCTTATCCAAAAGGCTCATGCTCAGCTGGGTCATCGGGGTCCAAAGCCTGGGAGAGACCAGCCGATTCCCTCCACGTCTCTGACCACCATGTTCCTCCTCATCGGAATAACTTTCCCATCTCTCCCCCTTGAGCCAAGCACTCACTGGTGGCTTGAGGTGTTGGCCTGACTCTGAAGATTTAATAGAAAGAGTCAGGGCCTGGTGACTGAACCTGGAGGCAATCAGTGGTCCCAGAGGACCCTCATCATAGGTACACTGCCATTCCCGGGCACTGTCTCTGCCCCCTTGGGATGCGGGTATGACCATGCTGGCCCTCAGAGTGCGGCAGGTAAGAGAGGAGGAGAGAACCCAGAAACCCGCTGTCCCGTCATCAGAAAGCCAATGGGCATCAGTGTCCACTATCCCACAAAGCCTTCCTCAGCCTAGAGTCACAGGTAACTTTCATGGAAGGGGAGGCACTTCTTGACCATTGGCCGCTCTCCCCCGGAAAGACCCACAAGTATCTGATGAGAACACAGATTGTTGATGGACAGAGCAAATCTCTGGAACCCCCATGCTCATAGTGAAGGAGACAGAGGGCAAAAATGTGATCCAGATGGGGTTCCAAGAGCCATGGGTCAGCGGCAGAGGGCCGACCGCCAGAGGTCGACAGGACAGAGGGACATCAAAGGAGAGATGGCTGGGACTCACCTGGCCAGGTTGTGGAGGCCTGAGTAGATGTAGGAAAAGAAAGGACAGTCATACACCAAGCTCCCAGGTGCCTGGCCCAGATCCCGGATTGATGACCCTCAGCTTCGACACACGGAGCTGATGCCGTACACGTGGCCTCGCGGTGGACGCAGAGGTGCTGACCTGATCGCGCAGTCCTTCCAAAGACACGCCCTCTGTCCCTTTGCCATGGCCTGCCTCCCAGAACCCGAGGACTTCCTGTCCAGGGTATGGCAGCCAGTGTCATGCCTGGGACAGGCCACCACGGGCTAGGTGTTAAGAATGAACGGGAAATGACCCCAACAAATGGGGTCAATAGATGTTCACACTGATGTTTCAGCCTTGACGCATTCTGATATTGAGAGTTTACACAAATTTCTAGAGTTTTCCATGGGGTCCTAACACCCTATCTCCAAGGACTCATAGGTTCCTTCCATTCATTGGCCACCTGCCATCTCCATCCTCCCCCGCACCCTCCCACTTTCTCTGTCCTTCACAAAGGACCTCTGTGCTCTCAGGTTGTCCCTTCAGCGTCACTGTTTTGGAGCCCACTAGAGACAAGACATCAGCCAACCATGTCTACCAAGGACTTCGTCAGAGACCCTCCCTGGCCTCATCACCCAAAGGGAAAAGGATGAGGATTGCCCATGCGGAGTCTCTTCCTGTCACGTTCCATCCCAGGCGTGATTCAGACTCAGAGAGAAGCCCTGAGAGGGTGGAGGGTCCTGTACCTGTTGCTGTTGGAGAAGAGAAACTTGTGGAAGCAGTTGTCCAAGAGCCTGGAAGGGACAAGAGAGAGAAAAGCCCTGGTGAGTCCTCAGGAAAGGAGTCCTTCCCAAAAAGGTGGGTCGCTCAGCGTGACTTTCCCATGTGCCTCCTGGACGAGCTCCCTGCCTGTTCACAAGCCTCCTGCTCGGCTGGGTCATCGGGGTCGAAGGCCTGGGAGACACCAGCCGCATCCCTCCACGCCTCTGACCGCAATGTTCCTCCCCATCAGAAGACCTTTCCCATCTCTCCCCCAGGAGCCAGGCAAACACTGGTGGCCTGAGGTGTTGGCCTGATTCTGAAGCTTGTATCCAAAGAGGCAGGGCCTGGGGTGTGAACCTGGATGAAATCACAGGTCTGGCACCCAGCGGACCCTAGTCACATGTTCCCTGCCATCCCCGGGCATTGTCTCTGCCCCCTTGGGATGAGGTTATGACAATGCAAGCCCTCTGAGTGCAGCAGGTGTGAGATCAGGGGAGAACCCAGAAGCGTGGTGTCCCGTCATCAGAAAGCGAATGGGCATCAGTGTCCACAATCCCACAAAGTCCTCATCAACCTGGAGCCACGGGGCCACCTTCATGGAAGGGGAGGCACTTCTTGATCATGGGCTGCCCTTCCCTGGGTGACCCCAAGTATCTGATGAGAACTCAGAAGGAAGATGAACAGACAGAGTCCTTGGTATCTCCCCACCCCCATACTTGAAGAGACAGAGGGAAAAAGTGTGGACCAGATGAGGTTCCAGGAGCCATGGGTTAGCTTAGAGGGCCGATCAACAGAGGTGGTTAGAACAGAGGGACAGCCCAGGAGACGTGGCTGGGACTCACCTGTCCAGGGTATGGAGGACTGAGTAGCTGTAGGAAAAAAAAGGACAGTCAGACACCAAGCTCCCAGGTGCCTGGTCCAGATCCCGGATTGTTGACCCTCAGCTTCTGCACATGGAGCTGACGCCATGCACATGGCCTCCCTGTGGACGCAGAGGTGCTGCCCGGGACCTCACAGGCCTTCCAAAGCCACGCCCTCTGTCCTTTTGCCATGGCCTGCCTCCCGGAACCCAAGGACGTCCTGTCCAGTGTATGGAAGCCAGTGTCATGCCTGGGACAGGCCACCAGGGCCCTGGTGTTGACCCCACAGAATGAACAGGGAACATCAGTTCACACTGATGTTTCAGCCTTGACGCATTCTGATATTGAGAGTTTACACAAAATTCTAGAGTTTTCTATTGGGTCCTAATACCCTATCCCCAAGGACCCATAGGTTCCTTCCATTCATTGGCCACCTGCCATCTCCCTCCTCTCCCTGCTCCCTCCCACTCTCTCTGTCCTTCACAAAGGACCTCTGTGCTCTCAGGTTGTCCCCTCAGCGTCACTGTTTTGGAGCCCATTGGAGACAAGACATCAGCCAACCATATCTACCAAGGACCTCGTCAGAGACCCTCCCTGGCCCCACCACCCGAAGAGACAAGGATGAGGATGGCCCTTGCGGAGCCTCTTCCTGTCACGTTCCATCCCAGGCGTGATTCAGACTCAGAGAGAAGCCCTGAGAGGGTGGAGGGTCCTGTACCTGTTGCTGTTGGAGAAGACAAACTTGTGGAAGCAGTTGTCGATGGGCCTGGAAGGGACAAGAGGGAGAAAAGCCATGGTGAGTCCTCAGGAAAGGAGTCCTTCCCAAAAAGGCGGGTGAGTAAGCGTGACTTTCCCATGTGCCTCCTGCACGTGCTCCCTGCCTGTCCACAAGCCTCCAGCTCGGCTGGGTCATCGGGGTCGAAGTCCTGGGAGAGACCAGCCGCAACCCTCCACGTCTCTGACCGCCATGTTCCTCACCATCAGAAGACCTTTCCCATCTCTCCCCCTTGAGCCAGGCACTCACTGGAGGCTTGAGGTGTTGGCCTGACTCTGAAGCTTGGATAGAAAGAGTCAGGGCCCGGTTATTGAACCAGGAGGCAAGCACAGGTCCTGGTACCCAGGGAACCCTCATCACATGTTCACCGCCCTAGCCGGGCACTGTCTCTGCCCCCTTGGGATGCGGTGACAATGCTGGCCCTCAGGGTGCGACAGGTGTGAGAGGAGGAGAGAACCCATAAAACTGCTGTCCCGTCATCAGAAAGCCGAGGGCATCAGTGTCCACTCTCCCACAAAGCCCTCCTCAGACTGGAGCCACGGGGCCACCTTCATGGAAGGGGAGGAACTTCTTGATCATGGGCCGCCCTTCCCTGGGTGACTCCAAGTATCTGATGAGAACTCACAAAGAGGATAGAGAGACAGAGCCTCTGGCATCCCCCTTCCCCTAATAGATAAAGAGACAGAGGGCCAAAGTGTGATCTAGATGGGGTTCAAAAACCCATGGGTCACCTGGAGAGGGCTGATACGCAGAGGGGAGCAGGAGAGAGGGACATAACAGAACATGTTGCTGGGACTCACCTGGCCAGGTTGTGGTGGAATGAGTATCTGTAAGAAAAGAACAGACAGTCAGACACCAAGTTCCCAAGTGCCTGGCGCAGATCCCGGATTGATGCCCCTCAGCTTCTACACAACTAGCTGATGCTGTGCCCATGGCTTCGCGGTGGAAGCAGAGGTGCTGACATGAAGCCCGCAGTCCTTCCAAACCCACGCCCTCTCTCTCCTTGCCATGGCCTGCCTCCCGGAACCCTAGTAGTTCCTGTCTAGTGTATGGAAGCCAGTGTGAGGCCTGGGACAGGCCACCAGGGCCCTGGTGTTGACCCCACAGAATGAACGGGCAATGACCCCCACAAATGGGGTCAATCAATGTTCACACTGATGTTTCAGCCTTTCGCATTCTGATATTGAGAGTTTACACAAATTTCTAGAGTTTTCCATGGGGTCCAAATACCCTATCCCCAAGGACCCATA
This sequence comes from Myotis nattereri, assembly GCF_964212035.1. Taxonomy (NCBI): domain Eukaryota; kingdom Metazoa; phylum Chordata; class Mammalia; order Chiroptera; family Vespertilionidae; genus Myotis; species Myotis nattereri. The sequence goes on from NC_138088.1 coordinate 60,844,937, forward strand.
GGTTCCTTCCATTCATTGGCCACCTGCCATCTCCCTCCTCTCCCTGCTCCCTCCCACTCTCTCTGTCCTTCACAAAGGACCTCTGTGCTCTCAGGTTGACCCCTCAGCGTCACTGTTTTGGAGCCCACTGGAGACAACACATCAGCCAACCATGTCTACCAAGGACCTCGTCAGAGACTCTCCCTGGCCCCACCACCCGAAGGGACAAGGATGAGGATGGCCCGTGCGGAGCCTCTTCCTGTCCCGTTCCATCCCAGGTGTGATTCAGACTCAGAGAGAAGCCCTGAGAGGGTGTACGGTCCTGTACCTGTTGCTGTTGGAGAAGAGAATCTTGTGGAAGCAGTTGTCCATGAGCCTGGAAGGGACAAGAGAGAGAAAAGCCACGGTGAGTCCTCAGGAAAGGAGTCCTTCCCAAAAAGGTGGGTCGCTCAGCGTGACTTTCCCGTGTGCCTCCAGCACGTGCTCCCTGCCTGTCCACAAGCCTCCTGCTCGCCTGGGTCATCGGGGTCGAAGGCCTGGGAGAGACCACCCGCATCCTCCACGCCCCTGACCGCCATGTTCCTCCCCATCAGAAGACCTTTCCCATTTCTCCCCCAGGAGCCAGGCAAACACTGGTGGCTTGAGGTGTTGTTCTGACTCTGAAGCTTGTATCCAAAGAGTCAGGGCCTGGTGTGTGAACTTGGATGAAATAATAGGTCTGGTACCCAGCGGACCATCATCACATGTTCACTGCCATCCCCGGGCACTGCCTCTACCACCTTGGGATGTGGGTATGACGATGCCAGCCCTTTGAGTGCAGCAGGTGTGAGAGGAGGGGAGAACCCAGAAGCCTGGTGTCCCGTCATCAGAGAGCGAATGGGCATCAGTGTCCATTATAACACAAAGCCCTCATCAACCTGGAGCCACGGGGCCACCTTCATGGAAGGGGAGGCACTTCTCGATCATGGGTCGCCCTTCCCTGGGTGACTCCAAGTATCTGATGAGAACTCAGAAGGAAGATGGACAGACAGAGTCCTTGGTATCTCCCAACCCCCATAGTTAAAGAGACAGAGGGAAAAAGTGTGGACCAGATGAGGTTCCAGGAGCCATGGGTCAGCTGTAGAGGGCCGATCAGCAGAGGTGGTTAGAACAGAGGGACAGCCCAGGAGACGTGGCTGGGACTCACCTGTCCAGGGTATGGAGGACTGAGTAGCTGTAGGAAAAAAAAGGACAGTCAGACACCAAGCTCCCACGTGCCTGGTCCAGATCCCGGATTGTTGACCCTCAGCTTCTGCACATGGAGCTGACGCCATGCACATGGCCTCCCTGTGGACGCAGAGGTGCTGCCCGGGACCTCACAGGCCTTCCAAAGCCACGCCCTCTGTCCTTTTGCCATGGCCTGCCTCCCGGAACCCAAGGACGTCCTGTCCAGTGTATGGAAGCCAGTGTCATGCCTGGGACAGGCCACCAGGGCCCTGGTGTTGACCCCACAGAATGAACAGGGAACATCAGTTCACACTGATGTTTCAGCCTTGACGCATTCTGATATTGAGAGTTTACACAAAATTCTAGAGTTTTCTATTGGGTCCTAATACCCTATCCCCAAGGACCCATAGGTTCCTTCCATTCATTGGCCACCTGCCATCTCCCTCCTCTCCCTGCTCCCTCCCACTCTCTCTGTCCTTCACAAAGGACCTCTGTGCTCTCAGGTTGTCCCCTCAGCGTCACTGTTTTGGAGCCCACTGGAGACAACACATCAGCCAACCATGTCTACCAAGGACCTCGTCAGAGACCCTCCCTGGCCCCACCACCCGAAGGGACAAGGATGAGGATTGCCCATGCGGAGTCTCTTCCTGTCACGTTCCATCCCAGGCGTGATTCAGACTCAGAGAGAAGCCCTGAGAGGGTGGAGGGTCCTGTACCTGTTGCTGTTGGAGAAGACAAACTTGTGGAAGCAGTTGTCGATGGGCCTGGAAGGGACAAGAGGGAGAAAAGCCATGGTGAGTCCTCAGGAAAGGAGTCCTTCCCAAAAAGGCGGGTGAGTAAGCGTGACTTTCCCATGTGCCTCCTGCACGTGCTCCCTGCCTGTCCACAAGCCTCCAGCTCGGCTGGGTCATCGGGGTCGAAGTCCTGGGAGAGACCAGCCGCATCCCTCCACGTCTCTGACCTCCATGTTCCTCACCATCAGAAGACCTTTCCCATCTCTCCCCCTTGAGCCAGGCACTCACTGGAGGCTTGAGGTGTTGGCCTGACTCTGAAGCTTGGATAGAAAGAGTCATGGCCCGGTTATTGAACCAGGAGGCAAGCACAGGTCCTGGTACCCAGGGAACCCTCATCACATGTTCACCGCCCTACCCGGGCACTGTCTCTGCCCCCTTGGGATGCGGTGACAATGATGGCCCTCAGGGTGCGACAGGTGTGAGAGGAGGAGAGAACCCAGAAAACTGCTGTCCCGTCATCAGAAAGCCGAGGGCATCAGTGTCCACTCTCCCACAAAGCCCTCCTCAGACTGGAGCCACGGGGCCACCTTCATGGAAGGGGAGGAACTTCTTGATCATGGGCCGCCCTTCCCTGGGTGACTCCAAGTATCTGATGAGAACTCACAAAGAGGATAGAGAGACAGAGCCTCTGGCATCCCCCTTCCACTAACAGATAAAGAGACAGAGGGCCAAAGTGTGATCTAGATGGGGTTCAAAAACCAATGGGTCAGCTGGAGAGGGCTGATACGCAGAGGGGGGCAGGAGAGAGGGACATAATAGAACATGTTGCTGGGACTCACCTGGCCAGGTTGTGGTGGATTGAGTATCTGTAAGAAAAGAACAGACAGTCAGACACCAAGTTCCCAAGTGCCTGGCGCAGATCCCGGATTGATGACCCTCAGCTTCTACACACGCAGCTGATGCTGTGCCCATGGCTTCGCGGTGGACGCAGAGGTGCTGACCTGAAGCCCACAGTCTTTCCAAACCCACGCCCTCTCTCTCCTTTCCATGGCCTGCCTCCTGGAACCCTAGTAGTTCCTGTCTAGTGTATGGAAGCCAGTGTCATGCCTGGGACAGGCCACCAGGGCCCTGGTGTTGACCTCACAGAATGAACGGGGAATGACCCCAACAAATGGGGTCAATCAATGTTCACACTGATGTTTCAGCCTTTCCCATTCTGATATTGAGAGTTTACACAAATTTCTAGAGTTTTCCATGGGGTCCAAATACCCTATCCCCAAGGACCCATAGGTTCCTTCCATTCATTGGCCACCTGCCATCTCCCTCCTCTCCCTGCTCCCTCCCACTCTCTCTGTCCTTCACAAAGGACCTCTGTGCTCTCAGGTTGACCCCTCAGCGTCACTGTTTTGGAGCCCACTGGAGACAGCACATCAGCCAACCATGTCTACCAAGGACCTCGTCAGAGACTCTCCCTGGCCCCACCACCCGAAGGGACAAGGATGAGGATGGCTCGTGCAGAGCCTCTTCCTGTCACGTTCCATCCCAGGTGTGATTCAGATTCAGAGAGAAGCCCTGAGAGGGTGTACGGTCCTGTACCTGTTGCTGTTGGAGAAGAGAATCTTGTGGAAGCAGTTGTCCATGAGCCTGGAAGGGACAAGAGAGAGAAAAGCCACGGTGAGTCCTCAGGAAAGGAGTCCTTACCAAAAAGGTGGGTCGCTCAGCGTGACTTTCCCGTGTGCCTCCAGCACGTGCTCCCTGCCTGTCCACAAGCCTCCTGCTCGCCTGGGTCATCGGGGTCGAAGGCCTGGGAGAGACCACCCGCATCCTCCACGTCCCTGACCGCCATGTTCCTCCCCATCAGAAGACCTTTCCCATTTCTCCCCCAGGAGCCAGGCAAACACTGGTGGCTTGAGGTGTTGTTCTGACTCTGAAGCTTGTATCCAAAGAGTCAGGGCCTGGTGTGTGAACTTGGATGAAATCATAGGTCTGGTACCCAGCGGACCATCATCACATGTTCACTGCCATCCCTGGGCACTGTCTCTACCACCTTGGGATGTGGATATGATGATGCCAGCCCTTTGAGTGCAGCAGGTGTGAGAGGAGGGGAGAACCCAGAAGCCTGGTGTCCCGTCATCAGAGAGCGAATGGGCATCAGTGTCCATTATAACACAAAGCCCTCATCAACCTGGAGCCACGGGGCCACCTTCATGGAAGGGGAGGCACTTCTCGATCATTGGTCGCCCTTCCCTGGGTGACTCCAAGTATCTGATGAGAACTCAGAAGGAAGATGGACAGACAGAGTCCTTGGTATCTCCCAACCCCCATAGTTAAAGAGACAGAGGGAAAAAGTGTGGACCAGATGAGGTTCCAGGAGCCATGGGTCAGTTGTAGAGGGCCGATCAGCAGAGGTGGTTAGAACAGAGGGACAGCCCAGGAGACGTGGCTGGGACTCACCTGTCCAGGGTATGGAGGACTGAGTAGCTGTAGGAAAAAAAAGGACAGTCAGACACCAAGCTCCCACGTGCCTGGTCCAGATCCCGGATTGTTGACCCTCAGCTTCTGCACATGGAGCTGACGCCATGCACATGGCCTCCCTGTGGACGCAGAGGTGCTGCCCGGGACCTCACAGGCCTTCCAAAGCCACGCCCTCTGTCCTTTTGCCATGGCCTGCCTCCCGGAACCCAAGGACGTCCTGTCCAGTGTATGGAAGCCAGTGTCATGCCTGGGACAGGCCACCAGGGCCTGGTGTTGACCCCACAGAATGAACAGGGAACATCAGTTCACACTGATGTTTCAGCCTTGACGCATTCTGATATTGAGAGTTTACACAAAATTCTAGAGTTTTCTATTGGGTCCTAATACCCTATCCCCAAGGACCCATAGGTTCCTTCCATTCATTGGCCACCTGCCATCTCCCTCCTCTCCCTGCTCCCTCCCACTCTCTCTGTCCTTCACAAAGGACCTCTGTGCTCTCAGGTTGTCCCCTCAGCGTCACTGTTTTGGAGCCCACTGGAGACAAGACATCAGCCAACCATATCTACCAAGGACCTCGTCAGAGACCCTCCCTGGCCCCACCACCCGAAGGGACAAGGATGAGGATGGCCCATGCGGAGTCTCTTCCTGTCACATTCCATCCAAGGAGTGATTCAGACTCAGAGAGAAGCCCTGAGAGGGTGGAGGGTCCTGTACCTGTTGCTGTTGGAGAAGACAAACTTGTGGAAGCAGTTGTCGATGGGCCTGGAAGGGACAAGAGGGAGAAAAGCCATGGTGAGTCCTCAGGAAAGGAGTCCTTCCCAAAAAGGCGGGTGAGTAAGCGTGACTTTCCCATGTGCCTCCTGCACGTGCTCCCTGCCTGTCCACAAGCCTCTAGCTCGGCTGGGTCATCGGGGTCGAAGGCCTGGGAGAGACCAGCCGCAACCCTCCACGTCTCTGACCGCCATGTTCCTCACCATCAGAAGACCTTTCCCATCTCTCCCCCTTGAGCCAGGCACTCACTGGAGGCTTGTGGTGTTGGCCTGACTCTGAAGCTTGGATAGAAAGAGTCAGGGCCCGGTTATTGAACCAGGAGGCAAGCACAGGTCCTGGTACCCAGGGAACCCTCATCACATGCCCACCGCCCTACCCGGGCACTGTTTCTGCCCCCGTGGGATGTGGGTATGACCATGCCAGCCCTCTGAGTGCAACAGGTGTGAGAGGAGGGGAGAACCCAGAAGCCTGCTGTCCCGTCATCAGAAAGCGAATGGACATCAGTGTCCACTATCCCACAAAGCCCTCATCAACCTGGAGCCACGGGGCCACCTTCATGGAAGGGGAGGCACTTCTTCATCATGGGCCGCCCTTCCCTGGGTGACTCCAAGTATCTGAGGAGAACTCACGAGGAGGATGGAGAGAAAGAGCCTCTGGCATCCCCCTTCCCCTAACAGATAAAGAGACAGAGGGCCAAAGTGTGATCTAGATGGGGTTCAAAAACCCATGGGTCAGCTGGAGAGGGCTGATACGCAGAAGGGGGCAGGAGAGAGGGACATAATAGAACATGTTGCTGGGACTCACCTGGCCAGGTTGTGGTGGAATGAGTATCTGTAAGGAAAGAACAGACAGTCAGACACCAAGTTCCCAAGTGCCTGGCGCAGATCCCGGATTGATGCCCCTAAGCTTCTACACAACTAGCTGATGCTGTGCCCATGGCTTCGCGGTGGAAGCAGAGGTGCTGACATGAAGCCCGCAGTCCTTCCAAACCCACGCCCTCTCTCTCCTTGCCATGGCCTGCCTCCCGGAACCCTAGTAGTTCCTGTCTAGTGTATGGAAGCCAGTGTGAGGCCTGGGACAGGCCACCAGGGCCCTGGTGTTGACCCCACAGAATGAACGGGGAATAACCCCAACAAATGGGGTCAATCAATGTTCACACTGATGTTTCAGCCTTGACGCATTCTGATATTGAGAGTTTACACAAATTTCTAGAGTTTTCCATGGGGTCCAAATACCCTATTCCCAAGGACCCATAGGTTCCTTCCATTCATTGGCCACCTGCCATCTCCCTCCTCTCCCTGCTCCCTCCCACTCTCTCTGTCCTTCACAAAGGACCTCTGTGCTCTCAGGTTGTCCCCTCAGCGTCACTGTTTTGGAGCCCACTGGAGACAACACATCAGCCAACCATGTCTACCAAGGACCTCGTCAGAGACCCTTCCTGGCCCCACCCCCCGAAGGGACAAGGATGAGGATGGCCCATGCGGAGTCTCTTCCTGTCACGTTCCATCCCAGGCGTGAATCAGACTCAGAGAGAAGCCCTGAGAGTGTGGAGGGTCCTGTACCTGTTGCTGTTGGAGAAGACAAACTTGGGGAAGCAGATGTCGATGGGCCTGGAAGGGACAAGAGGGAGAAAAGCCATGGTGAGTCCTCAGGAAAGGAGTCCTTCCCAAAAAGGCGGGTGAGTAAGCGTGACTTTCCCATGTGCCTCCTGCACGTGCTCCCTGCCTGTCCACAAGCCTCCAGCTCGGCTGGGTCATCGGGGTCGAAGTCCTGGGAGAGACCAGCCGCATCCCTCCACGTCTCTGACCGCCATGTTCCTCACCATCAGAAGACCTTTCCCATCTCTCCCCTTTGAGCCAGGCACTCAATGGAGGCTTGAGGTGTTGGCCTGACTCTGAAGCTTGGATAGAAAGAGTCAGGGCCCGGTTATTGAACCAGGAGACAAGCACAGGTCCTGGTACCCAGGGAACCCTCATCACATGTTCACCGCCCTCCCCGGGCACTGTCTCTGCCCCCTTGGGATGCGGTGACAATGCTGGCCCTCAGGGAGCGACAGGTGTGAGAGGAGGGGAGAACCCAGAAATCTGCTGTCCCGTCATCAGAAAGCCGAGGGCATCAGTGTCCAATCTCCCACAAAGCCCTCCTCAGACTGGAGCCACGGGGCCACTTTCATGGAAGTGGAGGAACTTCTTGATCATGGGCCGCCATTCCCTGGGTGACTCCAAGTATCTGATGAGAACTCACAAAGAGGATAGAGAGACAGAGCCTCTGGCATCCCCCTTCCTCTAATAGATAAAGAGACAGAGGGCCAAAGTGTGATCTAGATTGGGTTTAAAAACCCATGGGTCAGCTGGAGAGGGCTGATACGCAGAGGGGGGCAGGAGAGAGGGACATAATAGAACATGTTGCTGGGACTCACCTGGCCAGGTTGTGGTGGAATGAGTATCTGTAAGAAAAGAACAGACAGTCAGACACCAAGTTCCCAAGTGCCTGGCGCAGATCCCGGATTGATGACCCTCAGCTTCTACACACGTAGCTGATGCTGTGCCCATGGCTTCGCGGTGGACGCAGAGTTGCTGACCTGAAGCCCGCAGTCCTTCCAAACCCACGCCCTCTCTCTCCTTGCCATGGCCTGCCTCCTGGAACCCTAGTAGTTTCTGTGCAGTGTATGGAAGCCAGTGTCATGCCTGGGACAGGCCACCAGGGCCCTGGTGTTGACCCCACAGAATGAACGGGGAATGACCCCAACAAATGGGGTCAATCAATGTTCAAACTGATGTTTCAGCCTTGACGCATTCTGATATTGAGAGTTTACACAAATTTCTAGAGTTTTCCATGTGGTCCAAATACCCTATCCCCAAGGACCCATAGGTTCCTTCCATTCATTGGCCACCTGCCATCTCCCTCCTCTCCCTGCTCCCTCCCACTCTCTCTGTCCTTCACAAAGGACCTCTGTGCTCTCAGGTTGACCCCTCAGCGTCACTGTTTTGGAGCCCACTGGAGACAGCACATCAGCCAACCATGTCTACCAAGGACCTCGTCAGAGACTCTCCCTGGCCCCACCACCCGAAGGGACAAGGATGAGGATGGCTCGTGCAGAGCCTCTTCCTGTCACGTTCCATCCCAGGTGTGATTCAGATTCAGAGAGAAGCCCTGAGAGGGTGTACGGTCCTGTACCTGTTGCTGTTGGAGAAGAGAATCTTGTGGAAGCAGTTGTCCATGAGCCTGGAAGGGACAAGAGAGAGAAAAGCCACGGTGAGTCCTCAGGAAAGGAGTCCTTACCAAAAAGGTGGGTCGCTCAGCGTGACTTTCCCGTGTGCCTCCAGCACGTGCTCCCTGCCTGTCCACAAGCCTCCTGCTCGCCTGGGTCATCGGGGTCGAAGGCCTGGGAGAGACCACCCGCATCCTCCACGTCCCTGACCGCCATGTTCCTCCCCATCAGAAGACCTTTCCCATTTCTCCCCCAGGAGCCAGGCAAACACTGGTGGCTTGAGGTGTTGTTCTGACTCTGAAGCTTGTATCCAAAGAGTCAGGGCCTGGTGTGTGAACTTGGATGAAATCATAGGTCTGGTACCCAGCGGACCATCATCACATGTTCACTGCCATCCCTGGGCACTGTCTCTACCACCTTGGGATGTGGATATGATGATGCCAGCCCTTTGAGTGCAGCAGGTGTGAGAGGAGGGGAGAACCCAGAAGCCTGGTGTCCCGTCATCAGAGAGCGAATGGGCATCAGTGTCCATTATAACACAAAGCCCTCATCAACCTGGAGCCACGGGGCCACCTTCATGGAAGGGGAGGCACTTCTCGATCATTGGTCGCCCTTCCCTGGGTGACTCCAAGTATCTGATGAGAACTCAGAAGGAAGATGGACAGACAGAGTCCTTGGTATCTCCCAACCCCCATAGTTAAAGAGACAGAGGGAAAAAGTGTGGACCAGATGAGGTTCCAGGAGCCATGGGTCAGTTGTAGAGGGCCGATCAGCAGAGGTGGTTAGAACAGAGGGACAGCCCAGGAGACGTGGCTGGGACTCACCTGTCCAGGGTATGGAGGACTGAGTAGCTGTAGGAAAAAAAAGGACAGTCAGACACCAAGCTCCCACGTGCCTGGTCCAGATCCCGGATTGTTGACCCTCAGCTTCTGCACATGGAGCTGACGCCATGCACATGGCCTCCCTGTGGACGCAGAGGTGCTGCCCGGGACCTCACAGGCCTTCCAAAGCCACGCCCTCTGTCCTTTTGCCATGGCCTGCCTCCCGGAACCCAAGGACGTCCTGTCCAGTGTATGGAAGCCAGTGTCATGCCTGGGACAGGCCACCAGGGCCTGGTGTTGACCCCACAGAATGAACAGGGAACATCAGTTCACACTGATGTTTCAGCCTTGACGCATTCTGATATTGAGAGTTTACACAAAATTCTAGAGTTTTCTATTGGGTCCTAATACCCTATCCCCAAGGACCCATAGGTTCCTTCCATTCATTGGCCACCTGCCATCTCCCTCCTCTCCCTGCTCCCTCCCACTCTCTCTGTCCTTCACAAAGGACCTCTGTGCTCTCAGGTTGTCCCCTCAGCGTCACTGTTTTGGAGCCCACTGGAGACAAGACATCAGCCAACCATATCTACCAAGGACCTCGTCAGAGACCCTCCCTGGCCCCACCACCCGAAGGGACAAGGATGAGGATGGCCCATGCGGAGTCTCTTCCTGTCACATTCCATCCAAGGAGTGATTCAGACTCAGAGAGAAGCCCTGAGAGGGTGGAGGGTCCTGTACCTGTTGCTGTTGGAGAAGACAAACTTGTGGAAGCAGTTGTCGATGGGCCTGGAAGGGACAAGAGGGAGAAAAGCCATGGTGAGTCCTCAGGAAAGGAGTCCTTCCCAAAAAGGCGGGTGAGTAAGCGTGACTTTCCCATGTGCCTCCTGCACGTGCTCCCTGCCTGTCCACAAGCCTCTAGCTCGGCTGGGTCATCGGGGTCGAAGGCCTGGGAGAGACCAGCCGCAACCCTCCACGTCTCTGACCGCCATGTTCCTCACCATCAGAAGACCTTTCCCATCTCTCCCCCTTGAGCCAGGCACTCACTGGAGGCTTGTGGTGTTGGCCTGACTCTGAAGCTTGGATAGAAAGAGTCAGGGCCCGGTTATTGAACCAGGAGGCAAGCACAGGTCCTGGTACCCAGGGAACCCTCATCACATGCCCACCGCCCTACCCGGGCACTGTTTCTGCCCCCGTGGGATGTGGGTATGACCATGCCAGCCCTCTGAGTGCAACAGGTGTGAGAGGAGGGGAGAACCCAGAAGCCTGCTGTCCCGTCATCAGAAAGCGAATGGACATCAGTGTCCACTATCCCACAAAGCCCTCATCAACCTGGAGCCACGGGGCCACCTTCATGGAAGGGGAGGCACTTCTTCATCATGGGCCGCCCTTCCCTGGGTGACTCCAAGTATCTGAGGAGAACTCACGAGGAGGATGGAGAGAAAGAGCCTCTGGCATCCCCCTTCCCCTAACAGATAAAGAGACAGAGGGCCAAAGTGTGATCTAGATGGGGTTCAAAAACCCATGGGTCAGCTGGAGAGGGCTGATACGCAGAAGGGGGCAGGAGAGAGGGACATAATAGAACATGTTGCTGGGACTCACCTGGCCAGGTTGTGGTGGAATGAGTATCTGTAAGGAAAGAACAGACAGTCAGACACCAAGTTCCCAAGTGCCTGGCGCAGATCCCGGATTGATGCCCCTAAGCTTCTACACAACTAGCTGATGCTGTGCCCATGGCTTCGCGGTGGAAGCAGAGGTGCTGACATGAAGCCCGCAGTCCTTCCAAACCCACGCCCTCTCTCTCCTTGCCATGGCCTGCCTCCCGGAACCCTAGTAGTTCCTGTCTAGTGTATGGAAGCCAGTGTGAGGCCTGGGACAGGCCACCAGGGCCCTGGTGTTGACCCCACAGAATGAACGGGGAATAACCCCAACAAATGGGGTCAATCAATGTTCACACTGATGTTTCAGCCTTGACGCATTCTGATATTGAGAGTTTACACAAATTTCTAGAGTTTTCCATGGGGTCCAAATACCCTATTCCCAAGGACCCATAGGTTCCTTCCATTCATTGGCCACCTGCCATCTCCCTCCTCTCCCTGCTCCCTCCCACTCTCTCTGTCCTTCACAAAGGACCTCTGTGCTCTCAGGTTGTCCCCTCAGCGTCACTGTTTTGGAGCCCACTGGAGACAACACATCAGCCAACCATGTCTACCAAGGACCTCGTCAGAGACCCTTCCTGGCCCCACCCCCCGAAGGGACAAGGATGAGGATGGCCCATGCGGAGTCTCTTCCTGTCACGTTCCATCCCAGGCGTGAATCAGACTCAGAGAGAAGCCCTGAGAGTGTGGAGGGTCCTGTACCTGTTGCTGTTGGAGAAGACAAACTTGGGGAAGCAGATGTCGATGGGCCTGGAAGGGACAAGAGGGAGAAAAGCCATGGTGAGTCCTCAGGAAAGGAGTCCTTCCCAAAAAGGCGGGTGAGTAAGCGTGACTTTCCCATGTGCCTCCTGCACGTGCTCCCTGCCTGTCCACAAGCCTCCAGCTCGGCTGGGTCATCGGCGTCGAAGGCCTGGGAGAGACCAGCCGCATCCCTCCACGTCTCTGACCGCCATGTTCCTCACCATCAGAAGACCTTTCCCATCTCTCCCCTTTGAGCCAGGCACTCAATGGAGGCTTGAGGTGTTGGCCTGACTCTGAAGCTTGGATAGAAAGAGTCAGGGCCCGGTTATTGAACCAGGAGACAAGCACAGGTCCTGGTACCCAGGGAACCCTCATCACATGTTCACCGCCCTCCCCGGGCACTGTCTCTGCCCCCTTGGGATGCGGTGACAATGCTGGCCCTCAGGGTGCGACAGGTGTGAGAGGAGGGGAGAACCCAGAAATCTGCTGTCCCGTCATCAGAAAGCCGAGGGCATCAGTGTCCAATCTCCCACAAAGCCCTCCTCAGACTGGAGCCACGGGGCCACCTTCATGGAAGGGGAGGAACTTCTTGATCATGGGCCGCCATTCCCTGGGTGACTCCAAGTATCTGATGAGAACTCACAAAGAGGATAGAGAGACAGAGCCTCTGGCATCCCCCTTCCTCTAATAGATAAAGAGACAGAGGGCCAAAGTGTGATCTAGATTGGGTTTAAAAACCCATGGGTCAGCTGGAGAGGGCTGATACGCAGAGGGGGGCAGGAGAGAGGGACATAATAGAACATGTTGCTGGGACTCACCTGGCCAGGTTGTGGTGGAATGAGTATCTGTAAGAAAAGAACAGACAGTCAGACACCAAGTTCCCAAGTGCCTGGCGCAGATCCCGGATTGATGACCCTCAGCTTCTACACACGTAGCTGATGCTGTGCCCATGGCTTCGCGGTGGACGCAGAGTTGCTGACCTGAAGCCCGCAGTCCTTCCAAACCCACGCCCTCTCTCTCCTTGCCATGGCCTGCCTCCTGGAACCCTAGTAGTTTCTGTGCAGTGTATGGAAGCCAGTGTCATGCCTGGGACAGGCCACCAGGGCCCTGGTGTTGACCCCACAGAATGAACGGGGAATGACCCCAACAAATGGGGTCAATCAATGTTCAAACTGATGTTTCAGCCTTGACGCATTCTGATATTGAGAGTTTACACAAATTTCTAGAGTTTTCCATGTGGTCCAAATACCCTATCCCCAAGGACCCATAGGTTCCTTCCATTCATTGGCCACCTGCCATCTCCCTCCTCTCCCTGCTCCCTCCCACTCTCTCTGTCCTTCACAAAGGACCTCTGTGCTCTCAGGTTGACCCCTCAGCGTCACTGTTTTGGAGCCCACTGGAGACAACACATCAGCCAACCATGTCTACCAAGGACCTCGTCAGAGACTCTCCCTGGCCCCACCACCCGAAGGGACAAGGATGAGGATGGCCCGTGCGGAGCCTCTTCCTGTCCCGTTCCATCCCAGGTGTGATTCAGACTCAGAGAGAAGCCCTGAGAGGGTGTACGGTCCTGTACCTGTTGCTGTTGGAGAAGAGAATCTTGTGGAAGCAGTTGTCCATGAGCCTGGAAGGGACAAGAGAGAGAAAAGCCACGGTGAGTCCTCAGGAAAGGAGTCCTTCCCAAAAAGGTGGGTCGCTCAGCGTGACTTTCCCGTGTGCCTCCAGCACGTGCTCCCTGCCTGTCCACAAGCCTCCTGCTCGCCTGGGTCATCGGGGTCGAAGGCCTGGGAGAGACCACCCGCATCCTCCACGCCCCTGACCGCCATGTTCCTCCCCATCAGAAGACCTTTCCCATTTCTCCCACAGGAGCCAGGCAAACACTGGTGGCTTGAGGTGTTGTTCTGACTCTGAAGCTTGTATCCAAAGAGTCAGGGCCTGGTGTGTGAACTTGGATGAAATCATAGGTCTGGTACCCAGCGGACCATCATCACATGTTCACTGCCATCCCCGGGCACTGCCTCTACCACCTTGGGATGTGGGTATGACGATGCCAGCCCTTTGAGTGCAGCAGGTGTGAGAGGAGGGGAGAACCCAGAAGCCTGGTGTCCCGTCATCAGAGAGCGAATGGGCATCAGTGTCCATTATAACACAAAGCCCTCATCAACCTGGAGCCACGGGGCCACCTTCATGGAAGGGGAGGCACTTCTCGATCATGGGTCGCCCTTCCCTGGGTGACTCCAAGTATCTGATGAGAACTCAGAAGGAAGATGGACAGACAGAGTCCTTGGTATCTCCCAACCCCCATAGTTAAAGAGACAGAGGGAAAAAGTGTGGACCAGATGAGGTTCCAGGAGCCATGGGTCAGCTGTAGAGGGCCGATCAGCAGAGGTGGTTAGAACAGAGGGACAGCCCAGGAGACGTGGCTGGGACTCACCTGTCCAGGGTATGGAGGACTGAGTAGCTGTAGGAAAAAAAAGGACAGTCAGACACCAAGCTCCCACGTGCCTGGTCCAGATCCCGGATTGTTGACCCTCAGCTTCTGCACATGGAGCTGACGCCATGCACATGGCCTCCCTGTGGACGCAGAGGTGCTGCCCGGGACCTCACAGGCCTTCCAAAGCCACGCCCTCTGTCCTTTTGCCATGGCCTGCCTCCCGGAACCCAAGGACGTCCTGTCCAGTGTATGGAAGCCAGTGTCATGCCTGGGACAGGCCACCAGGGCCCTGGTGTTGACCCCACAGAATGAACAGGGAACATCAGTTCACACTGATGTTTCAGCCTTGACGCATTCTGATATTGAGAGTTTACACAAAATTCTAGAGTTTTCTATTGGGTCCTAATACCCTATCCCCAAGGACCCATAGGTTCCTTCCATTCATTGGCCACCTGCCATCTCCCTCCTCTCCCTGCTCCCTCCCACTCTCTCTGTCCTTCACAAAGGACCTCTGTGCTCTCAGGTTGTCCCCTCAGCGTCACTGTTTTGGAGCCCACTGGAGACAAGACATCAGCCAACCATATCTACCAAGGACCTCGTCAGAGACCCTCCCTGGCCCCACCACCCGAAGGGACAAGGATGAGGATGGCCCATGCGGAGTCTCTTCCTGTCACGTTCCATCCCAGGCGTGATTCAGACTCAGAGAGAAGCCCTGAGAGGGTGGAGGGTCCTGTACCTGTTGCTGTTGGAGAAGACAAACTTGTGGAAGCAGTTGTCGATGGGCCTGGAAGGGACAAGAGGGAGAAAAGCCATGGTGAGTCCTCAGGAAAGGAGTCCTTCCCAAAAAGGCGGGTGAGTAAGCGTGACTTTCCCATGTGCCTCCTGCACGTGCTCCCTGCCTGTCCACAAGCCTCCAGCTCGGCTGGGTCATCGGGGTCGAAGTCCTGGGAGAGACCAGCCGCATCCCTCCACGTCTCTGACCGCCATGTTCCTCACCATCAGAAGACCTTTCCCATCTCTCCCCCTTGAGCCAGGCACTCACTGGAGGCTTGAGGTGTTGGCCTGACTCTGAAGCTTGGATAGAAAGAGTCATGGCCCGGTTATTGAACCAGGAGGCAAGCACAGGTCCTGGTACCCAGGGAACCCTCATCACATGTTCACCGCCCTACCCGGGCACTGTCTCTGCCCCCTTGGGATGCGGTGACAATGATGGCCCTCAGGGTGCGACAGGTGTGAGAGGAGGAGAGAACCCAGAAAACTGCTGTCCCGTCATCAGAAAGCCGAGGGCATCAGTGTCCACTCTCCCACAAAGCCCTCCTCAGACTGGAGCCACGGGGCCACCTTCATGGAAGGGGAGGAACTTCTTGATCATGGGCCGCCCTTCCCTGGGTGACTCCAAGTATCTGATGAGAACTCACAAAGAGGATAGAGAGACAGAGCCTCTGGCATCCCCCTTCCACTAACAGATAAAGAGACAGAGGGCCAAAGTGTGATCTAGATGGGGTTCAAAAACCAATGGGTCAGCTGGAGAGGGCTGATACGCAGAGGGGGGCAGGAGAGAGGGACATAATAGAACATGTTGCTGGGACTCACCTGGCCAGGTTGTGGTGGATTGAGTATCTGTAAGAAAAGAACAGACAGTCAGACACCAAGTTCCCAAGTGCCTGGCGCAGATCCCGGATTGATGACCCTCAGCTTCTACACACGCAGCTGATGCTGTGCCCATGGCTTCGCGGTGGACGCAGAGGTGCTGACCTGAAGCCCACAGTCTTTCCAAACCCACGCCCTCTCTCTCCTTGCCATGGCCTGCCTCCTGGAACCCTAGTAGTTCCTGTCTAGTGTATGGAAGCCAGTGTCATGCCTGGGACAGGCCACCAGGGCCCTGGTGTTGACCTCACAGAATGAACGGGGAATGACCCCAACAAATGGGGTCAATCAATGTTCACACTGATGTTTCAGCCTTTCCCATTCTGATATTGAGAGTTTACACAAATTTCTAGAGTTTTCCATGGGGTCCAAATACCCTATCCCCAAGGACCCATAGGTTCCTTCCATTCATTGGCCACCTGCCATCTCCCTCCTCTCCCTGCTCCCTCCCACTCTCTCTGTCCTTCACAAAGGACCTCTGTGCTCTCAGGTTGACCCCTCAGCGTCACTGTTTTGGAGCCCACTGGAGACAGCACATCAGCCAACCATGTCTACCAAGGACCTCGTCAGAGACTCTCCCTGGCCCCACCACCCGAAGGGACAAGGATGAGGATGGCTCGTGCAGAGCCTCTTCCTGTCACGTTCCATCCCAGGTGTGATTCAGATTCAGAGAGAAGCCCTGAGAGGGTGTACGGTCCTGTACCTGTTGCTGTTGGAGAAGAGAATCTTGTGGAAGCAGTTGTCCATGAGCCTGGAAGGGACAAGAGAGAGAAAAGCCACGGTGAGTCCTCAGGAAAGGAGTCCTTACCAAAAAGGTGGGTCGCTCAGCGTGACTTTCCCGTGTGCCTCCAGCACGTGCTCCCTGCCTTTCCACAAGCCTCCTGCTCGCCTGGGTCATCGGGGTCGAAGGCCTGGGAGAGACCACCCGCATCCTCCACGTCCCTGACCGCCATGTTCCTCCCCATCAGAAGACCTTTCCCATTTCTCCCCCAGGAGCCAGGCAAACACTGGTGGCTTGAGGTGTTGTTCTGACTCTGAAGCTTGTATCCAAAGAGTCAGGGCCTGGTGTGTGAACTTGGATGAAATCATAGGTCTGGTACCCAGCGGACCATCATCACATGTTCACTGCCATCCCTGGGCACTGTCTCTACCACCTTGGGATGTGGATATGATGATGCCAGCCCTTTGAGTGCAGCAGGTGTGAGAGGAGGGGAGAACCCAGAAGCCTGGTGTCCCGTCATCAGAGAGCGAATGGGCATCAGTGTCCATTATAACACAAAGCCCTCATCAACCTGGAGCCACGGGGCCACCTTCATGGAAGGGGAGGCACTTCTCGATCATTGGTCGCCCTTCCCTGGGTGACTCCAAGTATCTGATGAGAACTCAGAAGGAAGATGGACAGACAGAGTCCTTGGTATCTCCCAACCCCCATAGTTAAAGAGACAGAGGGAAAAAGTGTGGACCAGATGAGGTTCCAGGAGCCATGGGTCAGTTGTAGAGGGCCGATCAGCAGAGGTGGTTAGAACAGAGGGACAGCCCAGGAGACGTGGCTGGGACTCACCTGTCCAGGGTATGGAGGACTGAGTAGCTGTAGGAAAAAAAAGGACAGTCAGACACCAAGCTCCCACGTGCCTGGTCCAGATCCCGGATTGTTGACCCTCAGCTTCTGCACATGGAGCTGACGCCATGCACATGGCCTCCCTGTGGACGCAGAGGTGCTGCCCGGGACCTCACAGGCCTTCCAAAGCCACGCCCTCTGTCCTTTTGCCATGGCCTGCCTCCCGGAACCCAAGGACGTCCTGTCCAGTGTATGGAAGCCAGTGTCATGCCTGGGACAGGCCACCAGGGCCTGGTGTTGACCCCACAGAATGAACAGGGAACATCAGTTCACACTGATGTTTCAGCCTTGACGCATTCTGATATTGAGAGTTTACACAAAATTCTAGAGTTTTCTATTGGGTCCTAATACCCTATCCCCAAGGACCCATAGGTTCCTTCCATTCATTGGCCACCTGCCATCTCCCTCCTCTCCCTGCTCCCTCCCACTCTCTCTGTCCTTCACAAAGGACCTCTGTGCTCTCAGGTTGTCCCCTCAGCGTCACTGTTTTGGAGCCCACTGGAGACAAGACATCAGCCAACCATATCTACCAAGGACCTCGTCAGAGACCCTCCCTGGCCCCACCACCCGAAGGGACAAGGATGAGGATGGCCCATGCGGAGTCTCTTCCTGTCACATTCCATCCAAGGAGTGATTCAGACTCAGAGAGAAGCCCTGAGAGGGTGGAGGGTCCTGTACCTGTTGCTGTTGGAGAAGACAAACTTGTGGAAGCAGTTGTCGATGGGCCTGGAAGGGACAAGAGGGAGAAAAGCCATGGTGAGTCCTCAGGAAAGGAGTCCTTCCCAAAAAGGCGGGTGAGTAAGCGTGACTTTCCCATGTGCCTCCTGCACGTGCTCCCTGCCTGTCCACAAGCCTCTAGCTCGGCTGGGTCATCGGGGTCGAAGGCCTGGGAGAGACCAGCCGCAACCCTCCACGTCTCTGACCGCCATGTTCCTCACCATCAGAAGACCTTTCCCATCTCTCCCCCTTGAGCCAGGCACTCACTGGAGGCTTGTGGTGTTGGCCTGACTCTGAAGCTTGGATAGAAAGAGTCAGGGCCCGGTTATTGAACCAGGAGGCAAGCACAGGTCCTGGTACCCAGGGAACCCTCATCACATGCCCACCGCCCTACCCGGGCACTGTTTCTGCCCCCGTGGGATGTGGGTATGACCATGCCAGCCCTCTGAGTGCAACAGGTGTGAGAGGAGGGGAGAACCCAGAAGCCTGCTGTCCCGTCATCAGAAAGCGAATGGACATCAGTGTCCACTATCCCACAAAGCCCTCATCAACCTGGAGCCACGGGGCCACCTTCATGGAAGGGGAGGCACTTCTTCATCATGGGCCGCCCTTCCCTGGGTGACTCCAAGTATCTGAGGAGAACTCACGAGGAGGATGGAGAGAAAGAGCCTCTGGCATCCCCCTTCCCCTAACAGATAAAGAGACAGAGGGCCAAAGTGTGATCTAGATGGGGTTCAAAAACCCATGGGTCAGCTGGAGAGGGCTGATACGCAGAAGGGGGCAGGAGAGAGGGACATAATAGAACATGTTGCTGGGACTCACCTGGCCAGGTTGTGGTGGAATGAGTATCTGTAAGGAAAGAACAGACAGTCAGACACCAAGTTCCCAAGTGCCTGGCGCAGATCCCGGATTGATGCCCCTAAGCTTCTACACAACTAGCTGATGCTGTGCCCATGGCTTCGCGGTGGAAGCAGAGGTGCTGACATGAAGCCCGCAGTCCTTCCAAACCCACGCCCTCTCTCTCCTTGCCATGGCCTGCCTCCCGGAACCCTAGTAGTTCCTGTCTAGTGTATGGAAGCCAGTGTGAGGCCTGGGACAGGCCACCAGGGCCCTGGTGTTGACCCCACAGAATGAACGGGGAATAACCCCAACAAATGGGGTCAATCAATGTTCACACTGATGTTTCAGCCTTGACGCATTCTGATATTGAGAGTTTACACAAATTTCTAGAGTTTTCCATGGGGTCCAAATACCCTATTCCCAAGGACCCATAGGTTCCTTCCATTCATTGGCCACCTGCCATCTCCCTCCTCTCCCTGCTCCCTCCCACTCTCTCTGTCCTTCACAAAGGACCTCTGTGCTCTCAGGTTGTCCCCTCAGCGTCACTGTTTTGGAGCCCACTGGAGACAACACATCAGCCAACCATGTCTACCAAGGACCTCGTCAGAGACCCTTCCTGGCCCCACCCCCCGAAGGGACAAGGATGAGGATTGCCCATGCGGAGTCTCTTCCTGTCACGTTCCATCCCAGGCGTGAATCAGACTCAGAGAGAAGCCCTGAGAGTGTGGAGGGTCCTGTACCTGTTGCTGTTGGAGAAGAGAATCTTGTGGAAGCAGTTGTCGATGAGCCTGGAAGAGACAAGAGAGAGAAAGCCACGGTGAGTCCTCAGGAAAGGAGTCCTTCCCAAAAAGGCGGGTGAGTAAGCGTGACTTTCCCGTGTGCCTCCAGCACGTGCTCCCTGCCTGTCCACAAGCCTCCTGCTCGCCTGGGTCATCGGGGTCGAAGGCCTGGGAGAGACCACCCGCATCCTCCACGTCCCTGACCGCCATGTTCCTCCCCATCAGAAGACCTTTCCCATTTCTCCCCCAGGAGCCAGGGAAACACTGGTGGCTTGAGGTGTTGTTCTGACCCTGAAGCTTGTATCCAAAGAGTCAGGGCCTGGTGTGTGAACTTGGATGAAATCATAGGTCTGGTACCCAGCGGACCATCATCACATGTTCACTGCCATCCCCGGGCACTGTCTCTACCACCTTGGGATGTGGGTATGACGATGCCAGCCCTTTGAGTGCAGCAGTTGTGAGAGGAGGGGAGAACCCAGAAGCCTGGTGTCCCGTCATCAGAGAGCGAATGGGCATCAGTGTCCATTATAACACAAAGCCCTCATCAACCTGGAGCCACGGGGCCACCTTCATGGAAGGGGAGGCACTTCTCGATCATGGGTCGCCCTTCCCTGGGTGACTCCAAGTATCTGATGAGAACTCAGAAGGAAGATGGACAGACAGAGTCCTTGGTATCTCCCAACCCCCATAGTTAAAGAGACAGAGGGAAAAAGTGTGGACCAGATGAGGTTCCAGGAGCCATGGGTCAGCTGTAGAGGGCCGATCAGCAGAGGTGGTTGGAACAGAGGGACAGCCCAGGAGACGTGGCTGGGACTCACCTGTCCAGGGTATGGAGGACTGAGTAGCTGTAGGAAAAAAAAGGACAGTCAGACACCAAGCTCCCACGTGCCTGGTCCAGATCCCGGATTGTTGACCCTCAGCTTCTGCACATGGAGCTGACGCCATGCACATGGCCTCCCTGTGGACGCAGAGGTGCTGCCCGGGACCTCACAGGCCTTCCAAAGCCACACCCTCTGTCCTTTTGCCATGGCCTGCCTCCCGGAACCCAAGGACGTCCTGTCCAGTGTATGGAAGCCAGTGTCATGCCTGGGACAGGCCACCAGGGCCCTGGTGTTGACCCCACAGAATGAACAGGGAACATCAGTTCACACTGATGTTTCAGCCTTGACGCATTCTGATATTGAGAGTTTACACAAAATTCTAGAGTTTTCTATTGGGTCCTAATACCCTATCCCCAAGGACCCATAGGTTCCTTCCATTCATTGGCCACCTGCCATCTCCCTCCTCTCCCTGCTCCCTCCCACTCTCTCTGTCCTTCACAAAGGACCTCTGTGCTCTCAGGTTGTCCCCTCAGCGTCACTGTTTTGGAGCCCACTGGAGACAAGACATCAGCCAACCATATCTACCAAGGACCTCGTCAGAGACCCTCCCTGGCCCCACCACCCGAAGGGACAAGGATGAGGATTGCCCATGCGGAGTCTCTTCCTGTCACGTTCCATCCCAGGCGTGATTCAGACTCAGAGAGAAGCCCTGAGAGGGTGGAGGGTCCTGTACCTGTTGCTGTTGGAGAAGACAAACTTGTGGAAGCAGTTGTCGATGGGCCTGGAAGGGACAAGAGGGAGAAAAGCCATGGTGAGTCCTCAGGAAAGGAGTCCTTCCCAAAAAGGCGGGTGAGTAAGCGTGACTTTCCCATGTGCCTCCTGCACGTGCTCCCTGCCTGTCCACAAGCCTCCAGCTCGGCTGGGTCATCGGGGTCGAAGTCCTGGGAGAGACCAGCCGCATCCCTCCACGTCTCTGACCGCCATGTTCCTCACCATCAGAAGACCTTTCCCATCTCTCCCCCTTGAGCCAGGCACTCACTGGAGGCTTGAGGTGTTGGCCTGACTCTGAAGCTTGGATAGAAAGAGTCATGGCCCGGTTATTGAACCAGGAGGCAAGCACAGGTCCTGGTACCCAGGGAACCCTCATCACATGTTCACCGCCCTACCCGGGCACTGTCTCTGCCCCCTTGGGATGCGGTGACAATGATGGCCCTCAGGGTGCGACAGGTGTGAGAGGAGGAGAGAACCCAGGAAACTGCTGTCCCGTCATCAGAAAGCCGAGGGCATCAGTGTCCACTCTCCCACAAAGCCCTCCTCAGACTGGAGCCACGGGGCCACCTTCATGGAAGGGGAGGAACTTCTTGATCATGGGCCGCCCTTCCCTGGGTGACTCCAAGTATCTGATGAGAACTCACAAAGAGGATAGAGAGACAGAGCCTCTGGCATCCCCCTTCCACTAACAGATAAAGAGACAGAGGGCCAAAGTGTGATCTAGATGGGGTTCAAAAACCAATGGGTCAGCTGGAGAGGGCTGATACGCAGAGGGGGGCAGGAGAGAGGGACATAATAGAACATGTTGCTGGGACTCACCTGGCCAGGTTGTGGTGGATTGAGTATCTGTAAGAAAAGAACAGACAGTCAGACACCAAGTTCCCAAGTGCCTGGCGCAGATCCCGGATTGATGACCCTCAGCTTCTACACACGCAGCTGATGCTGTGCCCATGGCTTCGCGGTGGACGCAGAGGTGCTGACCTGAAGCCCACAGTCTTTCCAAACCCACGCCCTCTCTCTCCTTGCCATGGCCTGCCTCCTGGAACCCTAGTAGTTCCTGTCTAGTGTATGGAAGCCAGTGTCATGCCTGGGACAGGCCACCAGGGCCCTGGTGTTGACCTCACAGAATGAACGGGGAATGACCCCAACAAATGGGGTCAATCAATGTTCACACTGATGTTTCAGCCTTTCCCATTCTGATATTGAGAGTTTACACAAATTTCTAGAGTTTTCCATGGGGTCCAAATACCCTATCCCCAAGGACCCATAGGTTCCTTCCATTCATTGGCCACCTGCCATCTCCCTCCTCTCCCTGCTCCCTCCCACTCTCTCTGTCCTTCACAAAGGACCTCTGTGCTCTCAGGTTGACCCCTCAGCGTCACTGTTTTGGAGCCCACTGGAGACAGCACATCAGCCAACCATGTCTACCAAGGACCTCGTCAGAGACTCTCCCTGGCCCCACCACCCGAAGGGACAAGGATGAGGATGGCTCGTGCAGAGCCTCTTCCTGTCACGTTCCATCCCAGGTGTGATTCAGATTCAGAGAGAAGCCCTGAGAGGGTGTACGGTCCTGTACCTGTTGCTGTTGGAGAAGAGAATCTTGTGGAAGCAGTTGTCCATGAGCCTGGAAGGGACAAGAGAGAGAAAAGCCACGGTGAGTCCTCAGGAAAGGAGTCCTTACCAAAAAGGTGGGTCGCTCAGCGTGACTTTCCCGTGTGCCTCCAGCACGTGCTCCCTGCCTGTCCACAAGCCTCCTGCTCGCCTGGGTCATCGGGGTCGAAGGCCTGGGAGAGACCACCCGCATCCTCCACGTCCCTGACCGCCATGTTCCTCCCCATCAGAAGACCTTTCCCATTTCTCCCCCAGGAGCCAGGCAAACACTGGTGGCTTGAGGTGTTGTTCTGACTCTGAAGCTTGTATCCAAAGAGTCAGGGCCTGGTGTGTGAACTTGGATGAAATCATAGGTCTGGTACCCAGCGGACCATCATCACATGTTCACTGCCATCCCTGGGCACTGTCTCTACCACCTTGGGATGTGGATATGATGATGCCAGCCCTTTGAGTGCAGCAGGTGTGAGAGGAGGGGAGAACCCAGAAGCCTGGTGTCCCGTCATCAGAGAGCGAATGGGCATCAGTGTCCATTATAACACAAAGCCCTCATCAACCTGGAGCCACGGGGCCACCTTCATGGAAGGGGAGGCACTTCTCGATCATTGGTCGCCCTTCCCTGGGTGACTCCAAGTATCTGATGAGAACTCAGAAGGAAGATGGACAGACAGAGTCCTTGGTATCTCCCAACCCCCATAGTTAAAGAGACAGAGGGAAAAAGTGTGGACCAGATGAGGTTCCAGGAGCCATGGGTCAGTTGTAGAGGGCCGATCAGCAGAGGTGGTTAGAACAGAGGGACAGCCCAGGAGACGTGGCTGGGACTCACCTGTCCAGGGTATGGAGGACTGAGTAGCTGTAGGAAAAAAAAGGACAGTCAGACACCAAGCTCCCACGTGCCTGGTCCAGATCCCGGATTGTTGACCCTCAGCTTCTGCACATGGAGCTGACGCCATGCACATGGCCTCCCTGTGGACGCAGAGGTGCTGCCCGGGACCTCACAGGCCTTCCAAAGCCACGCCCTCTGTCCTTTTGCCATGGCCTGCCTCCCGGAACCCAAGGACGTCCTGTCCAGTGTATGGAAGCCAGTGTCATGCCTGGGACAGGCCACCAGGGCCTGGTGTTGACCCCACAGAATGAACAGGGAACATCAGTTCACACTGATGTTTCAGCCTTGACGCATTCTGATATTGAGAGTTTACACAAAATTCTAGAGTTTTCTATTGGGTCCTAATACCCTATCCCCAAGGACCCATAGGTTCCTTCCATTCATTGGCCACCTGCCATCTCCCTCCTCTCCCTGCTCCCTCCCACTCTCTCTGTCCTTCACAAAGGACCTCTGTGCTCTCAGGTTGTCCCCTCAGCGTCACTGTTTTGGAGCCCACTGGAGACAAGACATCAGCCAACCATATCTACCAAGGACCTCGTCAGAGACCCTCCCTGGCCCCACCACCCGAAGGGACAAGGATGAGGATGGCCCATGCGGAGTCTCTTCCTGTCACGTTCCATCCCAGGCGTGATTCAGACTCAGAGAGAAGCCCTGAGAGGGTGGAGGGTCCTGTACCTGTTGCTGTTGGAGAAGACAAACTTGTGGAAGCAGTTGTCGATGGGCCTGGAAGGGACAAGAGGGAGAAAAGCCATGGTGAGTCCTCAGGAAAGGAGTCCTTCCCAAAAAGGCGGGTGAGTAAGCGTGACTTTCCCATGTGCCTCCTGCACGTGCTCCCTGCCTGTCTACAAGCCTCCAGCTCGGCTGGGTCATCGGGGTCGAAGTCCTGGGAGAGACCAGCCGCATCCCTCCACGTCTCTGACCGCCATGTTCCTCACCATCAGAAGACCTTTCCCATCTCTCCCCCTTGAGCCAGGCACTCACTGGAGGCTTGAGGTGTTGGCCTGACTCTGAAGCTTGGATAGAAAGAGTCATGGCCCGGTTATTGAACCAGGAGGCAAGCACAGGTCCTGGTACCCAGGGAACCCTCATCACATGTTCACCGCCCTACCCGGGCACTGTCTCTGCCCCCTTGGGATGCGGTGACAATGATGGCCCTCAGGGTGCGACAGGTGTGAGAGGAGGAGAGAACCCAGAAAACTGCTGTCCCGTCATCAGAAAGCCGAGGGCATCAGTGTCCACTCTCCCACAAAGCCCTCCTCAGACTGGAGCCACGGGGCCACCTTCATGGAAGGGGAGGAACTTCTTGATCATGGGCCGCCCTTCCCTGGGTGACTCCAAGTATCTGATGAGAACTCACAAAGAGGATAGAGAGACAGAGCCTCTGGCATCCCCCTTCCACTAACAGATAAAGAGACAGAGGGCCAAAGTGTGATCTAGATGGGGTTCAAAAACCAATGGGTCAGCTGGAGAGGGCTGATACGCAGAGGGGGGCAGGAGAGAGGGACATAATAGAACATGTTGCTGGGACTCACCTGGCCAGGTTGTGGTGGATTGAGTATCTGTAAGAAAAGAACAGACAGTCAGACACCAAGTTCCCAAGTGCCTGGCGCAGATCCCGGATTGATGACCCTCAGCTTCTACACACGCAGCTGATGCTGTGCCCATGGCTTCGCGGTGGACGCAGAGGTGCTGACCTGAAGCCCACAGTCTTTCCAAACCCACGCCCTCTCTCTCCTTGCCATGGCCTGCCTCCTGGAACCCTAGTAGTTCCTGTCTAGTGTATGGAAGCCAGTGTCATGCCTGGGACAGGCCACCAGGGCCCTGGTGTTGACCTCACAGAATGAACGGGGAATGACCCCAACAAATGGGGTCAATCAATGTTCACACTGATGTTTCAGCCTTTCCCATTCTGATATTGAGAGTTTACACAAATTTCTAGAGTTTTCCATGGGGTCCAAATACCCTATCCCCAAGGACCCATAGGTTCCTTCCATTCATTGGCCACCTGCCATCTCCCTCCTCTCCCTGCTCCCTCCCACTCTCTCTGTCCTTCACAAAGGACCTCTGTGCTCTCAGGTTGACCCCTCAGCGTCACTGTTTTGGAGCCCACTGGAGACAGCACATCAGCCAACCATGTCTACCAAGGACCTCGTCAGAGACTCTCCCTGGCCCCACCACCCGAAGGGACAAGGATGAGGATGGCTCGTGCAGAGCCTCTTCCTGTCACGTTCCATCCCAGGTGTGATTCAGATTCAGAGAGAAGCCCTGAGAGGGTGTACGGTCCTGTACCTGTTGCTGTTGGAGAAGAGAATCTTGTGGAAGCAGTTGTCCATGAGCCTGGAAGGGACAAGAGAGAGAAAAGCCACGGTGAGTCCTCAGGAAAGGAGTCCTTACCAAAAAGGTGGGTCGCTCAGCGTGACTTTCCCGTGTGCCTCCAGCACGTGCTCCCTGCCTGTCCACAAGCCTCCTGCTCGCCTGGGTCATCGGGGTCGAAGGCCTGGGAGAGACCACCCGCATCCTCCACGTCCCTGACCGCCATGTTCCTCCCCATCAGAAGACCTTTCCCATTTCTCCCCCAGGAGCCAGGCAAACACTGGTGGCTTGAGGTGTTGTTCTGACTCTGAAGCTTGTATCCAAAGAGTCAGGGCCTGGTGTGTGAACTTGGATGAAATCATAGGTCTGGTACCCAGCGGACCATCATCACATGTTCACTGCCATCCCTGGGCACTGTCTCTACCACCTTGGGATGTGGATATGATGATGCCAGCCCTTTGAGTGCAGCAGGTGTGAGAGGAGGGGAGAACCCAGAAGCCTGGTGTCCCGTCATCAGAGAGCGAATGGGCATCAGTGTCCATTATAACACAAAGCCCTCATCAACCTGGAGCCACGGGGCCACCTTCATGGAAGGGGAGGCACTTCTCGATCATTGGTCGCCCTTCCCTGGGTGACTCCAAGTATCTGATGAGAACTCAGAAGGAAGATGGACAGACAGAGTCCTTGGTATCTCCCAACCCCCATAGTTAAAGAGACAGAGGGAAAAAGTGTGGACCAGATGAGGTTCCAGGAGCCATGGGTCAGTTGTAGAGGGCCGATCAGCAGAGGTGGTTAGAACAGAGGGACAGCCCAGGAGACGTGGCTGGGACTCACCTGTCCAGGGTATGGAGGACTGAGTAGCTGTAGGAAAAAAAAGGACAGTCAGACACCAAGCTCCCACGTGCCTGGTCCAGATCCCGGATTGTTGACCCTCAGCTTCTGCACATGGAGCTGACGCCATGCACATGGCCTCCCTGTGGACGCAGAGGTGCTGCCCGGGACCTCACAGGCCTTCCAAAGCCACGCCCTCTGTCCTTTTGCCATGGCCTGCCTCCCGGAACCCAAGGACGTCCTGTCCAGTGTATGGAAGCCAGTGTCATGCCTGGGACAGGCCACCAGGGCCTGGTGTTGACCCCACAGAATGAACAGGGAACATCAGTTCACACTGATGTTTCAGCCTTGACGCATTCTGATATTGAGAGTTTACACAAAATTCTAGAGTTTTCTATTGGGTCCTAATACCCTATCCCCAAGGACCCATAGGTTCCTTCCATTCATTGGCCACCTGCCATCTCCCTCCTCTCCCTGCTCCCTCCCACTCTCTCTGTCCTTCACAAAGGACCTCTGTGCTCTCAGGTTGTCCCCTCAGCGTCACTGTTTTGGAGCCCACTGGAGACAAGACATCAGCCAACCATATCTACCAAGGACCTCGTCAGAGACCCTCCCTGCCCCACCACCCGAAGGGACAAGGATGAGGATTGCCCATGCGGAGTCTCTTCCTGTCACGTTCCATCCCAGGCGTGATTCAGACTCAGAGAGAAGCCCTGAGAGGGTGGAGGGTCCTGTACCTGTTGCTGTTGGAGAAGACAAACTTGTGGAAGCAGTTGTCGATGGGCCTGGAAGGGACAAGAGGGAGAAAAGCCATGGTGAGTCCTCAGGAAAGGAGTCCTTCCCAAAAAGGCGGGTGAGTAAGCGTGACTTTCCCATGTGCCTCCTGCACGTGCTCCCTGCCTGTCCACAAGCCTCCAGCTCGGCTGGGTCATCGGGGTCGAAGTCCTGGGAGAGACCAGCCGCATCCCTCCACGTCTCTGACCGCCATGTTCCTCACCATCAGAAGACCTTTCCCATCTCTCCCCCTTGAGCCAGGCACTCACTGGAGGCTTGAGGTGTTGGCCTGACTCTGAAGCTTGGATAGAAAGAGTCATGGCCCGGTTATTGAACCAGGAGGCAAGCACAGGTCCTGGTACCCAGGGAACCCTCATCACATGTTCACCGCCCTACCCGGGCACTGTCTCTGCCCCCTTGGGATGCGGTGACAATGATGGCCCTCAGGGTGCGACAGGTGTGAGAGGAGGAGAGAACCCAGAAAACTGCTGTCCCGTCATCAGAAAGCCGAGGGCATCAGTGTCCACTCTCCCACAAAGCCCTCCTCAGACTGGAGCCACGGGGCCACCTTCATGGAAGGGGAGGAACTTCTTGATCATGGGCCGCCCTTCCCTGGGTGACTCCAAGTATCTGATGAGAACTCACAAAGAGGATAGAGAGACAGAGCCTCTGGCATCCCCCTTCCACTAACAGATAAAGAGACAGAGGGCCAAAGTGTGATCTAGATGGGGTTCAAAAACCAATGGGTCAGCTGGAGAGGGCTGATACGCAGAGGGGGGCAGGAGAGAGGGACATAATAGAACATGTTGCTGGGACTCACCTGGCCAGGTTGTGGTGGATTGAGTATCTGTAAGAAAAGAACAGACAGTCAGACACCAAGTTCCCAAGTGCCTGGCGCAGATCCCGGATTGATGACCCTCAGCTTCTACACACGCAGCTGATGCTGTGCCCATGGCTTCGCGGTGGACGCAGAGGTGCTGACCTGAAGCCCACAGTCTTTCCAAACCCACGCCCTCTCTCTCCTTGCCATGGCCTGCCTCCTGGAACCCTAGTAGTTCCTGTCTAGTGTATGGAAGCCAGTGTCATGCCTGGGACAGGCCACCAGGGCCCTGGTGTTGACCTCACAGAATGAACGGGGAATGACCCCAACAAATGGGGTCAATCAATGTTCACACTGATGTTTCAGCCTTTCCCATTCTGATATTGAGAGTTTACACAAATTTCTAGAGTTTTCCATGGGGTCCAAATACCCTATCCCCAAGGACCCATAGGTTCCTTCCATTCATTGGCCACCTGCCATCTCCCTCCTCTCCCTGCTCCCTCCCACTCTCTCTGTCCTTCACAAAGGACCTCTGTGCTCTCAGGTTGACCCCTCAGCGTCACTGTTTTGGAGCCCACTGGAGACAGCACATCAGCCAACCATGTCTACCAAGGACCTCGTCAGAGACTCTCCCTGGCCCCACCACCCGAAGGGACAAGGATGAGGATGGCTCGTGCAGAGCCTCTTCCTGTCACGTTCCATCCCAGGTGTGATTCAGATTCAGAGAGAAGCCCTGAGAGGGTGTACGGTCCTGTACCTGTTGCTGTTGGAGAAGAGAATCTTGTGGAAGCAGTTGTCCATGAGCCTGGAAGGGACAAGAGAGAGAAAAGCCACGGTGAGTCCTCAGGAAAGGAGTCCTTACCAAAAAGGTGGGTCGCTCAGCGTGACTTTCCCGTGTGCCTCCAGCACGTGCTCCCTGCCTGTCCACAAGCCTCCTGCTCGCCTGGGTCATCGGGGTCGAAGGCCTGGGAGAGACCACCCGCATCCTCCACGTCCCTGACCGCCATGTTCCTCCCCATCAGAAGACCTTTCCCATTTCTCCCCCAGGAGCCAGGCAAACACTGGTGGCTTGAGGTGTTGTTCTGACTCTGAAGCTTGTATCCAAAGAGTCAGGGCCTGGTGTGTGAACTTGGATGAAATCATAGGTCTGGTACCCAGCGGACCATCATCACATGTTCACTGCCATCCCTGGGCACTGTCTCTACCACCTTGGGATGTGGATATGATGATGCCAGCCCTTTGAGTGCAGCAGGTGTGAGAGGAGGGGAGAACCCAGAAGCCTGGTGTCCCGTCATCAGAGAGCGAATGGGCATCAGTGTCCATTATAACACAAAGCCCTCATCAACCTGGAGCCACGGGGCCACCTTCATGGAAGGGGAGGCACTTCTCGATCATTGGTCGCCCTTCCCTGGGTGACTCCAAGTATCTGATGAGAACTCAGAAGGAAGATGGACAGACAGAGTCCTTGGTATCTCCCAACCCCCATAGTTAAAGAGACAGAGGGAAAAAGTGTGGACCAGATGAGGTTCCAGGAGCCATGGGTCAGTTGTAGAGGGCCGATCAGCAGAGGTGGTTAGAACAGAGGGACAGCCCAGGAGACGTGGCTGGGACTCACCTGTCCAGGGTATGGAGGACTGAGTAGCTGTAGGAAAAAAAAGGACAGTCAGACACCAAGCTCCCACGTGCCTGGTCCAGATCCCGGATTGTTGACCCTCAGCTTCTGCACATGGAGCTGACGCCATGCACATGGCCTCCCTGTGGACGCAGAGGTGCTGCCCGGGACCTCACAGGCCTTCCAAAGCCACGCCCTCTGTCCTTTTGCCATGGCCTGCCTCCCGGAACCCAAGGACGTCCTGTCCAGTGTATGGAAGCCAGTGTCATGCCTGGGACAGGCCACCAGGGCCTGGTGTTGACCCCACAGAATGAACAGGGAACATCAGTTCACACTGATGTTTCAGCCTTGACGCATTCTGATATTGAGAGTTTACACAAAATTCTAGAGTTTTCTATTGGGTCCTAATACCCTATCCCCAAGGACCCATAGGTTCCTTCCATTCATTGGCCACCTGCCATCTCCCTCCTCTCCCTGCTCCCTCCCACTCTCTCTGTCCTTCACAAAGGACCTCTGTGCTCTCAGGTTGTCCCCTCAGCGTCACTGTTTTGGAGCCCACTGGAGACAAGACATCAGCCAACCATATCTACCAAGGACCTCGTCAGAGACCCTCCCTGGCCCCACCACCCGAAGGGACAAGGATGAGGATGGCCCATGCGGAGTCTCTTCCTGTCACATTCCATCCAAGGAGTGATTCAGACTCAGAGAGAAGCCCTGAGAGGGTGGAGGGTCCTGTACCTGTTGCTGTTGGAGAAGACAAACTTGTGGAAGCAGTTGTCGATGGGCCTGGAAGGGACAAGAGGGAGAAAAGCCATGGTGAGTCCTCAGGAAAGGAGTCCTTCCCAAAAAGGCGGGTGAGTAAGCGTGACTTTCCCATGTGCCTCCTGCACGTGCTCCCTGCCTGTCCACAAGCCTCTAGCTCGGCTGGGTCATCGGGGTCGAAGGCCTGGGAGAGACCAGCCGCAACCCTCCACGTCTCTGACCGCCATGTTCCTCACCATCAGAAGACCTTTCCCATCTCTCCCCCTTGAGCCAGGCACTCACTGGAGGCTTGTGGTGTTGGCCTGACTCTGAAGCTTGGATAGAAAGAGTCAGGGCCCGGTTATTGAACCAGGAGGCAAGCACAGGTCCTGGTACCCAGGGAACCCTCATCACATGCCCACCGCCCTACCCGGGCACTGTTTCTGCCCCCGTGGGATGTGGGTATGACCATGCCAGCCCTCTGAGTGCAACAGGTGTGAGAGGAGGGGAGAACCCAGAAGCCTGCTGTCCCGTCATCAGAAAGCGAATGGACATCAGTGTCCACTATCCCACAAAGCCCTCATCAACCTGGAGCCACGGGGCCACCTTCATGGAAGGGGAGGCACTTCTTCATCATGGGCCGCCCTTCCCTGGGTGACTCCAAGTATCTGAGGAGAACTCACGAGGAGGATGGAGAGAAAGAGCCTCTGGCATCCCCCTTCCCCTAACAGATAAAGAGACAGAGGGCCAAAGTGTGATCTAGATGGGGTTCAAAAACCCATGGGTCAGCTGGAGAGGGCTGATACGCAGAAGGGGGCAGGAGAGAGGGACATAATAGAACATGTTGCTGGGACTCACCTGGCCAGGTTGTGGTGGAATGAGTATCTGTAAGGAAAGAACAGACAGTCAGACACCAAGTTCCCAAGTGCCTGGCGCAGATCCCGGATTGATGCCCCTAAGCTTCTACACAACTAGCTGATGCTGTGCCCATGGCTTCGCGGTGGAAGCAGAGGTGCTGACATGAAGCCCGCAGTCCTTCCAAACCCACGCCCTCTCTCTCCTTGCCATGGCCTGCCTCCCGGAACCCTAGTAGTTCCTGTCTAGTGTATGGAAGCCAGTGTGAGGCCTGGGACAGGCCACCAGGGCCCTGGTGTTGACCCCACAGAATGAACGGGGAATAACCCCAACAAATGGGGTCAATCAATGTTCACACTGATGTTTCAGCCTTGACGCATTCTGATATTGAGAGTTTACACAAATTTCTAGAGTTTTCCATGGGGTCCAAATACCCTATTCCCAAGGACCCATAGGTTCCTTCCATTCATTGGCCACCTGCCATCTCCCTCCTCTCCCTGCTCCCTCCCACTCTCTCTGTCCTTCACAAAGGACCTCTGTGCTCTCAGGTTGTCCCCTCAGCGTCACTGTTTTGGAGCCCACTGGAGACAACACATCAGCCAACCATGTCTACCAAGGACCTCGTCAGAGACCCTTCCTGGCCCCACCCCCCGAAGGGACAAGGATGAGGATTGCCCATGCGGAGTCTCTTCCTGTCACGTTCCATCCCAGGCGTGAATCAGACTCAGAGAGAAGCCCTGAGAGTGTGGAGGGTCCTGTACCTGTTGCTGTTGGAGAAGAGAATCTTGTGGAAGCAGTTGTCGATGAGCCTGGAAGGGACAAGAGAGAGAAAGCCACGGTGAGTCCTCAGGAAAGGAGTCCTTCCCAAAAAGGCGGGTGAGTAAGCGTGACTTTCCCGTGTGCCTCCAGCACGTGCTCCCTGCCTGTCCACAAGCCTCCTGCTCGCCTGGGTCATCGGGGTCGAAGGCCTGGGAGAGACCACCCGCATCCTCCACGTCCCTGACCGCCATGTTCCTCCCCATCAGAAGACCTTTCCCATTTCTCCCCCAGGAGCCAGGGAAACACTGGTGGCTTGAGGTGTTGTTCTGACCCTGAAGCTTGTATCCAAAGAGTCAGGGCCTGGTGTGTGAACTTGGATGAAATCATAGGTCTGGTACCCAGCGGACCATCATCACATGTTCACTGCCATCCCCGGGCACTGTCTCTACCACCTTGGGATGTGGGTATGACGATGCCAGCCCTTTGAGTGCAGCAGTTGTGAGAGGAGGGGAGAACCCAGAAGCCTGGTGTCCCGTCATCAGAGAGCGAATGGGCATCAGTGTCCATTATAACACAAAGCCCTCATCAACCTGGAGCCACGGGGCCACCTTCATGGAAGGGGAGGCACTTCTCGATCATGGGTCGCCCTTCCCTGGGTGACTCCAAGTATCTGATGAGAACTCAGAAGGAAGATGGACAGACAGAGTCCTTGGTATCTCCCAACCCCCATAGTTAAAGAGACAGAGGGAAAAAGTGTGGACCAGATGAGGTTCCAGGAGCCATGGGTCAGCTGTAGAGGGCCGATCAGCAGAGGTGGTTGGAACAGAGGGACAGCCCAGGAGACGTGGCTGGGACTCACCTGTCCAGGGTATGGAGGACTGAGTAGCTGTAGGAAAAAAAAGGACAGTCAGACACCAAGCTCCCACGTGCCTGGTCCAGATCCCGGATTGTTGACCCTCAGCTTCTGCACATGGAGCTGACGCCATGCACATGGCCTCCCTGTGGACGCAGAGGTGCTGCCCGGGACCTCACAGGCCTTCCAAAGCCACACCCTCTGTCCTTTTGCCATGGCCTGCCTCCCGGAACCCAAGGACGTCCTGTCCAGTGTATGGAAGCCAGTGTCATGCCTGGGACAGGCCACCAGGGCCCTGGTGTTGACCCCACAGAATGAACAGGGAACATCAGTTCACACTGATGTTTCAGCCTTGACGCATTCTGATATTGAGAGTTTACACAAAATTCTTGAGTTTTCTATTGGGTCCTAATACCCTATCCCCAAGGACCCATAGGTTCCTTCCATTCATTGGCCACCTGCCATCTCCCTCCTCTCCCTGCTCCCTCCCACTCTCTCTGTCCTTCACAAAGGACCTCTGTGCTCTCAGGTTGTCCCCTCAGCGTCACTGTTTTGGAGCCCACTGGAGACAAGACATCAGCCAACCATATCTACCAAGGACCTCGTCAGAGACCCTCCCTGGCCCCACCACCCGAAGGGACAAGGATGAGGATGGCCCATGCGGAGTCTCTTCCTGTCACATTCCATCCAAGGAGTGATTCAGACTCAGAGAGAAGCCCTGAGAGGGTGGAGGGTCCTGTACCTGTTGCTGTTGGAGAAGACAAACTTGTGGAAGCAGTTGTCGATGGGCCTGGAAGGGACAAGAGGGAGAAAAGCCATGGTGAGTCCTCAGGAAAGGAGTCCTTCCCAAAAAGGCGGGTGAGTAAGCGTGACTTTCCCATGTGCCTCCTGCAGGTGCTCCCTGCCTGTCCACAAGCCTCCAGCTCGGCTGGATCATCGGGGTCGAAGGCCTGGGAGAGACCAGCCGCATCCCTCCACGTCTCTGACCGCCATGTTCCTCACCATCAGAAGACCTTTCCCATCTCTCCCCCTTGAGCCAGGCACTCACTGGAGGCTTGAGGTGTTGGCCTGACTCTGAAGCTTGGATAGAAAGAGTCAGGGCCCGGTTATTGAACCAGGAGGCAAGCACAGGTCCTGGTACCCAGGGAACCCTCATCACATGCCCACCGCCCTACCCGGGCACTGTTTCTGCCCCCGTGGGATGTGGGTATGACAATGCCAGCCCTCTGAGTGCAACAGGTGTGAGAGGAGGGGAGAACCCAGAAGCCTGCTGTCCCGTCATCAGAAAGCGAATGGACATCAGTGTCCACTATCCCACAAAGCCCTCATCAACCTGGAGCCACGGGGCCACCTTCATGGAAGGGGAGGCACTTCTTGTTCATGGGCCGCCCTTCCCTGGGTGACTCCAAGTATCTGATGAGAACTCACAAGGAGGATGGAGAGAAAGAGCCTCTGGCATCTCCCTTCCCCTAACAGATAAAGAGACAGAGGGCCAAAGTGTGATCTAGATGGGGTTCAAAAACCCATCGGTCAGCTGGAGAGGGCTGATACGCAGAGGGGGGCAGGAGAGAGGGACATAATAGAACATGTTGCTGGGACTCACCTGGCCAGGTTGTGGTGGAATGAGTATCTGTAAGGAAAGAACAGACAGTCAGACACCAAGTTCCCAAGTGCCTGGCGCAGATCCCGGATTGATGACCCTCAGCTTCTACACAACTAGCTGATGCTGTGCCCATGGCTTCGCGGTGGAAGAAGAGGTGCTGACATGAAGCCTGCAGTCCTTCCAAACCCACGCCCTCTCTCTCCTTGCCATGGCCTGCCTCCCGGAACCCTAGTAGTTCCTGTCTAGTGTATGGAAGCCAGTGTGAGGCCTGGGACAGGCCACCAGGGCCCTGGTGTTGACCCCACAGAATGAACGGGGAATGACCCCAACAAATGGGGTCAATCAATGTTCACACTGATGTTTCAGCCTTGACGCATTCTGATATTGAGAGTTTACACAAATTTCTAGAGTTTTCCATGGGGTCCAAATACCCTATTCCCAAGGACCCATAGGTTCCTTCCATTCATTGGCCACCTGCCATCTCCCTCCTCTCCCTGCTCCCTCCCACTCTCTCTGTCCTTCACAAAGGACCTCTGTGCTCTCAGGTTGTCCCTTCAGCGTCACTGTTTTGGAGCCCACTGGAGACAACACATCAGCCAGCCATGTCTACCAAGGACCTCGTCAGAGACTCTCCCTGGCCCGACCACGCGAAGGGACAAGGATGAGGATTGCCCGTGCGGAGCCTCTTCCTGTCACGTTCCATCCCAGGTGTGATTCAGACTCAGAGAGAAGCCCTGAGAGGGTGTACGGTCTTGTACCTGTTGCTGTTGGAGAAGAGAATCTTGTGGAAGCAGTTGTCCATGAGCCTGGAAGGGACAAGAGAGAGAAAAGCCACGGTGAGTCCTCAGGAAAGGAGTCCTTCCCAAAAAGGTGGGTCGCTCAGCGTGACTTTCCCGTGTGCCTCCAGCACGTGCTCCCTGCCTGTCCACAAGCCCTCTGCTCGCCTGGGTCATCGGGGTCGAAGGCCTGGGAGAGACCACCCGCATCCTCCACGTCCCTGACCGCCATGTTCCTCCCCATCAGAAGACCTTTCCCATTTCTCCCCCAGGAGCCAGGCAAACACTGGTGGCTTGAGGTGTTGTTCTGACTCTGAAGCTTGTATCCAAAGAGTCAGGGCCTGGTGTGTGAACTTGGATGAAATCATAGGTCTGGTACCCAGCGGACCATCATCACATGTTCACTGCCATCCCCGGGCACTGTCTCTACCACCTTGGGATGTGGGTATGACGATGCCAGCCCTTTGAGTGCAGCAGGTGTGAGAGGAGGGGAGAACCCAGAAGCCTGGTGTCTCGTCATCAGAGAGCGAATGGGCATCAGTGTCCATTATAACACAAAGCCCTCATCAACCTGGAGCCACGGGGCCACCTTCATGGAAGGGGAGGCACTTCTCGATCATGGGTCGCCCTTCCCTGGGTGACTCCAAGTATCTGATGAGAACTCAGAAGGAAGATGGACAGACAGAGTCCTTGGTATCTCCCAACCCCCATAGTTAAAGAGACAGAGGGAAAAAGTGTGGACCAGATGAGGTTCCAGGAGCCATGGGTCAGCTGTAGAGGGCCGATCAGCAGAGGTGGTTGGAACAGATGGACAGCCCAGGAGACGTGGCTGGGACTCACCTGTCCAGGGTATGGAGGACTGAGTAGCTGTAGGAAAAAAAAGGACAGTCAGACACCAAGCTCCCACGTGCCTGGTCCAGATCCCGGATTGTTGACCCTCAGCTTCTGCACATGGAGCTGACGCCATGCACATGGCCTCCCTGTGGACGCAGAGGTGCTGCCCGGGACCTCACAGGCCTTCCAAAGCCACGCCCTCTGTCCTTTTGCCATGGCCTGCCTCCCGGAACCCAAGGACGTCCTGTCCAGTGTATGGAAGCCAGTGTCATGCCTGGGACAGGCCACCAGGGCCCTGGTGTTCACCCCACAGAATGAACAGGGAACATCAGTTCACACTGATGTTTCAGCCTTGACGCATTCTGATATTGAGAGTTTACACAAAATTCTAGAGTTTTCTATTGGGTCCTAATACCCTATCCCCAAGGACCCATAGGTTCCTTCCATTCATTGGCCACCTGCCATCTCCCTCCTCTCCCTGCTCCCTCCCACTCTCTCTGTCCTTCACAAAGGACCTCTGTGCTCTCAGGTTGTCCCCTCAGCGTCACTGTTTTGGAGCCCACTGGAGACAAGACATCAGCCAACCATATCTACCAAGGACCTCGTCAGAGACCCTCCCTGGCCCCACCACCCGAAGGGACAAGGATGAGGATGGCCCATGCGGAGTCTCTTCCTGTCCCGTTCCATCCCAGGCGTGATTCAGACTCAGAGAGAAGCCCTGAGAGGGTGGAGGGTCCTGTACCTGTTGCTGTTGGAGAAGACAAACTTGTGGAAGCAGTTGTCGATGGGCCTGGAAGGGACAAGAGGGAGAAAAGCCATGGTGAGTCCTCAGGAAAGGAGTCCTTCCCAAAAAGGCGGGTGAGTAAGCGTGACTTTCCCATGTGCCTCCTGCAGGTGCTCCCTGCCTGTCCACAAGCCTCCAGCTCGGCTGGATCATCGGGGTCGAAGGCCTGGGAGAGACCAGCCGCATCCCTCCACGTCTCTGACCGCCATGTTCCTCACCATCAGAAGACCTTTCCCATCTCTCCCCCTTGAGCCAGGCACTCACTGGAGGCTTGAGGTGTTGGCCTGACTCTGAAGCTTGGATAGAAAGAGTCAGGGCCCGGTTATTGAACCAGGAGGCAAGCACAGGTCCTGGTACCCAGGGAACCCTCATCACATGCCCACCGCCCTACCCGGGCACTGTTTCTGCCCCCGTGGGATGTGGGTATGACCATGCCAGCCCTCTGAGTGCAACAGGTGTGAGAGGAGGGGAGAACCCAGAAGCCTGCTGTCCTGTCATCAGAAAGCGAATGGACATCAGTGTCCACTATCCCACAAAGCCCTCATCAACCTGGAGCCACGGGGCCACCTTCATGGAAGGGGAGGCACTTCTTCATCATGGGCCGCCCTTCCCTGGGTGACTCCAAGTATCTGAGGAGAACTCACGAGGAGGATGGAGAGAAAGAGCCTCTGGCATCCCCCTTCCCCTAACAGATAAAGAGACAGAGGGCCAAAGTGTGATCTAGATGGGGTTCAAAAACCCATGGGTCAGCTGGAGAGGGCTGATACGCAGAAGGGGGCAGGAGAGAGGGACATAATAGAACATGTTGCTGGGACTCACCTGGCCAGGTTGTGGTGGAATGAGTATCTGTAAGGAAAGAACAGACAGTCAGACACCAAGTTCCCAAGTGCCTGGCGCAGATCCCGGATTGATGCCCCTAAGCTTCTACACAACTAGCTGATGCTGTGCCCATGGCTTCGCGGTGGAAGCAGAGGTGCTGACATGAAGCCCGCAGTCCTTCCAAACCCACGCCCTCTCTCTCCTTGCCATGGCCTGCCTCCCGGAACCCTAGTAGTTCCTGTCTAGTGTATGGAAGCCAGTGTGAGGCCTGGGACAGGCCACCAGGGCCCTGGTGTTGACCCCACAGAATGAACGGGGAATAACCCCAACAAATGGGGTCAATCAATGTTCACACTGATGTTTCAGCCTTGACGCATTCTGATATTGAGAGTTTACACAAATTTCTAGAGTTTTCCATGGGGTCCAAATACCCTATTCCCAAGGACCCATAGGTTCCTTCCATTCATTGGCCACCTGCCATCTCCCTCCTCTCCCTGCTCCCTCCCACTCTCTCTGTCCTTCACAAAGGACCTCTGTGCTCTCAGGTTGTCCCCTCAGCGTCACTGTTTTGGAGCCCACTGGAGACAACACATCAGCCAACCATGTCTACCAAGGACCTCGTCAGAGACCCTTCCTGGCCCCACCCCCCGAAGGGACAAGGATGAGGATTGCCCATGCGGAGTCTCTTCCTGTCACGTTCCATCCCAGGCGTGATTCAGACTCAGAGAGAAGCCCTGAGAGTGTGGAGGGTCCTGTACCTGTTGCTGTTGGAGAAGACAAACTTGGGGAAGCAGATGTCGATGGGCCTGGAAGGGACAAGAGGGAGAAAAGCCATGGTGAGTCCTCAGGAAAGGAGTCCTTCCCAAAAAGGCGGGTGAGTAAGCGTGACTTTCCCATGTGCCTCCTGCACGTGCTCCCTGCCTGTCCACAAGCCTCCAGCTCGGCTGGGTCATCGGCGTCGAAGGCCTGGGAGAGACCAGCCGCATCCCTCCACGTCTCTGACCGCCATGTTCCTCACCATCAGAAGACCTTTCCCATCTCTCCCCTTTGAGCCAGGCACTCAATGGAGGCTTGAGGTGTTGGCCTGACTCTGAATTTTGGATAGAAAGAGTCAGGGCCCGGTTATTGAACCAGGAGGCAAGCACAGGTCCTGGTACCCAGGGAACCCTCAGCACATGTTCACCGCCCTCCCCAGGCACTGTCTCTGCCCCCTTGGGATGCGGTGACAATGCTGGCCCTCAGGGTGCGACAGGTGTGAGAGGAGGGGAGAACCCAGAAATCTGCTGTCCCGTCATCAGAAAGCCGAGGGCATCAGTGTCCACTCTCCCACAAAGCCCTCCTCAGACTGGAGCCACGGGGCCACTTTCATGGAAGTGGAGGAACTTCTTGATCATGGGCCGCCATTCCCTGGGTGACTCCAAGTATCTGATGAGAACTCACAAAGAGGATAGAGAGACAGACCCTCTGGCATCCCCCTTCCTCTAATAGATAAAGAGACAGAGGGCCAAAGTGTGATCTAGATTGGGTTTAAAAACCCATGGGTCAGCTGGAGAGGGCTGATACGCAGAGGGGGGCAGAGGAGAGGGACATAATAGAACATGTTGCTGGGAATCACCTGGCCAGGTTGTGGTGGAATGAGTATCTGTAAGAAAAGAACAGACAGTCAGACACCAAATTCCCAAGTGCCTGGCGCAGATCCCGGATTGATGACCCTCAGCTTCTACACACGTAGCTGATGCTGTGCCCATGGCCTCGCGGTGGACGCAGAGGTGCTGACCTGAAGCCCGCAGTCCTTCCAAACCCACGCCCTCTCTCTCCTTGCCATGGCCTGCCTCCTGGAACCCTAGTAGTTTCTGTGCAGTGTATGGAAGCCAGTGTCATGCCTGGGACAGGCCACCAGGGCCCTGGTGTTGACCCCACAGAATGAACGGGGAATGACCCCAACAAATGGGGTCAATCAATGTTCACACTGATGTTTCAGCCTTGACGCATTCTGATATTGAGAGTTTACACAAATTTCTAGAGTTTTCCATGTGGTCCAAATACCCTATCCCCAAGGACCCATAGGTTCCTTCCATTCATTGGCCACCTGCCATCTCCCTCCTCTCCCTGCTCCCTCCCACTCTCTCTGTCCTTCACAAAGGACCTCTGTGCTCTCAGGTTGACCCCTCAGCGTCACTGTTTTGGAGCCCACTGGAGACAACACATCAGCCAACCATGTCTACCAAGGACCTCGTCAGAGACTCTCCCTGGCCCCACCACCCGAAGGGACAAGGATGCGGATGGCTCGTGCGGAGCCTCTTCCTGTCACGTTCCATCCCAGGTGTGATTCAGACTCAGAGAGAAGCCCTGAGAGGGTGTACGGTCCTGTACCTGTTGCTGTTGGAGAAGAGAATCTTGTGGAAGCAGTTGTCCATGAGCCTGGAAGGGACAAGAGAGAGAAAAGCCACGGTGAGTCCTCAGGAAAGGAGTCCTTCCCAAAAAGGTGGGTCGCTCAGCGTGACTTTCCCGTGTGCCTCCAGCACGTGCTCCTTGCCTGTCCACAAGCCTCCTGCTCGCCTGGGTCATCGGGGTCGAAGGCCTGGGAGAGACCACCCGCATCCTCCACGTCCCTGACCGCCATGTTCCTCCCCATCAGAAGACCTTTCCCATTTCTCCCCCAGGAGCCAGGCAAACACTGGTGGCTTGAGGTGTTGTTCTGACTCTGAAGCTTGTATCCAAAGAGTCAGGGCCTGGTGTGTGACCTTGGATGAAATCATAGGTCTGGTACCCAGCGGACCATCATCACATGTTCACTGCCATCCCTGGGCACTGTCTCTACCACCTTGGGATGTGGGTATGACGATGCCAGCCCTCTGAGTGCAGCAGGTGTGAGAGGAGGGGAGAACCCAGAAGCCTGGTGTCCCGTCATCAGAGAGCGAATGGGCATCAGTGTCCATTATAACACAAAGCCCTCATCAACCTGGAGCCACGGGGCCACCTTCATGGAAGGGGAGGCACTTCTCGATCATGGGTCGCCCTTC
This sequence comes from Myotis nattereri, assembly GCF_964212035.1. NCBI lineage: Eukaryota > Metazoa > Chordata > Mammalia > Chiroptera > Vespertilionidae > Myotis > Myotis nattereri. The sequence continues at coordinate 60,886,048 of NC_138088.1, forward strand.
CCTGGGTGACTCCAAGTATCTGATGAGAACTCAGAAGGAAGATGGACAGACAGAGTCCTTGGTATCTCCCAACCCCCATAGTTAAAGAGACAGAGGGAAAAAGTGTGGACCAGATGAGGTTCCAGGAGCCATGGGTCAGCTGTAGAGGGCCGATCAGCAGAGGTGGTTGGAACAGAGGGACAGCCCAGGACACGTGGCTGGGACTCACCTGTCCAGGGTATGGAGGACTGAGTAGCTGTAGGAAAAAAAAGGACAGTCAGACACCAAGCTCCCAGGTGCCTGGTCCAGATCCCGGATTGTTGACCCTCAGCTTCTGCACATGGAGCTGACGCCATGCACATGGCCTCCCTGTGGACGCAGAGGTGCTGCCCGGGACCTCACAGGCCTTCCAAAGCCACGCCCTCTGTCCTTTTGCCATGGCCTGCCTCCCGGAACCCAAGGACGTCCTGTCCAGTGTATGGAAGCCAGTGTCATGCCTGGGACAGGCCACCAGGGCCCTGGTGTTGACCCCACAGAATGAACAGGGAACATCAGTTCACACTGATGTTTCAGCCTTGACGCATTCTGATATTGAGAGTTTACACAAAATTCTAGAGTTTTCTATTGGGTCCTAATACCCTATCCCCAAGGACCCATAGGTTCCTTCCATTCATTGGCCACCTGCCATCTCCCTCCTCTCCCTGCTCCCTCCCACTCTCTCTGTCCTTCACAAAGGACCTCTGTGCTCTCAGGTTGTCCCCTCAGCGTCACTGTTTTGGAGCCCACTGGAGACAAGACATCAGCCAACCATATCTACCAAGGACCTCGTCAGAGACCCTCCCTGGCCCCACCACCCGAAGGGACAAGGATGAGGATGGCCCATGCGGAGTCTCTTCCTGTCACATTCCATCCAAGGAGTGATTCACTCTGAGAGAAGCCCTGAGAGGGTGGAGGGTCCTGTACCTGTTGCTGTTGGAGAAGACAAACTTGTGGAAGCAGTTGTCGATGGGCCTGGAAGGGACAAGAGGGAGAAAAGCCATGGTGAGTCCTCAGGAAAGGAGTCCTTCCCAAAAAGGCGGGTGAGTAAGCGTGACTTTCCCATGTGCCTCCTGCACGTGCTCCCTGCCTGTCCACTAGCCTCCAGCTCGGCTGGGTCATCGGGGTCGAAGGCCTGGGAGAGACCAGCCGCAACCCTCCACGTCTCTGACCGCCATGTTCCTCACCATCAGAAGACCTTTCCCATCTCTCCCCCTTGAGCCAGGCACTCACTGGAGGCTTGAGGTGTTGGCCTGACTCTGAAGCTTGGATAGAAAGAGTCAGGGCCCGGTTATTGAACCAGGAGGCAAGCACAGGTCCTGGTACCCAGGGAACCCTCATCACATGCCCACCGCCCTACCCGGGCACTGTTTCTGCCCCCGTGGGATGTGGGTATGACCATGCCAGCCCTCTGAGTGCAACAGGTGTGAGAGGAGGGGAGAACCCAGAAGCCTGCTGTCCCGTCATCAGAAAGCGAATGGACATCAGTGTCCACTATCCCACAAAGCCCTCATCAACCTGGAGCCACGGGGCCACCTTCATGGAAGGGGAGGCACTTCTTGATCATGGGCCGCCCTTCCCTGGGTGACTCCAAGTATCTGAGGAGAACTCACAAGGAGGATGGAGAGAAAGAGCCTCTGGCATCCCCCTTCCCCTAACAGATAAAGAGACAGAGGGCCAAAGTGTGATCTAGATGGGGTTCAAAAACCCATGGGTCAGCTGGAGAGGGCTGATACGCAGAGGGGGGCAGGAGAGAGGGACATAATAGATCATGTTGCTGGGAATCACCTGGCCAGGTTGTGGTGGAATGAGTATCTGTAAGGAAAGAACAGACAGTCAGACACCAAGTTCCCAAGTGCCTGGCGCAGATCCCGGATTGATGCCCCTCAGCTTCTACACAACTAGCTGATGCTGTGCCCATGGCTTCGCGGTGGAAGCAGAGGTGCTGACATGAAGCCCGCAGTCCTTCCAAACCCACGCCCTCTCTCTCCTTGCCATGGCCTGCCTCCCGGAACCCTAGTAGTTCCTGTCTAGTGTATGGAAGCCAGTGTGAGGCCTGGGACAGGCCACCAGGGCCCTGGTGTTGACCCCACAGAATGAACGGGGAATGACCCCAACAAATGGGGTCAATCAATGTTCACACTGATGTTTCAGCCTTGACGCATTCTGATATTGAGAGTTTACACAAATTTCTAGAGTTTTCCATGGGTTCCAAATACCCTATTCCCAAGGACCCATAGGTTCCTTCCATTCATTGGCCACCTGCCATCTCCCTCCTCTCCCTGCTCCCTCCCACTCTCTCTGTCCTTCACAAAGGACCTCTGTGCTCTCAGGTTGTCCCTTCAGCGTCACTGTTTTGGAGCCCACTTGAGAAAAGACATCAGCCAACCATGTCTACCAAGGACCTCGTCAGAGACTCTCCCTGGCCCCACCACCCGAAGGGACAAGGATGAGGATGGCCCGTGCGGAGCCTCTTCCTGTCACGTTCCATCCCAGGTGTGATTCAGACTCAGAGAGAAGCCCTGAGAGGGTGTACGGTCCTGTACCTGTTGCTGTTGGAGAAGAGAATCTTGTGGAAGCAGTTGTCCATGAGCCTGGAAGGGACAAGAGAGAGAAAAGCCACGGTGAGTCCTCAGGAAAGGAGTCCTTCCCAAAAAGGTGGGTCGCTCAGCCTGACTTTCCCGTGTGCCTCCAGCACGTGCTCCTTGCCTGTCCACAAGCCTCCTGCTCGCCTGGGTCATCGGGGTCGAAGGCCTGGGAGAGACCACCCGCATCCTCCACGTCCCTGACCGCCATGTTCCTCCCCATCATAAGACCTTTGCCATTTCTCCCCCAGGAGCCAGGCAAACACTGGTGGCTTGAGGTGTTGTTCTGACTCTGAAGCTTGTATCCAAAGAGTCAGGGCCTGGTGTGTGACCTTGGATGAAATCATAGGTCTGGTACCCAGCGGACCATCATCACATGTTCACTGCCATCCCCGGGCACTGTCTCTACCACCTTGGGATGTGGGTATGACGATGCCAGCCCTCTGAGTGCAGCAGGTGTGAGAGGAGGGGAGAACCCAGAAGCCTGGTGTCCCGTCATCAGAGAGCGAATGGGCATCAGTGTCCATTATAACACAAAGCCCTCATCAACCTGGAGCCACGGGGCCACCTTCATGGAAGGGGAGGCACTTCTCGATCATGGGTCGCCCTTCCCTGGGTGACTCCAAGTATCTGATGAGAACTCAGAAGGAAGATGGACAGACAGAGTCCTTGGTATCTCCCAACCCCCATAGTTAAAGAGACAGAGGGAAAAAGTGTGGACCAGATGAGGTTCCAGGAGCCATGGGTCAGCTGTAGAGGGCCGATCAGCAGAGGTGGTTGGAACAGAGGGACAGCCTAGGAGACGTGGCTGGGACTCACCTGTCCAGGGTATGGAGGACTGAGTAGCTGTAGGAAAAAAAGGACAGTCAGACACCAAGCTCCCAGGTGCCTGGTCCAGATCCCGGATTGTTGACCCTCAGCTTCTGCACATGGAGCTGACGCCATGCACATGGCCTCCCTGTGGACGCAGAGGTGCTGCCCGGGACCTCACAGGCCTTCCAAAGCCACGCCCTCTGTCCTTTTGCCATGGCCTGCCTCCCGGAACCCAAGGACGTCCTGTCCAGTGTATGGAAGCCAGTGTCATGCCTGGGACAGGCCACCAGGGCCCTGGTGTTGACCCCACAGAATGAACAGGGAACATCAGTTCACACTGATGTTTCAGCCTTGACGCATTCTGATATTGAGAGTTTACACAAAATTCTAGAGTTTTCTATTGGGTCCTAATACCCTATCCCCAAGGACCCATAGGTTCCTTCCATTCATTGGCCACCTGCCATCTCCCTCCTCTCCCTGCTCCCTCCCACTCTCTCTGTCCTTCACAAAGGACCTCTGTGCTCTCAGGTTGTCCCCTCAGCGTCACTGTTTTGGAGCCCACTGGAGACAAGACATCAGCCAACCATATCTACCAAGGACCTCGTCAGAGACCCTCCCTGGCCCCACCACCCGAAGGGACAAGGATGAGGATGGCCCATGCGGAGTCTCTTCCTGTCACATTCCATCCAAGGAGTGATTCAGACTCAGAGAGAAGCCCTGAGAGGGTGGAGGGTCCTGTACCTGTTGCTGTTGGAGAAGACAAACTTGTGGAAGCAGTTGTCGATGGGCCTGGAAGGGACAAGAGGGAGAAAAGCCATGGTGAGTCCTCAGGAAAGGAGTCCTTCCCAAAAAGGCGGGTGAGTAAGCGTGACTTTCCCATGTGCCTCCTGCACGTGCTCCCTGCCTGTCCACAAGCCTCCAGCTCGGCTGGGTCATCGGGGTCGAAGGCCTGGGAGAGACCAGCCGCAACCCTCCACGTCTCTGACCGCCATGTTCCTCACCATCAGAAGACCTTTCCCATCTCTCCCCCTTGAGCCAGGCACTCACTGGAGGCTTGAGGTGTTGGCCTGACTCTGAAGCTTGGATAGAAAGAGTCAGGGCCCGGTTATTGAACCAGGAGGCAAGCACAGGTCCTGGTACCCAGGGAACCCTCATCATATTCCCACCGCCCTACCCGGGCACTGTTTCTGCCCCCGTGGGATGTGGGTATGACCATGCCAGCCCTCTGAGTGCAACAGGTGTGAGAGGAGGGGAGAACCCAGAAGCCTGCTGTCCCGTCATCAGAAAGCGAATGGACATCAGTGTCCACTATCCCACAAAGCCCTCATCAACCTGGAGCCACGGGGCCACCTTCATGGAAGGGGAGGCACTTCTTGATCATGGGCCGCCCTTCCCTGGGTGACTCCAAGTATCTGAGGAGAACTCACAAGGAGGATGGAGAGAAAGAGCCTCTGGCATCCCCCTTCCCCTAACAGATAAAGAGACAGAGGGCCAAAGTGTGATCTAGATGGGGTTCAAAAACCCATGGGTCAGCTGGAGAGGGCTGATACGCAGAGGGGGGCAGGAGAGAGGGACATAATAGAACATGTTGCTGGGACTCACCTGGCCAGGTTGTGGTGGAATGAGTATCTGTAAGGAAAGAACAGACAGTCAGACACCAAGTTCCCAAGTGCCTGGCGCAGATCCCGGATTGATGCCCCTCAGCTTCTACACAACTAGCTGATGCTGTGCCCATGGCTTCGCGGTGGAAGCAGAGGTGCTGACATGAAGCCCGCAGTCCTTCCAAACCCACGCCCTCTCTCTCCTTGCCATGGCCTGCCTCCCGGACCCCTAGTAGTTCCTGTCTAGTGTATGGAAGCCAGTGTGAGGCCTGGGAAAGGCCACCAGGGCCCTGGTGTTGACCCCACAGAATGAACGGGGAATGACCCCAACAAATGGGGTCAATCAATGTTCACACTGATGTTTCAGCCTTGACGCATTCTGATATTGAGAGTTTACACAAATTTCTAGAGTTTTCCATGGGGTCCAAATACCCTATTCCCAAGGACCCATAGGTTCCTTCCATTCATTGGCCACCTGCCATCTCCCTCCTCTCCCTGCTCCCTCCCACTCTCTCTGTCCTTCACAAAGGACCTCTGTGCTCTCAGGTTGTCCCTTCAGCGTCACTGTTTTGGAGCCCACTGGAGACAAGACATCAGCCAACCATGTCTACCAAGGACCTCGTCAGAGACCCTCCCTGGCCCCTCCACCGAAGGGACAAGGATGAGGATTGCCCATGCGGAGTCTCTTCCTGTCCCGTTCCATCCCAGGCGTGATTCAGACTCAGAGAGAAGCCCTGAGAGGGTGGAGGGTCCTGTACCTGTTGCTGTTGGAGAAGACAAACTTGTGGAAGCAGTTGTCGATGGGCCTGGAAGGGACAAGAGGGAGAAAAGCCATGGTGAGTCCTCAGGAAAGGAGTCCTTCCCAAAAAGGCGGGTGAGTAAGCGTGACTTTCCCATGTGCCTCCTGCACGTGCTCCCTGCCTGTCCACAAGCCTCCAGCTCGGCTGGGTCATTGGGGTCGAAGGCCTGGGAGAGACCAGCCGCATCCCTCCACGACTCTGACCGCCATGTTCCTCACCATCAGAAGACCTTTCCCATCTCTCCCCCTTGAGCCAGGCACTCAATGGAGGCTTGAGGTGTTGGCCTGACTCTGAAGCTTGGATAGAAAGAGTCATGGCCCGGTTATTGAACCAGGAGGCAAGCAGAGGTCCTGGTACCCAGGCAACCCTCATCACATGTTCACCGCCCTACCCGGGCACTGTCTCTGCCCCCTTGGGATGCGGTGACAATGCTGGCCCTAAGGGTGCGACAAGTGTGAGAGGAGGAGAGAACCCAGAAAACTGCTGTCCCGTCATCAGAAAGCCAGTGGGCATCAGTGTCCACTCTCCCACAAAGCTCTCCTCAGACTGGAGCCACGGGGCCACCTTCATGGAAGGGGAGGCACTTCTCGATCATGGGTCGCCCTTCCCTGGGTGACTCCAAGTATCTGATGAGAACTCAGAAGGAAGATGGACAGACAGAGTCCTTGGTATCTCCCAACCCCCATAGTTAAAGAGACAGAGGGAAAAAGTGTGGACCAGATGAGGTTCCAGGAGCCATGGGTCATCTGTAGAGGGCCGATCAGCAGAGGTGGTTGGAACAGAGGGACAGCCCAGGAGACGTGGCTGGGACTCACCTGTCCAGGGTATGGAGGACTGAGTAGCTGTTGGGAAAAAAAGGACAGTCAGACACCAAGCTCCCAGGTGCCTGGACCAGATCCCGGATTGTTGACCCTCAGCTTCTGCACATGGAGCTGACGCCATGCACATGGCCTCCCTGTGGACGCAGAGGTGCTGCCCGGGACCTCACAGGCCTTCCAAAGCCATGCCCTCTGTCCTTTTGCCATGGCCTGCCTCCCGGAACCCAAGGACGTCCTGTCCAGTGTATGGAAGCCAGTGTCATGCCTGGGACAGGCCACCAGGGCCCTGGTGTTGACCCCACAGAATGAACAGGGAACATCAGTTCACACTGATGTTTCAGCCTTGACGCATTCTGATATTGAGAGTTTACACAAAATTCTAGAGTTTTCTATTGGGTCCTAATACCCTATCCCCAAGGACCCATAGGTTCCTTCCATTCATTGGCCACCTGCCATCTCCCTCCTCCCCCTGCTCCCTCCCACTCTCTCTGTCCTTCACAAAGGACCTCTGTGCTCTCAGGTTGTCCACTCAGCGTCACTGTTTTGGAGCCCACTGGAGACAAGACATCAGCCAACCATGTCTACCAAGGACCTCGTCAGAGACCCTCCCTGGCCCCACCACCCGAAGGGACAAGGATGAGGATTGCCCATGCGGAGTCTCTTCCTGTCACGTTCCATCCCAGGCGTGATTCAGACTCAGAGAGAAGCCCTGAGAGGGTGGAGGGTCCTGTACCTGTTGCTGTTGGAGAAGACAAACTTGTGGAAGCAGTTGTCGATGGGCCTGGAAGGGACAAGAGGGAGAAAAGCCATGGTGAGTCCTCAGGAAAGGAGTCCTTGCCAAAAAGGCGGGTGAGTAAGCGTGACTTTCCCATGTGCCTCCTGCACGTGCTCCCTGCCTGTCCACAAGCCTCCAGCTCGGCTGGGTCATCGGGGTCGAAGGCCTGGGAGAGACCAGCCGCATCCCTCCACGTCTCTGACCGCCATGTTCCTCACCATCAGAAGACCTTTCCCATCTCTCCCCCTAGAGCCAGGCACTCACTGGAGGCTTGAGGTGTTGGCCTGACTCTGAAGCTTGGATAGAAAGAGTCAGGGCCCGGTTATTGAACCAGGAGGCAAGCACAGGTCCTGGTACCCAGGGAACCCTCATCATATTCCCACCGACCTACCCGGGCACTGTCTCTGCCCCCGTGGGATGTGGGTATGACCATGCCAGCCCTCTGAGTGCAACAGGTGTGAGAGGAGGGGAGAACCCAGAAGCCTGCTGTCCCGTCATCAGAAAGCGAATGGACATCAGTGTCCACTATCCCACAAAGCCCTCATCAACCTGGAGCCACGGGGCCACCTTCATGGAAGGGGAGGCACTTCTTCATCATGGGCCGCCCTTCCCTGGGTGACTCCAAGTATCTGAGGAGAACTCACAAGGAGGATGGAGAGAAAGAGCCTCTGGCATCCCCCTTCCCCTAACAGATAAAGAGCCAGAGGGCCAAAGTGTGATCTACATGGGGTTCAAAAACCCATGGGTCAGCTGGAGAGGGCTGATACGCAGAGGGGGGCAGGAGAGAGGGACATAATAGAACATGTTGCTGGGACTCACCTGGCCAGGTTGTGGTGGAATGAGTATCTGTAAGAAAAGAACAGACAGTCAGACACCAAGTTCCCAACTGCCTGGCGCAGATCCCGGATTGATGACCCTCAGCTTCTACACACGCAGCTGATGCTGTGCCCATGGCTTCGCGTTGGAAGCAGAGGTGCTGACATGAAGCCCGCAGTCCTTCCAAACCCACGCCCTCTCTCTCCTTGCCTTGGCCTGCCTCCCGGAACCCTAGTAGTTCCTGTCTAGAGTATGGAAGCCAGTGTGAGGCCTGGGACAGGCCACCAGGGCCCTGGTGTTGACCCCACAGAATGAACGGGGAATGACCCCCACAAATGGGGTCAATCAATGTTCACACTGATGTTTCAGCCTTGACGCATACTTATATTGAGAGTTTACACAAATTTCTAGAGTTTTCCATGGGGTCCAAATACCCTATCCCCAAGGATCCATAGGTTCCATCCATTCATTGGCCACCTGCCATCTCCCTCCTCTCCCTGCTCCCTCCCACTCTCTCTGTCCTTCACAAAGGACCTCTGTGCTCTCAGGTTGTCCCCTCAGCGTCATTTTTTGGAGCCCACTGGAGACAAGACATCAGCCAACCATGTCTACCAAGGACCTTGTCAGAGACTCTCCCTGGCCCCACCACCCGAAGGGACAAGGATGAGGATGGCCCGTGCGGAGCCTCTTCCTGTCACGTTCCATCCCAGGTGTGATTCAGACTCAGAGAGAAGCCCTGAGAGGGTGTACGGTCCTGTACCTGTTGCTGTTGGAGAAGAGAATCTTGTGGAAGCAGTTGTCCATGAGCCTGGAAGGGACAAGAGAGAGAAAGCCACGGTGAGTCCTCAGGAATGGAGTCCTTCCCAAAAAGGTGGGTCCCTTAGCGTGACTTTCCCTTGTGCCTCCAGCACGTGCTCCCTGCCTGTCCACAAGCCTCCTGCTTGCCTGGGTCATCGGGTTCGAAGGCCTGGGAGATACCACCGGCATCCTCCACGTCTCTGACCGCCATGTTCCTCCCCATCAGAAGACCTTTCCCATCTCTCCCCCAGGAGCCAGGTAAGGACTGGTGGCTTGAGGTGTTGTTCTGACTCTGAAGCTTGTATCCAAAGAGTCAGTGCCTGGTGTGTGAACTTGGATCAAATCATAGGTCTGGTACCCAGCGGACCCTCATCACATGTTCACTGCCATCCCCGGGCACTGTCTCTGTCACCTTGGGATGTGGGTATGACCATGCCAGCCCTCTGAGTGCAGCAGGTGTGAGAGGAGGGGAGAACCCAGAAGCCTGGTGTCCCGTCATCAGAGAGCGAATGGGCATCAGTGTCCATTATAACACAAAGCCCTCATCAACCTGGAGCCACGGGGCCACCTTCATGGAAGGGGAGGCACTTCTCGATCATGGGCCGCCCTTCCCTGGGTGACTCCACGTATCTGATGAGAACTCAGAAGGAAGATGGACAGACAGAGTCCTTGGTATCTCCCAACCCCCATAGTTAAAGAGACAGATTGAAAAAGTGTGGACCAGATGAGGTTCCAGGAGCCATGGGTCAGCTGTAGAGGGCCGATCAGCAGAGGTGGTTAGAACAGAGGGACAGCCCAGGAGACGTGGCTGGGACTCACCTGTCCAGGGTATGGAGGACTGAGTAGCTGTAGGAAAAAAAAGGACAGTCAGACACCAAGCTCCCAGGTGCCTGGTCCAGATCCCGGATTGTTGACCCCCAGCTTCTGCAAATGGAGCTGACGCCATGCACATGGCCTCCCTGTGGACGCAGAGGTGCTGCCCGGGACCTCACAGGCCTTCCAAAGCCACGCCCTCTGTCCTTTTGCCATGGCCTGCCTCCCGGAACCCAAGGACGTCCTGTCCAGTGTATGGAAGCCAGTGTCATGCCTGGGACAGGCCACCAGGGCCCTGGTGTTGACCCCACAGAATGAACAGGGAACATCAGTTCACACTGATGTTTCAGCCTTGACGCATTCTGATATTGAGAGTTTACTCCAATTTCTAGAGTTTTCCATGGGGTCCTAATACCCCATCCCCAAGGCCACCATGGGTTCCTTCCATTTATTGGCCACCTGCCATCTCCCTCCTCCACCTGCTCCCTCCCACTCTCTCTGTCCTTCACATAGGACTTCTGTGCTCTCAGGTTGTCCCCTCTGTGTCACTGTTTTTGAGCACCCAGGTGACACAGAGGGGAGGTGCTTATCAACGCCCACTCCCAGGGCCCAGCTGCCCTGGAAGGAATCCACTGACACCCTCCATGTGGTAGTGAGCTGGCTCTGGGTCCACAGGGACACCTACTCCACCTCTGTGCTGAGCTCCAGGCCCGAGGCAGGTTCTAGACACAGGGCCTCCCTCACCGCCACACCACAGGCCAGGCGGTCAGCTTTGGACACGCCGAGAGATTCATCTCCATCACGGGGAAACGACCCAGGACATCCTGTCCTGCCAGCTCTAAGGATGGTCACAGGTACGGAGCCTCAGGATTGCCCAGGGCGGTGAGAAGGTCTGCCCCACCCCCATATCCACCAGGGCCACCCAAGGTGAAGTTCCACGGCTCTAGGGACAGGCCAAGACCATGGCCTCCTGGCCACTTATTCCTTCTCCACGGTCATGCCTCACTTGAGGCAAAGCCAGCGGAGGGGATGGGACCACGTCTGCCAGACAGGAGAGGATGGGCACTCTCATCCCCTGAGGCTGAGTCTGCACATGGCTCTCAGCAGGTTCCAGGAGGCCTCCAGGGCTGACACTGAGCAACGGGGGAGGGCCTTGGCTGAGCCTCCTCCCAGAAGCACACAGGAGACAAAACATCAGCCAACCATGTTTACCAAGGACCTCGTCAGAGGCCCACCTCTGGCCCCACACCCGAAGGTACAAGGATGAGGATGGCCCATGCGGAGCCTCTTCCTGTCAAGTTCCATCCCAGGCATGATTCAGACTCAGAGAGAAGCCCTGAGAGGGTGGAGGGTCCTGTACCTGTTGCTCCTGGAGAAGAGAAACTTGTGGGAGAACCTGTCCATGGGCCTGGAAGGGACAAGAGAGAGATTAGCCGTGGTGAGGCCTCAGGAAAGGAGTCCTTTCCAAAAAGGTGGGTCGGTCAGCATGACTTTCCCATGTGCCTCCTGCACGTGCTCCCTGCCTGTCCACAAGCCTCCAGCTCGGCTGGGTCATCGGGGTCGAAGGCCTGGGAGAGAGCAGCCGCATCCCTCCACGTCTCTGACCACCATGTTCCTCCCCATCAGAAGACCTTTCCCATCTCTCCCCCTTTAGCCAGGCACTCACTTGTGGCTTGAGGTGTTGGCCTGACTCTGAAGCTTGGATAGAAAGAGTCATGGCCCGGTTATTGAACCAGGAGGCAAGCACAGGTCCTGGTACCCAGAAGACACTCAGCACATGTTCACCGCCCTCCCCGGACAATGTCTCTGCCCCCTTGGGTTGCGGTGACAATGATGGCCCTCAGGGTGCGGCAGGTGAGAGCGGAGGAGAGAACCCAGAAAACTGCTGTCCCGTCATCAGAAAACCAGTCGGCATTAGTGTCCACTCTCCCACAAAGCCCTCCTCAGCCTAGAACCACGGGGCCTCCTTCATGGAAGTGGAGGCACTTCTCTGACCATTGGCCGCTCTCCCCCGTGAGGGATGCCAATTATCTGATGAGAACTCACAAGGAGGATGGACAGACAGAGGCTTTGGCATCCCCCACTCCCTAATAGATAAAGAGACCAAGGGTTAAAGTGTGATCTAGATGGGGTTCAAAGAGCGATGGGTCAGCTTGAGAGGGCTGATAGGCAGAGGGGGGCAGGAGAGAGGGACAAAACAGGACACGTGGCTGGGACTCACCTGCCCAGGTTGTGGTGGAATGAGTATCTGTAAGAAAAGAACAGACAGTCAGACACCAAAATCCCAAGTGCCTGGCGCAGATCCCGGATTGATGACCCTCAGCTTCTAAACACGTAGCTGATGTTGTGCCCATGGCTTCGCGGTGGAAGCAGAGGTGCTGACAGGAAGCCCGCAGAACTTCCAAACCCACGCCCTCTGTCGCCTTGCCATGGCCTGCCTCCCGGAACCCTAGTAGTTCCTGTCCAGTGTATGGAAGCCAGTGTGAGGCCTGGGACAGGCCACCAGGGCCCTGGTGTTGACCCCACAGAATGAACGGGGAATGACCCCAACAAATGGGGTCAATCAATGTTCACACTGATGTTTCAGCCTTGACGCATTCTGATATTGAGAGTTTACACAAATTTCTAGAGTTTTCTATTGGGTCCTAATACCCTATCCCCAAGGACCCATAGGTTCCTTCCATTCATTGGCCACCTCCCATCTCCCTCCTCCCCCTGCTACCTCCCACTCTCTCTGTCCTTCACAAAGGACCTCTTTGCTCTGAGGTTGCCCCCTCAGCATCACTATTTTGGAGCCCACTGGAGACAAGATATCATCCAACCATGTCTACCAAGGACCTTGTCAGAGACCCTCCCTGGCCCCACCACCCGAAGGGACAAGGATGAGGATTGCCCATGCGGAGTCTCTTCCTGTCACGTTCCATCCCAGGCGTGATTCAGACTCAGAGAGAAGCCCTGAGAGGGTGGAGGGTCCTGTACCTGTTGCTGTTGGAGAAGACAAACTTGTGGAAGCAGTTGTCGATGGGCCTGGAAGGGACAAGAGGGAGAAAAGCCATGGTGAGTCCTCAGGAAAGGAGTCCGTCCCAAAAAGGCGGGTCAGTAAGCGTGACTTTCCCATGTGCCTCCTGCACGTGCTCCCTGCCTGTCCACAAGCCTCCAGCTCGGCTGGGTCATCGGGGTCGAAGGCCTGGGAGAGACCAGCCGCATCCCTCCACGTCTCTGACCGCCATGTTCCTCACCATCAGAAGACCTTTCCCATCTCTCCCCCTTGAGCCAGGCACTCACTGGAGGCTTGAGGTGTTGGCCTGACTCTGAAGCTTGGATAGAAAGAGTCAGGGCCCGGTTATTGAACCAGGAGGCAAGCGTAGGTCTTGGTACCCAGGGAAACCTCATCACATGTTCACCGCCCTACCCGGGCACTGTCTCTGACCCCGTGGGATGTGGGTATGACCATGCCAGCCCTCTGAGGGCAACAGGCATGAGAGGAGGGGAGAACCCAGAAGCCTGCTGTCCCGTCATCAGAAAGCGAATGGGCATCAGTGTCCACTATCCCACAAAGCCCTCATCAACCTGGAGCCACGGGGCCACCTTCATGGAAGGGGAGGCACTTCTTGATCATGGGCCGCCCTTCCCTGGGTGACTCCAAGTCTCTGATGAGAACTCACAAGGAGGATGGAGAGACAGAGCCTTTGGCATCCCCCTTCCCCTAACAGATAAAGAGACAGAGGGCCAAAGTGTGATCTAGATGGGGTTCAAAAACCCATGGGTCAGCTGGAGAGGGCTGATAGGCAGAGGGGGGCAGGAGAGAGGGACATAACAGAACATGTTGCTGGGACTCACCTGGCCAGGTTGTGGTGGAATGAGTATCTGTAAGAAAAGAACAGACAGTCAGACACCAAGTTCCCAACTGCCTGGCGCAGATCCCGGATTGATGACCCTCAGCTTCTACACACGTAGCTGTTGCTGTGCCCATGGCTTCGCGGTGGAAGCAGAGGTGCTGACATGAAGCCCGCAGTCCTTCCAAACCCACGCCCTCTCTCTCCTTGCCTTGGCCTGCCTCACGGAACCCAAGTAGTTCCTGTCTAGTGTATGGAAGCCAGTGTGAGGCCTGGGACAGGCCACCATGGCCCTGGTGTTGACCCCACAGAATGAACGGGCAATGACCCCCACAAATGGGGTCAATCAATGTTCACACTGATGTTTCAGCCTTGACGCATCCTGATATTGAGAGTTTCCACAAATTTCTAGAGTTTTCCATGGGGTCCAAATACCCTATTCCCAAGGACCCATAGGTTCCTTCCATTCATTGGCCACCTGCCATCTCCCTCCTCTCCCTGCTCCCTCCCACTCTCTCTGTCCTTCACAAAGGACCTCTGTGCTCTCAGGTTGTCCCTTCAGCGTCACTGTTTTGGAGCCCACTGGAGACAACACATCAGCCAACCATGCCTACCAAGGACCTCGTCAGAGACCTTCCTCTGGCCCCACCACCCGAACGGACAAGGATGAGGATTGCCTGTGCGGAGCCTCTTCCTGTCATGTTCCATCCCAGGTGTGATTCAGACTCAGAGAGAAGCCCTGAGAGGGGGTACGGTCCTGTACCTGTTGCTGTTGGAGAATAAAATCTTGTGGAAGCAGTTGTCCATGAGCCTGGAAGGGACAAGAGAGAGAAAAGCCACGGTGAGTCCTCAGGAAAGGAGTCCTTCCCAAAAAGGTGTTTCCCTCAGCGTGACTTTCCCTTGTGCCTCCAGCACGTGCTCCCTGCCTGTCCACAAGCCTCCTGCTCGCCTGGGTCATCGGGGTCGAAGGCCTGGGAGAGACCACAGGCATCCTCCACGTCTCTGACCGCCATGTTCCTCCCATCAGAAGACCTTTCCCATCTCTCCCCCAGGAGCCAGGCAAAGACTGGTGGCTTGAGGTGTTGTTCTGACTCTGAAGCTTGTATCCAAAGAGTCAGGGCCTGGTGTGTGAACTTGGATGAAATCATAGGTCTGGTACCCAGCGGACCCTCATCACATGTTCACTGCCATCCCCGGGCACTGTCTCTGCCACCTTTGGATGTGGGTATGACCATGCCAGCCCTCTGAGTGCAACAGGAGTGAGAGGAGGGGAGAACCCAGAAGCCTGCTGTCCCGTCATCAGAAAGTGAATGGGCATCAGTGTCCACTATCCCACAAAGCCCTCATCAACCTGGAGCCACGGGGCCACCTTCATGGAAGGGGAGGCACTTCTTGATCATGGGCCGCCCTTCCCTGGGTGACTCCAAGTATCTGATGAGAACTCACAAGGAGGATGGGGAGAAAGAGCCTTTGGCATCCCCCTTCCCCTAACAGATAAAGAGACAGAGGGACAAAGTGTGATCTAGATGGGGTTCAAAAACCCATGGGTCAGCTGGAGAGGGCTGATACGCAGAGGGGGGCAGGAGAGAGGGACATAACAGAACATGTTGCTGGGACTCACCTGGCCAGGTTGTGGTGGAATGAGTATCTGTAAGAAAAGAACAGACAGTCAGACACCAAGTTCCAAGTGCCTGGCACAGATCCCGGATTGATGACCCTCAGCTTCTACACACGTAGCTGATGCTGTGCCCATGGCTTCGCGGTGGACGCAGAGGTGCTGACCTGAAGCCCGCAGTCCTTCCAAACCCACGCCCTCTCTCTCCTGGCCATGGCCTGCCTCCCGGAACCCTAGTACTTCCTGTCCAGTGTATGGAAGCCAGTGTCATGCCTGGGACAGGCCACCAGGGCCCTGGTGTTGACCCCACAGAATGAACGGGGAAAGACCCCAACAAATGGGGTCAATCAATGTTCACAATGATGTTTCAGCCTTGACGCATTCTAATATTGAGAGTTTACACAAATTTCTAGAGTTTTCCATAGGGTCCAAATACCCTATCCCCAAGGACCCATAGGTTCCTTCCATTCATTGGCCACCTGCCCTCTCCATCCTCTCCCTGCTCCCTCCCACTCTCTTTGTCCTTCACAAAGTACCTCTGTGCTCTCAGGTTGTCTCCTCAGATTCACTGTTTTGGAGCCCACTGGAGACAAGACATCAGCCAACCATGTCTACCAAGGACCTCGTCAGAGTCTCTCCCTGGCTCCACCACCCCAAGGGGCAAGGATGAGGATTGCCTGTGCGGAGCCTCTTCCTGTCACGTTCCATCCCAGGTGTGGTTCAGACTCAGAGAGAAGCCCTGAGAGGGTTTACGGTCCTGTACCTGTTGCTGTTGGAGAAGAGTATCTTGTGGAAGCAGTTGTCCATGAATCTGGAAGGGACAAGAGAGAGAAAAGCCACGGTGAGTCCTCAGGAAAGGAGTCCTTCCCAAAAAGGTGGGTCGCTCAGCGTGACTTTCCCGTGTGCCTCCAGCACGTGCTCCCTGCCTGTCCACAAGCCTCCTGCTCGCCTGGGTCATTGGGTTCGAAGGCCTGGGAGAGACCACCAGCATCCTCCACGTCTCTGACCGCCATGTTCCTCACCATCAGAAGACCTTTCCCATCTCTCCCCCAGGAGCCAGGCAAAGACTGGTGGCTTGAGGTGTTGTTCTGACTCTGAAGCTTGTATCCAAAGAGTCAGGGCCTGGTGTGTGAACTTGGATGAAATCATAGGTCTGGTACCCAGCGGACCCTCATCACATGTTCACTGCCATCCCCGGGCACTGTCTCTGCCACCTTGGGATGTGGGTATGACCATGTCAGCCCTCTGAGTGCAGCAGGTGTGAGAGGAGGGGAGAACCCAGAAGCCTGGTGTCCCGTCATCAGAGAGCTAATGGGCATCAGTGTCCACTATCCCACAAAGCCCTCATCAACCTGGAGCCACGGGGCCACCTTCATGGAAGGGGAGGCACTTCTTGATCATGGGCCGCCCTTCCCTGGGTGACTCCAAGTATCTGATGAGAACTCAGAAGGAAGATGGACAGACAGAGTCCTTGGTATCTCCCAACCCCCATAGTTAAAGAGACAGACGGAAAAAGTGTGGACCAGATGAGGTTCCAGGAGCCATGGGTCAGTTGTAGAGGGCCGATCGGCAGAGGTGGTTAGAACAGAGGGACAGCCCAGGAGACGTGGCTGGGACTCACCTGTCCAGGGTATGGAGGACTGAGTAGCTGTAGGAAAAAAAAGGACAGTCAGACACCAAGCTCCCACGTGCCTGGTCCAGATCCCGGATTGTTGACCCTCAGCTTCTGCACATGGAGCTGACGCCATGCACATGGCCTCCCTGTGGACGCAGAGGTGCTGCCCGGGACCTCACAGGCCTTCCAAAGCCACGCCCTCTGTCCTTTTGCCATGGCCTGCCTCCCGGAACCCAAGGACGTCCTGTCCGGTATATGGAAGCCAGTGTCATGCCTGGGACAGGCCACCAGGGCCCTGGTGTTGACCCCACAGAATGACCGGGGAATGACCCCAACAAATGGGGTCAATCAATGTTCACACTGATGTTTCAGCCTTGACGCATTCCCATATTGAGAGTTTACACCAATTTCTAGAGTTTTCCATGGGGTCCTAATACCCCATCCCCAAGGCCATCATGGGTTCCTTCCATTTATTGGCCACCTGCCATCTCCCTCCTCCACCTGCTCCCTCCCACTCTTTCTGTCCTTCACATAGGACCTCTGTGCTCTTAGGTTGTCCCCTCTGTGTCACTGTCTTGGAGCCACCAGGTGACACAGAGGGGAGGTGCTTATCAACGCCCACTCCCAGGGCCCAGCTGCCCTGGAAGGAATCCACTGACACCCTCCAGGTGGTAGTGAGCTGGCTCCGGGGCCACAGGGACACCTCCTCCACCTCTGTGCTGAAATAAAGGCCCAAAGCAGGTTCTAGACACAGGGCCTCCCTCACAGCCACCCCACAGGCAAGGCGGTCAGCTATGGACACACCGAGAGATTCATCTCCATCACGGGGAAAGGACCCAGGACATCCTGTCCTGCCAGCTCTAAGGATGCTCCCAGGTAGGGAGCCCCAGGATTGCCCAGGACGGTGAGAAGGTCTCCCCAACCCCATATCCACCAGGGCCACCCAAGGTGAAGTTCCACGACTCTAGGGACAGGCCAAGACCATGGCCTCCTGGCCACTTATTCCTTCTCCATGGTCATGCCTCACTTGAGGCAAAGCCAGAGGAGGGGATGGGACCATGTCTGCCAGACAGGAGAGGATGGGCACTCTCATCCCCTGAGGCTGAGTGTGCACATGGCTCTCAGCAGGTTCCAGGAGGCCTCCAGGGCTGACACTGAGCAACGGGGGAGGGCCTTGGCTGAGCCTCCTCCCAGAAGCCCACAGGAGACAAGACATCAGCCAACCATGTTCACCAAGGACCTCGTCAGAGGCCCTTCTCGGGCCCCACCACCCGAAGGTACAAGGATGAGGATGGCCCATGCGGACCCTCTTGCTGTCACGTTCCATCCCAGGCGTGATTCAGACTCAGAGAGAAGCCCTGAGAGGGTGGAGGGTCCTGTACCTGTAGCTGCTGGAGAAGAGAAACTTGTGGGAGAACCTGTCCATGGGCCTGGAAGGGACAAGAGAGAGATTAGCCGTGGTGAGGCCTCAGGAAAGGAGTCCTTTCCAAAAAGGTGGGTCGGTCAGCGTGACTTTCCCATGCCTCCTGCACGTGCTCCCTGCCTGTCCACAAGCCTCCAGCTCGGCTGGGTCATCGGGGTCGAAGGCCTGGGAGAGAGCAGCCGTATCCCTCCACGTCTCTGACCACCATGTTCCTCCCCATCAGAAGACCTTTCCCATCTCTCCCCCTTTAGCCAGGCACTCACTTGTGGCTTGAGGTGTTGGCCTGACTCTGAAGCTTGGATACAAAGAGTCATGGCCCGGTTATTGAACCAGGAGGAAAGCACAGGTCCTGGTACCCAGAGGACCCTCAGCACATGTTCACCGCCCTCCCCGGGCACTGTCTCTGCCCCCTTGGGATGCGGTGACAATGCTGGCCCTCAGGGTGCGGCAGGTGAGACAGGAGAAGAGAACCCAGAAAACTGCTGTCCCGTCATCATAAAGCCAGTCGGCATTAGTGTCCACTCTCCCACAAAGCCCTCCTCAGCCTGGAGCCTCGGGGCCTCCTTCATGGAAGGGGTGGCACTTCTCTGACCATCGGCCCCTCTCCCCCGTGAGTTAGCCAAGTATCTGATGAGAACTCACAAGGAGGATGGACAGACAGAGGCTTTGGCATCCCCCTTGCCCTAATAGATAAAGAGACTGTGGGCCAAAGTGTGATCTAGATGGGGTTCAATGAGCCATGGGTCAGCCGGAGAGGGCTGATACGCAGAGGGGGGCAGGAGAGAGGGACATAACAGGACACGTGGCTGGGACTCACCTGGCCAGGTTGTGGTGGAATGAGTATCTGTAAGAAAAGAACAGACCGTCAGACACCAGGTTCCCAAGTGCCTGGCGCAGATCCCAGATTGATGACCCTCAGCCTCTACACACGTAGCTGATGCTGTGCCCATGGCTTCGCGGTGGACGCAGAGGTGCTGACCTGAAGCCCGCAGTCCTTCCAAAGCCACGCCCTCTGTCTCTTTGCCATGGCCTGCCTCCCGGAACCCTAGTACTTCCTGTCCAGTGTATGGAAGCCAGCGTCATGCCTGGGTAATGCCACCAGGGCCCTGGTGTTGACCCCACAGAATGAACTTGGAATGACCCCAACAAATGGGGTCAATCAATGTTCACACTGATGTTTCAGCCTTGACGCATTCTGATATTGAGAGTTTACACAAATTTCTAGAGTTTTCTATTGGGTCCTAATACCCTATCCCCAAGGACCCATAGGTTCCTTCCATTCATTGGCCACCTGCCATCTCCCTCCTCTCCCTGCTCCCTCCCACTCTCTCTGTCCTTCACAAAGGACCTCTGTGCTCTCAGGTTGTCCCCTCAGCGTCACTGTTTTGGAGCCCACTGGAGACAAGACATCAGCCAACCATGTCTACCAAGGACCTTGTCAGAGACCCTCCCTGGCCCCACCACCCGAACAGACAAGGATAAGGATGGCCCATGCAGAGCCTCTTCCTGTCACGTTCCATCCCAGGCGTGATTCAGACTCAGAGAGAAGCCTTGAGAGGGTGGATGGTCCTGTACCTGTTGCTGTTGGAGAAGAGAATCTTGTGGAAGCAGTTGTCCATGAATCTGTAAGGTACAAGAGAGAGAAAAGCCACGGTGAGTCCTCAGGAAAGGAGTCCTTAACAAAAAGGCGGATCGGTCACCGGGACTTTCCCATGTGCCTCCTGCACGTGATCCCTGCCTGTCCACAGCCTCCAGCGCGGCTGGGTCATCGGGGTCGAAGGCCTGTGAGAGACCAGCCGCATCCCTCCACGTCTCTGACCGCCATGTTCCTCACCATCAGAAGACCTATCCCATCTCTCCCCCTTGAGCCAGGCACTCACTGGTGGCTTGAGGTGTTGGCCTGACTCTGAAGCTTGGATAGAAAGAGTCAGGACCCTGTTATTGAACCAGGAGGCAAGCACAGATCCTGGTACCCAGAGGCCCCTCATCACATGTTCACCGCCCTCCCCGGGCACTATCATTGCCCCCTAGGGATGCGGTGACAATGCTGGCCCTCAGGGTGCGGCAGGTGTGAGAGGAGGAGAGAACTCAGAAAACTGCTGTCCCGTCATCAGAAAGCGAGTGGGCATCAGTGTCCACTCTCCCACAAAGCCCTCTCCAGCCTGGAGTCACAGGGCCACCTTCATGGAAGGGGAGGCCCTTCTCTGACCATCGACCTCTCTCCCCCGTGAGGGACGCCAATTATCTGATGAGAACTCACAAGGAGGATGGACAGACAGAGGCTTTGGCATCCCCTTCCCCTAATAGATGAAGAGACAGAGGGCCAAACTCTGATGCAGGTGGGGTTCAAAGAGCCATTGGTCTGCTGGGGAGTGCTGATAGGCAGAGGGGGGCAGGAGAGAGGGACATAACCGGATACGTGGCTGGGACTCACCTGGCCAGGTTGTGGTGGAATGAGTATCTGTAAGAAAAGAACAGACCGTCAGACACCAAGTTCCCCGGTGCCTGGCTCAGATCCAGGATTGATGACCCTCAGCTTCTACACACGTAGCTGATGCTGTGCTCATGGCTTCGCGGTGGACGCAGAGGTGCTGACCTGAAGCCCGCAGTCCTTCCAAAGCCACGCCCTCTGTCTCTTTGAGATGGCCTGCCTCCCGGAACCCTAGTACTTCCTGTCCAGTGTATGGAAGCCAGCGTCATGCCTGGGACATGCCACCAGGGCCCTGGTGTTGACCCCACAGAATGAACGGGGAATGACCCCAACAAATGGGGTCAATCAAAGTTCACACTGATGTTTCAGCCTGACACATTCTGATATTGAGAGTTTACTCAAATTTCTAGTGTTTTCCATGGGGTCCTACTACCCTATCCCCAACGACCCATAGGTTCCTTCCATTCATTGGCCACCTGCCATCTCCCTCCTCTCCCTGCTCCCTCCCACTCTCTCTGTCCTTCACATAGGACCTCTGTGCTCTCCAGTGGTCCCCTCAGCGTCACTGTTTTAGAGCCCACTGGAGACAAGACGTCAGCCAACCATGTCTATCAAGGACCTCGTCAGAGACCTTCCTCTGGCCCCACCACCCGAAAGGACAAGGATGAGGATTGCCCATGCGGAGTCTCTTCCTGTCATGTTCCATCCCAGGCGTGATTCAGACTCAGGGAGAAGCCCTGAGAGCGTGGAGGGTCCTGTACCTGTTGCTGTTGGAGAAGAGAAACTTGTGGAAGCAGTTGTCCATGGGCCTGGAAGGGACAAGAGAGAGATTAGCCGTGGTGAGGCCTCAGGAAAGGAGTCCTTTCCAAAAAGGTGGGTCGGTCAGCGTGACTTTCCCATGCCTCCTGCACGTGCTCCCTGCCTGTCCACAAGCCTCCAGCTCGGCTGGGTCATCGGGGTCGAAGGCCTGGGAGAGAGCAGCCGTATCCCTCCACGTCTCTGACCACCATGTTCCTCCCCATCAGAAGACCTTTCCCATCTCTCCCCCTTTAGCCAGGCACTCACTTGTGGCTTGAGGTGTTGGCCTGACTCTGAAGCTTGGATACAAAGAGTCATGGCCCGGTTATTGAACCAGGAGGAAAGCACAGGTCCTGGTACCCAGAGGACCCTCAGCACATGTTCACCGCCCTCCCCGGGCACTGTCTCTGCCCCCTTGGGATGCGGTGACAATGCTGGCCCTCAGGGTGCGGCAGGTGAGACAGGAGAAGAGAACCCAGAAAACTGCTGTCCCGTCATCATAAAGCCAGTCGGCATTAGTGTCCACTCTCCCACAAAGCCCTCCTCAGCCTGGAGCCTCGGGGCCTCCTTCATGGAAGGGGTGGCACTTCTCTGACCATCGGCCCCTCTCCCCCGTGAGTTAGCCAAGTATCTGATGAGAACTCACAAGGAGGATGGACAGACAGAGGCTTTGGCATCCCCCTTGCCCTAATAGATAAAGAGACTGTGGGCCAAAGTGTGATCTAGATGGGGTTCAATGAGCCATGGGTCAGCCGGAGAGGGCTGATACGCAGAGGGGGGCAGGAGAGAGGGACATAACAGGACACGTGGCTGGGACTCACCTGGCCAGGTTGTGGTGGAATGAGTATCTGTAAGAAAAGAACAGACAGTCAGACACCAAGTTCCCAAGTGCCTGGCGCAGATCCCAGATTGATGACCCTCAGCCTCTACACACGTAGCTGATGCTGTGCCCATGGCTTCGCGGTGGACGCAGAGGTGCTGACCTGAAGCCCGCAGTCCTTCCAAAGCCACGCCCTCTGTCTCTTTGCCATGGCCTGCCTCCCGGAACCCTAGTACTTCCTGTCCAGTGTATGGAAGCCAGCGTCATGCCTGGGTAATGCCACCAGGGCCCTGGTGTTGACCCCACAGAATGAACTTGGAATGACCCCAACAAATGGGGTCAATCAATGTTCACACTGATGTTTCAGCCTTGACGCATTCTGATATTGAGAGTTTACACAAATTTCTAGAGTTTTCTATTGGGTCCTAATACCCTATCCCCAAGGACCCATAGGTTCCTTCCATTCATTGGCCACCTGCCATCTCCCTCCTCTCCCTGCTCCCTCCCACTCTCTCTGTCCTTCACAAAGGACCTCTGTGCTCTCAGGTTGTCCCCTCAGCGTCACTGTTTTGGAGCCCACTGGAGACAAGACATCAGCCAACCATGTCTACCAAGGACCTTGTCAGAGACCCTCCCTGGCCCCACCACCCGAACAGACAAGGATAAGGATGGCCCATGCAGAGCCTCTTCCTGTCACGTTCCATCCCAGGCGTGATTCAGACTCAGAGAGAAGCCTTGAGAGGGTGGATGGTCCTGTACCTGTTGCTGTTGGAGAAGAGAATCTTGTGGAAGCAGTTGTCCATGAATCTGTAAGGTACAAGAGAGAGAAAAGCCACGGTGAGTCCTCAGGAAAGGAGTCCTTAACAAAAAGGCGGATCGGTCACCGGGACTTTCCCATGTGCCTCCTGCACGTGATCCCTGCCTGTCCACAGCCTCCAGCGCGGCTGGGTCATCGGGGTCGAAGGCCTGTGAGAGACCAGCCGCATCCCTCCACGTCTCTGACCGCCATGTTCCTCACCATCAGAAGACCTATCCCATCTCTCCCCCTTGAGCCAGGCACTCACTGGTGGCTTGAGGTGTTGGCCTGACTCTGAAGCTTGGATAGAAAGAGTCAGGACCCTGTTATTGAACCAGGAGGCAAGCACAGATCCTGGTACCCAGAGGCCCCTCATCACATGTTCACCGCCCTCCCCGGGCACTATCATTGCCCCCTAGGGATGCGGTGACAATGCTGGCCCTCAGGGTGCGGCAGGTGTGAGAGGAGGAGAGAACTCAGAAAACTGCTGTCCCGTCATCAGAAAGCGAGTGGGCATCAGTGTCCACTCTCCCACAAAGCCCTCTCCAGCCTGGAGTCACAGGGCCACCTTCATGGAAGGGGAGGCCCTTCTCTGACCATCGACCTCTCTCCCCCGTGAGGGACGCCAATTATCTGATGAGAACTCACAAGGAGGATGGACAGACAGAGGCTTTGGCATCCCCTTCCCCTAATAGATGAAGAGACAGAGGGCCAAACTCTGATGCAGGTGGGGTTCAAAGAGCCATTGGTCTGCTGGGGAGTGCTGATAGGCAGAGGGGGGCAGGAGAGAGGGACATAACCGGATACGTGGCTGGGACTCACCTGGCCAGGTTGTGGTGGAATGAGTATCTGTAAGAAAAGAACAGACCGTCAGACACCAAGTTCCCCGGTGCCTGGCTCAGATCCAGGATTGATGACCCTCAGCTTCTACACACGTAGCTGATGCTGTGCTCATGGCTTCGCGGTGGACGCAGAGGTGCTGACCTGAAGCCCGCAGTCCTTCCAAAGCCACGCCCTCTGTCTCTTTGAGATGGCCTGCCTCCCGGAACCCTAGTACTTCCTGTCCAGTGTATGGAAGCCAGCGTCATGCCTGGGACAGGCCACCAGGGCCCTGGTGTTGACCCCACAGAATGAACGGGGAATGACCCCAACAAATGGGGTCAATCAAAGTTCACACTGATGTTTCAGCCTGACACATTCTGATATTGAGAGTTTACTCAAATTTCTAGTGTTTTCCATGGGGTCCTACTACCCTATCCCCAACGACCCATAGGTTCCTTCCATTCATTGGCCACCTGCCATCTCCCTCCTCTCCCTGCTCCCTCCCACTCTCTCTGTCCTTCACATAGGACCTCTGTGCTCTCCAGTGGTCCCCTCAGCGTCACTGTTTTAGAGCCCACTGGAGACAAGACGTCAGCCAACCATGTCTATCAAGGACCTCGTCAGAGACCTTCCTCTGGCCCCACCACCCGAAAGGACAAGGATGAGGATTGCCCATGCGGAGTCTCTTCCTGTCATGTTCCATCCCAGGCGTGATTCAGACTCAGGGAGAAGCCCTGAGAGCGTGGAGGGTCCTGTACCTGTTGCTGTTGGAGAAGAGAAACTTGTGGAAGCAGTTGTCAATGAGCCTGGAATGGACAAGAGAGAGAAAAGCCGCGGTGAGTCTTCAGGAAAGGAATCCTTCCCAAAAAGGTGGTTCCTTCAGCGGGACTTTCCCATGTGCCTCCAGCACGTGCTCCCTGCCTGTCCACAAGCCTCCAGCTTGGCTGGGTCATTGGGGTCGAAGGCCTGGGAGAGACCAGCCGCATCCCTACATGTCTGTGACCGCCATGTTCCTCCCCATAGGAGACCTTTCCCATCTCTCCCCCTTGAGCCAGGCACTCACTGGTGGCTTGAGGTGTTGGCCTGACTCTGAAGCTTGGATAGAAAGAGTCATGGCCCGGTTATTGAACCAGGAGGCAAGCACAGGTCCTGGTACCCAAGGGACCCTCAGCACATGTTCACCGCCCTCCCCAGGCACTATCATTGCCCCCTTGTGATACGGTGACAATGCTGGGCCTCAGGGTGCGGCAGGTGTGAGAGGAGGAGAGAACCCAGAAAACTGCTGTCCCATCATCAGAAAGCCAGTGATCATCAGTGTCCACTCTCCCTCAAAGCCCTCCACAGCCTGGAACCATCCCAAGCGTTATTCAGACTCAAAGAGAAGCCCTGAGAGGGTGGAGGGTCCTGTACCTGTTGCTGTTGGAGAGGAGAAACTTGTGGAAGCACCTGTCCATGGGCCTGGAAGGGACAAGAGAGAGAAAATCCGCAGTGAGTCCTCAGGAAAGGAGTCCTCCCCAAGAAGGTTGGTCAGTCAGCGTGACTTTCCCATGTGTCTCATGCACGTGCTCCCTGCTCGGCTGGGTCATCGGGGTCGAAGGCCTGGGAGAGACCAGCCGCATCCCTCCACATCTCTGACCACCATGTTCCTCCCCATCAGAAGACCTTTCCCATCTCTCCCCCTTTAGCCAGGCACTCACTGGTGGCTTGAGGTGTTGGCCTGACTCTGAAGCTTGGATAGAAAGAGTCAGGGCCCTCATGAACCTGGAGCCACGGGGCCACCTTCATGAAAGGGGAGGCACTTCTTGATCATTGGCCGCCTTCCCTGGGTGACCCCACGTATCTGATGAGAACTCAAAAGGAAGATGGACAGACGTAGTCCTTGGAATCTCCCCAACCCCATAGTTAAAGAGACAGCGGGCAAAAGGGTGGTCCAGTTGAGATTCCAGGAGCCATGGGTCAGCTGTAGAGGGCCGATCGGCAGAGGTGGTTAGAACAGAGGGACAGCCCAGGAGACGTGGCTGGGACTCACCTGTCCAGGGTATGGAGTACTGAGCAGCTGTAGGAACAATAAGGACAGTCAGATACCAAGCTCGCAGGTGCGTGGCCCAGATCCCGGATTGATGACCCTCAGGTTCTACACACGGAGGTGATGCCGTGCACATGGCCTCGCAGTAGACGCAGTGGTGCTGACCTGAACCCCGCAGTCTTCTAAAGCCTCACCCTATGTCTCTTTGCCATGGCTTGCCTCCCGGTTCCCGAGGACTTACTGTCCTGTGTCTGGAAGCCAGTGTCATGCCTGGGACAGGCCACCAGGGCCCTGGTGTTGACCCCACAGAATGAACGGGGAAAGACCCCAACAAATGGGGTCAATCAATGTTCACACTGATGTTTCAGCCTTGACGCATTCTGATATTGAGAGTTTACACCAATTTCTAGATTTTTCTATGGGGTCCTAATACCCTATCCCCAAAGTCCCCATTGGTTCCTTCCATTCATTGGCCACCTGCCATCTCCCACCTCCCCCTGCTCCCTCCCAATCTCTCTGTCCTTCACATAGGACCTCTGTGCTCTCAGGTTGTCTCCTCTGCGTCACTGTTTTGGAGCCCCCAGCTGACACCATCCTCACAGAGGGGAGGTGCTTATCAATGCCCACTCCCAGGGCCCAGCTGCCCTGGAAGGAATCCACTAACACCCTCCAGGTGGTAGTGAGCTGGCTCTGGGGCCACATGGACACCTCTTCCACCTCTGTGCTGAGCTCCAGGCCTGAGGCAGGTTCTAGACACAGGGCCTCCCTCACAGCCACACCCCAGCCAGGCGGTCAGCTTTGGACACGCCGAGAGATTCATCTCCATTACGGGGAAAGGACCCGGGACATCCTGTCCTGCCAGCTCTAAGGATGCTCCCAGGTCGGGAACCCCAGGATTGCCCAGGGCGGTGAGCAGGACTGCCCCCCTTCCCATATCCACCAGGGCCACCCAATGTGGAGGTCCACGGCTCTGGGGACAGGCCAAGACCATGGACTCCTGGCCACTTATTCCTTTCCTCAGTCCTACCTCACGTGTGGCAATGGCAGCGGAGGGGATGGGACCACGTCTGCCAGACAGGAGAGGATGGGCACTCTCATCCCCTGAGGCTGAGTCTGCACATGGCTCTCAGCAGGTCCCAGCAGGCCTCCAGGGCTGACCACAGCAATGGGATAGGGCCTTGGCTGAGCCTCCTCCCATAAGCCCACTGGAGACAAGTCATCAGCCAACCATGTCAGACAAGGACCTCGTCAGAGACCCTCCTTTGGCCCCACCCCCCTAAGGGACAAGGATGAGGATGGCCCATGTGGAGCCTCTTTCTGTCACGTTTCATCCCAGACGTGATTCAGAAGCAGGGAGCGGCCCTGGGAGGGTGATAGGATGATGCACATTTTGTTCTCAGTGAGGCAGCTGTGGCATGAGCTGGCCCTGCGTCTGGAAGGGACAACAAAGCGGCATCTGGTGAGGCATCTCCGGAAGGAGACCTTCCTAAATCTTGTGTCGGAACCATGACAGGTCCACATGCGCGTCCTGCTACTTGCTCCTGCGTGTGCACGAGCCTCCTGCTCAGCTGGGTCATTGGCATGGATGGTCGGACTGGAGAGGAGCCTCCCCCTCCACATCTCTAATGCAGCCTGTGCACCTGCATTACCCACCCGTCGTGTCCCTTCCTGAGCCAGGTACTCGCTGGCTAGACTGTGGGGCGGCCCCGACTCTGCATCTTCGTCAGAAAAGTCAGTGGACGTGGTCGAGGACCTGGGCCGAGGACAGTGAGCCGGAGTGGCCCCCTGACCCCGCACAGGCCCCCAGGGCGGAGCTGCAGGCTCCCGGGCAGGTCCTTCCACTGGGCAGCTCGCTGGCTCCTCCGTGGGCCTGGGTGACCTCAGGCTAAGCCTGGGAAGATGCCAGGGCCTCTGCCCGGCTGGGAGGACAGCAGCTCCTTCTGGGACAGCAGCCGGGGCCTGAGCAGGCACCTGCCATCCTGCTGGTCCAAGGACGCGCCCCGTGACCGTCCATGGCGGTGAGCAGGCGGCCACCCTGCCCTGCTCAGGGCTTCTTGCTGTGGTTCCCTAGGAGCCGACCCGCCCTCCCCCGACAGGTTCCTCTTACGTTTCATGCTTTAGGCCCTTCGGGTGCGTCCCAGGAAGCGAAGCCCGAGAGCCCCTCCACCCGCCAGACTCCTCCCGTGTGTCCTCAGAGGGGGTCGTGGGGAAAGGGCAGTGGCTGCTCCCACCCAAGCTGCTAGGACTTCCGGGGAGAAAGCCCTCGGGGTGCTCCCTGGAGAGGCTGTGGGGCCACCTGCCCCTCCTCTCGGCAGCCCCTGGGCAGTGCCGCGATGCCGGGGGCGTGGCGCCCGTCACTCCCCCAGGCTGAGGTCCCCTGTGCCACCTGGAGTCCGGGAGGGGCTCGGCACATCCCTGGGGCTCCCTCGTGGCTTGGAGCTTGGTGCACAGGTGCCCCCTGGCGTCCCAGGTTGTGGGGCGGGGCTGGCGGGGTCAGCAGGTCTGTGCCAAAGGAGGGGCTGCCTTGGGCTCTTAGCCAGAGTCACAGGCTCCTGGTGACCCGGCCTTGACGGGCTCTTCCCAACCCCCTGGGATGAACAGAGTATAGGACCTCTGTCCCAGCAGCGCCCCTGTGTCCCCCGAGGAAGGAATGGAAGTTGAGCTGCTAAGAAAACCACCGTTCTCATCGGGGTTTGCTTTCCTGTGTGACTTTGCAAAAGTCAACAAACCTGCTCAGCCTCCCGTTCTTTCACTTTAGAAGGCGGTTTGGCCCTGGCTGGTGTGGCTCTGTGGATAGAGCCCTGACTGAAGGGTCCAGGGTTCAATTCCTGATCGGGACACATGCCCAGGTGCGGCCCCCATCCCCAGAGAGGGGCATGCAGAAGGCAGCCAATCCATGATTCTCTCTCATTATTGCTGTTTTTCTCCCTCCCTCCCTCCCCCCCTGAAATAAATAAAAACATTCGATTTAAAAAAGAAGGAAAGGAGGGTGTCCCCAGAGGGCCGACTGGTGGCCCCATGCGGTGCAAGCACATCCCCGCGGGCCTGCTCCCCACCAGGCCCCGAGAGCGTGGTCTGGGCGCTGCTTTCATGAAAGCCATTGCCCAGGAAATTCACCTTCCGAGCTTCCCTGGAGGCCTGGGGCAGGAGCGAGGGCAGAAGGTCTCTGGATACCAGGGTGTTTTGCCCTGTCCTCTGACATTCATGAATCAGCAAAAGGGACATCAGAGAAGGTGTGTGTGTGTTGGGGGGGGAGGGGAAAAACAGGGTAAAATGGGGAGAGAGAAGGAAGGAGGGAGGGAGAATGGATGAGAGGTGGGGGGAACGAACGACAGGCAGGCACTGAGCGGGGTCGGTCCCTCCGATTCGCCCTGGCCCTTGTAGGCACGTGTTTCCATTGACCCTCTAAGAACAGGGAGCCGAGCCGAGCACACGCTTCCCGCCACGTCTGAGGCAGGAGCGACAGGCACACGCGGGGACCCTCGCTGTCCGGCCTGGGCCCGCTGCCTGGCCGGCGCCCCGGGCGACAGGAGTGACCGAGCCAGAGCCGCCGGCCGAGCGCCCTGAGGGCCGTGCAGGGCCAGCTTCCCGCCCCCTGTTCGCTCACCCCACGGCCACGCGGAGGCCTGGCGCCCCTTCCTCGCTGCTGGAGCCTTTCTGACCCGTGGCCCCCGGCCTCATCTAACCACAACCCTGGCCTTTCTCAGGCGGAAACAACCAGAAAAGCGCTTCCTTCCCGAGTCCGCGCGAGTGGGGTTTGCCCGTGAGCAGAGCAGCCGCAGAGGAGACAGTACCTGCGTGGAGGACGCGGCCCAGCAGCAGACACGTTACCAGGGTGACCCTGGGGAGCCCCATGGTGCCAGCTCTGCTCCGGGGGACACGGAGCCTCGATATTTATGGGTTCCAGCCGCCAGGAGGCGTGTCCTGGGCATGGCCTTCCTATTGATGCCATAAATCAACAGGGGGAAGCGTAACGGTCCGGCTGAGCTGTGGGACGACCTGGGCGTGTGCGATCGATGCCGCTCGGATCATCGGCTGCTCCCACCTGCCGCCGCGAACCTGAGGGAACCGCTTCCAACTTCCTCCTGGCACACGGCCCGCGGGGCCCCATCTTCGCCCCCGAGGACTCGGGTGAACTCGTGGGAAGGCGGCCCCAGCCCCAGCAGGATGTGGGCTGCTGGGCAAACAGCCCCGGTGCCAAAGGGAAGGCCCCTCTCTGGGCCGGGCGGGCCTGGCAGGGCAGCGATCTGAGCCCTGGCCTGGGAGAGCAAGGGCAGCGTTCATGCAGACGGGGCCGGAGGAGGCCGGCGAGTCCACGGAGGCCGTGGCTGTGGCCGTGGTCGGGCGAGCAGCCTCCCCAGCGTCTGGATCTCACACTATTCCCACGGCACAGGGCCGAGGACCGGGGCTCCGGCCAGGCCACCTGACATCTCACGGGGTTTCGGATCCTGCTCTTGGCGGCCTCACGGGGCTGGGATGGACCTCGCAAACCCACAAATCCAGCCCTGACCTCCCCCTGCCTTGTGCACAGCCCCTCTCCAAGGTTTTTTGTAAACACTACTTTTAAATATATTGATTTCAGAGAGGAAGGGAGAGGGAGAGAGAGAAACATCAATGATGAGAGAGAATCACGGATCGACTGCCTCCTGCACACCCCACACTGGGGATCGAGCCCCCAACCTGGGCCTGTGCCCTGACCGGGAAACAAACCCTGACTTCCTGGTTCATAAGTCGACGCTCAACCACTGAGTCACACTGGCTGGGCTATTTATTCATATTTTTTTTTATGGAGGAAAATTATTGTGTGTTTTTTGTTGTTATTGTATTTATTTGTTTAATTTTTTTAAGTATTCTTTATTGTTGATAGTATTACAGATCTCTCCCATCCCCCTTGGAGGTATTAACGCCAGTTGCCGTGGGAACCTGCAGAAAAGCACCCAAATCCGACGGTAGGCAGTTTCCCTGAGACAGTAATCCCTACAGGAGCCACCCGCATCCAAGAGTGGGGAGACCGGACGGGAAGCAAGGCCTGAGTGAGCACGAGGCACGAAGGTACTGCCAGGGAACCCTGAGCAGCCGTGGACAGCCCAGCTCGGACCGGGAATGTTATCCTGAGAGCAAGTGAGATTTCCCCGATGCACACCTTCCTGTGGCTGACCCGTCCTTGTTCCCTGTGGGATCGGGCCTAAACCAGCATTCGGACATCCCTCTCACAATTTGGGACTGCTAGCTCCCAACCGTTCACCAGCCTGCCTGCCTTCCTGATTGCCCCTAACCATATCTGCCTGCCAGCCTGATCACCCCTTAACCACTCCCCTTCCAGCATGATGAACACCTAAGTATTCCCCTGCCGACCCAATCGCCCCCAACTGCCCTTCCCTGCTGGCCTGGTTGCCCCCAACTGCCCTTCCCTGCTGGCCTGGTTGCCACCAACTGCCCTTCCCTGCTGGCCTGGTTGCCCCCAACTGCCCTTCCCTGCTGGCCTGGTTGCCACCAACTGCTCTCCCCTGCAGGCCTGGTCACCCCCAACTGCCCAACCCTGCTGGCTTGGTCACCCCCAACTGCCCTCCCCTGCAGGCCTGGTTGCCCCCAACTGTCCTCCCCTGTCGGCCTGGTCTCCCCACCAACTGCCCTCCCCTGCAGGTCTGATTGTCCCTAACTGCCCTCCCCTGCCAGCCATCTTGTGACCACATGGGGGCGGCCATTTGTGCGAGAGTGTGATGGTCAATTTGCATATTACCTCTTTAGTATATAGGATGTCCCCCATACATGTAACTGTTAACAAAGAGCAACAGAGAGAAGGGACTCACATAGACTGCCATCATTTCTTTAGTAAAACTAAAAATAGCCCGGCTGCATGGCTCAGTGGTCGAGCATCAACCTAGGAACTAGGAGGTCAGGGTTCATTCCTGGTCAGGGCACATGCCCAGGCTACAGGCTTATCCCCTGTGTGGGGCATGCAGGAGGCAGCCAGTCCATGATTCTCTATCATCGTTGATGTTTCTATCTCTCCCTTCCTCTCTGAGATCTATAAAAATATGTTAAAAAAATAAAAATAAAAAGGGGTCACAGGTCGCCCCCCGGCTGAGAGCCGGCTGTGCCCCGTGCGCTCACGTGGCAGGTGTGGCCAGGGACCGGGAAGCTGCCCTGGGCCCCCCCGGAGAGCGGGGCCACATGGGGCTCGGGAAGCCATCAGACCCACCGCTTCGCGCACCCGCAGCCCTGCCAGCCCTGCCGTGGCCGTGACGAGTGGTGTTGAAACAACAACAAATACTCAAATCCAAGGAAACTGGGACAAAGGAAGGGGCTCTGAGGACGCAGGGCAGTGACGAGCCGCAGCTCTCGCCAAACCAGAGGAACAAAAGTGCGTGGGGTCAGCCGAGCCCAAGAGCCACGGCCAGAATGGGCCCCTTGTGCGCGGCCGGAGGAGGAAGCCAGGCTGGGGCCGCCCCTCAGGTGGGTTCCTTGAGTGAGAAAGGGTTCATTCACATTTCCTTCTTCCTGTTACTCAGGAGGCCCCCAGAGCCCGCATGTGTGAGTGTGTGTGTGCATGCATGTACATGCATGTATGGATCCTTGTCTGTACCTGAATGCGTTTGTGTGTACGTGCACACACAGTACATGCATATAGGCAGGTGCATTGTTATTAACTTAATTAGGGGACTCCTAAGGCTTAGGAAGAGCCACACTCAAGGGGCCAAAGAGCCGCATGTGGCTCGCGAGCCGCAGTTTGCCGACCACTGACTTAATGCGTGGATGGCGGGAAACCGCCCCCCCCAGTGGCTTTCTTGGGGGGTGACTCTGATTCCCAAAAGGCTCCCAGACAAAGTCCACCAGCCGCTCCTGGGGCCACGCCCGCACTATCAGGGGCTCCCCGACCCGCGGAGACGTGCGGAACGCGTGGGATAATAAATTTCCACTTAGCAAAGCCGGCCTTTGCTGGAGACGCCATAAACCGCCCGCCGCTGCCCCTGATCATTGTTAATAGGGGGCAATTATGAGCTACCGTTTACCCAGGCCGTTCTGTCCTCCACCAAAATCTGGAAATCTCGAGAAGCGGTTGGTCCAACCCCGTGTTCTAAGGACCCACACTTCCTGCTCATTCAGCTCATGAAGCCGCTCAGACTGTTCATGTTTTGAGCAACTTCTGTTGCAATAAATAGAAAAGTCGCAGATGTTCTCAAATCTTAGGTCACAGAATCAGGGGGTCTGGGAGGAGTTGGGAACCCTGCCAGGCGCTCAGGTAATTCTGAGGCAGGTGGTCGAGGCAGGTCGCTGCCCTGCCTGGGTGCAGGGCCATCCCCTCCCCATGGCGATGCCCTGGGCTGAGCCACACCTGGTGGAGGGACACCTGGGGTTAGGCTAACAGTTCCAGCCCCTCCTCCAGGATCTTTCCCGGGTGAGGGCCAGAGGTAAAGGTGCTGTGACCTTGGGAAGGTCCCCGTTTGCTCAGTGAGGAACTCAAAGGCAGGATAAGGGGCTGGAAGCCACGGGGAGAACGTCTGATTAGAGCCCTTTCCCAGGCCCCTCCTGTTCCCGAACCTCGTGCCCTGGGCCTCCGCCAGCACCCCCGCCCCCCTCCCTCCAACCCTTCACCAACACACCCTCCTGCCCGTCGAGGCCTCTGCTGCCTCCAAGTCTCCTTCTCCCTCATTCAGGGCTAAATTATTGAAAGAAATGTCTGTTTTTACTGTTGTTCATTTACGAATCAGAGGACCCCGATTTCTAGTTTCATTCATAGAAGCTTACTAAAGTTATCTGATTTTCTTTGTGGGATGATATATATTTTTAAAAATATATTTTTATTGATTTCAGAGAGGAAGGGAGAGGGAGAGAGAGAGAAACATCAATGATGAGAGAATCATAGGTCGGCTGCCTCCTGCACACCCCCCACAGGGGATGGAGCCCGCAACCCGGGCCTGTGCCCTGACTGGGAATGGAACCCTGACCTCCTGGTTCACAGGTCGACGCTCAGGCACTGAGCCCCGCCGGCCAGGCTGTAGGATCATGTTTTTCCTTTGTATAATGGGGACCCTCGTTGGTCCCTAATTACTACTCATCACTTGTGTGTGAGATTTGGAGCTGGAACCTCTTCAGACACAAAGATTTTGGAGGTTGTGTCCCCGAGGACGGAGGGCGCTGCAGGGGGAAGAGACCGCCAGGTTTGCGGGGCAGAAGTAAAGGGTGTCCCAAAATTCACGCCAGAAGTAATTTTGATAGAAAACACAGGTTTATAGTTAAAAATTGTACATTTTTTTACTGATTCATAAAGGATACAGTATAGGGTTATGCATGGAATAGCACATCAGGTAAATACCCTCCACGGCTTTGCTGGCACAGACGCAAAGCCGTGGTCTTTGTTGGTCTTCATTGTCCCTGCTCCTGGGCCATCATTGGTACTTGGTCATGCTTATCAAATTGAAGGGATTGAAATCAAAGGGCAACAGATATTAGAATCTGATTCAATAAACCAAGTAAAATTAGGCTTTTATTTCTTGTTGTTGTTGTTAATGCTCACTCAAAATTCAAATCTTGCGTAAACTTTGGGACACCCTTTACAAAAGGGCCTTAAAGACTGAGGTCAAGGCCAGCCAGAGTGGCTCAGTGATTGGGCGTCAACCTAGGAACCAGGAGGTCACAGTTCCACTCCTGGTCAGGACACAGGCCTGGGTTGTGGGCTCGATACCCAGTGTGGTGCCTGCAGGAGGCAGCTGGTCCATGATTCTCTCTCATCATTGATGTTTCTCTCTCTCCCTCTCCCTCTCCCTTCCTCTGACATCAAAAAATATATATTTTATAAAAAGCAGAAAGTCTCGGAAGGACGCCCAGGGTCCTTGGATGCGGCTTGGAGGGGACACGGGAGCTGGGAGGGGACACGGGAGCTGGGAGGGGACAGGGGAGCTGGGAGGGGACACGGGAGCTGGGAGGGGACACGGGAGCTGGGAGGGGACACGGGAGCTGGGAGGGGGCAGGGGAGCTGGGAGGGGGCAGGGGAGCTTGGAGGGGACACGGGAGCTGGGAGGGGACAGGGGAGCTGGGAGGGGACACGGGAGCTGGGAGGGGACAGGGGAGCTGGGAGGGGACAGGGGAGCTGGGAGGGGACACGGGAGCTGGGAGGGGACAGGGGAGCTGGGAGGGGACACGGGAGCTGGGAGGGGACAGGGGAGCTGGGAGGGGACACGGGAGCTGGGAGGGGACAGGGGAGCTGGGAGGGGACACGGGAGCTGGGAGGGGACAGGGGAGCTGGGAGGGGACAGTGGAGCTGGGAGGGGACACGGGAGTGGGAGGGGACAGGGGAGCTGGGAGGGGACAGGGGAGCTGGGAGGGGACAGGGGAGTGGGAGGGGACACGGGAGCTGGGAGGGGACACGGGGGCTGGGAGGGGACAGGGGAGCTGGGAGGGGACAGGGGAGTGGGAGGGGACACGGGAGCTGGGAGGGGACACGGGAGCTGGGAGGGGACACGGGAGCTGGGAGGGGACAGGGGAGCTGGGAGGGGACACGGGAGCTGGGAGGGGACAGGGGAGCTGGGAGGGGACAGGGGAGTGGGAGGGGACACGGGAGCTGGGAGGGGACACGGGGGCTGGGAGGGGACAGGGGAGCTGGGAGGGGACAGGGGAGTGGGAGGGGACACGGGAGCTGGGAGGGGACAGGGGAGCTGGGAGGGGACACGGGAGCTGGGAGGGGACAGGGGAGCTGGGAGGGGACAGGGGAGTGGGAGGGGACACGGGAGCTGGGAGGGGACAGGGGAGCTGGGAGGGGACACGGGAGCTGGGAGGGGACACGGGAGCTGGGAGGGGACATGGGAGCTGCTCGGAGGGGACACGGGGGCTGGGAGGGGACACGGGAGCTGGGAGGGGACAGGGGAGCTGGGAGGGGACACGGGAGCTGGGAGGGGACACGGGAGCTGGGAGGGGACACGGGAGCTGGGAGGGGACAGGGGAGCTGGGAGGGGACAGGGGAGCTGGGAAGGACTGGAGAGCAGAGGAGCACCTTCCAGGGCTGAGGAACCAGGTGTCAGGGCCTGGGTGCCTCCTCCAGCTGGGCCGTCGCCCAGGTCTCCAGGTGTAAATATAAAGCCCCCCACTCCCACGCCACCTCCAGGCCCTCGGCACAGCCCCCCGATTCCGTAACTCCCGCTTCCTCCGCCCACTGGGCTCGCTGGGCTCACGGGGCCTGGCCGCCTCCGTTGGCTCCTCTGGGCCAAGCATAGCCCTGAAGTCTCCTCAGCAGCTCCCGTCCCCTCCACACCCCGTCCCCCTCCCTCGGCTGCCCTGGGCCTGACACCCCTCCCCTGGGTGCGCCCCGGAAAAGGCCAGCTCCTCTCCTCTTGGACTCGGCGGCCTAGCCTCCTCCTCCTCCTCAGAGACCAGGATTCTCCGGAGCTGGGCCCCCCTTTTCCATCCCAAAGGCCCCCCAAGTCCAGCCCCAAAGGGCTGTAAACAGACACAAACGGGGCCCCTTTAACCTGGAGCCGGAGCTGCCACCCGGAGGGCGCCTGGCCCGTCTCGGACTCACATCTCAAGGCTCCGGAGGCCCTGGCCCGAGGCGCTTGCTCCGTGTCCCTGAACGCGTGACTCCCGTGGAGCCTGAGAAAGCAGCTGGTGGCGAGGGAGTCGGGGGATTGGGGGGGGGTCCCGAAATTCCCTGCTGGGGGACGATGGCGCGGCATGCAGGTCCGGGCTCCGCTCAGGGTGGCCTGTGGGGTCAGGAATCGTAGCGAAGGGACCCCAGGCTGTGTGTCCTGTGTTGTTAGCAAACACGCAGCAGGTCCAGCCAGGCAGTGGCCCAGCATCCAGGGCACCACGCCTCCGGATCATCAGGGAATGGGGGAGGAAAGGGGGGAGGGAATGGGGGAGGGAGTGGGAGGAGGGAATGGGGGAGGGAATGGGGGACCCTGGCAGCGACGAGGACTGACCAGTGGAGAGGATCAGCAGCGCGGCCATGGGCACCCACTTAGAGACCCAATGGGCTCCTGTCCTCAGTGGGGTTCCCGCCTGGGGGCCCTAGAATCGCCCCAAAGGTCAAAGTGCAGGAAGCCGGGCCTCGGGCTGCTTCCCCGGGAGGGCCACTTCTGAGGCCCCAGGCTGCTGCAGACATCCTGACAGCCGCCCACGGTCCACTCATTTCCCAACGGCCACTTCCTGCAACGCACTCCCTCCCCCCTCCCCCAGACCCGGCCCGACCCCGGACCCCCTGGCCCCAGAACCCCGTGGTAAAGGGCGCTGGACAGTCTGCTCAGAAGCCCCCGCTCTCCTGGGCTGACATTTCAGCAACAGGAACAAGCACAGACCAGCACAGAGTGAGGAGGTTGGTAAGAGAAGGGCCCAAGGCCCCAGGGGGAGGGGCCTGGGGGAGGCGTGGCCAGGCTCCTCTCCTGGTGGGGGGGTCCTCCTGCCCTCAGTGGAGGAGGAGGAAGCTGCCCCTGGCCCTCTCTCAGCTCTCCCCTGTCTGTCCTCTCACATCCAGGACCCTGGCACCTGCTTGGTGTCGCCTGAGGTCCGCTCACCCCCTAGTGGCCACGCCTCCGCGTCCTCCTGGCCACAGGGTTCCCTGGAGCTCTGCTCCCCCAGCCCAGCCAGGCCCGGGGTGGGGAGGAGGTTAGGAATGACCCGGAGGGGAGGGCTCAGCCCAGCTGCGTGGGGGGCGGGGGAGGGGCACCCCCGAGGGAGGAGACCCTGAGCCCGCAGGTGCACCTGGATGGGAGGAGCCTGCAAAGGGCGAAGGCTCCCGTGAGCCCCGGAGGGAGGTGGTGGATCAATGAGAGGCAGCCCCTCCGTCCTATTGGGGCCTGAGGGGTTGTGACCAGGACAGGCACTGCCCCACCCCCCGAGGTGGTCCCTGGAGGGCCGCACAGAGCACCCCCCCCTGCCCACCACGCAGCACCCAGGCCTGTGACTCAGGAACAGATTCCCCCCCCCACCCGCCCCAGCCCGGGGGGCTCAGTGGTTGAGCGACCCCAGGAGCCAGGAGGTCATGGTTTGCTCCCGGTCAGGGCACAGCCTGGGTTGCAGGCTCGGCCCCCAGGGTAGGGCGTGCAGGAGGCAGCCGGTCCAGGATTCTCTCTCATTGATGTTTGTCCCTCCCTCTCCCTTCCTCTCTGACATCAATAAAGAAATACTGCCGAAACCGGTTTGGCTCAGTGGATAGAGCGTCGGCCTGTGGACTGAAGGGTCCCAGGTTCGATTCTGGTCAAGGGCATGTACCTGGGTTGCGGGCACGTCCCCAGTGGGGGGTGTGCAGGAGGCGGCTGATCGATGTTTCTCTCTCATCGATTGTTTCTAACTCTCTATCTCTCTCCTTCCTCTCTGTAAAAAAATCAATAAAATATATTTTAAAAAAATAATAAAGAAATACTTTCAAGAAAAGAATCTGAACGGCTCTTCTTGTGACGCCACTGCATTCGCAGGGCTCCCCGCCCCCGCTCTCTGTGGTTCTGATACAGCAGCCGCCCGGGGGCAGGAAGGCCGCCCCACCCACGGGATGGGAGCCCCGGGGCCGCGTCCAGTGGGAGCCGGCACGGACCGCCGGGAGCCGCCCCAGCTGGGCCAGACACGGGGCAGAGGGGGCTGGAGGCCCAGCTCCCACAGAACCAGGCCCAGCCGGCCTTCCGGTGTGGCCTGCAACATGGGCCTCTAGGAACCGGCCTCCCGCCTGGCGGGACTCCCTGTGACACACAACAGGGGCTCAGACACGACAGCGGCACGTGCTGCTCCCGTTTGGTTTTGTCCGGCTCCTCACCGAGGACGCTCCACTGATGTTTAGGGAGTGAAGGGAGGGGAGACGCAGAGAGAGGAGCATCAGTGTGAGAGGCTCATGGAAGGGTCGCCTCCTGCACTCGCCCAACCAGGGCCGGGTCAGACTGCACCCGAGGGACGTGCCCTTGACCCGAATCAAACCCGGGGCCCTGCAGTCCAGGGGCCGACGCTCTATCCACTGAGCCACACCAGCCAGGACCAACAACACTTGTTTCAAAACAGGCATCGCTCTCCAAGCCCGCACCCCGCTGTCCTCTCAGATGCCAGCGGCAGAGGGTGAGACGCCAGGTGGGGGGGAGACGCCAGGTGGAGGAGAGACGCCAGGTGGAGGGGTGACGCTGTGGGGAAGGAGGGGGCCCTCAGCTCCAGCCTGCCTGTCAAGCACACCACCCAAATGGCGGAGTGGGGTCCCCCAGCCTGCTCCCCAGGGCCCCGGGCAGTCCTGCCCGCTGACCGCCCTGCGGCCACAGTGGAGCCTACCTGCCCTCCTGCACAAGCCACCTGACGCCACGTCTGCCTCACCTGTCACACGTCACAGGAGCCTGGAACCTGGGCCGGCCCCTTCGCCTCCCCAGCCCAGTCCCCCCGGCTCCCCCACCCCCAACCTCAGGAGGGCCCTGGCCGCAGTGGCACTTGCCCACGTGGGCCCAGCACGCCCAGGCCATCAGAGTGCCACGCCCATGGCTCAGACCTCCTGGGGTGGTGGCCGCCCCCATGCAGGAGCCTGTGGCGGGAGCAAGATGCATGTTTCTGGCGTCGGTTACTTCACGTGTCAGAGGATAAACCCGGCACCCACCTTCGCGGATCTGAACGGAACGGCGTCTGCCACCTGGTGGCTCCCGGCAGATGCAGCCGCTGGACTGTCCTCAGAGCCCAGCACAGGGGCAGGCTCATGGCAACCGCACGGTGAACCCTCCGACGCCAGGCGAGGGGCCATCCCTGTGATCCCCGTTCTAACAAGGGGAAGCTAAGGCTCCAGGACCTTCGTGTAACGTCGACGATGCTGGGTGTTTATTGCTCACCAGGTGCCACGCATTGACCCCTTCAATCCCCAGCAGCCACGGGGGGTGGGGGAGGGGCAGTACTGAGATTATCCCGTTACAGGTGGGAAAGGCCGCACAGCCAGCAACATGCAGGCAGCAGAGTTGGACTCAAGTCCATCCTGCTCCTAAGCCATGCTCCTAAAGGAGAGGAGAGGGAGGGGGATATAGGGGGAGGGGGAGGGGAAGGAAAAGGGGGAAGGGGGTCAGCGATGCAGGCTGGGCTCTGCCAGGCGGTCCTCCTGGTTTCTGCGGGGCGCCCGGGGGCTGCAGTCAGCTCCTTATGGGGTTGACAGCGATCAGCTGGGGCTGATGGGAGTGCCGGGGCCAGGTGGCCCCCCAGCAGGCTGGCAGGCGTGTTCACAGGCCGTGGCCGGATCCGAGAGAGTAAATGGAAGTTTGCAAGGTGCCTTGAAGTCAAGACTGAACGGGCACGCACCACGGTGCCACAGCCTGGCAGTCAGAACATGACCAAGGCCAGTCCGGGGCAAGGGCGGCCAGTGGGCTTCCGCTCCCTCTCTCTCTGTCTCTGTCCTTCTAGTTAATGTATTTTTTTAAAAAAATATTTTTACTGATTTCAGAGAGGAAGGGAGAGGGAGGAAGAGGGAGAGAAAGAGAGAGGAACGCGGACCCATTGCTCCACCCATGAATGCTCTGATTGGTTAATTCCTGACCAGGAGGGACCACAGACCCGGGTGTATCGGGTGTCGCTCCAACCAACTGAGCCGCCTGCCACGTGGACGTCATGTCTTCCTGGGAGAAATGGCGTCACGCTGCCAAGGGGGTGGACACAGGGAGGCGGGTCAGGGTCCCGGTAACCAGTCGCTCAGAGCCTGGAGCGGGGCCGCGTCCACCCAGAGGGGCCCCTTCTCCCCTGAAATCACAGACCCACCTGCCCTCGCGGGGAGGACGCAGGCGAAGCTGGGCGCCTGAGTCAGCTTCAGAGGAAGCCAGTGGCTCATGCTGGTGCCTGCTGCTCGGGGCTCCTTGGACTCAGGGGCTGGGGAGGGGGCGTGCGCATTCCCAGGGCAGGATGGGAAACCAGGGTCCTGACCTCCTCACCCAGCAGCCCGGGCTGGGTTCTCTCCCGTTTGGGCAGATGCACTGCCTTTGGGAAGGCGCCCCGGGCCTTGTCTCCTCCCAGGTCCTGGGGCCACCTGTCCATCCGTTCCCCCTGGAGCCACATGCAGGCCCGCAGAGCCCGAGCCCTAGGCCCGTGGGGCCCAGGAGGGGGCGTCCGCCCTCAGCCCCCCAGCCCCCCAGCCCCCAGTCCCCCCAGACCCCCAGCCCACCAATCCCCAGCCGCCCAGCCCCCAGTCCCCCAGACCCCCAGCCCCCCAGCACGCCCCAGCCCCCCAGCCCGCCAATCCTCAGCCCCACAGCCCCCCAGCCCCCCAGCCTCCTAGCCCGCCAATCCCCAGCCCCCCAGC
The DNA here is from genome assembly GCF_964212035.1 of Myotis nattereri. Taxonomy (NCBI): domain Eukaryota; kingdom Metazoa; phylum Chordata; class Mammalia; order Chiroptera; family Vespertilionidae; genus Myotis; species Myotis nattereri. The sequence goes on from NC_138088.1 coordinate 60,927,290, forward strand.
CCCCCACCCCCCAGCCCGCCAATCCCCAGCCCCCCAGCCCCCCAGCCCGCCAATCCCCAGCCCCCCAGCCCCCCAGCCCCCCAGCCCGCCAATCCCCAGCCCCCCAGCCGCCCAGCCCCCCAGCCCGCCAATCCCCAGCCCCCCAGTCTCCTAGCCCGCCAGCCCCTAGCCCCCCAGCCCCAGCCCCCCAGTCCTCCAGCCTCCCAGCCCGCCAGCCCGTCTGGAGACAACGTGAGACCCAGAGGGGACAGCGCCCTGGCCAGGCAGAGGCGCCCGTGTTGCTGTGATGTTGGCACATTTACGCTCAGAGGGGAGCGTCCATCCCCATGGGGTCCGGCCTGCTCAGCAATTCCCAGGTTCCCCATGGCTGCTCCTGGGGGTGCGGCTCCTGGGGGCGGGGAGACCCCTCGTGGACACTGTGTGGGGTGACAGGGCCGCTGCTCTCCTCTCTCGGCCTCTGATAGCTTTTTATTTTGAAAATTTGTCTTTGGGTTTTTGCCTCCTTTTTAAATAGATTCTTATTGTTGATAGTCTTACCAATGTCTCCCAGCTACCCTCCCCCTCTCCCCAGCCCCCTCCCCCGATGGCCGTGTCATGGCTCTGCCTATAGGCCTATGAGTTCTTTGGATTATCTCTTCTTCTCCCCCCTCCCCACACACATCGAGGTGCCAGTCTGTTCCGTGCTGGTCCCGACCCCAGGAATGATGGTGGTGCCCGCATGCTGGCCTTTCTCTCCCCATTTCCTGCTTTGGGGAGAACCGGTACCCACCAGCACACCGTCTCCATGCCCCAGAAGGTTCTGGAAGCCCGGGACCCCCTCCTCCTCCTTCTCTCAATCTGCAGGGATCCGGGGGGGAGTGGGGGGGAGTCCCCACAGTGACCAGACCAACACTTGCTGTGAAAATGCCCTTTATTCAGCTTGTCCACGACATGGCAGGGCAGCTGCAGCCTGAGCAGCAGGTTCTAGAAGGACAGGAAGGCGTTGCCTGGGGAAGGCTGGTGGCGGGAGGTGTGGCTCACGGCTGCCCAAGGGTCCCGGACACGCCCCTGCCTGCCCCTCAGTCCAGTGCCCAGCCCGGTGTTAGGAAAACCAGCCCCTGACTTCCCACCCCCACCCCAGCCCCGCCCGGTGCCCGGCAGAGCAGGCGGAGACTGCGGGCACCCGTTGCTTCCTGTCCCCTCGGGTCCAGGCACTGGGGTGGGAGCCCCCCCTGTGCATTCCGAGGTCACACTGCAGGGGCCGAGGCCGGGGGGGGGGTGCTCCCGTGTGACCCCGCGAGGTGACAGCGCTGCGGGGGCTCCGGCTGTGGCCGCGGGTGGGGACGGAGAGGAGGTCGGTCAGGACGAGCCGGCGGACAGGAGGACACAGGTGGGGCGGTGGTCGCAGGGCAGGCGACGCCCTCAGAGCTGCTTGTCTGGGGGAGGAAGAGGAGTGAGGGCGGGGAGTGCCCAGGGGGAACCTGAGGCCAGTGGGCAGGGCGGCCGAGGGCGGGCGGAGCGTCGCTGTGTCCTGTGGGCCCAGAGCCAGCGGAGGGTTTTGGGGTTCAATGTGGCTGGAGGCGCCCAGTGGACCGGGTGGGGGGCGGGAACATTGCAGCCCAGTGGGGAAATGGGTGCATGGGTCCCAGGCCAAGGGAACCCGGGCCCCAGCGACTGGGGTGCCCGTGGGAAGAGGGGGGAAGAGAGGAGCAAGCGGGGTCCCTGTCACCCCCCTGCTCCTACCCCCTGCCCTGCTGCCCTGGGGGTGCCTCGCCCTCTGCTCACTGGCCACAGGTAAGCTTTCCGGGGGGTGGGAGGGACCTTCAATCTGTCTTCCTTTTTCTTTTCATTATTTTTTAAAAATATGTTTTTATTGATTTCAGAGAGGAAGGGAGAGGAAGAGGGAGATAGAAACATCAATGATGAGACAGAATCATGGACCGGCTGCCTCCTGCTCGCCCCCCACTGCGGACCGAGCCTGCAACCCAGGCCTGTGCCCTGACCGGGAATCGGACCCTGACCTCCTGGCTCACAGGTCCCCACTCAGCCCCTGAGCCCCGCCGGCCGGGCTTGATCTGCGTTTAGTTCTCTGCCTCCTGGCGCCCGGGAGGCCTCCAGGAGGTGGGCGTGGAGAGAATGGATGAGGAAGGACGGAGCCTAGAACGGGCCGCACCGGGGACAGCCTGAGCCGGACACGAGGACAGAGAGCGCCAGCGGTGTGTGCCCTGCGCCCGAGGGGACACAGGCCGCTGACAGCTACGCTCCCCACGCCCGCCCTCGCGGCCCCGATGGACCCCACCTCTTCCCCCGGGACTGCGGGGGGTTAAGGCGGACAGGAGTGACCATGTGGTCATTGATGTGTTAATATCGGTGACGACAGTGATAGTAACAAAGCCACCACAACCCCCTCACAGTCCTGACAGGCGGGTGGGGGGCGAGCCGTTGTGTCTGACAGACGAGCAGTGAGGCTCGGGGGGTGAGAACCCAGAGGTGAGAGGTCAGGTGTGTCTGGGTCCCAGGTCCGGACCCTCTCGGCCGGGGCTGGGGGGCGTGCCGCCTGCAGGCCGCCTGAGGCCCGAGAATCACTGGCTCTGGCCCTGCCGGGGCCTCAGGGTGAGTTCACGAGAGGTTTGTCCAGATGGAGCTGCTCTTTGGCCCCGTCAGTGTGGCCACGAAGTTTCAGTCGCACGGCGCGTGGTATTTTGTGGAAGAGCCACACTCAAGGGGCCACAGTTTGCTGACCACTGGGGTAGAGCATCCGCCTTCGGATTGAAGGGTCCTGGGTTCAATTCCGGTCAAGGGCACATGCTCAGGTTGCAGGCTGTTACTCAGTGTGGGGCGTGCAGGAGGCAGCCGGTCAATGATTCTCTCTCATCATTGATGTTTCTCTCTCTCCCACTCCCTTCCGCTTGAAATCAATAAAAATGTATCTTTTAAAAAACTTCCAAATGACCCTTGGCAGAATGAAGGGTCCCCCCAACCCCAGCCCACAGCTTAGGCCAGACCCCACATGCGTCCCTCGTAGACCAGGGGCCCTGTGAGGAAGGTGGCCGAAGGGCTAGTTGCACTCTGCACCGCCCGGCAGCCCGCTGCCCGATACGCAGTCCATGCCCACCACACGGTGCAGTCTGACCCCAACAGAAACGTCCACGACCTCCCGCATCCCCCGGATCACGGCTGAGCCCTGGCGGGTGGCAGGGGGCGGGGGGCGCGGGTCAAGGGCGACCACCTACCCAGGCTCCTCCTCTCCCGGGCTATGGCGCCTGCAGCCGGATGGGGCCCAGGACCACGTCCACCTTGTCCTGGTAGGAGCCCAGGTCCCGCTTGGGCCTGGGCTGGCAGCCACCGCGGCAGCGGGAGGCGGGGTCGTGGGCCCTGCACACGAGCACCTTGCAGTGCAGGTACACGGCGGGGAGGCGGTGCAGGAAGTGGAAGGAGCGGAACTTGAAGCGGGCGAGGCCGGGTGCCGGGGCGGGGAGGGCCTGGTAGGTGTCGTCCCTCACGCACCTGCAAGCAGAGAGCAGACGGCGCCATCAGCGCCAGGGCCTCGGCCGCCCCGACCGGGATCCACTGGGCGTGGGACCCATGCCCCCAGCCGCACCCCCTCAACTCCTCAACCCCCCTTCCTGGCCCCCCTCCCGGCACATCTGCCCTGGAGCGTGGTTGGAACCAGGACTGTGACAACGTCCATTCTCAGCTGATTTGGGGCGACATTGGATGCCCTTGGCCAGGCCCACTGAGAACCCCCATTCCCGCTGCGCATTCTCTCTGCCCAAACCCCACCTACACCCTCACTCATCCCCCAGCAGCCTCTGATGTGGGCGTCCCCCTGCTCACTTGGTGGGTGGAGACAGGCTCAGGAAGCCACTGCCCCCAGAAGGTGCAGCTGGCATCTGGCATCTCATCTCCATCTGCTCCCAAATGAAAGCTTTCCCACCACACCCACGTCCTTGATGCCAGGGCTTGCCCGGAGCTCCTCACTGGGCCTCATCCCATTGACAGGCCACTGGCTTGGTGGCCACCAGAGAGCCATTCCGCACGTCAGGCGCCCCCGTTCTGGGCGTTAACCAGAGGGGCACCCAGAGGGGCTCAGCTGAGCTCCCAGGACCCAAGGCCTTGGCTTGCTTGGTGGGACACGCTTACCCGCTCCGGATGAGGTCGTAGGTCACAGAGGGCACGTCCTCGGAGGACGGCGACGCCACGCAGGTGTCCACGAACAGGGCCATGGAGGCGTCGGTGTGGCGGATGTCGGCCTGAACGTACAGGTCCTGGTTCAGGCGCACGTAGTAGGGGTGCGTGGTCACGGGGTATGCAAACGAGGACGACGTGTAGAAGGACATGTTGACGGCGAAGTTGCCATACTGCACTTCCTCGACCGCGGCGTTGTCGCTGGCCACGTACAGGAGGTCCATCCAGGTGTCCCGCAGCATCCGGCAGCTCACGTGGAGGTGCAGGCTCGGCCGCCTCTGGATGAGGCCGCTTGCGACAGGGATGGCTGCTTGGAGGGTGTTGGAGTAGGTGATGGTGTCGTTATCCAGCTGGAGGGGGAGGGAGAGGGCGTCAGGCACACGGCCCTGAGAGGGGATCTCACTGCTGGTCTTGTTAGAGTCAGAAGTGACTCCACGCCCTTCACAACCCTCCCAGGCCCGGCCGGCGTGGCTTCAGGCCCCACGAAGCTCTGGCAGCGGCCGTGGCGGCGACGATGGACGTGCTGGGCAGCCTGCCGGGCGCCCTTCGCCTGGACGGTGGGGAGACCGCCTGCCGCCGCCTCCCTGTGGTTGGAAGTGGGAGGGGCACGGATGCCTTCACCCCAATCACGTTCCGCTTCTACAGACACAATCCGTCCCCTGGGCCCCAGAATCCAGGCCACGCCGGGACGTCGCCCGGAGGAAGCGGGCTCGGGGAGGGCGGGAAGGCCGCTCACCTGCTGGGTGGTGCCGCAGCCCGCGTAGGGGATGGTGAAGGTCACCTGGCTCGCCGTGACCTGGGCCTTACACTGCTGCACGTCCTGCCAGTGGGGGATGACCAGGTCGCTGGCCGAGTAGCCCAGGGACTGCAGGTAGCTCCTGCTCACGTTGGCCTGCATCCGGTCCGGCAGGCAGAGCAGCTCTGGGGGCCGAGGGCGGCCGGGTCAGTGCGCGCCCCAAACCCACCGGGGGCTCCCCCCACCCCCGCCCCGTTCACAGGATTGAGGGGCTGACAAAGGTGGTCCACATTATGGTATTTTCACACAGCCCCCCACACCCAGGTGCCCTACGCACAGGAATGGAAAAATGGAGACCGGCCCTGGCCGGTGTTGTCCAGCGGGTAGAGTGTCAGCCCATGGACTGAGAGTTACGGTTTGGAATCCAGTCTAGGGCACGTTCCTCAGTGGCAGGCTTGATCCCCGGTCAGGCACCAGTCGATGTGTCTCTCTCACAAGGATGTTTCTCTCTCGTCCCTCCCCCTCCCGTCCACTCTCTAAAAATCAAGGGGAAAGTGTCCTCAGAGGAGGATAATGAAAACAAACAAGAGAAATGGAGGCCGGATGTGGAAGGAGGAGCTGTCCTGCCAGGTCTCCGCGAGCCACAGAGTAAAGTGACGCTCGGGTGGAATCGTGGGGACGCGGTGAAATAGGCTCCGTGGGCTGTGGAGCCGGCAGGGCTGAGAGTCCCGCGGAACAAGGGCTGGGACAGCACCTGCACGCCGGCCACAGTCCGTCCAGCCGGCCGGCCGGCCCCTGCACAGCTCCACTCCTGGCCACCAGCCTCTGCTGGGCCTGGAGCAGCAACCAGGGCCTCGAGGCGGCAGCCACACGTGCCAGGTCTCAGGACACAGTCACGGTGCCCCTCACTCTGCTGGTCACAGGCCTCCCACCAGGGCCACTTCCGCCCTGGGCATGGCGTCCACCGGTCTCTTCCGGCAGCAGATCCGGAACGTGGACCTGCCGGCGGCTCTGGTCTGCTGTCCCGCCAGTCCGGGTGCCGGGGGGGGGGGGGGTTGGGGGGGGGGCAGACGCCCCGCCCTGAGAGTCTGGGACTTACTGGTGCTGTGGTTGGAGGGACGGGAGTAGTATTCGGCCTGGAACCCGCTGCGGGTGACGCTGCCGTCGCTGACGAAGCGGATGGACATGAAGTTGGAGGACGACGTGAAGGAGTCCCTTGAGCCGTGGCAGACCCGGGCGATGAGCGGGGAGCTGAGGGCGGGGCCGTCGAACACCTGGATGTAGTCGTAGTTACAGTTGCTCTCCAGCCTGCGGACACGGGGCACCGGGTATGGGCTCCACTTAACAAAAGGCTTTGCTGTTGTTTTGTTATCCTCCCCGAGGGCATTTTCCCATTGATTTTTAGAGGGAGAGTCGGGTAGGGGGAGACAGAGAGAGAGACATCGATGTGACAGAGACAGAGATAGGAGGCCTTCCACACGCGCCCCAACTGGGGCCAGGGACGGAGCCTGCAACTCAGGCAGGTGCCCTTGACCGGGAATCAAACCTGCGACCCTTCAGTCTGAGGGTGACACTCTACCCACTGAGCCAACCAGGCCAGGGCTTGTCCCTCTATTTTTCTAAAATGTATTTTTATTGATTTTAGAGAGGAAGAGACAGGGGGAGAGAGAGAGACACATCAATGATGTGGATCGGCTGCCTCCAGCACGCCCCCGACTGGGGATGAAGCCCACAACCGGGCGTGTGCCCGGGCTGGGACTCCAGCCCTGACCTCCTGGGTCAGAGGTGGACACTCCATCCCTGAGCCACGCCGGCCGGCTCATCCCTCTCTTAGGACTGAGGCTCGGGAAAGTCCAGTGACGTCCTGTGGCCACACTGGGCAGTAGGGACCACACAGACCGGAGCCAAGGCCCTGTGCTGGCCCCACTGCCGCGGCTGCCCCTGTGCTGGGTCGAAAACCGCACCCACGGGCAGAATGCCAACGGGCAGCCTCTCTCCCACAGCGCCTGCTCCGGTCCCTCCCTTCCCACGTCCCCCATGTCCCCCCGAGGCCCCGAGGCCCCGCGGCCGCCTGCACCCCACTCACTGCACGTCTCGGAAGACGACGGTCACACGGTGGTTGTTCTGGACCTCGATGTCCCACACGCAGCGGGCGTTGTTGGGGTAGGTCCCGGGGTAGGACGGGCTGGAGAAGCGCCCCGAGGGCCGGGACAGGAAGCCCCCACAGGCCCCCACGGCTGCCGGGACAGATGAGATCCTGGTGACCCAGAGCACACGGCGCATCACCCGGGCCGGGGAGTTTTACTTATTTATTATATTTAAATCCATTTTTACTGATTTTGAGAAAAAGGGAGAGGGAGTGAGAGATAGAAGCATCCATGATGAGAGAGAATCATGGGTCGGCTGCCTCCTGCACACCCTACACTGGGGATGGAGCCCGCAACCTGGGCCTGTGCCCTGACCGGGAATCAAACCCGGACCTCCTGCTTCATAGTTCGACACTAATCACTGAACAACGCTGGCCGGGAAAGAGAGGGGGATTTGTAAACAATTCCCAAGACAGAAACCCTACGGAGGTGGCCCCAGCGTGGCCTGTCCCTGAGGCCGAGGAACGTGCAGGGAAGCCACCGCCTCACCATTCCCACCATTGCTCCCAGCCTCACTGACGGTCACCGAGGGCAGGGAGCACAGGGCTTACCAGTTGGTCTGGTGCTGGTGACGGGAGGCTCTGGGGACAGAGAGGAAAGATCATGGTCAGTTTCCTGCCATCCTTGGCTCAGCCGCTGAGCGAGCGCATGCTCGCTCCGTGCTAGCCATGTGCCACCCGGGGCCACAGCGAGACGCTGGACACAGGCCACGCCCGCCGGAGCTCCCAGCCTGAAGGTGGTGGGAGCGGCCGGGGAGAGCTCAATGGGGGGAAAGGAGACACATGTAATACTTTCAACAATAAAGAATTTAAATACAAACGCACACACACACAAACCAGCAGCTACCCAGCTGGCAGGGGCAATGTGGGGAGTGAGTGTGCGCGAGCAGGATGCTGGCTGTGTGCACGCAGGCGGGTGAGGGTGCAAGGGGCGGGCTGGGGAGGGTGTGTGTGCAGGTGGAGAGGGGGGCACACGTGCGGCACCTCCGCCATGCACAGGCGCATCGGGCCCATAAGCCGCCGCCCTGTGTGTGAGGCGGAAGAGCAGGGGCGGTGGGTGATGGGTGCCACCAGCCTGGGAAGAAGATGAAGAGACTGACGATGTTCCTAGAATGGTTGAAAGTCCATGGCCCAGAGTGTGACAGAAGAGAGTCAAGTCTTGTCCTTATTGCAGGACTTGTCAGAGCCTTGACCATCCAGGTCACAGTCCATGGCCAGGGAGCCCCTGGGAGCACTGCAACCATAATTGGCACCGAGTGTTTCCATCGGGACACAGAGAGCAGTCGGGGGTTGTGCTCCTGGGTGAAGGAACTCGTTACCAGACGAGCATCTGTAGGGGTTCTACTCGGCCATGTTTCTACAATGGTCACCTTTCGCCACGGGTTGACCTGGATGGTTATTTGCACCTGAAATGCCAGGACCATCCTCTCCCACCACAGCCTCTCCGTGAGCCCCGGAAGTGGCAGAGGCAGGGCTCAGAGGGGCTCCCAGGCTGAGCCTAAGGACAGCAGTGTCCTGCGCCCTAGCACATCACCTTGGGAACCAGGATCATCAGAGAGAAAAGCTACCCCAGAGCCCACCCTTCTCTTCCTGCAAACACAGAGCAGGGGCTCCACCGGAAGCCTGGGCCGCGGGACTCACCTGGGGTGGTCACGATGATGGGCGAAGCTGCGAGAAAGAGAAGCATCAGGGTCAGTCCTGGGCCCAGAGGGGTCAGTCCTGGGCCCAGAGTGTGTGGGAAAGAGACCCTCAGGATGCGGACAGAGGGGCTCCTGTGTGTCCCCCCACCCCCCACCCCCGTGGCCTCAGAATTGCTCCGGGGAGCGGCCCACGGGAGCTGCCTAGTAAGTATAGGGGCTCTTCTCTAAAAAAGGTGTTGGGGTTTATCTGAGGGCCAGGCTGGGCCATGCGACAGCCACTCCCAAACTTCCAGGAACCCAGCAGCTGCTGGCGATGCGAGCTTGAAACTGAAACGGCCCGTCTACTGCTGGGCTGAGGTAAGAGGAGCCCTGGAACCAGGGTGCCACACTAACAGGGAGGGCCCAAGACGGGACGCACCTGAGCAGATGACGCCGGCGTCCTCGTGGTGCCCACAGTTGTGTGAGTTCCAGCCCCTGTGCGGGCAGCTCCACAGGTAGGACTCCTGCCCCGAGCAGCTCACGTCGTCCAGCACGATCGGGCCTGAGCCCTGTCCGAACCGGGCACTTCCTGGGGCCGACCTGGCCCAGCCACAGCCCAGCTGCCTGCACACCACGTTGGCGTCGTTGGTGTCCCACCCGTCGTCACACACGGAGCCCCAGGAGCCTCGGTAGAGGACCTCCACGCGGCCCTGACATGAGTCACTGCCGTTGACTAGCCTCAGCGCCAAACCGGAGTCGTTCCCGAATCCTAGAGGACGGCACAAGGACACCTCCTCCATGTCTGTGCTGAGCTCCAGGCCCAAGGTAGGTTCTAGCTCAGGGCCTTCCTCAAGCCACGCCCAAGGGCAGGCGGTCAGCTTTGGAAACCCCAGGGGTTCATCTCCATCACAGGGAAAGGATTGGGGACATCCTGTCTAGCCAGGTCTAAGGGTGCTCCTAGGTAGGAAGCCCCAGGATTGCCCATGCAGTTAGCTGGACTGCACCCAGCATCCACTAGGGCCACTCAGGGTGCAGATTCAAGGCTCTGGGGACAGGCCAAGGCCATGGCCTCTTGGGCCACATATTTCTTCTCCATGGTCCTGCCTGACTTGAGGCAAAGCCCTTGGAAGGGATGTGAACACATCTGTCAGACATGAGAGGACAGAGACTCAACCTCCTGAGGCTGAGCCTGCACATGGCTCCCAGCAGGTCCCAGGAGGCCTCCAGGGCTGACCCTGAACAACAGGGGAAGGTCCTGGCTGAGCCTCCTAACAAGCCCTCTAGAGACAAGTCAACAAACAACCATGTCAGGCAAGGACCTGGTCAGAGACCCTGCTCTGGCCCCACCCCCTACAGGGACAAGGATGAGGATGGCCCATGTGGAGCCTCTTCCTGTCACTTCCATTCCAGGAGTGATTCAGACTCAGAGAGAAGCCCTGGGAGGGGGAAGGATCCAGTACCTGCTGTTGTTTGAAGAGAGACAGGTGTGGATGGAGTTGTCCAAGCGCCTGGAAGGGACAATATAGAGAAAGGCCTTGGTGATGCCTCACAAAAGGAGTCATTCCAAAGGGGGGGTCAGTCAGGGTCACTTTCCCATGTGCCTCCTGCACATGCTCCCTGCCTGTCTGCAGCCTCCGCCTGTGCAGTCTCATCGGGGTCGAAGGCCTGGGAGAGACCAGCCGCATCCCTCCACGTCTCTGACAGCCATGTTCCTCCCCATCAGAAGACCTTTCCCATCTCTCCCCCATGAGCCAGGCACTCACTGGTAGCTTGAGGCTTTGGCCTGACTCTGAAGCTTGGATAGAAAGAGTCAGGGCCTGGTGACTGAACCTGGAGGCAATCACAGGTCCTGGTACCCAGAGGACCCTCAGCACATGTTCACTGCCATCCCCGGGCACTGTCTCTGCCACCTTGGGATGCGGTGACAATGCTGGCCCTCATGGTGTGGCAGGTGTGAGAGGAGGAGAGAACCCAGAAGCCCGCTGTCCCGTCATCAGAAAGCCAATGGGCATCAGTGTCCACTCTCCCACAAAGCCCTCCTCAGCCTGGAGTCACGGGGCCACCTTCATGAAAGGGGAGGCACTTCTCTGACCATCGGCCACTCTCCCCCGGGATGGCCGCCAATTATCTGATAGAACTCACAAGGAGGATGGACAGACAGAGCCTTTGGCATCCCCCTTCCCCTAATAGATAAAGAGACCGAGGGCCAAAGTGTGATCCAGATGGGGTTCAAAGAGCCATGGGTCAGCCTGAGAGGGCTGACAGGCAGAGGGGGGCAGGAGAGAGGGACATCCCTGGAGAGTTGGCAGGACTCACCTGGCCAGGATGTGGTGGTCGGAACACCTGTGGGAAGAAAAGGACAGTCAGACACCATGCTCCCAGGTGCCGGGCCCAGATCCCAGGTTGTGGACCCTCAGCTTCTACACACGGAACTGATTCCATGCTCATGCCCTGGACGGGGGGTGGGAGGGGAGACAGCGGTGTGCCCCGCACCTCATAGTACTTCCAAAGCCATGCTCTCTGTCTCCTCCCATCGCGTGCCTCCCAGAGACTGAGGACTTCCTATCCAATGTATACAAGCAAGTGTCATGCCTAAGGACAGGCCACTGGGGCCCTGGTGTTGACCCTAGAGAATGAATGGGCAATGACCCCAATAAATGGGGTCAATCAATGTGCACACTGACGTTTCAGCCTTGACCACTTCTGATATTGAGAGTTTACACCCATTTCTAGAGTTTTTCATGAGGTCATAATAGCCCATCCCCAAAGCCCCCATAGGTTCCTTCCACTCATTGGCCACCTGCCATCTCCCACCTCCCCCTGCTCCCTCCCACTCTCTCTGTCCTTCACAAAGGACCTCTGTGCTCTCAGGGTGTCCCCTCTGTGTCACTATCTGGGAGCCCCCAGGTGACACCGTCCTCACAGAGGGGAGGAGCTCACCAACCCCCACACCCAGGGACCAGCTGCCCTGGTGGAAGCCCCAGACACCCTGCAGGTGGCACTGAGCTGGCTCCAGGGGCACAAGAGCAGGCTCCTCTCTGTGCTCAGGACGCTGCCTCTTGTGCATGAACATGGAGCTGAACCCCTTCAAGCCAGGTCCTCGCACTGCCTTCAGGATACTGGGCGCTTGGACCCACCAATCTGACCTGTAGTCTGAGCAGGAGACCTAGCACCTGGGCGCCTGCTGCCCTGAGTCACTAGAGTGCCTGGGGGACAGTACGAGGATCAGGGGGGCCCTGGCGTGGGAAGTGATCTTGTTCTCAGCAGCATCTGCCAAGAAGAGCCACCAGGGACGGTAGCGACGCACCTGAGCAGATGACGCCGGCGTCCTCCCCGTGGTTGCAGTTGTGTGAGTTCCAGGGACTGTGTGGGCAGCTCCACAGGTAGGACTCATGCCCCGAGCAGCCCACGTCGTCCAGCACGATCGGGCCTGAGCCCTGTCCGAATCGGGCACTTCCTGGGGCCGACCTGGCCCAGCCACAGCCCAGCTGCCTGCACACCACGTTGGCGTCATTGGTGTCCCACCCGTCGTCACACACGGTGCCCCAGGAGCCTCGGTAGAGGACCTCCACGCGGCCCTGACACCGGTCACCGCCATTCACCAGCCTCAGGGCCAGAGCCGAATCGGTCCCGAAATCTAAGGACGGCACAAGGACACCTCCTCCATGTCTGTGCTGAGCTCCATGCCCGAGGCAGGTTCTAGACTCAGGGCCTCCCTCATGGCCACTCCCAGGGGAGGCAGTCATCTTTGGACATGCCCAGGGGGTCATCTCCATCACAGGGAAAGGACCGGGACATCCTGTCCGACCAGGTCTAAGGGGGCTCCTAGGTAGGGAGCACCAGGATTGCCCATGAGGTGAGAAATGCCACCCGTATCCACCAGGGCCACCCAGGGTGGAGGTCCATGGCTCCAAGGACAGGACAAGGTCATGGTCTCCTTGGCCACTTATTTCTTCTCCATGGTCCTGCCTGACTTGAGGCAAAGCCCTCGGAGGGGATGAGACCTCTGTCAGACATGAGAGGAAAGAGACTCACTCTCTGAGGCTGAGCCAGCACAGGGGTCTCAGCAGGTGCCAGGAGGCCTAGAGGGCTGACCCTGAGCAACGGGGGAGGGTCCTGGCTGAGCCTCCTCCCAGAAGCCCACAGGAGACAAGTCACAGGCCAACAATGTCAGACATGGACCTGGTCAGAGACCCTCCTCTGGCCCCATCCCCCTACAGGGACAAGAAAGATGATGGCCCACGTGGAGTCTCTTCCTGTCACGTTCCATCCCAGGCGTGACTCAGAGGCAGAGAAGGGCCCTGGGAGGGTGAACGGTCCTGTACCTGTTGTTGTTTGCGGATAAGCAGTTGTGGAAGGAGGTGTCCATGCATCTGGAAGGGACAACAAAGAGAAAGGCTTTAGTAAGGCTGGAGGAAAGGAGTCCTTCCCAAAAGGGTGGGACGGTCAGCGTGACTTTCCCATGTGCCTCCTGCACAGGTGCTCCCTGCCTGTCCACTAGCCTCCCGCTCAGTGGGTCATCGGGGTCGAAGGCCTGGGAGAGACGAGTCGCATTCTCCACGTCTCTGACCGCCATGTGCCTCACCATCAGAAGACCTTTCCCATCTCTCCCCATTGAGCCAGGCACTCACTGGTGGCTTGAGGCTTTGGCCTGACTCTGAAGCTTGGATAGAAAGAGTCAGGGCCTGGTGATTCAACCTGGAGGCAATCACAGGTCCTGGTACCCAGAGGACCCTCATCACGTGTTCACTGCCATCCCCGGGCACTGTCTCTGCCCCCTTGGGATGCGGGTATGACCATGCTGGCCCTCAGGGTGCGGCAGGTGTGACAGGAGGAGAGAAGCCAGAAGCTTGCTGTCCCATCATCAGAAAGCCAGTGGGCATCAGTGTCCACTCTCCCACAAAGCCCTCCTCAGCCTGGAGTCACAGGGCCACCTTCATAGAATGGGAGGAACTTCTCTGACCGTCGCCCGCTCTCCCCCGGGACGGCCGCCAAGTATCTGATGAGAACTCACAAGGAGGATGGACAGACAGAGCCTTTGGCATCCCCCTTCCCCCAATAGATAAAGAGACAGAGGGCAAAAGTGTGATCCAGATGGGGTTCAAAAAGCCAGGGTTCAGCTGGAGAGGGCCAACTGGCAAAGGGTTGCAGGAGAGAGGGACATCCCAGGAGAGGTGGTTGGGACTCACCTGGCCAGGATGTAGAAGGCTGTGCATCTTTGGGAAGAAAGGGACAGTCAGAAACCAAACTCCCAGGTGCCCGGCCCAGATCCCTGGTTGATGACCCTCAGCTTCTACACACGGAGCTGATTCCATGCTCATGCCCCCGGGTGAGACACAGCAGTGCTGCCCTGCACGTCATAGTTCTTCACAAGCCACACCTTTATTCCCTTTGCCATGGCCTGCCTCCCAGAACCCGAGGACTTCCTGTCCAGTGTATGGAAGCCAGTGTCATGCCTGAGACAGGCCTCGAGGGCCCTGGTGTTGAGCCGACAGAATGAACCCAATAAATGGGGTCAATCAATGTGCACACTGATGTTTCAGCCTTGAGGCATTCTGATATTGAGAGTCTACACAGATTTCTGGATTTTTCCATGGGGTCCTAATGCGCCATCCCCAAGGCCGTCATTGGCTCCTAACATTCATTGGCCACCTGCCATCTCCCACCTCCCCTGCTCCCTCCCACTCTCTCTGTCCTTCACAAAGGACCTCTGTGCTCTCAGGGTGTCCCCTCTGCATCACTATCTGGGAGCCCCCAGGTGACACCGTCCTCACAGAGGGGAGGAGCTCACCAACCCCCATACCCAGGGACCAGCTGCCCTGGTGGAAGCCCCAGACACCCTGCAGGTGGCAGTGAGCTGGCTCCGGGGGCAAAGGGCAGGCTCCTCTCTGTGCTCCGGTCGCTGCTTCTTGTGCATGAACACGGAGCTGAACCCCTTCGAGCCAGGTCCTCGCACTGCCTTCAGGATGCTGGGCGCATGGACCCACCAGGCTGACCTGTAGTCTGAGCAGGTGACCTAGCACCTGGGTGCCCACTGCCCATAGGCACACCAGTGCCTGGGGGACAGTACAAGGCTCAGGGGGTCCCTGGCGTGGGGAGTGGGCCTTGTTCTCAGAAGCATCAGCCAAGAAGAGCCACCACGGATGGTAGCAACGCACCTGAGCAGATGACGCCGGCGTCCTCCCCGTGGTTGCAGTTGTGTGAGTTCCAGGGACTGTGTGGGCAGCTCCACAGGTAGGACTCATGCCCCGAGCAGCCCACGTCGTCCAGCACGATCGGGCCTGAGCCCTGTCCGAACCGGGCACTTCCTGGGGCTGACCTGGCCCAGCCACAGCCCAGCTGCCTGCACACCACGTTGGCGTCATTCGTGTCCCACCCGTCGTCACACACGGTGCCCCAGGAGCCTCGGTAGAGGACCTCCACGCGGCCCTGACACCGGTCACCGCCGTTCACCAGCCTCAGGGCCAGAGCCGAATCGGTCCCGAACCCTAGAGGACGGCATAAGGACACCTCCTCCATGTCTGTGCTGAGCTCCAGGCCCAAGGCAGGTTCTAGACTCAGGGCCTCGCTCATGGCCACCCCCAGGGGAGGAAGTCATCTTTGGACACACTCAGGGGTTCATCTCCATCACAGGGAAAGGACCGGGACATACTGTCCGACCAGGTCTAAAGGTGTTCCTAGGTAGGGAGCCCCAGGATTGCCCATGAGGTGAGAAATGCCACCCGTATCCACCAGGGCCACCCAGAGTGGAGGTCCATGGCTTCGGGGACAGGACAAGGCCATGGCCTCCTTGGCCACTTATTTCTTCTCCATGGTCCTGCCTGACTTGAGGCAAAGCACTAGGAGGGGATGAGACCTCTGTCAGACATGAGAGGACAGAGACTCACTCTCTGAGGCTGAGCCAGCACAGGGGTCTCAGCAGGTGCCAGGAGGCCTAGAGGGCTGACACTGATTAACGGGGGAGGGTCCTGGCTGAGCCTCCTCCCAGAAGCCGACTGGAGACAAGTCAAAGCCAACCATGTCATACAAGGACCTGGTCAGAGACCCTCCTCTGCCTGTCCTAGGGACAAAGATAAGGATGGCTCAGGGGGAGGCTCGTGCTGTCACGTTCCATCCAGGCGTGATTCAGAGGCAGTGAGGGGCTCTGGGAGGGTGAAGGGTCCTGTACCTGCTGTTGTTTGAGGAGGGGCAATTGTGGGTGGAGTTGTCCATGCGTCTGGAAGGGACAACAAAGAGTAAGGCGTTGGTGAGGCCTGAGGAAAGGAGTCCTTCCCAAAAGGGTGGGACGGTCAGCGTGACTTTCCCATGTGCCCCCTGCACGTGCTCCCTGCCTGTCCGCAAGCCTCCTGCTCGGCTGGGTCATCGGGTTCGAAGGCCTGGGAGAGACCAGCCGCATCCCTCCACATCTCTGACCGCCATGTTCGTCCCCATCAGAAGACCTTTCCCATCTCTCCCCCATGAGCCAGGCACTCACTGGTGGCTTGAGTCTTTGGCCTGACTCTGAAGCTTGGATAGAAAGAGTCAGGGCCTGGTGACTGAACCTGGAGGCAATCACAGGTCCTGGTACCCAGAGGACCCTCAGCACATGTTCACTGCCATCCCCGGGCACTGTCTCTGCCCCCTTGGGATGTGGGTATGACGATGCCAGCCCTCTGAGTGCGGCAGGTGTGAGAGGAGGGGAGAACCCAGAAGCCTGCTGTCCCGTCATCAGAAAGCCAATGGGCATCAGTGTCCACTATCCCACAAAGCCCTCCTCAGCCTGGAGCCACGGGGGCACCTTCATGGAAGGGGAGGCACTTGTCTGACCATCGGCCGCTCTCCCCGGGACAGCTGCCAAGTATCTGATGAGAACTTAAAAGGAGGATAGACAGACGGAGTCTTTGGATTCCGCCCACCCACATAGTTAAGGAGAGAGAGGGCAAAAGTGTGGTCCAGATGGGGTTCAAAGAGCCATGGGTGAGCTGGAGAGGGCCAAACGGCAGAGGTGGGCAGGAGAGAGGGACATCCCAGCAGAGGTGGCGGGACTCACCTGGCCAGGATGTGGTGGTCTGAGCAGCTGTGGGAAGAAAACGACAGTCAGACACCAAGCTCCCAGGTGCCCAGCCCAGATCCTGGGTTGATGACCCTCAGCTTCTGCACACGGAACAGACGCCGTGCACATGGCCTTGAGGGGTGGGGCGGACACAGGAGTGCTGCCCAAACCTCGCAGTCCTTCCAAAGCCACTCCCTCTGTCCCCAGCCATCGCCTGCCTCCCTGAGCCTGAGGACTCCTGTCCAGTGTATGGAAGCCAGTGTCATGCCTGGGACAGGCCATCAGGGCTCTGGTGTTGACCCCACAGAATGAACGGGTAATGACCCCACCAAATGGGGTCAATCAATATGCTCACTGATTTCTCAGCCTACACCTATTTTGCTAAAGGGAGTTTACACCCATTTCTAGACTTTTCCATGTGGTCATAATGCCCCATCCCCAAGGCTCCCATTGGCTCCTTCCATTCATTGGACACCTGCCATCTCCCTCCTCCCCCTGGTCCCTCCCACTCTCTCTGTCCTTCACAAAGGACCTCTGTGCTCTCAGGGTGTCCCCTGTGTGTCACTATCTGGGAGCCCACAGGTGACACCGTCCTCACAGAGGGAGGTGCTCACCAACCCCCTCACCCAGGACCAGCTGCCCTGTTGGAAGCCCCAGACACCCTGCAGGTGGCACTGAGCTGGCCCCGGGGGCACAAGGCCAGGCTCCTCTCTGTGCTCAGGACGCTGCCTCCTGTGCATGACACGGAGCTCAGGCCCCTTCGAGCCAGTTCCAGGCACTGCCTTCAGGATCCTGGGCGTGTGGACCCACCAAGCGGACGTTTAGCCTGAGCAGGTAACCTAGCCCTGGGTGCCTGCTGCCCTGAGTCACTCCAGTGCCTGGGGGACAGTACGAGGCTCAGGGGGGCCCTGGCGTGGGGAGTGGGTGTGTTCTCAGCAGCAGCAGTCCAGAAGGGCCACCAGCGAGGCAGAAACCCACCTGAGCAGATGACACCGGCGTCTTCGTGGTGCCCACAGTTGTGTGAGTTCCAGCCATTATGCGGGCAGCTCCACAGGAAGGACTCATGCCCTGAGCAGCCCACGTCGTCCAGCACTATCGGCCCTGAGCCCTGTCCGAACCGGGCACTTCCTGGGGCCGACCTGGCCCAGCCACAGCCCAGCTGCCTGCACACCACGTTGGCGTCATTGGTGTCCCACCCGTCATCACACACGGAGCCCCAGGAGCCTCGGTAGAGGACCTCCACGCGGCCCTGACACCGGTCACCGCCATTCACCAGCCTCAGGGCCAGAGCCGAATCGGTCCCGAACCCTAGAGTACGACACAAGGACACCTCCTCCATGTCTGTGCTGAGCTCCAGGCCTGAGGCAGGTTCTAGACTCAAGGCCTCCCTCATGGCCATCCCCAGGGCGGACATTCAGCTTTGGACACCACAGGGGTTAATCTCCATCACAGGGAAAGGATCAGGGACATCCTGTCCTGCCAGGTCTGAGTGTGCTCCTAGGTAGGGAGCCCCAGGATACCCCAAGAAGTGAGCTGGACGCCCCCCCCCATCCACTAGGGCCACCCAGGGTGGAGGTCCATGGCCCGGGCACAGGCCAAGTCCATGGTCTCCTTGGCTACTTATTCCTTCTCCTCGGTCCTGCCTGACTTGAGGCAAAGCCCTCAGAGGTGATGAGACCTCTGTCAGACATGAGAGGACAGAGACTCACACCCTGAGTCTCAGCCAGCATTGGGGTCTCAGCAGGTGCCAGGAGGCCTAGAGGGCCGACACTGATTAACGGGGTAGGGTCCTGGAAGAGCTCCTCCCAGATGCCGACTGGAGACAAGTCATCAGCCAACCATGTCAGACAAGGACCTGGTCAGAGACCCTCCTCTGCCTGTCCAGAGGGACAAAGATAAGCATGGCTCATGGGGAGGCTCTTGCCGTCACGTTCCATCCAGGCATGATTCAGAGGCAGAGAGGGTCCTTGGGAGGGTGAAGGGTCCTGTACCTGCTGTTGTTTGAGGAGGGGCAGTTGTGGGTAGAGTTGTCCATGCGTCTGGAAGGGACAACAAAGAGTAAGGCGTTGGTGAGGCCTCAGGAAAGGAGGCCTTCCCATAAGGGTGGGACGGTCAGCGTGACTTTCCCATGTGCCCCTGCACGTGCTCCCTGCCTGTCCGCAAGCCTCCTGCTCGGCTGGGTCATCGGGTTCGAAGGCCTGGAGAGACCAGCCACATCCTCCACGTCTCTGACCGCCATGTTCCTCCCATCAGAAGACCTTTCCCATCTCTCCCCCATGAGCCAGGCACTCACCGGTAGCTTGAGGTGTTGGCCTGACTCTGAAGCTTGGATAGAAAGAGTCAGGGCCTGGTGACTGAACCAGGAGGCAAGCACAGGTCCTGGTACCCAGAGGACCCTCATCACATGTTCACCGCCCTCCCCGGGCACTGTCTCTGCCCCCTTGGGAAGCGGTGACAATGCTGGCCCTCAGAGTGCGGCAGGTGTGAGAGGAGGAGAGAACCCAGAAAACTGCTGTCCAGTCATCAGAAAGCCAGTGGGCATCAGTGTCCACTCTCCCACAAAGCCCTCCTCAGCCTGGAGCCACGGGGCCACCTTCATGGAAGGGGAGGCACTTCTCTGACCATTGGCCGCTGTCCCCCGGACGGCCACCTGTATCTGATGAGAACTTAGAAGGTAGAAGTACAGACAAAGTCTTTGGAATCCCCCTTCCCCTAAGAGATAAAGAGACAGAGGGCAAAAGTGTGGTCCAGATGGGGTTCAAAGAGCCATGGGTCAGTTGGCGAGGGCCACCTGCAGAGGTGAGCAGGAGAGAGTGACATCTCAGGAGAGGTGGTGGGACTCACCTGGCCAGGATGTGGTGGTCTGAGCAGCTGTGGGAAAAAAAGGACAGTCAGACACCAAGCTCCCAGGTGCCCGGCCCAGATCCCGGGTTGATGACCCACAGCTTCTGCACACGAAGCTGACACCGTGCACATGGCCTCGGGGGGGACAGAGCTGTGCTGCCCCGAACCTCGCAGTCCTTCCAAAGCCACGCCCTCTGTTCCTGCCATTGCCTGCCTCCCTGAGCCTGAGGACTCCTGTCCAGTGTATGGAAGCCAGTGTCTTGCCTGGAACAGGGCATCAGGGTCCTGGTGTTGACCCCACAGAATGAACGGGGAATGACCCCACCAAATGGGGTCAATAAATGTGCACACTGATTTCTCAGCCTTGACCCATTCTACTAAAGGGAGTTTACACCCATTTCTAGACTTTTCCATGTGGTCATAATACACCATCCCCAAGGCTCCCATTGGCTCCTTCCATTCATTGACCACCTGCCATCTCCCACCTCCCCTGCTCCCTCCCACTCTCTCTGTCCTTCACAAAGGACCTCTGTGCTCCCAGGGTGTCCCCTCTGCATCGCTATCTGGGAGCCCCCAGGTGACACCATCCTCACAGAGGGGAGGAGCTCACCAACTCCCACACCCAGGGACCAGCAGACCTGGAAGGAAGCCCCGACACCCTGCAGGTCACAGTGAGCTGTCCCCGGGGGCACAAGGCCAGGCTTCTCTCTGTTCTCAAGACGCTGCCTCTTGTGCTTGAACATGGAGCTCAGGCCCCTTTGAGCCTGTTCCTGGCACTGCCTTCAGGATGCTGGGCACATGGTCCCACCAATTTGACATATAGTCTGAGCAGGTAACCTAGCACTTGAGAGCCTGTGGCCCTGAGTCATTCCAGTGCCTGGGGGACAGTACGAGGCTCAGGGGGGCCCTGGCGTGGGGAGTGGGCGTGTTCTCAGCAGCTTCAGCCCAGAAGAGCCACCAGAGATGGTAGCGACGCACCTGAACAGATGACGCCGGCGTCCTCCCCGTGGTTGCAGTTGTGTGAGTTCCAGCCCCTGTGAGGGCAGCTCCACAGGAAGGACTCATGCCCTGAGCAGCCCACATCGTCCAGCACGATCGGGCCTGAGCCCTGTCCAAACCGGGCACTTCCTGGGGCCGACCTGGCCCAGCCACAGCCCAGCTGCCGGCACACCACGTTGGCGTCGTTGGTGTCCCACCCGTCGTCACACACGGTGCCCCAGGAGCCTCGGTAGAGGACCTCCACGCGGCCCTGACACCGGTCACCACCATTCACCAGCCTCAGGGCCAGAGCCGAATCGGTCCCGAACCCTAGAGGACGGCACAAGGACACCTCCTCCATGTCTGTGCTGAGCTCCAGGCCTGAGGCAGGTTCTAGACTCAGGGCCTCCTTCATGGCCACCCCCAGGGCAGGCGTTCAGCTTTGGACACCACAGGGGTTAATCTCAATTACGGGGATAGGATCGGGGACATTCCGTCCTGCCAGGTCTAAGGGTGCTCCAAGGAAGGGAGCCTCAGGAATGCCCATGGGGTGAGGACTGCCCCCCGTATCTACCAGGGCCACCCAGGGTGGAGGTTCATGGCTCCGGGGACAGGCCAAGATCATGGCCTCCTTGGCCACTTATGTCTTGTCCATGGTCCTGCCTGACTTGAGGCAAAACCCTCGGAGGGGATGGGACCTCTGTCAGACATGAGAGGATAGAGACTCACACCCACTGAGGGTGAGCCAAAACAGGGGTCTCAGCAGGTGCCAGATGACCTCTAGGGCTGACCCTGAGCAACGGGGTAGGGTCCTGGATGAGCCTCCTCCCAGAAGGCCACTGGAGACAAGACATCAGCCAACCATGTCAGACAAAGACCTGGTCAGAGACCCTCCTCTGCTTGTCCAGAGGGACAAGAATGAGGATGGCCCACGGGGAGCCTCTTCCTCTTACGTTCCATTCCGGACATGATTCAGAGGCAGAGAGGGGCCCTGGGAGGTTTAAGAGTCCTGTACCGGTTGTGTTTTGAGGAGAGGCAGTTGTGGTTGGAGTTGTGGAACGAGTTGTCCATGCATCTGGAAGGGACAACAAAGAGAAAGGGGGTGATGAGGACTTAGAAAAGGAATTCTTCCCAAAAGGGGGGGTCGGTCAGCGTGACTTTCCCATGTGCCCCTGCACGTGCTCCCTGCCTGTCCACTAGCCTCCCGCTCAGCTGGGTCATCGGGGTCAAATTCTGGGAGAGACCAGCCGCATCCCTCCAGGTCTCTGACCGCCATGTTCCTCCCCATCAGAAGACCTTTCCCATCTCTCCCCCTTGAGCCAGGCACTCACTGGTGGCTTGAGGCTTTGGCCTGACTCTGAAGCTTGGATAGAAAGAGTCAGGGCCTGGTGACTGAACCAGGAGGCAAGCACAGGTCCTGGTACTCAGAGGACCCTAATCACGTGTTCACTGCCCTCCCCGGGCACTGTCTCTGCCCCCTTGGGATGTGGGTATGACCATGCTGGCCCTCAGGGTGCGGCAGGTGTGAGAGGAGGAGAGAACCCAGAAGCCCGCTGTCCTGTCTTCAGAAAGCCAGTGGGCATCAGTGTCCACTATCCCACCAAGCCCTCCTCAGCCTGGAGTCACGGGGACACCGTCATGGAAGGGGAGGCACTTGTCTGACCATCGGCCGCTCTCCCCAGGACGGCCGCCAAGTATCTGATGAGAACTCACAAGGAAAAAGGACAGATGGAGTCTTTGGAATCTCCCCACCCCAATAGACAAGGAGACAGAGGGCAAAAGTGTGGTCCAGATGGGGTCCAAAGAGCCATGAGTCAGCCTGAGAGGGCCGACAGGCAGAAGGGGAAGAGGAGAGAGGTACATCCCAGAGAGATGGCTGGGACTCACCTGGCCAGGATGTGGTGGTCTGAGCAGCTGTGGGAAGAAAGGGACAGTCAGACCAAGCTCCCAGGGCCCGGCCCAGATCCTGGGTTGGTGACCCTCAGCTACTACACACGGAGCTGACGCCATGCACATGGCCTCAGAGGGGACACAGCAATGCTGCCCCGCACCTCGCAGTCCTTCCAAAGCCACATCCTCTGTCTCCTGCCATTGCCTGCCTCCCTGAGCCTAAGGACTCCTGTGCAGAATATGGAAGCCAGTGTCATGCCTCGGACAGGCCATCAGGGTCCTGGTGTTGACCCCAGAGCCTGAAAGGGTAATGACCCCACCAAATGGGGTCAATGAATATGCAGACTCATTTCTCAGCCTAGAACCTTTCTGCTAAAGAGAGTTTACACCCATTTCTAGACTTTTCCATGCGGTCATAATGCCCCTTCCCGAAGGCTCTCATTGGCTCCTTCCATTCATTGGCCACCTGCCATCTCCCTCCTCCCCTGCTCCCTCCCACTCTCTCTGTCCTTCACAAAGGACCTCTGTGGTCTCCGGTTGTCCCCTCTGTGTCACCATCTGGGAGCCCCCAGGTGACACCGTCCTCACAGAGGGGAGGAGCTCACCAACCCCCACACCCAGGGGTCAGCTGCCCTGGAAGGAAGCCCAGACACCCTGCAGGTGGCAGTGAGCTGGCTCCAGGGGCACAAGAGCAGGCTCCTCTCTGTGCTCAGGACGCTGCCTCCTGTGCATGAACACGGAGCTGAACCCCTTCGAGCCAGGTCCACGCACTGCCTTCAGGATGCTGGGCGCATGGACCTACCAGGCTGACCTGTATTCTAAGCAGGTGACCTAGCACCTGGGAACCTGCTGCCCTGAGTCACTCCAGTGCCTGGGGGACAGTATGAGACTCAGACAAGGCCCTGGAAAGGGAAGTGGGCGTGTTCTCAGCAGCATCTTCCCAGATGGCACTCGCGATGGTAGCGACATACCTGAGCAGATGACGCCGGCGTCCTCTCCGTGCCCACAGTTGTGGGAATTCCAACCATTGTGCGGGCAGCTCCACAGGAAGGATTCATGCCCTGAGCAGCCCACGTCGTCCAGCACGATCGGGCCTGAGCCCTGTCCAAACCGGGCACTTCCTGGGGCCGACCTGGCCCAGCCACAGCCCAGCTGCCTGCACACCACGTTGGCGTCGTTGGTGTCCCACCCGTCGTCACACACGGTGCCCCAGGAGCCTCGGTAGAGGACCTCCACGCGGCCCTGACACCGGTCACCGCCGTTCACCAGCCTCAGGGCCAGAGCCGAATCAGTCCCGAACCCTAGAGGATGACACAAGGACACCTCCTCCATGTCTGTGCTGAGCTCCAGGCCTGAGGCAGGTTCTAGACTCAGGGCCTCCCTCATGGCCACGCCCAAGGGCAGACGGTCATCTCTGGACATGCCCAGGGGTTCATCTCCATCATAGGGAAAGGATCAGGACGTCCCGTCCTGCCATGTCTAAGGGTGTCCTAGGTAGGGAGCCCCAGGCTTGCCCATGGGGTGAGGACTGCCCCCGTATGCACGAGAGCCATCCAGGGTGGAGGTCCATGGCTCCAGGGACAGGCCAAGGCCATGACCTCCTTGGCCACCTATTTATTCTCCATGGTCCTGCCTGACTTGAGGCAAAGCCCTCGGAGGGGATGGGACCTCTGTCAGACATGAGAGGACAGAGACTCACCCACCCTGAGGCTGAGCCAGCACAGGGGTCTCAGCAGGTGCCAGGTGCCTCTAGGGCTGATACTGAGCAAAGGGGAGGGTCCTGGCTGAGCCTCCTCCCAGAACCCCCCTGGAGACAAGTCATCAGCAAACCATGTCAGACAAAGACCTGGTCAGAGACCCTCCTCTGGCTCCACCCCCCTACAGGGCAAGGATGGGTATGGCCCACATGGAGCCTCTTCCTCTCAAGTTCCATTCCAGGCGTGATACAGAGACAGAGAAGGGCCCTGGGAGGTTTAAGGGTCCTGTACCTGTTGCTAGTTGAGTAGAGGCAGTTGTGGAAGGAGGTGTCCATGCGTCTGGAAGGGACAACAAAGAGAATGGTTGTGGTGAGGCCTTAGGAACGGAGTCGTTCCAAAAGGGTGGGTCGCTCAGCGTGACTTTCCCATGTGCCTCCTGCACGTGCTCCCTGCCTGTCCACTAGCCTCCAGCTCGGCTGGGTCATCGGGGTCGAAGGCCTGGGAGAGACCAGCTGCATCCCTCCACGTCTCTGACAACCATGTGCCTCACCATCAGAAGACCTTTCCCATCTCTCCCCCTTGAGCCAGGCACTCACTGGTGGCTTGAGGTGTCGGCCTGACTCTGAAGCTTGGATAGAAAGAGTCAGGTCCTGGTGACTGAACCAGGAGGCAAGCACAGGTCCTGGTACCCAGAGGACCCTCATCACGTGTTCACTGCCATACCCGGGCACTGTCTCTGCCCCCTTGGGATGCGGTGACAATGCTGGCCCTCAGGGTGCGGCAGGTGTGAGAGGAGGAGAGAACCCAGAAAACTGCTGTCCCATCATCAGAAAGCCAGTGGGCATCAGTGTCCACTCTCCCACAAAGCCCTCCTCAACCTGGAGTCACGGGGACACCTTCATGGAAGGGGAGGCACTTCTCTGACCAGCGGCCGCTCTCCCCCAGGATGGCCGCAAAGTATCTGATGAGAACTCACAAGGAGGATGGACAGACAGAGCCTTTAGCATCCCCCTTCCTCCAATAGATAAGGAGACAGAGGGCAAAAGTGTGGTCCAGATGGGGTTCAAAGAGCCATGGGTCAGCTGGAGAGGGCTGACAGGCACAGGTGGGCAGGACAGAGGGACATCACAGGAGTGGTGGCTGGGACTCACCTGGCCAGGATGTGGAGGCCTGAGTAGCTGTGGGAAGAAAGGAACAGTCAGACCAAGCTCCCAGGTGCCCGGCCCAGATCCCGGGTTGGTGACCCTTAGCTTCTGCACACAGAGCTAATACTGTGCACATGGCCTCCGGGGGCGGGAAGGGGACAGAGCAGTGCTTCCCCGAACTTCGCAGTCCTTCCAAAGCCACACCCACAGTCCCCTGCCATCTCCAGCCTCCCTGACCCTGAGGACTTCCTGTCCAGATAATGGAAGCCAGTGTCATGCCTGGGACAGGCCACTGGGGCCCTGGTGTTGACACCAGAGAATGAACACAAAATTATCCCACAAAATGGGGTCAATCAATGTGCACACTGATCTCTCAATCTTGACCCATTCTGATATTGAGAGTCTACACAGATTTCTAGACTTTTCCATGTGGTCACAATGCCCCATCCCCAAGGCTCCCATTGGCTCCTTCCATTCATTGGCCACCTGCCATCTCCCTACTCTCCCTGCTCCCTCCCACTCTCTCTGTCCTTCACAAAGGACCTCTGTGCTCTCAGGGTGTCCCCTCTGCATCGCTATCTGGGAGCCCCCAGGTGACACCGTCCTCAGAGAGGGAGGAGCTCACCAACCCCCACACCCACGGACCAGCAGACCTGGAAGGAAGCCCAGACACCCTGCAGGTTGGAGTGAGCTGGCTCCGGGGGCACAAGGGCAGGCTCCTCTCTGTGCTCAGGACACTGCCCCTTGTGCATGAACACGGAGCTCAGGGCCCTTCGAGCCAGTTCCTGGCCCTGCCTTAGGTATGCTGGCAGCATGGACCCAACAAGTTGACATGTAGTCAGAGCAGGAGACCTAGCACCTGCGAGCCAGCTTCCGTGAGATACTCCAGTGACTGGGGAACAGTACGAGGCTTAGGGGGGCCCTGGCGTGGGGAGTGGGCGTGTTCTCAGCAGCATCTGCCAAGAAGTGCCACCAGGGATGGTAGCGACGCACCTGAGCAGATGACGCCGGCGTCCTCTCCGTGCCCACAGTTGTGTGAGTTCCAACCGTTGTGCGGGCAGCTCCACAGGAAAGATTCGTGACCTGAGCAGCCCACGTCGTCCAGCACGATCGGGCCTGAGCCCTGTCCGAACCGGGCACTTCCTGGGGCCGACCTGGCCCAGCCACAGCCCAGCTGCCGGCACACCACGTTGGCGTCGTTGGTGTCCCACCCGTCGTCACACACGGTGCCCCAGGAGCCTCGGTAGAGGACCTCCACACGGCCCTGACACCGGTCACCGCCATTCACCAGCCTCAGGGCCAGAGCCGAATCGGTCCCGAAATCTAGAGGACGGCACAAGGACACCTCCTCCATGTCTGTGCTGAGCTCCAGGCTCAAAGCAAGTTCTAGACTCAGGGTCTCACTCATGGCCATACCACAGGGCAGGTGGTCAGTTATGGACACACCCAGGGGTTCATCTCCATCACGGGAAAAAGATCGGGGACATCCTGTCCTGCCAGGTCTAAGTATGCTCCTAGGGAGCGAGCCCCAGGATTGCCCATGGGGTGAGGACTTCTGCCCGCATCCACCAGGGCCACACAGGGTGGAGGTCCATGGCTCCAGGGACAGGTCAAAACCATGGCCTCTTTGGCCACTTATTTCTTCTCCATGGTTCTGCCTGACTTGAGGCAAAGCCCACAGAGGTCATGGGACCTCTGTCAGACATGAGAGGACAGAGACTCACACCCTGAGTCTCAGCCAGCATTGGGGTCTCAGCAGGTCCCAGGAGGTCTAGAGGGCTGACACTGATTAACAGGGTAGGGTCCTGGAAGAGCTCCTCCCAGAAGCCCACTGGAGACAAGTCAAAGCCAACCATGTCAGACAAGGACCTGGTCAGAGACCCTCCTCTGCCTGTCCAGAGGGACAAAGATAAGGATGGCTCATGGGGAGGCTCTTGCTGTCACGTTCCATCCAGGCGTGATTCAGAGGCAGAGAGGGTCCTTGGGAGGGCGAAGGGTCCTGTACCTGCTGTTGTTTGAGGAGGGGCAGTTGTGGGTAGAGTTGTCCATGCGTCTGGAAGGGACAACAAAGAGAAAGGCGTTGGTGAGGCCTCAGGAAAGGAGTCCTTCCCAAAAGGATGGGTCGGTCAGCGTGACTTTCCCATGTGCCCCTGCACGTGCTCCCTGCCTGTCCACTAGCCTCCAGCTCGGCTGGGTCATCAGGGTCGAAGGCCTGGGAGAGACCAGCCGCATCCCTCCACGTCTCTAACCGCCATGCTCCTCTCCATCAGAAGACCTTTCCCATCTCTCCCCCTTGAGCCAGGCACTCACTGGTGGCTTGAGGCTTTGGCCTGACTCTGAAGCTTGGATAGAAAGAGTCGGGGCCTGGTGACTGAACCTGGAGGCAATCACAGGTCCTGGTACCCAGAGGACCCTCAGCACATGTTCACTGCCATCCCCTGCACTGTCTCTGCCCCCTTGGGATGTGGGTATGACCATGCTGGCCCTCAGGGTGCGGCAGGTGTGAGAAGAGGAGAGAACCCAGAAGCCTGCTGTCCCGTCATCAGAAAGCCAGTGGGCATCAGTGTCCACTATCCCACAAAGCCCTCCTCAGCCTGGAGCCACGGGGGCACCTTCATGGAAGGGGAGGCACTTCTCTGACCATCGGCCGCTCTCCCCCGGGACGGCCGCCAAGTATCTAATGAGAACTCACAAGGAGGATGGACAGACGGAGTCTTTGGATTCCCCCCTTCCCCTAATAGTTAAAGAGACAGAGGGCAAAAGTGTTGTCCAGATGGGGTTTAAAGAGCCATGGGTCAGCGGGAGAGGGCCTAACGGCAGAGGTGGGCAGGAGAGAGGGACATCCCAGTAGAGGTGGCGGGACTCACCTGGCCAGGATGTGGTGGTCTGAGCAGCTGTGGGAAGAAAACGACAGTCAGACACCAAGCTCCCAGGTGCCCAGCCCAGATCCTGGGTTGATGACCCTCAGCTTCTGCACACGGAACAGACGCCGTGCACATGGCCTTGGCGGGGGAGGGACGGGGTGGTGTATGGACACAGGAGTGCTGCCCCGAACCTCGCAGTCCTTCCAAAGCCACTCCCTCTGTCCCCAGCCATCGCCTGCCTCTCTGAGCCTGAGGACTCCTGTCCAGTGTATGGAAGCCAGTGTCATGCCTAGGACAGGCCATCAGGGCTCTGGTGTTGACCCCAGCAAGAACGGGTAATGACCCCACATAATGGGGTCAATCAATATGCACACTGATTTCTCAGCCTAGACCTATTTTGCTAAAGGGAGTTTACACCCATTTCTAGACTTTTCCATGGGGTCATATTGCCCCATCCCCAAGGCTCCCATTGGCTCCTTCCATTCATTGGCCACCCGCCATCTCCCTCGTCCCCCTGCTCCCTCCCGCTCTCTCTGTCCTTCACAAAGGACCTCTTTGCTCTCAGGTTGTCCCCTGTGTGTCACTATCTGGGAGACCCCAGGTGACACCGTCCTCACAGAGGGAGGTGCTCACCAACCCCCTCACCCAGGACCAGCTGCCCTGGTGGAAGCCCCAGACACCCTGCAGGTGGCACTGAGCTGGCTCCGGGGGCACAAGGCCAGGCTCCTCTCTGTGCTCAGGACGCTGCCTCCTGTGCATGAACACAGAGCTCAGGGCCCTTCGAGCCAGTTTCAGGCACTGCCTTCAGGATGCTGGGCACATGGACCCACCAAGCGGACGTTTAGCCTGAGCAGTAACCTAGCACCTGGGTGCCTGCTGCCCTGAGTCACTCCAGTGCCTGGGGGACAGTACGAGGCTCAGGGGGTCCCTGGCATGGGTAGTGGGCGTGTTCTCAGCAGCATCAGCCAAGAAGTGCCACCAGGGATGGTAGCGACGCACCTGAGCAGATGACACCGGCGTCTTCCCCGTGCCCACAGTTGTGTGAGTTCCAGCCCCTGTGCGGGCAGCTCCACAGGAAGGACTCGTGCCCCGAGCAGCTCACGTCGTCCAGCACGATCGGGCCTGAGCCCTGTCCAAACCGGGCACCTCCTGGGGCCGACCTGGCCCAGCCACAGCCCAGCTGCCTGCACACCACGTTGGCGTCGTTGGTGTCCCACCCGTCGTCACACACGGTGCCCCAGGAGCCTCGGTAGAGGACCTCCACGCGGCCCTGACACCGGTCACCACCATTCACCAGCCTCAGGGCCAGAGCCGAATCGGTCCCGAAATCTAGAGGACGGCACAAGGACACCTCCTCCATGTCTGTGCTGAGCTCCAGGCCCAAGGCAGGTTCTAGACTTAGGGCCTCCCTCATGGCCATGCCTAATGGCAGACGGTCATCTTTGGACACCACCAGGGGTTCATCTCCATCACAGGAAAAGGATAAGGACGTCCTGTCCTGCCTGGTCTAAGGGTGTCCTAGGTAGAGAGCCCCAGGATTGCCCATGAGGTGAGGACTGCCCCCCGTATCCACCAGGGCCACACAGGGTTTAGGTCCATGGCTCCGGGGATCAAGGCCATGGCCTCCTTGGCCACTTATTTCTTCTCCATGGTCCTGCCTGACTTGAGGCAAAGCCCTCGGAGGGGATGGGACCTCTGTCAGACATGAGAGGACAGAGACTCACCCACCCTGAGGGTGAGCCAGCACAGGGGTCTCAGCAGGTGCCAGGAGGCCTCTAGGGCTGATACTGAGCAAAGGGGAGGGTCCTGGCTGAGCCTCCTCCCAGAACCCCCCTGGAGACAAGTCATCAGCCAACCATGTCAGACAAAGACCTGGTCAGAGACCCTCCTCTGGCTCCACCCCCCTACAGGGCAAGGATGGGTATGGCCCACATGGAGCCTCTTCCTCTCAAGTTTCATCCCAGGCGTGATACAGAGACAGAGAAGGGCCCTGGGAGGGTGCCGGGTCCTGTACCTGTTGTTATTTGAGTAGAGGCAGCTGTGGAAGGAGGTGTCCATGCGTCTGGAAGGGACAACAAAGAGAATGGTTGTGGTGAGGCCTTAGGAACGGAGTCGTTCCAAAAGGGTGGGTCGCTCAGCGTGACTTTCCCATGTGGCCCTGCACGTGCTCCCTGCCTGTCCACTAGCCTCCCACTCGGCTGGGTCATCGGGATCCAAAGCCTGGGAGAGACCAGCCGCATCCTCCACGTCTCTGACCGCCATGTTCCTCCCCATCAGAAGACCTTTCCCATCTCTCCCCCTTGAGCCAGGCACTCACTGGTGGCTTGAGGTGTCGGCCTGACTCTGAAGCTGGATTGAAAGAGTCAGGGCCCGGTTATTGAACCAGGAGGCAATCACAGGTCCTGGTACCCAGAGGACCCTCAGCACGTGTTCACTGCCATCCCCGGGCACTGTCTCTGCCCCCTTGGGATGCGGGTATGACCATGCTGGCCCTCAGGGTGCGGCAGGTGTGAGAGGAGGAGAGAACCCAGAAAACTGCTGTCCCATCATCAGAAAGCCAGTGGGCATCAGTGTCCACTCTCCCACAAAGCCCTCCTCAGCCTGGAGCCACGGGGCCACCTTCATGGAAGGGGAGGCACTTCTCTGACCATCGCCGCTCTCCCCCGCGATGGCCGCCAATTATCTGATGAGAACTCACAAGGAGGATGGACAGACAGAGCCTTTGGCATCCCCCTTCCCCCAATAGATAAGGAGACAGAGGGCAAAAGTGTGGTCCAGATGGGGTTCAAAGAGCCAGGGGTCAGCTGGAGAGGGCTGACAGGCACAGGTGGGCAGGAGAGAGGGATTCCCAGGAGAGGTGGCTGGGACTCACCTGGCCAGGATGTGGAGGCCTGAGTAGCTGTGGGAAGAAAGGAACAGTCAGACCAAGCTCCCAGGTGCCCGACCCAGATCCTGGGTTGGTAACCCTCAGCTTCTACACACAGAGCTGACGCCGTGCACATGGCCTTGGGGAGGACACAGCAGTGCTGCCCCGCACCTCACAGTCCTTCCAGAGCCACGCCCTCTGACCCTTTGTGCACACTGATGTTTCAACCTTGATCCATTCTGATATTGAGAGTTTATACCCATTTCTAGACTTTTCCATGGGGTCATAATACCCCATTCCCAAGGCCCCTATTGGCTCTTTCCATTCATTGGCCACCTGCCATCTCCCACTGCCCCCTGATCCCGCCCACTCTGCAAGGGGTCCTCCTCCTCCCGCCGCTGCACTGAGAGTTTGGGGACATGACACGTTCACAGAGGATGAAGCCAGGCTCTGCCTCGGCTCCAGCGACATCTCTGTCCTTAACCAGCGGGACTGGACAGGGAAGGACCAGCCGGGCCTGACGCCGTGTGCCTCGGGGACGGGAAGCTGGGACCCGAGAAAGAGAAATGCCCGGGTCCCCAGGTCCCTACTGGGTCCTGGCCAGGGCCTTGGCCTGGAGGCCGTTCTTCTCCTGTCTCGGGGCCAGTTTCCCAGGGAGAAAGGGAGATGACTTTCCTTCCCAAAGCCCAGGCTGCCGGCACCCGGTCTGTGTGGCCTGCACCCCAGCTCTGTCGCTGGAGGGGGAACCCCAGGGGGGCACACGGGACTCTGCCCCACAGGAGGGAGGATCAAGGGCCTTCCGTGCCGAGATGGTCCGAGGTGCCCTGATGGGGGCTCAGGGAGGGCACAGGCCAGGATGCTGCTCAGAGGTGTGCACCTGCCTCGCTGGGCCCCGCAGCCCAAATTCCAGCACCTGAGCCTGGCCAGGGGCCAGCGTGGCTTGGGGTGCCACGGGGGTGGGCCCTGGGCCTGGGTGGCTGGATCCCCTTAATGTGGGTCATCTAGCCCCACCTTGGAGTTTCGGGGAGGGGCAAAGCTCGTGGCCAGGACACCGCTGCAGCCCGAGGCCTTGCTCAGGGGCCCTGGGAACTGAGCACCCCATCTCTCACTCCTGCACCTCTCCCCAGTCAGGGTGCGGGGGTTGGGGCACAGAAATCCCACGTGACAAGCGTACCTTCCGTGGATGCTGCCAGGGTCTCCGCCGTGGAAAGCAGAGAAGCTGCAGAGCAGAGGGAACAGGTCAGTGCTGGGGCCTCCTGGAGGGTGGCCCTCCGCCCGGGCTCTGAGGCAGGTGCAGGCGGGAGACCCGGCAGCGAGGCTACACCCCTTCCTTGTGAGGCGGAACTCACCCTCTGCGGGCCCTGGATCGATGCCCGGATGCCACAGGGGCCCTTGGCCCGTCACCACCCTTCCCTCCTGCGCTTCCTTCCACAGAATCCACCACAGAGCCCGCGGACTCCCGCCCTCATTCACAGCACGGGACTCGATACCAAGTGCCCAGCCCTGCGGCTCAGACACCCTCGGACGGCAGGAGTCTACCCCCACCCCCTGGAGATATTCTCGAGAGGGAGGCCTCGCCCCCAGGAGGAGGGGCCGTTTCTGAACCTGCACCCTCTGCACTAGCCAGTGTCGCTCAGTGGATAGAGCGCTGGCCTGTGGACTGAAGGGTC
The DNA here is from genome assembly GCF_964212035.1 of Myotis nattereri. NCBI lineage: Eukaryota > Metazoa > Chordata > Mammalia > Chiroptera > Vespertilionidae > Myotis > Myotis nattereri. The sequence goes on from NC_138088.1 coordinate 60,959,944, forward strand.
CTGGGCTCCATTCCGGTCAAGGCACAGGCCCGTGTTGGGGGCTCCATCCCCAGTGGAGGGCTTGCAGGAGGCAGCCAATCAATGATTCTCTCTCATCATTGATGTTTCTCTCTCTCTCCCTCCCTTTCTCTCTGAAATCAATAAAAATGTGTTTTAAAGGCTGTTCAGGGGAAGCGGGTATCTCCGCATCCACCTGCCGAGCTTGCATTGGGCCTTCCTCATGGGACCTGCACAGGCGCCAGGAAATGGATACAGAAATAATGTTCACAGCGCGGCACTTCTCCCTGAGTCCTCCCGTCTCACTGCATTGGCCAGCATCTTTAGTGCCCTGTGTGGCATAGTGTGCGGGGGCCAGGGGTGGGGGCGCTGAAGGGCAGACTGGTTTTGCTTTCACTTCCCTGGAAACGCTGCTCGTGTTTCCCTGGTCAGTGCGAGGCTGGCTGCGAGCCTGTGGCTGTCGAGTTGCCTCAAGGAGCCCTGGGCTTGCCCACGGCCCCAGCAAGAGCCGGCCTGGTGCTGGGCGTGGAGAGAGGATGGCCTGGCAGCTGCTCAAACCACTGCACCAGAGCCCCGTGTCCTCTGAGCCTCTCCTGGGCGTCAGCACGAGGGCCCTTCCGATCTAGAGGTGCGACCCCCACCCCCTGTCCCCTCGGGAGGGCCTGGCAGGTCTGGGGAAGTCCTGTCTGCAGGCCGGTCAGAGGCAGAGGGCCCCGCACCTGAGCCCTCCCGCGCAGGCCTGGCCGGACGCTGGCGCCTCGGGCTTCGTCAGGCCCACGACGTTCCTAACACGGGGCAGGGTCTGGGGGAGCCGCTCCGAGGGCCAGGGGTCCTCCTCCTCCCGCCGCTGCACGGAGGGTCCAGGGAGGGGACACGTTCACAGAGGATGAAGCCAGGCTCCGCCTCGGCTCCAGCGACATCTCTGTCCTTATCCAGCGGGACTGGACAGGGAAGGTCCAGCCGGGCCTGACGCCGTGGGCCTCGGGGACGGGAACCCAGGACCCGAGAAAGAGAAATGCCCGGGTCCCCTGGTCCCTGCTGGGTCCTGGCCGGGGCCTTGGCCTGGAGGCCGTCCTTCTCCTGTCTCGGGGCCAGTTTCCCAGGGAGAAAGGGCGGTGACTTTCCTTCCCAAAGCCCAGGCTGCCGGCACCCGGTCTGTGTGGCCTGCACCCCAGCTCTGTCGCTGGAGGCAGAACCCCAGGGGGGCACGGGACTCTGCCCCACGGGAGGGAGGACCAAGGGCCTTCCGTGCCGAGATGGTCCGAGGTGCCCTGATGGGGGCTCAGGGAGGGCACAGGCCAGGATGCTGCTCAGAGGTGTGCACCTGCCTCGCTGGCCCCCGCAGCCCGAATCCCAGCGCCTGAGCCTGGCCAGGGGCCAGCGTGGCTTGGGGTGCCACCGGGGTGGGCCCTGGGCCTGGGTGGCTGGATCCCCTTAATGTGGGTCATCTAGCCCCACCTTGGAGTTTCGGGGAGGGGCAAAGCTCGTGGCCAGGACACCGCTGCAGCCCGAGGCCTTGCTCAGGGGCCCTGGGAGCTAAGCACCCCATCTCTCACTCCTGCACCTCTCCCCAGTCAGGGTGCGGGGGTTGGGGCACAGAAATCCCACGTGACAAGCATACCTTCCGTGGATGCTGCCAGGGTCTCCGCCGTGGAAAGCAGAGAAGCTGCAGAGCAGAGGGAACAGGTCAGTGCTGGGGCCTCCTGGAGGGTGGCCCTCCGCCCGGGCTCTGAGGCAGGTGCAGGCGGGAGACCCGGCAGCGAGGCTACACCCCTTCCTTGTGAGGCGGAACTCACCCTCTGCGGGCCCTGGATCGATGCCCGGATGCCACAGGGGCCCTTGGCCCGTCACCACCCTCCCCTCCTGCGCTTCCTTCCACAGAATCCACCACAGAGCCCGCGGACTCCCGCCCTCATTCACAGCACGGGACTCGATACCAAGTGCCCAGCCCTGCGGCTCAGACACCCTCGGACGGCAGGAGTCTACCCCCACCCCCTGGAGATATTCCCGAGAGGGAGGCCTCGCCCCCAGGAGGAGGGGCCGTTTCTGAACCTGCACCCTCTGCACTAGCCGGTGTGCTCAGTGGATAGAGAGCTGGCCTGTGGACTGGAGGGTCCCGGGTTAGATTCCTGGTCAAGGCACAGGCCCGGGTTGTGGGCTCCATCCCCAGTGGGAGGCATGCAGGAGGCAGCCGGTCCATGATTCTCTCTCATCATGGATGTTTCTCTCTCTCTCCCTCTCCCTTCCTCTCTGAAATCAATAAAAATATATTTTTTAAATGAGAAAAGAAAAGGGACCGTGATTCCTGCCCTCGAACACAGAAGGAGGTGTGACTGGGAGCGGTGTGCGTGGGCCCGGCGTTGGGGCCAGCAGGGGGCGCTGTCCGCAGCGCGGTCGGGGCGCCTGGCCAGGCGAAGGGGGCCCCACCTGAGCACACGACGCCGGCATCTTCCCTGTGTCCGCACTCGTGGTGGTACCAGCCGCCGTGGGGGCAGCTGGACAGGGAGGGCTCCCAGCCCACGCAGTCCACGGTGCCCAGCAGGACGTTCCCCGAGCCCTGGCCAAAGTGGGCCCCGCCGGGCGCCCACACCGAGTGGCCGCAGTCCAGCTGCCTGCACACCACGTCCGCGTCCCGGGCGTCCCAGCTGTCGTCGCACACGGTGCCCCAGGCGCCCTGGTACAGGAGCTCCACCCGGCCCTGGCACCGGTCCGCGCCGTTCACCAGCCTCAGCGGCAAGCCTGCATGGACAGGGGAAAGCCATCGTCCCTGCCCGGCCAGTGTGGCTCAGTGGTTGAGCGTCGACCTATGAACCAGGAGGTCAGGGTTCGATTCACGGTCGGGGCGCAGGCCCGGGTTGTGGGCTCGATCCCCAGTGGGGGGCGAGCAGGAGGCGCCCAATCCGTGATTCTCTCTCATCATGGATGCTTCTCTCTCTCTCTCCTTTTCCCTTCCTCTCTGACACCAATAAAAACGTATTTTAAAAAAAGAAATGAAAACATTTCTTAAAAGAAAAGAAAGCCATGGTCTCTGCCGGGACTGGCCTCCCGCCCCCTCTTCTCCCCTGTGGCACCGCCCGCCTCGCTCACTGCCTCCTCTCCTCTCTGGGGACCTGCCTCCCCTGCCGTCCCAGCAGCCTCTCCGTCTCAGCCCGCTCTCAGCCCCCCAAGGACCTGCCCATGGGCTCTGGGAGCTCCCCAGAAAGAGGACCCCACACCCGCCTCCCCAGCCCGGGGGCTCCACACAAGGTTTTAGTGGCCACCCAGCCTCCACCACCCACGGCTGCAGCGCAGAACCGGCCGGCCCGGCCAGGGGACCACCCCTGGGAACGCCATAAAAGCCACAGAAAAGGCCTCACCGTAGTCGTAGCCTTCCGTCTGCGTGGCCCCCGGCCCTGGAGAGAGACCAAAGGCACCTTAGCAGGGAGGTTCCCTTGGCAAAGGAGCCCCAGCCCCAGGCAGTGGCTGCGCTTCCCCTTACGATCCGCCAGGGGGCGCAGCGGGTCCACCGTGGGTCTGGTTGCCTCCAGCATCGTTGCTCAGGGTTTTGTGACTCTAGATCAGCGGTTCTCGACCTTCCTGATGCCGCGACCCCTTAATACAGCTCCTCATGTTGTGCTGACCCCCCATTTCATTGTCACAAATTGACCATAATCAAAGCATAGTGATGAATCACAAAAACAATATGTAATTATAGATTGTTTTCCGATGGTCTTAGGCGAACCCTGTGAAAGGGTCGTTCGACCCCCAAAGGGTCGCGACCCACAGGTTGAGAACCGCTGCTCTAGATGAAAACAAACGGGTTGGGTGTGGGATGTTCCCTTCGTTTAGGTGGGGTAAGTGGGTCTCTCCGCCAGGCGCCCTCACGCCGCAGTTCACCGTCCTGGGGTGCGCCCTGTGCTCAGAGCCGGGGCTGGGCCAGCGGGCGGTCGCACTGGGGCCAGGGTTCCCTGCGGCAGCGAGTCCGCCCTGCAGTGTGGAATGTGAGCAGAGTCCGCTGGGGGACCGCCACTCGGGGGGCCGTTACATAAGTGAATGTGTAAAAAAAATGTTAAACTACTTTTAAAGATTGATTTCAGAGAGAGGAAGGGAGACGAAGAGAGAGAGAGAGACATCAATGATGAGAGAGAAACATCATCCATTGGCTGCCTCCTGCAGGCCCCCCAGTGGGGATCGAGCCTGCACCCCGGGCCTGTGCGCTGACCGGGAATTGAACCCTGGCCTCCTGGTTCCTAGGTTGACGCTCAACCCCTGAGCCAGCCGGCCCGGCCAGGGCACTGATTTTTTTTTTTAAATATATTTGTATTGATTTCAGAGAGGAAGGGAGAGGGAGAGAGGCAGACATCAAGGATGCTGATTTTTAAGGTGTAATCATGGAGGCGATTCTGAGCGTTTCCTAACACGAAACCTCAGATCGCGTGAGAGAGCTTTATGGGCATTCCCTCAGTCCATCCTCAAAACAGCCCCTGGGGAAACGGAGGCTGGGGAAGGGGACCCGAGACCAGCTGGCGGGCGAGGGCCCGGGCGGGACTTGGACGCAGGCGGCCACTCTGAACCGCCTCCCTAGTCTGCCCCCTGGTACATATTTCCAGGACCTTGAACAATTTGGTCCAATGGTGGCCTGTCCTGCACAGGCGGGTGCCTGGGGACAACAACCAGAGGAGGAAAGAGAGACGTTACCAGCCGAGGCAGAGGTGTCCTCCGTTCCCAGGGGACCCGTGAAGAAACCTAGGAAAGCAGAGAAAAGGTGTGATCACACCCAGGGAGCCAGGGTCATGCTCTGCCCCCCTGCCCCTTCCCGCTGACTGGACGCCCGTGGGCAGCCCAGGGCGAGGGGGCAGAGGTCTCAGGGAAAAGGGTGGCTGGGCAGAGACCAGCATGGAGACGCGTTAGAGGAAGGGACTGGGACCCAACAGGGCCGTCCTTCCCGTCCTACATCTGAAACCAGCAGAACCCCGCAGCCGGCCCAAGCCCGCGTCCTGGGGTGGCCCCGGTCCCCACTGCGGCTCCGCCCCGGGGTTTAGGGTTACCGGTTGGCACAGACGTCTCCCTAGACGAGGTCACCGTCGTCATGTCTGCTGTTACTGGTGTTGCTGAAAATACAAAGAAAAAAGGCCGAGTGAGAACCCCTAAACGCAGGCCTTCCGTCGGGCCCCCCGCTAAGCGGAGCAGCGAGGGGCTGCACCTGGTGGTTGGCTGGGCCCCTCGCGTGATTAACTCACTGGGCGTGGGGGTCTGACCCCTGCGGCCGAGGCACCACCTGGAGGTGCGAGAAGGGAGGGTCCGTGTCCACGGAGCTCAGAGGCTGCTGGGCAGCCTGGCAGGGGGGACCCGTGAGGCAGGAGCCCCAGCCGCGCAGTGGTGAGTCCAAGCATGTTTGTATGTTTTAAGTTAAAAGGAAACATTTAACACTGCACGTTTCCTGTCTGGCCAGCGTGGCTCAGGGGTTGAGCATCCACCTAGGAACCAGGAGGTCACGGTTCGATTCCCGGTCAGGGCACAGGCCCGGGTTGCAGGCTCCATCCCCAGAGAGGGGCATGCAGGAGGCAGCGGATCCGTGATTCTCTCTCATCATTGATGTTTCTCTCTCCCTCCCTCCCTTTCTCTCTGAAATCAATAAAATTATTCTATTTAAAAAAGAAGGAAAGGAGGGTGTCCCCAGCAGGCCCGCTGGTGGCCCCATGCGGTGCACACACATCCCCGCTGCCCGGCCGGCGCCCCGGGCGACAGGAGTGACCGAGCCAGAGCCGCCGGCCGAGCGCCCTGAGGGCCGTGCAGGGCCGGCTTCCCGCCCCCTGTCCGAGCTCACCCCATGGCCACGCGGAGGCCTGGTGCCCCTTCCTCGCTGCAGGAGCCTTTCTGACCCGCGGCCCCCGGCCTCGTCTAACCACGACCCTGGCCTTTCTCAGGCGGAAACAACCAGAAAAGCACTTCCTTCCCGAATCCGCGCGAGTGGGGTTTGCCCGTGAGCTGAGCAGCCGCAGAGGAGACAGTACCTGCGTGGAGGACGCGGCCCAGCAGCAGACACGTTACCAGGGTGACCCTGGGGAGCCCCATGGTGCCGGCTCTGCTCCGGGGGACACGGAGCCTCGATATTTATGGGTTCCAGCCGCCAGGAGGCGTGTCCTGGGCATGGCCTTCCTATTGATGCCATAAATCAACAGGGGGAAGCGTAATGGTCTGGCTGAGCTGTGGGACGACCTGGGCGTGTGCGATCGATGCCGCTCGGATCATCGGCTGCTCCCACCTGCCGCCGCGGACCTGAGGGACCCGATTCCAACTTCCTCCTGGCGCACGGCCCGCGGGGCCCCATCTTCGCCCCCAAGGACTCTGTGAGCTCGTGGGAAGGCGGCCCCAGCAGGATGTGGGCTGCTGGGCAAACAGCCCCGGTGCCAAAGGGAAGGCCCCTCTCTGGGCCGGGCGGGCCTGGCAGGGCCACACACTGGCCCCTCGCCTGGGAGAGCAAGGGCAGCGTTCATGCAGACGGGGCGGGAGGAGCTGGGGCGAGTCCCAGGAGGCCGTGGCCGTGGCCGGGCGAGCAGCCGCCCCGGCGTCTGGATCTCACACTATTCCCACGGCACAGGGCCAAGGACCGGGGCTCCGGCCGAGCCACCTGACATCTCACCTGCTCTTGGCGGTCTCACGGGGCTGGGATGGACCTCGCAAACCCACAAATCCAGCCCTGACCTCCCCCTGCCTTGTGCACAGCCCCTCTCCAAGGTTTTTTGTAAACACTACTTTTAAATATATTGATTTCAGAGAGGAAGGGAGAGGGAGAGAGAGAAACATCAATGATGACAGAGAATCACGGATCGACTGCCTCCTGCACACCCCACACTGGGGATCGAGCCCCCAACCTGGGCCTGTGCCCTGACCGGGAATCGAACCCTGACCTCCTGGTTCACAGGTCGATGCTCAACCACTGAGCCACACTGGCTGGGCTATTTATTCATATTTTTTTTATGGAGGAAAATTATTGGGTGTTTTTTGTAGCTATTGTATTTATTTAATTTTTTACGTATTTTTTATTGTTGATAATATTACAGATCTCTCCCATCCCCCTTGGAGGTATTAACACCACTTGCTGTGGGAACCTGCAGAAAAGCACCCAAATCCGACGGCAGGCAGTTTCCCTGAGACAGTAACCCCTACAGGAGCCACCCGCACCCAAGAGTGGGGAGACCGGACGGGGAGCAAGGCCTGAGTGAGCACGAGGCACGAAGGTACCGCCAGGGAACCCTGAGCAGCCGTGGACAGCCCAGCTCGGACCGGGAACGTCGTCCTGAGAGCGGGCGAGATTTCACCGTTGCACGCCTTCCCGTGGCTGACCCGGCCTCGCTCCCTGTGGTTAGCAGCGAAGCCCTAAGACAACAAGGGATTGGGAGCTTTTGTTCAGCAGAAGCAGAGAAGGAAGTGGAGGGAGCCCAGCTGTCAGTCAAAGCTGCCAGGCGTGTCCCGGGGGGGATGGGGTAGTGTCCCCGCATCAGGAAGGTCTCGGACCAGGAAGAATACACTGGGCCACCTGCCACCAGGTGAGTCCTTCGCGCCAGGGCCCACCTGTCCCGGGAGCCTTGTGGGGGTCACAGACCCCGTACAGACAGGTCTTCCTCTTGTGGGGAGAGGGGTGCCCCTGGGGGACCCCCAGCAGAGCAGCTCCCTCCCAGGAGGCCCCCTTCTCCCTGCCCACTGGCCAGAGCATCTTCAACAGCACGGCCAGGGGAAGAGCGGGGCCAGAGTGCCGCTCACAAACGAAAACCGCTGCGAAGAGCAGGACGCTGAGCTGGGCTTCTCCCCGAGACGTTTGAAAGCTTATTCGCAGAGATATGCACCCCCACGCTCACTGCGGCCCCCTCCACGCGGCAGGACAGGAGACAGCCGACGTGTCCTTCGATGGGGTGGATGCAGAGGGGGCACACGCACGCTGGGAACACGTAGCTCTCAGCCACGAGGAAAGGGGAAACAGTGCCGTTTGTGAAACGTGGGTGACCTTAGAACGAACATCAAGCGAAACAAGTCAGACAGAAAGAGTCCGGAGGCACGTGGCTTCACTCACATGTGGGATACAAACTGAGACTCAGACACAGGCCGCACTGCGGTGGCCACCAGAGGGGCGGGCAGTGCAGGGCCAGCCCTATGGTGACACGGGCCGTGGCTGTGGGTGGTGGGCACACGGTGCCGTCTGCAGAGCATGCGTCATCGAGCTGATCACGTGAAGACTGTGTGGTTTATTAATCACCTAGAGGCCCAGTGCACGAATTTGTGCACAGGTGGGGTCCCTGGGCCTGGCCGGCTATTGGGGCTGATCAGGGCTGGCTAGCAGAGGGGAGGTTGGCTGTGGGAGCTCCTGCATTGAGCATCTGACCCATGGTGGTGAGTGCACGCCATGGCTACCGCCCCACTGTCTGGTTGTAATAGTCGCTTAGGCTTTTATATATATAGACTAGAGGCCCGGTGCACAAAAATTTGTGCTCTCACGGGGGTGGGGGGGTCCCTCAGCCCGGCCTGTGCCCTCTCGCAGTCTGGGACCCCTCGGGAGATAACGACCTGCTGGCTTAGGCCTGCTCCTGGGTGGCAGAGGGCAGGCCCAATCCCTAGGTGCAGCCCCTGGTTTTTGCTCAGAGCAAGGCCAATTGGGGAGTTGGGGCACCACCCCTGTCACGAACAGAGCAGGGCGGATAGGGAGGTTGTGGCCCCGCCTCCTGTCACACACAGAGCCGCAGGGCGATCAGGGGATTTGGGCGCTGCCCCCTGTCACGCTGATCCCGGTGCCAGGAGGCCTCGCGGCTCCGCTGATCCCGGTGCTGGGAGGCATATTACCCTTATACTATATAGGATAGAGGCCTGGTGCATGGGTGGGGGCCAGCTGGTTTGCCCTGAAGGGTGTCCTGGATCAGGGTGGGGGTCCCCACTGGGGTACCTGGCCAGCCTGGGTGAGGGGATGATGGCTGTTTGCAGCTGGTCACACACCCTTCAGGGTGGGGGTCCCCACTGGGGTTCCTGGCCAGTCTGGGTGAGGGGCTGAGGGCTGTTTTCAGGCTGGCGAGTGACTGAAGGTCCCAACTGCTCCTTTTTTTCTTTTTTCTTTTTTTATTCTGGGCCAGCTTTAGCTCTGGCTCCAGCTCTGAGGTCTCTACTGATGAAAGCAGGTATCTGGTTTGTTTGGGTTCTATAATCGAAACAATGTATAACTCCAGCTCTGAACTCCTGGCTGGCTGAAAATGGGTTTCTTGGGTTTTGTTTAGCTTCTATATTTGTTACAATGTTTCAAACTGCAAACTCAGAGGCCGGCAAGGCAGGCGGGGAACGTTGCAAGCCTCCGTCACTGAAGCAAGCAAGCCTCATGTTCGCTTCAAGCTGCCTGGCTGCCGGCTGCCATCTTGGCTGGCAGTTAATTTGCATATCGCCCTGATTAGCCAATGGGAAGGGTAGCGGACGTACGCTAATTACCATGTTTCTCTTTTATTATATAGGCTGTCCCCCATACATGTAACTGTTAACAAAGAGCAACAGGGAGAAGGGGCTCACACGGACTGCCACCATTTCTTTAGTGAAACTAAAAACAGCCCGGCCACATGGCTCAATGGTCGAGCATCAACCTAGGAACCAGAGGTCACTGTTCAATTCCCGGTCAGGGCACCGGCCCAGGCTGCGGGCTCAATCCCCAGTGTGGGGCGTGCAGGAGGCCGCCGATCCATGATTCTCTCTCATCATGGATGTTTCTCTCTCTCCCCCTCTCCCTTCCTCTCTGAGATCAATTAAAAATATATTTTAAAACATAAATTTAAAAGGGGCTGAGAGCCGGCTGTGCCCCGTGCGCTCACGTGGCAGGTGTGGCCGGGGACCGGGAAGCTGCCCCGGGCCCCCCCTGGAGAGCGGGGCCACATGGGGCTCAGGAAGCCGTCAGACCCACCGTTTCGCGCACCCGCAGCCCTGCCAGCCCTGCCGTGGCCGTGACGAGTGGTGTTGAAACAACAACAAATACTCAAATCCAAGGAAACTGGAACAAAGAAAGGGGCTCTGAGGACGCAGGGCAGTGACGAGCCGCAGCTCTCGCCAAACCAGAGGAACAAAAGTGCGTGGGGTCAGCCGAGCCCAAGAGCCGCGGCCAGAATGGGCCCCTTGTGCGCGGCCGGAGGAGGAAGCCAGGCTGGGGCCGCCCCTCAGGTGGGTTCCTTGAGCGAGAAAGGGTTCATTCACATTTCCTTCTTCCTGTTACTCAGGAGGCCCCCAGAGCCAGCGTGTGAGTGTGTGTGTACATGCACGTACATGCATGTATGGTGCCTGTATGTGCATGAGTGTGTGCATGAATGAGTTTCTGTATGTCTCTGTGTGTACACATGTACATGCATGTGCCGTGCCTTGTGTGCATACATGTACATGTATGTATGGTGCCCGTGCGTGCATGAGTGTGTGCGTCGGTGTGGGTGTGTGTGTGCGCACATGCATCCCCCAGAAGACACCTGACTGTCCACTTCAGCAGAGGAAATGGGTGGCGCTGGGGGGATGGCTTTCCCGCAGCTTTGCAGGTGCCTCTGCGGCTCAGAGATGAGCAGCAGGGGGTCCAGCAGGGGGAGGGGGGAGGCCCCGCCGGGAGAAACTGCCCTGGAGGAGCTGCTCTGACCCGAGGCCGGGCAGCAGCCGTGCCCTCCACCCCCCGGGTCCCTCCCAAGACAGTGAGCTGGGCCTGCAGGGGCCCCACTGGACGCCCGCCAGCGCCGCTCCGTTCCTCCTGCGGGAAGCGCCGGGCCTGGGAGGGCCCACCTTCCCCTGCGAGCGGAGGAGGCTCCCTCAGTCCTTGCCGTCGGCCGCCCCAGGAGCCTGTCCTCTCGGCTGCGGGCACTGCAGGGGCACCCGCTCCCCCGTCTTCTCGAGCTCCCGGCTGGGTCCGAGTTGTTAGTGCCCCACCCCCAGCGTCCTCCCTGTGACCTCGGGGACCACAGCCTCTACCCCGGCACCGCACATCCCGCCGGCACCCACACCCAGCCGCCACCCACACCCAGCCGGCACCCACACCCAGCCGCCACCCACACCCAGCCGCCACCCACACCCAGCCGCCACCCACACCCAGCCGCCACCCACACCCAGCCGGCACCCACACCCAGCCGCCACCCACACCCAGCCGGCACCCACACCCAGCCGGCACCCACACCCAGCCGCCACCCACACCCAGCCAGCACCACACACCCAGCCGCCACCCACACCCAGCCGCCACCCACACCCAGCCGCCACCCACACCCAGCCGCCTCCGCACACCCAGCCGCCACCCACACCCAGCCGCCACCCACACCCAGCCGGCACCCACACCCAGCCGGCACCCACACCCAGCCGGCACCCACACCCAGCCGGCACCCCACACCCAGCCGGCACCCCACACCCAGCCGGCACCCACACCCAGCCGGCACCCCACACCCAGCCGGCACCCACACCCAGCCGGCACCCCACACCCAGCCGGCACCCCACACCCAGCCGGCACCCACACCCAGCCGGCACCCCACACCCAGCCGGCACCCACACCCAGCCGCCACCCACACCCAGCCGCCACCCACACCCAGCCAGCACCACACACCCAGCCGCCACCCACACCCAGCCGCCACCCACACCCAGCCGCCACCCACACCCAGCCGCCTCCGCACACCCAGCCGCCACCCACACCCAGCCGCCACCCACACCCAGCCGCCACCCACACCCAGCCAGCACCACACACCCAGCCGCCACCCACACCCAGCCGCCACCCACACCCAGCCGGCACCCCACACCCAGCCGCCACCCACACCCAGCCGCCTCCGCACACCCAGCCGCCACCCACACCCAGCCGCCACCCACACCCAGCCGGCACCCACACCCAGCCGCCACCCACACCCAGCCGCCACCCACACCCAGCCGCCACCCACACCCAGCCGCCACCCACACCCAGCCGGCACCCCACACCCAGCCGCCACCCACACCCAGCCGCCACCCACACCCTGCCGGCACCCACACCCAGCCGCCTCCGCACACCCAGCCGCCACCCACACCCAGCCGCCACCCACACCCAGCCGGCACCCACACCCAGCCACCACCCACACCCAGCCGGCACCCACACCCAGCCGGCACCCCACACCCAGCCGCCACCCACACCCTGCCGGCACCCACACCCAGCCGCCACCCACACCCAGCCGCCTCCGCACACCCAGCCGCCACCCACACCCAGCCGCCACCCACACCCAGCCGGCACCCACACCCAGCCGCCACCCACACCCAGCCGGCACCCACACCCAGCCGGCACCCACACCCAGCCGGCACCCACACCCAGCCGCCACCCACACCCAGCCGGCACCCACACCCAGCCGCCACCCACACCCAGCCAGAGTGCAGACAGACAGCGCGTGAAGACGTAACACGAAAGCCTCGCTCTTGGCTGGACATGCGCTCGGCCTGTCCCTGACTCAGGTCTCACACGCCCTTTCGGGGAGGCTCAGCCGACGCTGCCCCACTTCACAGACAGAGAAACTGAGGCTCCTCCCCTCCCAGAGGTGAAGCACTTACACCCAAGATCCCAGGCCCTCAGTGAGAGGCGTGAGGAGGGCTGAGGCCTCAGCCACTGAGCCCCCTGACGCCCCTGCTCTCCTCGCTGAGCCCCCTGACACCCCTGCTGTCCTCGCTGAGCCCCCTGACATCCTTGCTCTCCTCGCTGAGCCCCCCTGACACCCCTGCTCTCCTCGCTGAGCCCCCTGACACCCTTGCTCTCCTCGCTGAGCCCCCCTGACACCCCTGCTCTCCTCGCTGAGCCCCCTGACACCCCTGCTCCCCTCGCTGAGGCCCCTGACACCCCTGCTCCCCTCGCTGAGCCCCCTGACACCCCTGCTCTCCTCGCTGAGCCCCCTGACATCCTTGCTCTCCTCGCTGAGCCCCCCTGACACCCCTGCTCTCCTCGCTGAGCCCCCTGACACCCCTGCTCCCCTCGCTGAGCCCCCTGACGCCCCTCGCTCCCCTCGCTGAGCCCCCTGCTGCCATCTCCTGTTTCTCTCCTGGCTGCTCTCCCCTCCTGGCCTGGGTGAGGGGGAAGCCTCCCCTGACCTGACCGTCTATGTTCTCAGGAATCCCCTGGTCAGCTTCGGTCCCTTCTCTCCTCAGAACCAGGGGGAGGGAGAGAGCTACACTCCGCAGAGGGGGGCTGTGTCCCCACATCCGCAGAGGGGGCTGTGTCCCCCACATCCTCAGAGCCCCTGGTGCTCCTGTTCCGAGTCCTCTCCGTGTCAGCAATGGCGCGAAGCCCACGTGTGAGAAAGGACTGTTTTCCGACGGGTCTTCCCAGCGGAGAAAGAGAGTTTAGGGGCCGCTAAGCAATGCCCTTACCTTCCAGGGAGGGAAACCGAGCCCCAAAAGTGACGAACCAACCCTCCCAAAGGTCTCCCCCCGCCACTTGCCGCCGCCTTACAGGGTCTCCCCCCGACCCTGCTGCCTGCTGCAGCCGCTGTGGGGGAGCTGCTCCATGGGCGGTAGGGGGCTGGGGGGGGGCCCAGGGCTTCCTGGGTGAGGAGAGCCGCCGGCCCCCACTGCCCCCCCCCGGCCCCCCCTCGGGCGTGGAGGCCTCCGGGGTGGGAGGAGGAGGCTGCTTCCTCCAGCCCCCGAGCTGCCTTCACCACGGAAACCCCCGCAGGCAGGGCTCGGTCCGCCCGCTGTCGTCCGTGGATCCGCGTGTAAGGGCGGCCCTGGGGCTGCGGGACGGACCCCCAACGAGAGGCCGTGGGCTGCGCTGGGCGGAGAGGAATCATCGCAACCGAACAAAACAGATCCAGACACGGAAGCATGGGGGGGGGGGGGGAACATCTGCAATATCTTCCACAATAAAGATAAATTCCAGTAAGTACGTAAATAAAACAAATACAGCCCGGCCGGCGGGGCTCAGGGGCTGAGCGTCGACCTAGGAACCAGGAGGTCAGGGTTCGATTCCCGGTCAGCGCACAGGCCCGGGCTGCCGGCTCGACCCCCAGTGTGGGGCGTGCAGGAGGCAGCGGGTCCATGATTCTCTCTCCTCATGGATGTTTCTCTCTCTCCCTCTCCGTTCCTCTCTGACATCAATAACAATATGTTTGAAATTTTTAAAAAGTAAAAATAAGATACAGGTGTCTGCCCCTCCCCCCGCCGCCCCCCCCCCCCACCGGCCTTGGGCTGGGCTGGGCTGTCTCTTGAACTCCCAGGTGATGCTGATGCCCACCCGCGTGTGGCCCCAGGGGATCGGCTCTGGGCGGCCACTTGGCTGCCCGGCAGGTTCCTGGGAAGAGCGAGCGCAGGGCGGCGCGGGGTGCGAGCAGCGGTCTTGGCTCAGCGAGGCCTCCGTGTCTCGTTCTGCGCGACATGGGGAGCCCCCGTGGCGTTCGGAGGAGGATGGAGGCGAGAGACCCCCGAGTTCCCTAAGGACAGGCCGCGTGTGGACTGGGACACGAGGCGCAGCCACGCCCACAGGCTGGGCAGCCAGGGGAGGAATAAGGCGACCCCCCCGCCACAGGAATCCACCGGGCAATGGAAAGTCAATGCCCTCAGAACACAAGGGGGGCCCCGCCTCTGAGGCCTCGGGACGGAACCGCGGGAGACGCCCCGAGACCTCGGAGAGCCGATGACAAACAGGATGGTGCAATCCGGACCTTCACACCCTCCTCTGGCACAGGTGAGGCGGATCGATGGCAGCGGGAGGTCTGTGAGATGGCGCCTGGCAGTGCCTACATACTTAGAGGTTCAAACCTTCTTTTTAAATAGATTTTTATTGATTTCAGAGAGGAGGGGAGAGGGAGAGAGGGATAGAAACAACAATGATGAGAGAGAACCATGGACTGGCTGCCTCCTGCACCCCCTACTGGGGATGGAGCCCGCAATCTGGGCCTGTGCCCTGATGGAATAGAACCTGGGACCCTTCAGTCCGCAGCCGACGCTCTGTCCACTGAGCCAAACCGGCCAGGGCAGTTCAAATCTTTATTACACGACACAGCACTGTTTTATTTTTTTAAAATATATTTTTACTGAATTCAGAGAGGGAGAGAGAGACACACATCAATGATGAGAGAGTCATGGATCGGCTGCCTCCTGCACGGCCCACACTGGGGACCAAACCCACAACCTGGGCACGTGCCCCGACCAGGAACCCAACTGTGACCTCCTGGTTCATAGGCTGACGCTTGGTCACTGAGCCGCGCCCATCGTGTTTTAGAACGAGAACGTCATGCTTTGAGTTATATTTGTATAAATATTTGTACTTAAGACGCAAACGTGAAATCACTCCAGTACACGGGCTGCCCGCGCTGGGCCCGGTGGGGGACTGCCCCGGGCGACTCCCTGGTTCTGGGGGGCCTCGCCGAGGCTGTGGAAGGTCCTTGATGTTTCTGGGGTGAGGTCCCCAGATCTCGTAAGTGTCTGACGGCACCACTTTAGCAAAGTCTAGTGTCTGACAGAACGGCAGCCAGAACTCCAAGGCCCGCAGCCAACACCACAGCTTCCTTCTCCTTCCCCCCACTTCACAGATGAGAGCACAGCTTCAGGAAGTCAAACCAAGGGGTCCGGGCCGCCTGTCACACCGGAGCCAGCCAAGCAGAGACAGGGTTGAATCCTACATGAGCCTTTAATCCAGTTCTGCCGGCAGCACAGGGAGCAGGGGGTTACCCACAAAAACCCGCTCTGCCCCCCATCAGCCGCTGCTTATATTGGGGAGAAGGACGGAGATCACATGGGGAGCAGGCAAAGGGCATGCCAGACGGCAGTTCACAGGGAATGCGGGGGAGCGAGGGCTGGGTCTGCAAAGGGCTTAGTGACATGCGAAGGGCTGGCGGCTCTGTCCCTGCGACCGGTGCTAATCTCTCCGTGAGAACAGGGGCTCCCTGGTGGGGAGGACGGGCCGCATTCCCAGGTGCGCTCCCAGGTCCCACGTGCGCCCCCCTTGCCAGGTGAGCATGTGCCTTCTCTCATCAGAACAACACGATCGCGGCCAACAGCGCAGGATCCATGTCTGACAACCAGAGCAGGTGCCCAACATCTGTTCCTGCCCCGTCAGGCCACCTGCCCAGGTCCAGAGGAGAGGGCCCGCCACCTCCTCCTCCTGCCTCCTGCCTCCTGCCCGAGGTCACGGCCCCTGAAAGGCCTCGGAGGGGGGAGGGGGAGGGGGCAGTGAGACGCTGTGGGGCCGCCTGCAGGTCCCAGAGGACGGGGTGATGGGAAGGGAGGGCATCGCAGGTTATTCCAGGAAAGGAAGGGCTGGGCAAGCTCCCCATTAGTGAGGGCCCGCCACCTTCCCCCCTTCGCCCTAGGGCACAGGAGTAGATTCTCTTAGCCACTTTGTGTGGCAGCGACTGGAGGCATCGAGGGGCCACTTCCTGCTCATGCTGCCAACACAGATTGCCCAAGAGCCCCGCCACCTGGGCCCTGTCACCTGGCCAGGCCGGTGCCCATGGCTGGCTTCTCCGTGCTGCGGGGCTCGGTCTTTTCTGGGCCAGCCTCCCTCTCCCTCTGGGGTGCCCCCTGGAGTCCGAGCAGGGGCTCCTAGCCTCCCAGCTGCCTTGCTGCTTCGGGCCTCCTTCCTCAGCTCTCCCCGGCGTGCGCCATGTCTGGGCAGCCCCTTCTTGAAGTCAGGGGCTGGCTGCCCCCGGCCTGGCTGCCAGGCTGAGACCCGTACCTGCCCCGTTGTCCCTGCCGTCTCCTCCCGAGGACTTTCCTGGGGCATGTGGGGGGCGGGGACCCTCCCGGGAGGCGCCTGCACAGACTCCAGGCGGCTGCACTGTGTTTCTTTGCCTCGGGGGAGTCCTGAGTGGCCAGGCTCCGCACCCGTCACCGGGAGCTTGGGGATGAGCACTCGAGGCCCCAGGGCGTGCCCTCAGCGGCCCTCGGTGAGGGCGTCCGACCGGGCCTGCCGGACGCCGTGTTCACCACAGACACGGGTGTGTAATAGCTGCGGGTTTGGGACACGAAGGGACTCGCCAGGACGCCACTTTCCCCTCCGCGTCCAGGTGAGCATGACCCTAACCCTCCAGCCGCCCCGATGGCGCGATCTTCCAGGACCGGCGCTGAGGCACCCGCTCGGGTGGGAGAGAAAGCACCGAGTTGTAAGGACGAAGGTGGTTCAACTCGGCCCCAGATAAGGAGGGAAAGCACCGCCTCGCTCTGTGCCCGCCGGCGGGCAGGCTCCCTCCGCTTCCCTCCACCTGCAGAGCGAGGTCCGCACCCGCACCCGCTGGACACACCCTCTGCCCTAAGGACCGCGTGCGCACGTGCGCGTACGACACACGCGGGGATGAAGGCGATGCGGGGGAAGCCGGGTAGTAAGGGGAGGCTGTCATTCAGGATTTTTCCAAAATGTACTGGAAACGTGATATTTTAGACGGCGCCACCTCGCGGCTCATGTGTTGCGTGAACCCAGCTCCTGCCCCTGACCTACTTCACGGTTCGTTCCTCACTCAGGGGCGGGGGCGCCCGGCCCGCGGGCGGTGTGAGTGCGATAAAGGCAGCGGGTGAGTTCATGAAAGGTCTGGCCAAACAGAGCAGCGGATGCACAAGCTCCTGTCGTGCGGCCCGAGGAAGACGCGACAAACACCCGCGTGGCCCTCGGCAGGACCTGGTTCCCACCCGCTACAGGGGCCACGCCCTGGACTGCGATGGACCACTGTCCTCTCATTTCGCATCGTTCCTCCCGCCTCCCTCCGGCTTCTCTCTCCACCCGTTGCTCCTGCCGTCTTTCTGCTCACCGGGGCGCGTCTGTGCGAGCGGACACCTTGTCCTGCCCGCGCCAGTCCCCCCCCCCCAGAGGAGGCAGGAGCCACCATGAGCCGAGGAGGAGCGCTGGCCTCCTCCCCCCAGAGCCCCCAGCTCCTGCTGCAAACCCTTCGCTGGACGCGTGTGCGCTCCCGTTACGTTTTACACGCTTGGTCATAACGGTGAACGTCTAGTGTCATTCCCGTCGGGCCCGGGAGGTCCAGCTACCTGCCAACCTTATCGCGAGCAGCTCACACCTGCAGCCACAAGCCAGGGGAGGGGGGTGCTCCTCGAACCCCACCTCCCGGGAGCCGCCCGCACCTGCTGACCGAGCCGGTTGCCTTTGTAGGAAATGAGCCTGCGGCCCGTCCCTGCCCCTGGCACATCACCCTGAGTGCGTCTTCACCTGGTGAACCTCTTACGGGATTTCCCGCGGCCCCGGCCGTGCCGGGAACCAACCGCCCCGAGCGGTCACAGGAGGTTCGTGCGCATTCTCCACTGCCGTGAGTCACCCTGACGCTGGCATTTGGGTGAGCACACGCGTGGATGGCCGGAAACCGCCCCCCGCCCCCAGTGGCTTTATTGGGGGGTGACTCTGATTCCCAAAAGTCTCCCAGACAAAGTCCACCAGCCGCTCCTGGGGCCACGCCCGCACTATCAGGGGCTCCCCGACCCGCGGAGACGTGCGGAACGCGTGGGAGAGTAAATTTCCACTCAGCGAAGCCGGCCTTTGCTGGAGACGCCATAAACCGCCCGCCGCTGCCCCTGATCATTGTTAATAGGGGGCAATTATGAGCTACCGTTTACCCAGGCCGTTCTGTCCTCCACCGAAATCTGGAAATCTCGAGAAGCGGTTGGTCCAACCCCGTGTTCTAAGGACCCACACTTCCTGCTCATCCAGCTCATGAAGCCGCTCAGACTGTTCATGTTTTGAGCAACTTCTGTTGCAATAAATAGAAAAGTCGCAGATGTTCTCAAATCTTAGGTCACAGAATCAGGGGGTCTGGGAGGAGTTGGGAACCCTGCCAGGCGCTCAGGTAATTCTGAGGCAGGTGGTCGAGGCAGGTCACTGCCCTGCCTGGGTGCAGGGCCATCCCCTCCCCATGGCGATGCCCTGGGCTGAGCCACACCTGGTGGAGGGACACCTGGGGTTAGGCTAACAGTTCCAGCCCCTCCTCCAGGATCTTTCCCGGGTGAGGGCCAGAGGTAAAGGTGCTGTGACCTTGGGAAGGTCCCCGTTTGCTCAGTGAGGAACTCAAAGGCAGGATAAGGGGCTGGAAGCCACGGGGAGAACGTCTGATTAGAGCCCTTTCCCAGGCCCCTCCTGTTCCCGAACCTCGCGCCCATTGTTGACCTTTCTATCTCTCACTTCCTCTCTGAAATCAATAAAAACATATATTTCTTGAAAAATAAATAAAGAGCCCTAACCGGTTTGGCTCAGTGGGTAGAGCATCGGCCTGCGGACGGAAGGGTCCCAGGTTCGATTCCAGTCAAGGGCATGCACCTTGGTTGCGGGCACATACAGTTGGTAGTGGCAAACATTAGCTCCTTCTGTGTCAATGTTATTACAGTTAACAAGTTATTGAAAGAGCAAAGGAAGAGTCAGACATTGTTGAGCACATTCAACTGCGAAGCAGAGGCCTGTTTGTTTCACCAGAAGGGCGATGTGCTGGACTATAGGGAACTGTCAGTATAACCTGGGAAAATGATCATTGGCTATGGGGGTGAAGCCAATGCAAGCAGGTGAAATCTTGGGAGGTTAATGGGTTATTTTGAAAAAGTTTCTGGCCCTAGCTGGTTTGGCTCAGTGGATAGAGCATCGGCCTGCAGACTGAAGGGTCCCAGGTTCGATTCCGGTAAAGGGCATGTACCTGGGTTGCGGGCACATCCCCATGGGGGGTGTGCAGGAGGCAGCTGATCGATGTTTCTCTCTCATCGATGTTTCTAACTCTCTATCCCTCTCCCTTTCTCTCTGTAAAAAATCAATACAAGATATATATTTTAAAAAAAAGAAATAAAGAAAGTGCCTGGTGCATGGGGAGCGTGCATGTGACTAATGTGCAGCAGACAGACGGACAGACGGACGAGGACTTGGGAACATCAGCGAAGACGGCCACCTCAGGTGCCCTCCGGGTCAGAGGCCACAGCAGGGAGGCCGCCCGGGAACCGCGTTCTCCTGAGTGACAGGCACGCGGCCGCCCGCCTTCCCAGGAGGCCCAGCTCCACAGCCGGCGGCACGTCTCCCGCCAAATCGCCGGGTTATATCCGTCCAGACTGGAGAGGGAAGGGGGCTGTGGTCAAGCCAAAGGAAATGCCCTTGGCCGCCATCAGGAAGCTGTTTCCAAGGCAACCCCACACCAGGGCGGCAGGCAGGGCCTTGGCTGTGCCCCTGCTGCCCCTGGTCCTCGCCCAGGGCCGGCCCCTCCCGCCTCTGGTTTCCTCCCGGGGGGCTTTCGGCCGGTGGTGAGAACAATGGGTCTGGCCGATGTGGGTGAGAGGCGGATGGTGGGCGGCTGGCTCTGGAGCTTGGCGACGTCCCTCAACATGCAGCGCCCTCAGCTCCCTGTGGGGCCAACCAGGGGCACCGGCAGCTGCCCTCCCTCTGCGTGCAGACCGGCCGCAGGGAGGAGACCACGGGAACCAGAAGTCACGGAGGGGCCGCCCGCATGGCTCAGGGGCTGAGCATCAACCTAGGAACCAGGAGGTCACGGTTCCATTCCGGTCGGGGCACAGGCCCGGGATGTGGGCTCCATCCTCAGTGCGGGACGTGCAGGAGGCAGCCGATCCGTGATTCTCTCTCATCAGTGATGTTTCTCTCTCTCCCTCTCCCTTCCTCTCTGATAGAAAAACATTTTTTTTAAAAAAAAAGCAGAGAGTCCCGGATGGACGCCCAGGTCCTTGGATGCGCCTCAGAGGGGACACGGGAGCGGGGAGGGGACACGGGAGCTGGGAGGGGACACGGGAGCTGGGAGGGGACACGGGAGCTGGGAGGGGACACGGGAGCTGGGAGGGGACAGGGGAGCTGGGAGGGGACACGGGAGCTGGGAGGGGACAGGGGAGCTGGGAGGGGACACGGGAGCTGGGAGGGGACAGGGGAGCTGGGAGGGGACAGGGGAGCTGGGAGGGGACACGGGAGCTGGGAGGGGACAGGGGAGCTGGGAGGGGACACGGGAGCTGGGAGGGGACACGGGAGCTGGGAGGGGACACGGGAGCTGGGAGGGGACACGGGAGCTAAGAGGGACTGGAGAGCAGAGGGGCACCTTCCAGGGCTGAGGAACCAGGTGTCAGGGCCTGGGCACCTCCTCCAGCTGGGCCGTCGCCCAGGTCTCCAGGTGTAAATATAAAGCCCCCCACTCCCACGCCACCTCCAGGCCCTCAGCACAGCCCCCCGATTCCGAAACCCCCGCTTCCTCCGCCCACTGGGCTCGCTGGGCTCACGGGGCCTGGCCGCCTCCGTTGGCTCCTCTGGGCCGAGCACAGCCCTGAAGTCTCCTCAGCGGCTCCCGTCCCCTCCACACCCCGTCCCCCTCCCTCGGCTGCCCTGGGCCTGACACCCCTCCCCTGGGTGCGCCCCGGAAAAGGCCAGCTCCTCTCCTCTTGGACTCGGCGGCTCAGCCTCCTCCTCCTCCTCCTCCTCCTCCTCCTCCTCCTCCTCCGAGACCAGGATTCTCCGGAGCTGGGCTCCCCTTTTCCATCCCAAAGGCCCCCCAAGTCCAGCCCCAAAGGGCTGTAAACAGACACAAACGGGGCCCCTTTAACCTGGAGCCGGAGCTGCCACCCGGAGGGCGCCTGGCCCGTCTCGGACTCACATCTCAAGGCTCCGGAGGCCCCGGCCTGAGGCGCTCGCTCCGTGTCCCTGAACGCGTGACTCCTGTGGAGCCTGAGAAAGCAGCTGGTGGCGAGGGAGTCGGGGGCTTGGGGGGGGGGGGGAGTGCCCCGGAATTCCCTGCTGGGGGACGATGGCACGACATGCAGGTCCGGGCTCCGCTCAGGGTGGCCTGTGGGGTCAGGAATCGTAGCCAAGGGACCCCAGGCTGTGTGTCCTGTGTTGTTAGCAAACACGCAGCAGGTTCAGCCAGGCGGTGGCCCAGCACCCAGGGCACCGCGCCTCCCGATCATCAGGGAATGGGGGAGGAAAGGGGGGAGGGAATGGGGGAGGGAGTGGGGGACGGAGGTGGGAGGCGTGGCCAGGCCCCTCTCCTGGTGGCGGGTCCTCCTGCCCTCGGTGGAGGAGGAGGAAGCTGCCCCTTGCCCTCTCTCAGCTCTCCCCTGTCTGTCCTCTCACATCCAGGACCCTGGCACCTGCCTGGTATTGCCTGAGGTCCGCTCACCCCCTAGTGGCCACGCCTCCACGTCCTCCTGGCCACAGGGTTCCCTGGAACTCTGCTCCCTCAGCCCAGCCAGGCCCGGGGTGGGGAGGAGGTTAGGAATGACCCGGAGGGGAGGGCTCAGCCCAGCCGCATGGGGCACAGATGGGAGGGGGCACCCCCGAGGGAGGAGACCCTGAGCCGGCAGGTGCACCTGGATGGGAGGAGCCTGCAAAAGGTGAAGGCTCGCGTGAGCCCTGGGAGGGAGGAGGCGGCGGATGGATGAGAAGAGGCAGCCCCTCGATCCTGTTGGGGCCTGAGGGTTGTGACCAGGACAGGCACTGCCCCGCCCCCCGAGGTGGTCCCTGGAGGGCCGCACAGAGCCCCCAGCCCACCACGCAGCACCCGGGCCTGTGACTCAGGAACAGATTTCCCGCCCGGCCCGGGGGGCTCAGTGTTTGGGTATCAACCTATGAACCAGGAGGTCAGAGTTCAATTCCCGGTCAGGGCACAGGCCCGGGTTGCGGGATCCCCAGTGTGGGGCCTGCAGGAGGCAGCCAATCAGTGATTCCCTCTCACGGATGTCTCTCTGTCTCTCTCTCCCCACCCTTCCTCTCTGAAATCAATAAAAATGTATTTAAAAAGAACAGATTTCCTTCCATGAGAACGTGCATTTCTGTCCGTTGGAGGGGCCGCTCAGGAAGCAGCGGGCGGGTCGCAGGAAGCAGGGCGGAGCCACACGGAGCCCTGGGGCGGCTGCCACCCTCCCAGCAGCTGTGCCTGGGTTGCCGTTTTCGTTGGGGGGGACTCTGCACACCGGGGCCCACGGGGCGTCTCTCCCTTGGAAAGTCCTTCTCTAGCTCCCGCTCCCCGCTCCCCGCTCCTCTCTCCCTGCTCCCAGGACACCTGCCCCCGGTCCGCAGGCCGGGCCAGAGCGGCAGAGGCCATAGAGGGAGCAGCCCCCGGAGTCCTTTCCTGGTCCGACAGGTGCTGCCTGGGGCTCTTGGTGTGTTTGTGAGTCTCCTTTGTTCAGAAGTTTTTTGAATGTTAATTAATAGACTTTCATTTTGAGTGCAGTTTTAGGTTCATAGCAAATCTGAGCAGAAAGCTGAATTCCCAGACAACCCAGGCCTCTCCACGCAGCCTCCCATCAGCACCCCTGCAGCGCG
Source organism: Myotis nattereri (assembly GCF_964212035.1). NCBI lineage: Eukaryota > Metazoa > Chordata > Mammalia > Chiroptera > Vespertilionidae > Myotis > Myotis nattereri. Next base: position 60,983,126 of record NC_138088.1, read on the forward strand.
CACACTCGTCACACGATGCCCCCGACACATCATCACCACCCAGAGCCCAGGCCCAGGCCTCCTCCCTCGTGATGCACGTTCTGTGGCCGGAGAAACGCCCATCATCACGGCCTCATTCTGGACAGCGTCGGCCTTAGAGCCCGCGGTGCTGCCGGCCAGGGGCTCGGTGCTGGAGCTTCAGCCCAGGAGCCAGGAGGTCACGGTTTGCTCCCGGTCAGGGCACAGCCCGGGTTGCAGGCTCGGCCCCCAGGGTAGGGCGTGCAGGAGGCAGCCGGTCCAGGGTTCTCTCATTGATGTTTGTCCCTCCCTCTCCCTTCCTCTCTGACGTCAATAAAGAAATACTTTCAAGAAAAGAATCTGAACGGCTCTTCTTGTGACGCCACTGCATTCGCAGGGCTCCCCACCCTCGCTGTCTGTGGTCCTGATACAGCAGCCGCCCGGGGGCAGGAAGGCCGCCCCACCCACGGGATGGGAGCCCAGGGGCCGCGTCCAGTGGGAGCCGGCACGGACCGCGGGAGCCGCCCCAGCTGGGCCAGACACGGGGCAGAGGGGGCTGGAGGCCCAGCTCCCACAGAACCAGGCCCAGCGGCCTTCCGGTGTGGCCTCCAACATGCGACTCTAGGAACCGGCCTCCCGCCTGGCGGGACTCCCTGTGACACACAACAGGGGCTCAGACACGACCAGCGGCACGTGCTGCTCCCGTTTGGTTTTGTCCGGCTCCTCACCGAGGACGCTCCCACTGATGTTTAGGGAGTGAAGGGAGGGGAGACGCAGAGAGAGGAGCATCAGCGTGAGAGGCACATGGAGGGGTCGCCTCCTGCACTCGCCCAACCAGGGCCGGGTCAGAGGGATGTGCCCTTGACCCGAATCAAACCCGGGGCCCTGCAGTCCAGGGGCCGACGCTCTATCCACTGAGCCACACCAGCCAGGACCAACAACACTTGTTTCAAAACAGGCATCGCTCTCGGAGCCCACACCCCGACCATCCTCTCAGATGCTAGCGGCAGAGGGGGAGACGCCACATGGAGGGGAGACGCCAGGTGGAGGGGAGACGCCAGGTGGGGGGGAGACGCCAGGTGGGGGGGGAGACGCCAGGTGGGGGGGGAGACGCCAGGTGGGGGGGAGACACAAGGTGGAGGGGAGACGCCAGGTACGGGGGGGAGACGCTGTGGGGAAGGAGGGGGCCTTCAGCTCCAGCCTGCCTGTCAAGCACACCACCCAAATGGCGGAGTGGGGTCCCCCAGCCTGCTCCCCAGGGCCCCGGGCAGTCCTGCCCGCTGACCGCCCTGCGGCCACAGTGGAGCCCACCTGCCCTCCTGCACAAGCCACCTGACGCCGCGTCTGCCTCACCTGTCACACGTCACAGGAGCCTGGAACCTGGGCCGGCCCCTTCGCCCCCCCACCCCCCACCCCGCACAACCTCAGGAGGGCCCTGGCCGCAGTGGCACTTGCCCACGTGGGCCCAGCACGCCCAGGCCATCAGAGTGCCACGCCCACGGCTCAGACCTCCTGGGGTGGCGGCCGCCCCCATGCAGGAGCCTGTGGCGGGAGCAAGATGAGTGTTTCTGGCGTCGGTTACTTCACACGTCAGAGGATAAACCCGGCACCCACCTCGGCGGATCTGAACAGAACGGCGTCTGCCACCTGGCGGCTCCCGGCAGATGCAGCCGCTGGACTGTCCTCAGAGCCCAGCACGGGGGCAGGCTCATGGCAACCGCACGGTGAACCCTCCGACGCCAGGCGAGGGGCCATCCCTGTGATCCCCGTTCTAACAAGGGGAAGCTGAGGCTCCAGGACCTTCGTGTAACGTCGACGATGCTGGGTGTTTATTGCTCACCAGGTGCCCCATATTGACCCCTTCAATCCCCAGCAGCCGCGGGGTGGGGTGGGGGAGGGGCAGTGCTGAGATTATCCCCTGTTACAGGTGGGAAAGGCCGCACAGCCAGCAACAGGCAGGCAGCAGAGTTGGACTCAAGTCCATCCTGCTCCTAAGCCATGCTCCTAAAGGAGGGGAGAGGGAAAGGGGGAGCAGGGGGAGGGGGAGCAGGGGGAGGAGGGAGGGAGGAGGAGGAGGGGAAGGGGGAGGAGGGGGAGGGAGGGGGAGGGGCAGGGGGATATGGGGGGGGGGAGAAGGTACACATGTCCCGGGAGGTCCCGTGAAAGCCACGAGGATGAGTGTGTGTGCACCATCCCCGTGCAGCCCCCACAAGGCCCAGGGCCCCGCAGGTCAGCGCAGCCACGTAACCAAACACATCAGGCGCCCACCAGGGTGCGGAGCTGCCGCGTCTGAGGCTTGGACGTCACCACACTCGCAGGCACATCTCTGGCCCAAGATCCCTGGACGCCGGATGTTGCCGAGTGTTTACAGGGACCCAGGTCAGTCGCCCGCGGGCCGACTCCTTCCAGACCAACCATCTGCAGCCTCGGGAGCCATGACAGGCCGAGAAAGACAGGCTCGGCCGGCTGGCTGCCCCCCCACCTCATGTATCCTCCCCCTCTCCCCCCCCTCGTGCATCCTCCCCCCCTGCCCCCCCCCGTGTACCCTCCCCCCCATCCTCCCCGCCGGGACCACCCGGGGAGCAGCCACGGGTAAAACAGCTGTGGGTGCAGCCTGGCGCCACAGGCCCCTCTGAGTCACCCCCTTTCACGGAGGGAGGGAAGGCCAACCCCACGCCAGGAGGACTTCCGGCTCCTTCCGGCTCTCCGGTCAGCTGAGCACAGTGCAAGGATGAGCCGCCCAGCTGCCTCGGGTCAGCGCTGATGAGGCTGCTGCCTAATCATCCTCCCACCTTTCGGTTGTGCCTGGACCCCTGAGCCTCCGGGCTCCGAGGGACCTGAGGACCCGAGCCCCTCTGACCCTGACTCTCCGGGAGCCGGTTCCCTCTGCTCTGGGTGGACCCGGCCCCCTGGTGTGGCTGCCTCGGGGGCTCGGGCCTGGGCTCGCTTCCAAGCTCAAATGTTTCCTCGTTTTGTTTTTTAATATATTTTATTGATTCCAGAGAGGAAGGGAGAAACATCAATGATGAGAGAGAATCATGGACCGGCTGCCTCCTGCACGCCCCCTACTGGGGATGGAGCCCACAACCCGGGCCTGTGCCCTAACCAGGCACTGAACCCTGACCTCCTGGCTCGCAGGACGACGCTCAGCCCCTGAGCCACGCCCGTGGGTCAAGCTCAAGCTTTGCAACAGGCTTCCTGGGCCCAGCTTCCTGAGCTCCTGCAGCCTCCCCTGGAGACAGAGGTGCCTGGAGCTGCCGAGGCTGGGCCCCCTCAAGGGTGCTTTGGGAGGAGCCCTGCTCTGCACCCCCAGGCTGACGGTCTGCTTTCTGGTCCAGAGCCCAGGACAACTAGAATCGGTGTCACCCTATCATCCTGGGGCGTGGGCAGGGCCGTTCGGGCTCGAGTCCTGTCCCCTAAGTGTCTCCCTTTCAAAGGGGCGCCTGGCCTGGCCCTGGCCGAGGGGCTCGGCGGCAGGAGCCCTGGCCTGTGCCCTCAACAGTCGCGGGTTTGGTTCTGGGTCCAGGGCACAAACCTGGGCACGTGCAGGAGGCAACCAGTGGATGTCTCTCTCAGATCGATGGTTCTCCCTCCCTCCCTCTCCTTTCCACTGTCTGAAAAGCAACGGAAAAAATATCCTCGGGTGAGGATTAACCAAAAAAAGAAAAGGAAAGAGAGCTGGCTTCCTGACTGAGCTCGGAGCTAGGGCCGGGGGGCCTGCGCCACATCCGCCCTCACGCTGAGCCCCGCCTGGCGCAGACCAGGCCCCGGAACCCTCCGCTGGCCGGCGGCTGGCGTGGGAGGCCGACGGGCTCTTTGTAGCTTGAAAAGCCCCGATGCGAGCGCAGCCGTCCTCACGTCCGATCCCGCGGGCCAGGGCGGCCGAGGCAGCGGTTCGTGCCCAGCGAGCCCGCGGGGACTTGGACACCCCGCTACGATTCCGGGCGACCCCGTGTGGACGGTGCGGTTTCAGGAGGAGCCCCCGGCAGGACCATCACCTCCCGACACTCCGCCGGCGGCCGGGAGGGAAGGAAGAGACGCACGCCAGGGCGCAGAGCATGAAGAACTTTAATAGCTGCGTCGGTCACTCGCCTGGTCCCGGGTTCCGGGAGGCGAGTTCTCCTGAAGCCACGGCCACCCGCCCGCGGTCCCGGCCGCGCCTCCTCCGGGCGCTGACTGGGAGGACAGCATGGAGGACAGCACGCACGTGCGGCTCCCGGGCCGCCCTCTCCTCCACGCGGACCATCGACGGCCTTCCTGGCACCAGGACGCTGAGCAGGTAGAGAGGCGACCCCGTTGACGCTCGAAGCAGGCACCGCCCAAGCGGCAAGAGGAAGGGCGCGGCGTGCACGCGGGCAGGAGGCGGGTCCCACGCGGGCATCGGTGTGGCCTGAAACACCCAGGAGGCGTCGGCCGCCCGCGTCCCGGCCGAGCCAGCAGCAGGGCGGCCCCGGCCCGGCCCAGGCACCGGTCGGGCGCGGAGGGTCTGTGAGGAGCACGCGCCGCTCCCGCTCCCGCCGGCTACGGGTCGATCTCCTCGGGGACCACGGTGAGCATGACGTCCTCGTTGCCCCTGCGGACGACCATGTTGAGGGTGCTCTCCTTGCGGATGACGTCGCTCACGTCGCTGGCGGAGGCCACGGGCTGCCCGTTGATGCTGATGATGACGTCCTGCTCCTTGAGGCCGCCGCTGCAACACGGGGACAGCGTGAGGGTCCCGCGCTCCAGCCGCACAGCACAGCCCCAGCTCTCTGTCCGCCCAGACGCCGCCACGGCCCCCATTCCCGCTCGCAGGCCCGGCCGCGTCCCAGCAATCCTCACGCGGACGCTGACGTGCGAATGGCACGTCCTTTTCATGCATCTTTTCAGCTACTAGTCTCCTTACAAATGTTTTCCGACATTTAAAAACGCAAAACCGACTGTTAGCCTACGGGTGGCCCAGACGCAGGCGGCCCACCAGGCCCCGGGCAGTGTGCTGGCCCGTCCGCACCTCCCTCTGGGCCCTGGGCGGTGAGGTGACACCCGCCGGCTGCCGGCTGAGCCGTTTCCTCAGCGGGACCCCTGCCCGGGGCCTCGGGACCCCCCACCCGCCCAGGAGGCTCCTAGCGAGTGGACAGCCCTCTCCACCCGACGCCGGCGTGAGGCCAGGGCTCCCGGCGGCAGGATGCCCCTTTCACGGCGGAGTCCTGAGCTGCTCCAGGTCGGACGGCCCGACCAGCAGGACAGACCAGGGACGGCCCCCATCCTGTCGGGGACCCTCACAGTCGCCTGAGCTGACAGGGCCCCGGAACCGCAGGAAGTCAGGGAAAGGGAGAACGCTCGGACTCACGCTTCCGCTGGCGTGTCGGGAATGACTTCGATGATGTACGCCCCCGAGAGCACGTCCGGGAAGTCCCGGTGGTGGTCCCTCAGCTCCTTGGCCTTGCTGCTGGGGGGAGGGGGGGTGGGGAGGGACCTCATAAGCGAGCGACACTGCTCCCCTCCCCACAGCCCCCCAAAACCTCCGCCCCAGACTCCTCCTCCGTCCCCGATTCTAACATAAAACCCCGGGAGTTCTGGCTCTGCTCCCAGCCGCCCGTCTACAAGACGCAAAGATTTACTGGGTAACAAACAGCAAGAGAGGTTTCATCAGTCCGTCAATCGTATTTATTTATTTTCTTTTCTTATTACTGATGTCAGAGAGAGAGAGAGAGGGAGAGGGAGAGAGAGAGAGAGAGAGAGAGAGAGAAACATCAATGATGAGAGAGACTCATGGACCGGCCGCCTCCTGCACGCCCCCTTCTGGGGATCAAGCCCACCACCCGGGCCTGTGCCCCTGACCGGAATCAAACCGTGACCTCCTGGTTCCTAGGTCGACGCTCAAGCCCTGAGTCACCCGGCCGGGCTCCACTGATTTGAGTCATGAACTGGCAGCCGCTGCCACTGGAGGAGTCGGCATGGTAAGCGGTCGGCTGGCTGGGAGCCTCGCCCTGCCACCTGCTCTGTGTGATCTGGGCCTCACTTTGCTCCAATGCGAAACAGGGACGATGCCTTGCCCCTCGGACACGGTGGTCGGGAGGCAGGTGGGGTCCTCTGGCTGCGGCACGAGGCCGTGCCTGGCACAGCGCGGGCCGGAGACACGCGGCGGCTGGCGTCACCGCGGCCAGATCAGTGCCGCCCACGTCCCAGCCTCGACGCCCACTGAGTCACTCGGCCCTCACCCCTCGCCCGGTGCCTGCGGCTGCCTCGCCCCGACAGCAGGAAACCGAGGCCACCTCGTCCCAAAGCCACACGCCGGCGGGAAGCAGCAGAGCCCGGCCAGAACCCCGGAGGCGGCCGGCTCACGCCTGCTCCCCGCGGGCGAGGCCGGACGGGTGCACCGTTCGTCGTGGCTGAGAAGGGACCGGCCTCCGTAACACGCATCTAACCTACAACGCGGGCGCACAACCCACGACTGTGAGCCAGTTCCAGCAGGAACATGTTGGCGCTCAGACGCGTTGACCCAGCGTCAGCCACACCCCTGGTCACGGGGACGCACGCGATGACGTCAGACCTTGTCACCGAGGGAGGCAAACCCCAGCCTGTCATGGGCCCGGCGGCCACGTGCCCCGACCTCCCCCGGCTCCGGGAAAACACACCTCGGGCGAGGGCTGCCCGCATTCCAGAGCCACAGCCACGGGCAGCTGGCGGCAGGGCGCCGGGCGGAGGGCACCTGGGCCCTCCCGGAATGGAATGTGGGTGGCGGCCCGGCCTGTGGGAGTGACCGGCGCCCGCCATCCAGGCTGCCTGCAAAACAAGGCGGAACTTTCCAGAAGGAAGGACCCGCTCAGACACAGAAACAAACTGAAAGGTGAAAGGAGGGGTCACCCGGCCGCCCTGGCTCAGTGGCTGAGCGTCGACCTAGGAACCAGGAGGTCGGGGTGCGATTCCCGGTCGGGGCACAGGCCCGGGCTGCAGGCTCCATCCCCCGTGGGGGGCGTGCAGGAGGCAGCCGGTCCGTGATTCTCTCTCATCATGGATGCTTCTCTCTCCCTCTCCCTTCCTCTCGGACATCAATAAAGACATATTTTTATAAGAGGGGCCCCTCCTCTCTCCTCAGGCGACACACGTCCCACCAGAGGCGGGGCCTCCTCGGCAGCGTGAGCCCCTCCTGCGGGGGCGCCGGCGGGCACGTCTGAGGCTCCGTCCTTACAAGCAAGACACACACCTCCCGGGACCCACCTGGACGTGAGCGAGAGCATCCGGATACCGATGTACTTCTTCTTGGTGACGGCTTTGCCTGGGGACAGCGGAGGGCAGCCCGTCAGCCCAGGCGACGGCTCGATCAGCCCTCCCCGCCCCCGTCTGCCGGACTCGCTTAGAAGACGTTTCGGCCTCGGGGTCTCCCCGCTGCCCCTCCCCTCACCCCCTGGCCGGCTCCTGCCTCATTTTCCGGGAAGCCCTGTTGCCATCGGAATCACATGGTTTGTGTGTTTCCTGTCCGCCTCCCCGCCCAGGTGGAAGGTGAGCATCACACCTTCAGGAACCCCTTGCTGGGCCCGAGCAGGTGGGCCCCCCATTTGTGGATGAATGACACCCCCAATCTCAGCAGAAATGGGACTAAATCCCACCGGCAGGGCCAAGGCCTCACAGGACACACGTGAGTGAGGAGCTGCATGGGGGGGGGGGGTCCCCTGGGATCCGGCCGGCACCCGTCACCCTCACGGACGCTCATGGGCCTTGGGCCGCGACCGCAAATCTCTGCGATCGAATCCCGGGGCTCAGGACACGCGCCCCGTCCCGTCCTGAGTAACAGCGCTGGGGTCCTCGGGGTCCTCAGGGTCCCATCCCTGCTGGGTCCCGGGGAGCGGCGCCTCAGGCCTGCACCTCGCCCCCCACCCCGGCCGTCCGCTCGCGTCACCTTTGGCCTGCCGGTCGTGGGACTCCGTGAGGAACTTTTTAATCTTGTCCGATGGGATCGCAAAGGCGATGCCGGCTGTCACCTTCAGGGTGTTGATGCCGATCACTTCGCCGTCCTGAAAGGCAGGACAGACATGGCCCACGGGCCCACAGGTTCCCCCGAAGATGCTCCCGGTGGAGGGGGGGCAGGTGGGGTTCATGGAAGACGTGGGGGTGGCAGGAGGGGCTCTGGGCCCACAGGTTCCCCCGAAGATGCTCCCAGTGGAGGGGGGGCAGGTGGGGTTCATGGAAGACGTGGGGGTGGCAGGAGGGGCTCCGGGCCCTGGGGGTGGGGGCAGGCGTCATCGGGCAGCGGAGTCTCGCTCAGCAAGGGGACCTGCACCCTCGGCCCCCCTCGGGGACCACCGGCGTGAAAACCGCCCCCGGTGCAGTTTCGGGACACAACCCTCGGAGCGCTGAGCGCATCCACACCCCTCTTCTCCATGGCCAGTCCCCTCAGGTGCCCGCTGGCGGGAGGGTGGGCTGGCCCCCCGTTTCCAGAAAATGCAGCTCAGGCAGCAGCCTTGGGGCCGACGGGGGCGGGGGTGAGGGGCACCATGGCCTCACTCCCCTCGCTTAGGTCATGGGAGAGGCCGTCACAGGGCACTCTGATGCCAGGTGAGCCGCCGTGGAGCCAACGCCGCTTGTGGGAATGGCCTGGGCCCTGGGGTAACGGGACCCCTCACGCCGGGCGACCACTGTTCCCGCACCATCCTTAGGGGCTGTTCACCTCGGGCTGGAGTGGGGAGCCGGCCCAGAGCACACACACCCCGCCTTGCCTCTTCCCGCAGCCGGAGAGGTCAGCCCCCAGCCACGGGCCTCGCCTGTGAGGGGTGAGGGGTGGCCCCTGGAGTGAGGGGTGAGCAGTGACCCCTGAAGTGAGGGGTGACCCCTGGAGTGAGGGGTGAGCAGTGACCCCTGGAGTGAGGGGTGAGGGGTGACCCCTGGAGTGAGGGGTGAGCAGTGACCCCTGGAGTGAGGGGTGACCCCTGGAGGGGGAAGTGAGCGGTGAATGAGGGGTGAGGGGTGAATGTGGGGTGAGGGGTGACCCCTGGAGTGAGGGGTGAGCAGTGACTCCTGTGAATGAGGGGTGAGCGGTGAACGAGGCAGGATCGTGTCGGGAAAGAAAGCGCAAACCACAACGCTGGAAACCGAAGGCCTTACCAGGTTCACCAGGGGGCCGCCCGAGTTCCCGTACTGCAAGCAAACACAGGAGGGTCAGAGCGTCCCCAAGGCCCCCCTCCCTCCCTGCCCGCGGGCGCCTGAGTGCGGCTGCTGTCGCCTGTGCCTGTCGCCCTGATGTTCTCCTGGGAAAGAGGGGCCTGAACCATTTCCGGGGAGTTTTAGATTCGCCATAATCGGGATTGTTTCCCTCAAAGCTCAGAGGCTGACTCTGAACTCCCTACCACACCCACACAACCTTCCCTCCGGGGTCTCAGCCTGCACAGCCCCGGCTGTGGGACCCCTGAACCCCGCCCGGCGAGTTCTAGTCCCACTGCTCCGTGCAGAGCGGGAGGGAGCTTGGGAATGAGCCCGAGGCCACCAGGCCGGAAACGCTGCGTTCCTTATTCACACACAGATGTGGGGGTTCCCTATTCACACAGATGTGGGGGTTCCCTATTCACACACAGATGTGGGGGCTCCTTATTCACACACAGATGTGGGGGTTCCTTATTCACACACAGATGTGGGGGTTCCTTATTCACACACAGATGTGGGGGCTCCTTATTCACACACAGATGTGGGGGTTCCTTATTCACACACAGATGTGGGGGTTCCTTATTCACACACAGATGTGGGGGCTCCCTATTCACACACAGATGTGGGGGCTCCCTATTCACACACAGATGTGGGGGTTCCTTATTCACACACAGATGTGGGGGTTCCCTATTCACACAGATGTGGGGGTTCCTTATTCACACACAGATGTGGGGGTTCCTTATTCACACACAGATGTGGGGGCTCCCTATTCACACACAGATGTGGGGGCTCCCTATTCACACACAGATGTGGAGGTTCCCTATTCACACACAGATGTGGGGGCTCCCTATTCACACACAGATGTGGGGGCTCCCTATTCACACACAGATGTGGGGGCTCCTTATTCACACACAGATGTGGGGGTTCCCTATTCACACACAGATGTGGGGGTTCCCTATTCACACACAGATGTGGGGGCTCCCTATTCACACAGAGATGTGGGGGCTCCCTATTCACACACAGATGTGGGGGCTCCCTATTCACACACAGGTGTGGGGGCTCCTTATTCACACACAGATGTGGGGGCTCCCTATTCACACACAGATGTGGGGGCTCCCTATTCACACACAGGTGTGGGGGCTCCCTATTCACACACAGGTGTTGGGGCTCCCTATTCACACACAGATGTGGGGGCTCCCTATTCACACACAGATGTGGGGGCTCCCTATTCACACACAGATGTGGGGGCTCCCTATTCACACACAGATGTGGGGGCTCCTTATTCACACACAGATGTGGGGCTCCCTATTCACACACAGATGTGGGGGCTCCCTATTCACACACAGGTGTGGGGGCTCCTTATTCACACACAGATGTGGGGGGACGTGGCTTCTACCAACGTCAGCCCTTCGGGGAGACACAGGAGGTGGGGAATGTGATTTAGAAAACATTTCACACGTGACAGTGAGGAGCAGCCCCGGCCTCATCAGACGCCGACTAGGGCAGGGGTACCGCTCAGGTGCGCCCCGCGGCACAGCGAGCCCCCCCACTCCCGGGCACTGCAGGGTCTATGCGGGGGAGGGGGACCTCTGGCGACAGAGCTTGGCCGATCTAAAGTCCCCTGCAGCCCGGCCGGCGTGGCTCAGGGATTGAGCGTCGACCTGTGAACCAGGAGGTCGGGGCTCGATTCCCGGTCAGGGCACAGGCCGGGGTTGCGGACTCGGTCCCCAGTGGGGGGCGTGCAGGAGGCAGCCGATCTGTGATTCTCTCTCATCAGTGATGCTTCTCTCTCTCCCTCTCCCTTCCGCTCTGACATCAATAAAAATATATTCTAAAAAATAAAAATAAAGTCTCCTTCCCAGCAGTCCCTGCGGGTGGCTAAGGGCCGAGCCTCCTGCTCCCGGGAAACCCTCGCAGGACACCTTGGGGCTCAGACCGCACCCTGGTTCCCAAGCCTGACCCCCGAGCCCCGCAGGACCCGCCGCCGGCTCACGTTGATGATGGCGTCCGTCTGGATGTAGTCCATGTCCGAGTTGCGCAGCCCCAGCTCCTTGCCGCCGCGCTGCGTGGTGCTGACGATGCCGGTGGTGACCGTGTTCTGCAGGGAGAACGGGCTCCCGATGGCGACCACGAACTCGCCCGGCCGCAGCTCCGAGGAGCGGCCCAGCAGCAGCACCGGCAGCTTCCCCTGGAACACAGGGCGGGCGTGGTGCTGCGTGCGGTCGCGGGGCCTCCCCGCCTCCGGCCTGCACACCGGCTCAGCCCGTCCCTCCCTGGCCCGGCCTTCCCTTCCCCACCCATGATCCTCCCCACCATGATCCTCCCCGCGCTGCCTCTGTGGAGAGCGCCGAGGCGCCGAGGCCAGGGAGCACCTGGCAGGGTCGCTGGCGGCACCTGGGGTCTCGGCCCATCTCGGAGCGCTCAGCGCGGACCCGCTCGGAAACCCTGGGACCAGGGGACGGAGGGAGACGCACTCCAGATGAGGGGCCACACTGCCTGGGGTCCCCCGAGAGCACACCCAGGGGAGGGCCAGGCTGGAGCTGCCCACAGGCACACGCTCCGGCCGGCAGGCAAGCAGCGAGGGCCAGGCGCACTGACCCGGTTTGGCGCCTCCTGTGCGAAGCACCCGCCTCCTGGTGAGGGGCGGGGGCGGGTGGGGCGGCCAGGACCCCCGGATGCCAAGACAAGGGGGGCTCTCTCCTGGTCGGGAAAGGCCCCTGATCAGCTCTGCTCCTGGCCGGGCAGGCTGAGCACAGCCGATCCGGATGCCCGTGAAGGCGGCACAGCCGGAGCCCCAACAGCTCCACACGGACAGAGTGAAGGCAGCTCAGGGCATCGGCTAAAGAGAGCTCGACTCCCATGAGGGGGCACTGGGCCCCCACCTCCCACCCCCCCACCCCCAGGGCCAAGGAGTCCTTTCCGCCTCTGTCCTCTGGGTGCAAGCGAGCAGCGGCCCCAAACCACGTGGGCCCAGGAAGCCACGCCCAGCCCGGCCGCGTGCCTGCGAGTCACCACCTGGGTCCTCACATCTGTCCACCCCCAGAAAGGCAGAAGCGAGGGGGTCCGGAGGGTGGGCTGGGGCAACCAGCTCTGATTCAGCATGTCCTCCGCCGGGACGGAGCAGACACCGGCTGACAGGCCCATTGAACAGACGGAGAAAGTGAGGCTCTGGGCACTGGATGGCGTGAGACAGAGGAGGGCGGACCCCTGGGCTGTGGCCTGGCCCCAGACCCTCTCCCTCCACACACAGCACCTCACCAAGACCTCCCACCCCAGCAAGGAGGGCGATGCCCGGGGAGCCGCTGGGCCAGCAGGTCAGAGAGGAGAGGAATGGGGGAGGGAGGACCCAAGACCTCACACTGAGCCCTGGCCGGTGTGGCTCAGTGGATAGAGCGCCCACCTGGGGACTGAAGGGCCCGGTTTTGATTCTGGTCAAGGGCATGTACCCCGATGGCAGCTCGATCCCCAGCCCTGCGAGATCCTGGCCTGAGCTCACAGCCACCGCGGACTCGGTGTTCTCATCTGGCCAATGGGCCCGAGCCGCACGCCCACCTCCCCGTCCGTCTGACGCTCCGGTGGCCTCAGGCTGAGCAGCTCTTTGGAGAGGGCCTGGCTCGTTTTAAGCATCGCGCTGGGCCAGGGAAGCCTCACGGGGGTATTGTTGTGAGTCCTGGGTCTGGCAGACCCAGCGGGGGAACCTCACCAGCTGAACTCCGGGCCAGCGCGGGCCACCCCACCTTGCACGGGAGAAGCCGGGCGGGGTCGCCTGAGGCCAGAGTGCACGGCGCTGCCGGGAGGGGCAGGCTGCAGCGCTCCCCAGCTCGGCTCCTCCGCACCAGGCACAGCCGCCAGCTCAGCCCGCCTGTTTGCCCTGGGCCCTCGCCAGCCAGCCCTGCCAGGAGTGACCTCATCCGCCGTCGCAGTGCGGCGGGCGGGAGCCGGTCGGTGATGGGAGGCCCACGGGGACACTCCTGCCCCCTCGGGGCCTGGGACAGCCTCGGGGCTGGGCCTGAGGGGTGAGCAGGGGGGAGGCTGGGCCTGAGGGGGGAGCAGGGGGGAGGCTGAGCCCGCCTGGCCGCCCACGATAACAGTTGCTTCTCACCAACTCAGTGCACGCGATCAGTGCACGCCATCAGGCTGAGCTACAGAAAGGTGGGCTGGGCCACTCCGCTCAGCCACAGGCTGGGGTCCCATCGGAAGGTGACGTGCCCCCCCTCCAACCCCCCGCCCAGGCTCCCGGGTCTCGGGGTGTGTAGGAGGCAGAGGGGCCTGCAGACAGCTCTGCTCAGTCTGAGCTCAGGCCCAGAGACGGGGAAGGAGGCAGACACGGAGGGAGGGGGGGTGCAGACGCAGTGAGGGCACAGAGGGGGGGCCCAGGGGCCTGCGTGCTGCTCAGGGGACTCGCCGAGGACAAGCGTGTGCCGTGCAGTGAGGTCATCCACACGCGGGCGGCCACACGGCTTGGACAAGGGGACACCGGCCATCCAGCCCACAGACCCCCAAGACCCCTCCTCCCTGAACAGAGGGGGACACACAGGGCACAGGGCACAGCCAGGCCTGTGGGCAGCGCTGAGGGCACAGGGCACAGCCGGGCCCGTGGGCAGCACTGATTCCCACCTGTGCAAGCTTTGCTCACACACATTTCACAGACTATGAAGGACCAACATCAGAAAAAGCAAATAGATACACAACAGGGGGCGGGTCTGACACGAAGCCTGAACTCAGGTGACAAAGCACTTCCATGACCACCTGGGGCCTGAGAGCCCGTTTCCCCCCATTTTACAGACGTGAACCCTGAGGCTCGCAGGAGGGGCTTCCCAGCTGAGACCTGCTCTCCTGCTCTCACCGCAGGCGGGAAGCTCTGCAAGGAGTGACTGGGCCGAGAGGTGGCGGGTGCACGGCTCTCCGGGACCTCAAGGCGCCTGAGGCCAGTTTTGGGGACCGGCTGGCCCCACGGCATCAGGCTCCCGTCTGCTCCAGACCCGAGTGCAGCCCATTCTGCACCTCCCCTCACCTCCGGCCTGTCTGCTCGGCGGCCATACGTTTGCTGGCCAAATGCCCGCACAGTCAGTGAGCGTCTGATTCCACAGCCGTCTAGACAGACGCTCCACGGGGGACGCGGGGAGATGAAACGCAGATACGGTGGGAAGCGCAAAGCCACGCCCGCCTTGACCTGCAGGCAGGAAACACCCCCTGCTCTTACCAGTCTAACCCTGCGCTGTGTCCCCGGGCTGGTTCCCGCGCCCCCACATCAAAGCACCCCAAGGCTCCCGGCTGCAGACGCGATCTGATCTCCTGAGACGGCCCAGCCACAGGCCAGCCCTTCCCACATCTCGCCATCTCGCCATCTCGCCATCTCGCCAGAGCCTCTCCAAGGCAGACAGCCTACCCTACCCCCCCACCCCACCCCGAGCTTGGCAGAAGGAGAGCAGGGGGCGGGGAGAATGAGGCCCGTGGCCTGTGCCTCACTCCGCTGCCCCAGCCACTACGGGGATGAAGACGCGATCCCTGCACAAGGCAGGGAGGCGGGCGAGCTCCGAGGCTCAGGGTCAGAGATGGAGCCCTCGGCCGCAACCAGAGAGCCGGCCGCTCAAGCTCAGCCCAAGTCCTTCTCGCACCCGGGACATCCCCATCCCCAAAGTCACGCCCAGCTCGTGAGGGGGAAGCCAGGAGGCCAGGACGCTGACATGCCTGCCGCCCGCAGTCCGCACGCTCACGAATGCTCAACGGCATCCCCACAACCCACCCAACGAGAGTGAGTAAAAAACATGACCCACCCGGCCGGCGTGGTCAGGGGCTGAGCGTCGACCTAGGAACCGGGAGGTCAGGGTGCGATTCCCGGTCGGGCACAGGCCCGGGTTGCAGGCTCCAACCCCAGTGTGGGGCGTGCAGGAGGCAGCCAGTTCATGATTCTCTCCCATCATGGAGGTTTCTCTCTCTCCCTCTCCCTTCCTCCCTGAAGTCAATAAAAATACATTCAAAAAAAGAAAGCACGAATCCCTAGACCTGAGGCCAGCCCACTGCCAGTGAGTTGATGGCGAAGGAGCCGGGAGGGTGCTAGGCCCTGGGTGTGGGCTCTGGACTCCCCACGCAGGCGTTCACGTACCTGCAGGCCGGGTGCTATCTGTGGCCGGGGAAGAGGCTGGTGCCTGCTGTATTAGGGCTCTGATGGCAGCCGGCCGGCCGGCGGCCCAGTTCCCAGGGACACTGCCAACAAGAGAGAACTTTCTCCACCCCCTTCACGGGGCATCTCCAAAGGGCCTGGCACAGTGAGCAGGAGATGGGTGAAGGCCACCCGTGCCCTCCAAGCTTCCTGTCCGATGAGTGGAGAGCCACACAGCCTCCGGCCCCGCAGTGAAGAGACAAAGTCCCAGTCCGGCCGGCGGGGCTCAGGGGCTGAGCGTCGACCTGGGAACCAGGAGGTCACAGTTTGATTCCTGGTCAGGGCACAGGCCTGGGCTCCAGGCTCCATCCCCAGTGGGGGGCGTGCAGGAGGCAGCTGATTAACGATTCCTCTCTAACATCAATCTCTCATCATGGATGTTTCTGACTCTCTCTCCCTCTCCCTTCCTCTCTGAAACCAATAAAAATATATTAAAAAAAAAGAGAGAGAGAGAGCTGAGGCCCCCGAGGGCCCAGCACATGCCTCCTGTGGTCACTGGCAGCCCGGGCGTGCGGCTGCCCTCGGCCCCCACTGGCGAGGGGAGTGTGGCCCCCTGACGCCTTCACCGGCTTGGGTGTAGCCTCCCTAGGAATGGGGTGCACGGGAGGGAACCTAGAACCAGCTCAGGGCTCTGCCCGCTGGGGTACCCAACTGTTCAGAAAGGGCTCCGGTGAGTCTGCTCGCTCATGCAGGTTTTGGGGGGCGGGGGGTGGGGAGCAGGGGCAAGAGGGGAAGTCTGCGTCAGAGGAAAGCCGCGGCCTCCACACCTCCGCCAGCTCAGCAAGACGCCAGGGGCCCGTCCGTGCAGAGCCACAGGGAACCCGGCCCTGTGTGACCCCTGCCTGGGGCTCTGACATTCCCTCGGCCCTTACAGCCAGCCCCTCGGGGACAGAGGGCTGAGCATCGTGCCTGGGCCCCTCACCAGGGACTGGGGGTCCCCCAGCTCGGCGGTGGCGTCCCCGGGACCAGGATGCTCTGCGCCTACGAGGTGCCAGGTGTTCCGTCCCAGCCCACGCTGCCCGCAGCCCAGTGCTCACACAGCTGGCCAGAGAGACAGCCACTCGGTGCCCGACCGTCCACAGGAACAGGTGACGGGGCAGAGGTGCCACCACCAGGGCGATGGGGACGCGAGGAAAACTCAGACGAGAGGCCAGGCAGAGGGAGCCAGTTCGACTCCTCCAGGGCCAGGCGGCTCCTGCAGGGCCAGGCGGCTCCTCCAGGGCCAGGCGGCTCCTCCAGGGCCAGGCGGCTCCTCCAGGGCCAGGCGGCTCCTCCAGGGCCAGGCGGCTCCTGCAGGGGTGGGACAAGCCCGGGCAGGGGAGTGCGGGGCAGGCCTGGGCGCACCACCTGCTGCGGGCTCTGCGGGCGGGGGTGCCGCTGGGTGAGTCACAGCTGCGGAACCTCCCGGGGAAGAGGCTGAGCTGAGCAATGGCCTGGCTGAGGCTGCTTCCGGCTGCTCCCCAAAACAGGCAAGGGGGGTGCAGATGAAGACAAAGTAGGCACACACAGAGGCACGCACACACACACAGAGGCACGCACACATGCACACGCAAAGGCACGCACACACATGCACACAGAGGCACGCACGCACACACAGAGGCACGCACACACGCACACGCAGAGGCATGCACACACATGCACACAGAGGCACGCACGCACGCGCACACAGAGGCACACACATGCACACAGAGGCACGCACGCACACACAGAGGCACGCACACACGCACACGCAGAGGCATGCACACACATGCACACAGAGGCACGCACGCACACGCAGAGGCACACACATGCACACAGAGGCACGCACGCACGCGCACACAGAGGCACGCACACACGCACACGCAGAGGCACGCACACACGCGCACACAGAGGCACGCACACATGCACACAGAGGCACACACGCACACACAGAGGCACGCACGCACACACGCACACGCAGAGGCACACACATGCACACAGAGGCACATATGCGCACACAGGCACACACACATGCAGAGGCACACACGCACGCACACAAAGAGGCACATGCACACAAGCATACACAGAGGTGTGCAAACATACACACAGAGGAATATGCACACACACAGATGTGTGCACGCTCTCACAGAGGCACACAGGCACACACACACACACATGCACAGAGGCATGCAAACATACACAGAGGTGCACACGCACACACAGAGGTGTGCACTCACACACACACTGACACCCCAGCCTCCTCACATCGGGGAGCACACTGCCCGGGGCAGCAGCACATCTGGACTTGACCCTGGTCCTGTATTAACTCGCCCCGTGACCTTGGGCACTCGGACTGCGCTGGGTCCCGGGCCCAGCACTTCCAACAGAAGGGAGCGAGCTGGTGCCGTCCACGGGCACCTGGCCTGACGATTAGGGTTCCTTCCAGGAGACCTGGTCCATTTCCAAGCAGCCCTCTTAGCAGACAGCCGTGGGGCTGTCGGCTCAAACCCGGCGCCAGCATCCATGTCAATCCTTCCTACGACTCGCAGCGGGGCCTCCGCTCCCAGTGCCAGCTCAGCTGGACACGGCCCAGGGGCCTGAGGGCAGCGCCGCCCACCGCTCAGCCTCCCGCCTAACAGCCCCGCGCTCCTCTCGCCGCGACCCCTCCCCGATGCGGGAGACAAGAGCCAGTGAAACTGGAGAAACATCGGCACCTTTTCTGTAACCGAATGAGGCAGCTCCGCTGCTTCCTCCCCGCCTTTGAAAAGGAGAAGGCGCTGCCGACAGCCATGTCGTGCTGCTGAGTCTGCAGGAGCCGCACCGCAGCGGCCGGGCACCGTCCAGGGCCGCTTCCGGGCAGCCGGGTGCCAGGCGGCTTCAAAGGCGGAGGCGGCAGCCCTGGCGGTGCCCCCCCACCCCAGTGAGTCAGCGCCTTCTGGGAACACTTAGGCGAACCTTTCATTTTCTAGAAAAAATACGCAGTGGGGGCAACAGCCCTCGCCCACACCCAGCAGGAGGCAGCGCCCCGAAGAGCGGACGGGCGCACCTGAGATGCGTGGGGGAGCAGGCGGTCCAGCCGGGAGGGGAGTGAGCCCCCGAGGCGGGGAAGCCAAGCACGTGGGGGGGGGGGGGTCCGGGTGAAGCGAGATCACCTGGAGCCGAGCCCCTGGGGCAGGACCAGCCACATGACTGACGGGGCTCAGGGCCAAATGAAAACATGGATGCCTGGTTCCTAAAGCACATACCAGGTGCCAATACAGGGACTAACATACAAGCTTTTGCCCGGCCGGTGTGGCCCGGTGGTTGAACCAGGAGGTCACGGTTCCATTCCGGGTCAGGGCACAGGCCCGGGTAGCAGGCTCCATCCCCCGTGTGGGGCGTGCGGGAGGCAGCTGGTCAGTGGTTCTCCCTCCTCACTGATGTCTCTCTCTCCCTCTCCCTTCCTCTCTGAAGTCAATAAAAAGGTCTATTTTTTAAAAAGAAGGAAGAACAGAGGTGGTTACCCAAACACAAAAGAGAGAAAGAGCCAATGAAAAAGGGAAGAGCCACCCTGGCCGTGGGCAGCACCACCTGCTCAGCCTCCTGGGAGCCACGCAGGACACGTCAGCGTTTCTAATGTTGCTCCGACCACAGAATGTCAACCACTGGACGCCGGAGCCGGTGGCCAGGGAGTGTTTACACCGGCGGCCCAAGGAGGCCACCGCTGTCTGCAGCGCGTGCGGCTGTCTCCCCCGCATCAGCCCCCGCGACCCTCACTGGACCTGCTGACTGCATCTTGGCTGTCGCTGCCACAACAGCGCTTGGCCGGTAAATATTTATTTAAAAAAAAAAAAAAATCAGCCCGGCCGGCGCGGCTCAGTGGCTGAGCGTCGACCTAGGAACCAGGAGGTCAGGGTTCGATCCCAGTCAGGGCACAGGCCCGGGTTGCGGGCTCCATCCCCAGCGGGGGGCGTGCAGGAGGCAGCCCTTCAATGATTCTCTCTCATCATGGATGTTTCTATCTCTCTCTTCCTCTCCCTTTGTCTCTGAAATCAATAAAAATATTAAATAATAATAATTTAAAAATCAAAGGATGGGAAAGTGACGAAACAGAAGAATGAACAAACCAGGTCTCAGAAGATCCACCCGGATCTTAAGAGTGGGGTTTGCCCAAAGGCCGGGGTCGGCCGAGCCAGGTGCTTGGGTCAGCGCCACTGACTCTGGGTGCAGCCTGGTTCCCTGACGTCGGGAAGGTGGGGTTCAGGGGTCAGGGAGCACGGGGGGCAGGGGACAGTGCCCAGGCCCCCCGGGGAGGGCTGTGGTCTCACTCGGCTCAGCGCTCAACACGCAGCCGCCGCTGGGCGTCCACTGCGGCCACACAGAGCTCGCGCCACAGGCAAAGGAGCTGCCAGGCTCCGTCATTCCTTTCATGTTTATGTTTTTAATCGTGAATATATGTAACCTCGGCCAGATAAGAAGTCCAGGTGGTCCATGACGGGGCCTAGTAAAGAAGTGAATGACTATTTATTCGTGACAAAGCGGGGACACAGAGCCCTGGCCAGTGTGGCTCAGTTATCTGGGCACCAGAAGGCTGCCGGCTCCGTCCGGCTCCGTCCGGCTCCATCCCCAGGTTGCGGGCTGGATCCCGGCAGGGGGCGTGCAGGAGGCAACCACTCAATGTTCTCTCCCACCGATGTTTCTTTCTCTCTCTCCCTCTCTCTCCCTCTCTCTCTAAAAATCAATTAAAAAATAAAAAACATATTTTTAAAAAGTGGGGACACAGAGGACATTACCCAGCGCCAATGGCTTCTCCGAGCCGCCTGGTAGCCGACGCAAAGAGGAAAACACCGGGAGTCACATGTTCTCGTTCTCGGGTCCTGGCGCCTTAATTAACGAAGGTCACTGGGTAACTGGCTCTGCTCTTGGAGCAATCAGCCCTCAGTTCACCAGCAGCCTGTTCTCCGTGGCCACAGCTCTGGGGGCCTGACTCTCCCTGCAGAGAGCGAGGCAAGCGGCCCCTCGCAAGCACTTTGCACTTCCAGACCCAGGAGGACGGAGCCCAGGAGGCCAGAGCCCAGGAGAGCGGAGCCCAGGAGAGCGGAGCCCAGAAGGCTGGAGCCCAGGAGGCCGGAGCCCAGGAGAGCGGAGCCCAGGAGAGCGGAGCCCAGGAGAGCGGAGCCCAGGAGGCCGGAGCCCAGGAGGCCGGAGCCCAGGAGACCGGAGCCCAGGAGAGCGGAGCCCAGGAGGCCGGAGCCCAGGAGGCCGGAGCCCAGGAGAGCGGAGCCCAGGAGGCTGGAGCCCAGGAGGCCGGAGCCCAGGAGGCCAGAGCCCAGGAGAGCGGAGCCCAGGAGGCTGGAGCCCAGGAGGCCGGAGCCCAGGAGAGCGGAGCCCAGGAGAGCGGAGCCCAGGAGAGCGGAGCCCAGGAGGCCGGAGCCCAGGAGACCGGAGCCCAGGAGAGCGGAGCCCAAGAGGCTGGAGGCCAGGAGAGCGCAGCCCAGGAGACCGGAGCCCAGGAGGCCGGAGCCCAGGAGAGCGGAGCCCAGGAGAGCGGAGCCCAGGAGGCTGGAGCCCAGGAGACCAGAGCCCAGGAGGCTGCAGCCCAGGAGACCAGAGCTTTGCCGAGGATGAGCAGGAACCCCAAAGGCCCAAAGCCGACGGGGTGCGGACAGTGCCCAGGAGCCAGCGAGGCGGGACCCTGGCCTGTGTCCAGGGCTCTCAGACTCCCGCGTGCACCTGGCCCACGGCCCAGGCCTCCGGGCTGCACGGAACAGGCCAGCTCAGCCGCCCACGTGCCCTCTGCCCCCCTCCTGCCCCGGCCTCGGCCTCCCCTCCGTTCGCTCCTCCTTCGCACCCGTCGTCGAGTTTGTGCCGATGCACCCGTTTCCCACAGGCCGCCAGCTCACGGCTTGGCCCCAGCACGTCACCCAGCGTTTGGCCGAAACAGACGCTCAATCCACCCTGAGAGAATCCGTGAGTGAAAGAACCAACGGCCAGACCTCAGAGGAGCATCAGGGTGTTTTTTTGGGGGGCGGGGGGGTAACCCTCACTTGAGAGAGGGTGGAAGGGAGTGGGAGAGCCAGAGAGAGAGAAACATCGAAGGGAGAGAGACACAACTGGTTGCCTCCCGCACGTGCCCCGCCCGAGGTATGTGCCCTTGACCTTAATCAAGCCCAGGACCCTTCAGTCCACGGGCTGAGCCAAACCGGGCAGGGCTAGGATTTAAAATTGGATAATAATTTGCAAAACATCTTTGAATTCACGTTTTGACAGAAGTGGGTAGATTCAGGCCTCGCTCCCTGCTTCCCCAACAAAACAAAAGCAGCGGCTGCGCAAAGCAGCACAGTCCCCCGGGAGTCACGGGCCACGGGCCTCCACCCTTGCAACTCAACTCTGCTGTACGCCTGTGTTTCAATAAAACTTTATTTACAAAAACAGACAGAGGGCCGGGTAAGGTCTGCAAATGCTCACGGGGCTCTGGCCCTCTGTTGCTCACTCACCAGGCTGTCACGTGGCACCAATGCCTGCCCCTCCGTGAGGCCGGGAGACACGCCCCAGGGCCACCTACCAACTCGGACCCGGACCCGAGACCTGGCCACCACTTCGCCAGAACCTTTAATAACAGCGTTGGTCCAGGGCCCTGGGGAGCGCGTGCCATGGGGAAGAGGCAAGACCATATTAAGAGAAAAGCGCAGCCAAAGAATTTCCTTCAATCAACTAAGTTCTTGACCAGGAGCCAGAGCACACACAAGGGAGGGCCCGGTCCGGTGGCTGGGAGCGGAGACGGCGCACATTCCAAAGGGCCTGGCACCGGGAGGGGCCGTCCTCCCCGGACAGAGGTCCCCTCCCCGCCATTGCGTCGGCCTTGCTGAGGAAAGGTGGTCCCAGCCCTGAGGACGTGGAGATCAATGTGGAGATGGAACGGCGTGGGGCGTGGGGCATCTTTAGCCAACCCTCCGGCAGGGCAGCCCCGGGCAGTCAGGGAGAGCGAGAGGGGAGGCCCTGTGAGCCAGCGCCCAGGGAGGGGACGCCCCGCAGGCCGGGAGAACCACAGGGAGGGGGGCTGTGCCCCGCAGGCCACGTCCAGGCCCGGGGCTGCAGGAGGGTGGGAGGCAGACGCCCCCCTCCCCCCCCCCAGCTGCGGAGCTGACTGTTATCTGAGTCCCTGAGGCCGAGCTGCGGCTTAGTCAGCGCCTTCTGACGCGCAGGCTGCCCGGGTGCTGGCGGGAGGCCCTGTGAGTCATGCCACTCCCTGCTCCGACATCTGGGGGGCCTCCCCCCCCCGAACTCAGGGCAGATTCCCACACACAGGAGCGGAGCCCCTGTGCCCAGGCCTGCACCTGCGGGTGAAGGGCCCGCCTCCGCCCCCCCACAGTGAACACAGCTCCGCCCCCAGCTCCCCCTCCTCTGACACTTCAAGCAGGTCTGGAGGTGGCATCTGGCCCAAAAGGTGGCCAAGGACTGACTGGGGCCTGGGGTGAGGGGCGAAGCCCCCCATAGCTTCCACAGGCTGCTGGCGGCAGGGATGGGCGCCCAGGGAACCCCACCCCCCACCCCCCTCCAGGGCCTCGCTACCCATGGCACAGCCAGGTGCCATCCACACCCAGGCAGCCCCGAGCAGAGAGCCGGCTGGGACACCTTCACCCCATCTGAGAATCCACAGGAGCCCGGTGCCCCCGCCTGCACCCGCTCCCTCCCGAGCAGCCGGCTCTCCCATGGGCGCCCAGGCGCTGCACACTCGGCCGCCTACCCCCTGACAGGTGTGTCCCTGGCTTGAGCGGGGAGATGAGCTTGAGGCAGCAAATAGCTAAGTCAGCACCAACAGGGTGAGAGGAGGCGGGCTAACAGACAGTGAGGGGTGCCTGTCCCCAGAGGGGCCTGGGGGTGGGAGGCGGGGGAGGGGTGGCTAAGCAGAGGGGGAGGGGCAGAGGAGGGCACCTCCAGCCAGACCGCAGGGCCCTGCAGGAGTTAAGCTCTCTGGGTGAGAACGGGATGTGTGTGGCAGACACACCGACCTCACCCTGCCGTCACCAGGGTGGGGGTGCGGGGGGGCCTTCCTCCTGTGTGTCTGCTGATCAACACGGCTGGCACACTTCCCCTCTTCTCTTTTTAAAATAATTTATTTTTATTGATTTCAGAGAGGAAGGGAGAGGGAGAGATAGGAGCATCCATGATGAGACAGAGTCATGGATGGGCTGCCTCCTGCACGCCCCCCACCGGGGAGGGCGCCCGCAGCCCGGGCCTGTGCTCCGACCGGAATCGCACGGTGACCTGGTTCAGAGGTCGACGCTCAGCCACTGTGGCTCCTCCTTATCCTCTTAGTACATCCCCCGACTTCCTGCCCGGCCTCCGGCCCAAAGCAAATGCCTCTCTTTAATCTGCCCCCTTCTCTCTCTCTCTCTCTCTCCTGCCCTTGGACGCGATGTAAACTCCGCACACACGTGGGGCGCTGAGCCCATGTGGAAACACTTTGCTCTGAGCTGAACTGGTTTACCCTCCAGCTGCTTCCTATTAAAGCGCTTGCAGGCCCCGTCCTTCCCTCCCCGGCCGCATCCCCACTCGGGAGCTGGCGCGGCCCCACCCGGGAAAGGGGCTCAGAGACCCCGGGACAGAGGGGAGCCTGCGGGGGACCCTCCTCCTCTGACTCTGGGGCCCGGGAGCCTCTCCCAGCGGTTAGTTCTCAGGGCTCAGCACTCAGCAGGGAGAAGCGGGAGACGAGTTATTTGGTCGCAAGCCCAGAATGCCTCCGGCCACCTCAGGCCAAGGGCGGAGGGGGGGTGGGGGGGGCGGGGAGAGATGGGCGGGGAGCCCCGAGAGTGGAAGGAAACGCAGGCAAACCGGCTCCCAGAGAGGGGGGCCTGGACAGCGTGGGGTCTGGGTGCCAGGGGACAGCCAGCTGCAGCCCCAGGGGAGGGTCTGCTTGGTCTGCCGGGCATGGGGGCTGGTGGGTGGGGGTGGGGAGAAGCCGGCCCCGAGGGCAAGGCTGGCGGGAAGGATGCTAAGGACACGTGGCAATGACAGCCATGTCGGAGGTCATTTCCGTCCCCCAAACATGGCGAGACCGCCCCGCAGGCACAGGGAGGGAGGGTCGGCCCAGGTGAGGAGCCCACGGCTGGGAGCTGGGCCTGTGGGAGGCGCTGTCTCGTCCCGGGTCGTCAGCAAAGGGCCCTGGAGGCTGTTTGGAACCCAGTGCAACCCTCGGCCCAGGGGTGCTGGCTCCGTCCTGCCTGCTCTGCGCCTCCCTGCCGGCTGTGCTGCCACCCATCTCGGCTGCTCGCTTTGGACCGCGCACTCGCCACGGCGACCGCACCCCCTAATAAACCAGCCACCCTCACGGCACGGACGGACGGACGGACCGTGGACCGAGGGAAGGAGACACGTCTGCCTTCTCCCGCTCCAGCTCCTACAGGCACAAACGCAGCCCGTGCTGGGAAGCGCCTGCAGTTTAATGCCCTTGCGTCTCTGAATCCACTGCGAAAGCCTCATTTCAGCTTCAGGCCCCTTTCCCTGGGCTGGGAACATCTCACACAGGGGCGCGGGGTACAGCTCAGTGGGAGAGCATGTGACTGCACATCTCAGCTGGCGGACGGAGGCTGGGAGCAGGAGGGGGATCAGGGGGGCAGGAGGGGGGCCGAGGGGCAGGAGGAGGGACAGGGGGCAGGAGGGGGAGGGGGGCAGGAGGAGGGCAGGGGGGCAGGATGAGCGGGACTAGGGGGCAGGAGCAGGTCCCATCGCTCTGCAAAGCTGGTCTGTCGGATCCCGACCTGCCTGGACAGGCCAGGGATGCCCCCTGCAAACACCCACTTGGCTCCAAATCTGAGACTATCTATCCCCAGCCGGAGGGAGCAGGGACGTGGTCCTCCCCACGTGTCCCCAACGGGAGCTGCTCAGTGGGGGCAGCCCCCGCAGCATCCAGGCTGCACCCTGCTGCGGGGAGCCCCCGGCTGGTGGCCCCCACGGGCTCGGTGGAGCCGCAAGTCTGGGTGCGCTACTCTGGCCGGTGAAACTCCCACCTCTGGGGCCCCTTCCTAACAGTGGTGTCCCCCACACGGGGCACCCAGCCTTCCTGCGGGCTGTTTAAAATCCAGCAGACCCGCCCGGCCAGCGTGGCTCAGTGGTTGAGCGTCGACCTATGAACCAGGAGGTCAGGGTTCGATTCCCGGTCAGGGCACAGGCCCAGGTTGCGGGCTCGATCCCCAGTGTGGGGCGTGCAGGAGGCAGCCAATCCATGATTCTCTCTCATCATGGATGTTTCTCTCTCTCTCCTTTCCTCTCTACAATCAATAAAAATATGCCTACATATGCATTTTAAAAACAAACCGAAACCTCTCTGATCTTATCGCCTGCTTATTGCAGAAGCCTCCACGAGCACACACACACACACGCACACGCACACACACGCACAAACACGCGCACACAAGCGCGCGCACGCGCACACATGCACAGGCGCGCGCGCACACGCGCACATGCACACGCACACACATGCACGCACACACACCCTGCCCCAGCGCTGCACTCAGCGTCCCCCACACCCTCCCGTGGCCCCGATCTGACGGCTCCGCCCAGCTTTGCGGCTCTCACGGGGAGCTTGGCGGCCCCTGGCCTCTCCAGGCGTGACGCGGGGTCGCCGGCCCAGGCCCTGCAGGTGGGAGACTGACCTCGTGGTCGACCTTGATGAGCGCGATGTCCGCCTTCTCGTCCACGTCCTTGATCTTGGCCTCGTAGGTGGCGCCGTCCTTCAGCTCCACCTTGACCCGGTGCTTGTTGGTCACCACGTGGGCGTTGGTCACGATCAGCCCGTCCTCGGACACGATGAACCCGGAGCCGCTGGCCACCGGCACCTCCCTCTTGGAAAAGGGGAGCCTGGAACCCAGAAGGCGCCCCGTCAGCCAGAGACACCGCGACGCCTCCTTCACACCCGCGCGAGGGGGCTCCCGGCAGCTCGCGGCCAGCAGCTGTCACTGCATCTGGGGCCGGGGAGCCTCAGAACCGCGCGTCCTGGCCGCGTGCTCAGTGGCTAGAGCGTCGCCCGAGCACCAAGGGCCGCAGGTCCGACTCCTGGGCCTGGTTGCAGGCTCCTCCCAGCCCCAGTCGGGGTGCACGTGCGCGGGAGGCGACCATTCCGTGTGACTCTTCCCATCAGTGTCTCTATGTCCTCTCTCCCTCCTGCCTCCCTTCCTGCCACTCTCTCTAAAAATCAATGAGAAAAACACCCTCAGGAGAGGATTAAAAAGGAAGGAAGGGAGGGAGAAGGAGACGGGACGTTAGGCCGACTTTTACCTGCAACAAAACAATGCCACTCGCCCTGGCCGGTGTGGCTCAGTAGGTAGAGCGTCAGCGGACTGAAGGGTCCTGGCTTCGATTCTGGTCAAGGGCACGTACCTCGGGTGCAGGCTCCGCCCCGGCCGGACCCTGGCCAGGGCGCGTGCAGGAGGCATCCAGTGGGTGTGTTCCTCTCACATGGCTGTTTCTTTCCCTCCCTCTCCCACTCTCTCTCTGAGAATCCGTGGGTGAGGATTAACCAAACAAAAACAATTCCACTTAGAAAATACCCACGGAGTCTCTTCAGAGCAGCGTTTCCTAAACCGTCCAGCCCAGGGGTGGGCAAACTTTTTGACTCGAGGGCCACAATGGGTTCTTAAACTGGACCGGAGGCCGGAACAAAAGCATGGATGGAGTGTTTGTGTGAACTAATATAAACTCAAAGTAAACATCATTACATAAAAGGGTACGGTCTTTTTTTTTTTTTAGTTTTATTCATTTCAAACGGGCGGATCCGGCCCGCGGGCCGTAGTTTGCCCACGGCTGGTCCAGAGAGCCAGGGATGTGAACAGTCAGGTGGGAAAGTGTCTCCAGGGAGAGCCACTCTCTGCCCCAGGAGTCCGTTCAGTGACTCGGGCCCTGGAACTGGCGGGACCAGCCCTGCACCCCGCGAAGGCGGCAGGTCCGGGGTCCGGGGTGGACGGGGAGGGGGGCGCTTGGGCCGCAGGAACGGGGGCTCTTACTTGCGGAACAGCTCGATGTGGACGACGGCGGGGGCGATCTTCTCCACCACGTCGGCGATGAAGTTGTATTTATGGCGCAAACTGTTGGGGTCTTCCTGCCCTGGGAACAGCGCAGAGGGAAGACACGTAAACACGCTGCCTGGGAACCCAGCTCAGCCCCGGCGCGGGGCCTCCCGGGACCGAGCCTCTATCGGGCTTCATGCTGGTGAGAGGCCCGATGAGCCGAGGGCCCGGTCGCGGGCATTGAGCCCCTTTACCTGCGGCAGGAATCCGCTTCCCGGCCGCGGGCATTGAGCCCCTTTACCTGCGGCAGGAATCCGCTTCCCGGCCACGGGCATTGAGCCCCTTTACCTGCGGCAGGAATCCGCTTCCCGGCCGCGGGCATTGAGCCCCTTTACCTGCGGCAGGAATCCGCTTCCCGGCCGCGGGCATTGAGCCCCTTTACCTGCGGCAGGAATCCGCTTCCCGGCCGCGGGCTCTGGGCCCTTTACCTGGGGCGGAGCCGCTCCCCTGCAGAGCGTGACCTCCTGAGGTGCATGAGGTGCAGAAAACACCTGCAGGTCCAGCAGGACAAACCCACACGCAGGCTCCGCAGCCGCCCTCACGGCTCCGTCTCAGCCCCTCCCATCCCTCGGTCCCGTGCCCTCCTCCTGGGGGCTGGGCAGGCAGGCGGTGGTCCCGGCTACACTCAGGGAAGCCAGGGCGCCCAGATGACGTCCCCGAGGACACGGAGCGCCCTTCACAGCGAGAGCTGACAACGGGGCATCGAGCACCCCCTGCGGAGCACCAGCTCCTGGCCCCTCGGACCTGCCGCCCTCCCCGTCCCGGTGGCTGTGGCTGAGGGGTGCGTCTCCCCGAGTCCTCCAGCGGGAGACACACACCAGGGGAGACATTCCTCCCCAACCCAGGCCCAGGCCCAGCCCGGGCCCAGCGCGGCTGTGAGCAGGCCTCTGGGTGTCCCCGGTTCCGCCTCCTGGGAGGGGCCAGGCGGGTCTCCCCCCAACCAGACCGGCGCCCCGGGAAGGCCCTGAGCCCTCGGAGAAGGCAGGTCACTGGAGCCCTGCACTGAGGACCGCTAACTCGCTTCCTCTTCCCAGCGAGGGCGCAAGTGCAAAAAACCCGGGTTTTTCCAGCTAAAAGGAGAACTGGCCGCTTTCTCACACGAACCAGGGGGAGTGGCTCCGGGGCAGCAGCACAGGGAGCAGGAAGGACAGTGGTCTGGACCTGGGAGGCCCCGGGTCCATCCTCGGTCGGCCGTGGCCTCCGGTGTTCCGTCTGTAAAATGGGCCAGCTGCCTCCGGCATGGGCGTCACAGTCTGTTCCAGCTCCAACATCCCGAGAGCGAACTAACCCCTCCCTCTCCCTGACCCCGACCTGCTTCAGCCCGCTAAGAGCGGGTGGCCTCTGAGATGGGCCGGGGCTCCCCAAATTCTGCAGATGAGTAAACAGAGAGGAGCGGCCGTGAGCGCATGCGCCACCGCGAAAAGCCCAGCAGACAGGCCTCTGTGGCGCAGCTTAGAAGGAAAGCAACCCCAGCCTGGCCACGTGGCTC
This sequence comes from Myotis nattereri, assembly GCF_964212035.1. Classification (NCBI taxonomy): domain Eukaryota; kingdom Metazoa; phylum Chordata; class Mammalia; order Chiroptera; family Vespertilionidae; genus Myotis; species Myotis nattereri. Next base: position 61,011,894 of record NC_138088.1, read on the forward strand.
AGTGGTGAGCGTCGACCTATGAACCAGGAGGTCACAGTTCGATTCCCGGTCGGGGCACAGGCCCGGGTTGTGGGCTGGATCCCCCGTGAGGGGCGTGCAGGAGGCAGCCGATCCATGGTTCTCTCTCATCACTGGTGTTTCTATCTCTCTCTCCCTCTCCCTTCCTCTCTGACGTCAATAAAAACACACATAAAAAGAAAAAATAAAGAAAGCAACCCATGACCTCATGGCCATCACGCGGAGGACCCGGGACGACGGGAAAGGTAAACGGAGCGGAGGCAACTGCGCATAAGGCACAGCAGCTCACTGCTCCCGGAGGGCACCAGCGGGCCGTCTCCTCGTGCAGCCGCGGGGTGAGGCCTGGAGTGTCCCTCAGGGCAGCTGGGCAGCGTGGGCCCTGCTCCGGGGCCTCCGAGGCGGCCCATCCACTGGAGGGAGCGGCCGTGGCCCCGTGGCCTTCGGACACCCTGGCGACCCTGCTGACCCCCACTGCCGGTCAATGTCCTCCTCCCAGAGGGTCAGCCGAGGGGAAGAGCGCCAACCTTGACCCACAGGGGCCAGTGACGGCTCCGCGGGGTTTCTGGACAGCGAGGCGCCGTCTGCAAGCGGCACGTGAGAGAGAGAAGCGAGGGCGCCCGAAACAGCTCTCAGGAGGGGACAGCTGGGGGCAGGCGACGCGGGTCGTCGGAACGGAAAGAGGTCTGCAAAGCCCGGACGCGGGGGGGCGTGGGTCACGGCTTCCAGAGACCGCGCTGCCCGCCCACCAGTAAATACCCTTCGCTGCCGGCGGCAAACACAACCACCGCCCTTCGTGCCAGCACTTCCCTCGCGGAACGCGTTGGTCCGTTGGCGGATTCCAGCCAGCGATGAACGGCTCCCTTTTCCTCCTTAGAATCGGCGAGTCCAGCACCAGCCCCACACGTCGCCTCCCTGGGCCCTCCCCCTGCAACTTCAGAGAGAGAACCTCCCAACAGCTTTCAACGGCGTCCTCACAGGGACACACACACACACACACACACACACACACACACACGCACAGACGCACACATGCACAGGCACACGCGTGCACACACACGCACACACGCACGCATGCCTACGCACACTCACATGCACAAGTACGCACAGCGTTGATACGTTTCCATAATTATTGTCAGAGCCCGGGAAGCGTGGCTCAGTGGTTGAGCGTCGACCTATGAACCAGGAGGTCACGGTTCGATTCCCAGGCAGGGCACAGGCCCGGGTTGCAGGCTCAGTCCCCGTGGGAGGCGTGCAGGAGGCAGCCGATCCATGATTCTCTCTCATCATGGATGTTTCTCTCTCTCCCTCTCCCTTCCTCTCTGAAATCAATAAAAATGTAGTGTTTTTTTTTTTTATTAAAACATTATTGTCAGAATTAGAATCGCAGGCACCTCCATGACTAAGTGCTTCCTGAGAAGAGCTGGGCACGGAGCTGAGTACCTGACGGACCAATCACATCGAGGAAACGCTGTGACAGTGAAAACGAGCATCGCAAGGCAGGGACCAGGGACCGAAGATTCAGCACAAGATCGGACGCAGCTTTAAACACGTCACCACGTGTGTCTCTTTCACCGTCAGCAAACGTGTCCCATGAAGATGAGGCGTGAGGCAGGAAGAAGAGAGAAGCACATCTTCACGGGCCTAATGCCTTGGTTCTCAAACTGGGCGCCGAGGCACCCCGGGGTACCACAGCGAGCGGACAGGGTATTTCGAGTTTCCTGGGGAGAGACGGTGACACTGGGTATCCTGGACGCCTTGAGGACTGGGTCTCGGCCGTTCACTGCCTTTCGAAGTCAGGCCTCAGGACAGTCCTTTGGACGAGACCGTATCTCCGTGAACCGGGGTTTCCGGTGGTCTCTGTGCTGCAAGCAAATACACAACCAACGCGGACATGGGAATGGGGTGGCGGCATCCGATCCGATTCCGAGATCCGAGAGGCCGGGTGGCACCAGCAGGCGGGCACATCCCATCCTTGAGTAACCGAGGTTATTAAATTTAGTGAAATAAATGCCTCAGACAATTTTCCTGCGAATGGCTACCAGAATGAGGGCGTAAGGACACGAGCACCTGTGACGTGCTGAGGCCTCGTTACTGGGTCAAGGGGGCTGCTAGGCAGTGCTCTGGCCTGAGGTCACGTGGCTCCGACTCCCCACGTCTATCCCAGGGCTCCCTGCTCGCCCTCCTCTCCCGAAACCCCCTCCCCAGGCCTCTCCGCCCACCTCGCACGCACAGGCTGCTCTTCCCGCCTGGCCACGCCGACAACTGTGCGTCAGCACAATGCTGGGCACCAAACAAGCCTTCCCTCTCCTGATTCCCGCGAGCCCAGGCGGGTCTCACCCGTCTGCAGAGACGGGAAAACAGCTCGGAGGAGAGGCACAGAGCTCAGAGCAGAGGGGGGGCCCCGAGTGTCCGGCTGCCCAGCCGGCGCTCTGCTTGGCGTCCGGGGCCTCCCTTCCAGGTCGCGGCCCAGCCTCCAGCCCCCGCAGCCCACGCGGTGGAGGGGGCAGCTCCCCACGTCCGGGCCTGGGAGCTCAGGGCCAGGACTCCCATTAACAAGCCACCCCTCTCTCACGGCGAGAACAATCGCGCAACCCAATTTCTCGCCGGAGCGGATGGGGAGAGCGGATTCGGAAAACAGGACGCAGTGTGTTCGAGGGGAGAGAGATGAATCCTCCTTTATTCAGCGGGAACTGCATGTTCCCAAAATTCAAATCAGCCTGCAGAGCAGACGGCCCGAACCCGAGGCACTGCAATGCCCTGTCCCAGTTCACAGGGCCCAGCGCACAGCAGGAGCTGGGCCCCTTGTTCCAAAATCAATTAGTAATTCCAGGACGGTCCCAGCAGAGGGTCACATGGGGCCCGGGGGCCACACCAGGGTTGCGCCCCCATCATGCCGGCCCTGCCTGCAGTCCTGACTCATTGGATCTAAAACACAGAGTGCAGCCCAGGCCGGTCTGGCTCGGTTGGATGGGCAGCGTCTGATGCACCGAAAGGTCACCGTTTTGATTCCAGGTCCGGGCACGTACCCAGCTGTGGGTTCGATCCCTGGTTGGAGTGGGTATGGGAGGCAGCCAATCGATGTTTCTCTCTCACATTGGTATTTCTCTCTCTCTTCCTCCCTCTCCCTCCCTTTCTCTCTAAAATCAACTTTAAAAAACATATTAAAAACAAAACAAAAACAAAACACAGCTCTAGCCATTTTGGCTCAGTGGACAGAGCATCGGCCTGCAGACCGAAGGGTCCCGGGTTCGATTCCGATCAAAGGCAGGTTCCTCGGCTGCAGCAACCAATCGATGTTTCTCTCACATCGATATTTCTCTGTCTCTCCCTCCCTCTCTCTTCCGCTCTCTCTAAAACTCAATGGAAACACATCACAGGTGAGGATTAAGCACAAACAAACACTAAAAAACCAGGTGCAGGTACGCGCTGAGATCGCTCTTGGTCAGAAGCTGATGGAGACGCTGCTGGCAGCTGGCCGAACCCAGGGCCCCGGGCAGCCTCCAGGGCGGACAGAGTGCCCGCAGGCAGGGAGGCAGGCACCCATCTCCCATGGGCACGGAGGGCCTGGCACAGAGGGGCCTGGGCATGGAGGGGCCTGGGCAGAGGGCCTGGCACAGAGGGGCCTGGGCACAGAGGGGCCTGGGCACAGAGGGCCTGGCACGGAGGGGCCTGCCAGCTGGTTCCCTGCAGCTGCAGAGAGAAGCACAGGAAGGAGAGGCATCACCTGGAAGGAGACAGGAAAGACGCAGCTTCCGTGTCAAAGTGCCCAAGGCCCTGGGACCGAGTCTCGTTCAAAGAAACTGGAGTCTCGAGGACCGACTGTCATGATTCCTAAGGCCCCACATTGAACGGGACGACTGTCCTCGCCGCTTTCTGCGCAGAAATAGTTACAGTGGAGGGTTCCGGGCCCATTTCTCTCCTCTTCAGGAGCCGAGGAGGAGGGGCCGCGCCTGGAGGCCCAGCCCGCGCACCTGGACATCCAGGCCTCTCCTTCCGGGATGGCCTCCCCAATGCTCGACGCTCGGAGTGGGAAAAGCTCGCCCTACACCAGACCTCAGGCTATGACTCCCCCCAGGCCCCATGTGCCCGAGCCAGTGACGTTCATGGGGCTGGGCCAGGGCCCGGCAGGTGCGGGAACAGCCGGCAGGTGAGGGCCAGAGGCAGAGGCTGACCCGAGGCTGAGGCCGCCATCCCACCCGATGAGCAACCAGCTGGCGGCCGGCTGCCCGTCAGTCACAGGCCCCGCTGCGGCCTCCACGCCCCGAGGCTGCGCTTCAAGGGGCCCGAGCGGAGCCTCTCCTCTCCTCTCCGTCTCCTCGGCCACAAGGGAAACAGGCCTGCGTGCACGGCCACGCTGAGCTGACCTACTTCGTGTGTCAGGAAAAGTTTCCACTCGGTTCCGCCACACGGAACCGAGGCTCCTGCAGGCCGGGCGTGTGGCTGGGACTGTCCTCAGGGAGCCGGCTGGCTGCTCAGGTCGCAAACACACGGCTCACTTTCCTCCTGATAGGCATCTGGCCTCCCAGCCCCTGGCGCTTCTCTTCCTGCCGCGCCCTCCCGTCCGCGAGGCCCGGGCGGCGGGAGCGAGGGCTCCATTACGAAGGGGTCTGGACATGGCCCCCCACCATCCTCGGCCCCCCCCCCCAGAGGCCCCTGGTGGAGGGGGGCAGCCTGGGGCTGGGGGCCAAGGGGCGAGAAGGTAGAGGGGCATGACCTGCGGCGAAGCCAGCCCTCCCTCCGGGACCTCAACACCCCTTCCTGGGACGGACAGGCCCTGCGGGCAGGACATGGCGAGGACACAGTTGGCCCGAGGGCACTGGGAAGCCACTGGGAAGCCACAGTCCACCCAACACAGCGTCCGGACCAGAAAGTCCCCAACTTCCGACCAGAAACCAGAGGCAGGCTGCCCTCGGGCCACCAGGGGCGGAACCAGGAGGCAGTGACTGACAGCTGGGAAGCCCCAACAGTGGGGGTTGAACCACAGCCTCCAGGTGGCCCTGGAGTCAAAGAAGCCTCCAGAAGCCTGCGAGCCCGAGACCACCGGCTCCGGCTCTGTCCGGCTCTGCCTCCTCCTCCCGGGGCCTGGGGCAGTGTCACTTCTCAGAGCTTCACCTGCTTCCTCAGCTGGAAAATGGGAGACGCCCCCCTCCCCCCCATCCAGGAGGGCGATGGAGAGAATGAGGCAGCCTGGCCGGCGGGGCTCAGGGGCTGAGCGTTGACCTAGGAGCCAGGAGGTCAGGGCTCCATTCCCGGTCAGGGCACGGGCCCCGGTTGCAGGCTCATCCCCACTAGGGGGTGTGCAGGAGGCGGTCAATTGATGTTTCTATCTCTCCATCCCTCTCCCTTCCTCTCTCTCTAAAAATTCAATAAAAATATATTTTAAAAAAAAAAAAAAGAACAAGACAGGCCCATGACGCAGCCAGCACCAGGCACGCCGCCCAGAAGCACCCAGAGAGACAGCTCTTCCGCCCGTTCTGTGCAAGGCTGTCCTGGAGCCCTAGACCCTGAGCCCTGTGCCCTCAGGCCTCCGGCCGGCGGAGCCTGTGCCAGGGAAAGGCCTGCGGCTGCCGAACGCTGACCCTCCGCCCTCCGTGCCCAGCTGGCAGCCACCTGCCAGGGCAGCCTCGACCGGCAGAGCCCGCCCGTCCCCCCGCCCCACCGCACGGCGCCTGCCACTCGGAATGCTGGCCCCGAAGAGAGGGCTGCCCCAGCCACGGCGCGAGCCGACAGCTGCTGGACGATCGCTGGAACCGTCCTGGGGCCACCTGACGGGGCTCGCGGGCGGGTCGCGCCAAACCCTGGGAAAGACCAGCTCAGCACACAGGCCGGCTGCCTCCTCCAGACCCGATTGCACAACCCGTTACCAGCCCCCGAGGCCTCAGCCTTGCACAAGGCGCTGACTCACTCTTCGCACTTGGAAACGCTCAGGGTTCCAGGCACAGCTGCGCGCCCTCCGGGACCAGCATGCGGGGGGACGTGACCGCCTCCGGGTGAGGGCCAGCTGCTGCCAGAGCGCGGGGAAGTCTTCGCACAAAATATGCTTATTTGACAACTTGTCCAGGAATCTGACCTCCTCGAGCATCTGTGGCCGCCCACGCTGTTTCTCTTCCCTGGGGCGTGACAGCTCTCTCCTCGGGAGGACTGTCCAAGGCGGGGACACCCAGCAGGCCCGGTTCCCACGGTCTCGGGGCTCCCGCTCCGTCTCCTGGGTCTCACGGACGGCAGGGAAAGCCCAGGCAGCCCAGACTCGGGTCTTCATTCAAGACAAGTCACAGCCCGGCCGGCGTGGCTCCGTGGCTGAGCGCCGGCCTATGAACCAGGAGGTCACGGAGCGATTCCCAGTCGGGGCACAGGCCCGGGTTGCCGGCTTCATCCCCTGTGGGGGGCGTGCAGGAGGCAGCCGGTCCGTGGTTCTCTCTCATCCTTGATGTTTCTCTCTCTCTCCCTTCCTCTCTCTGAAGTCAATAAAAACTTATTCAAAACGATATACTCTTTTAAAAAGCAATTGAAATGGCTGCACATCTGTTTCTCCCCCCTTTTCCTTTCTCCCTTCCGAGCGGCAGGGAAGGAGACATGTAAGGACTCCGGAGGGACCTCGCTCCTGGACCCCGGGCGGCAGCGAGGCCCCGGCTCACGGAGCTGGCACGTCACCGCTGTGCTCCCCCAGGGGCCCCAGCAGCCACACACGCTGAACGAAGCCCGAGGCCGCATGCATTGAATGACAGCCTTGGCTTTACCCATCCATCGTTTTAAAAAGGAAATGAGCTTTTAAAGCAGCCAGCCCGGCCTCACCCCCTCACCCCGCTGCCCTGCCAAGGCCTGAGAGGTCGGCGACCAGTCACCTGAGCAGGTGAGAGCCAGGACGTGCCAGTGCCAGAGCCACACCAGCCGCCGGCCCCGCCCAGCGGCCTTCCCAGGAACCCTCAGCCCTGCCCAGTCCAATTCCTTCTTCGAATCGAGCCCGGCCACAGCCATTCATTCACTGAGAATAAAGCTCCTGGGAAGTCTGATGTCTCGGTCCCAGGCACGAACGGCGACCAGATCCCACAGCTCCGGCCGGCGGCTGGCACAGAGTCCGGCCCACAGGCCTGCCGTCGCGTCCAACCAGTGAGCTCATGGCCCCCACAATCGCTCCCAGAAGGCAGTTATTTTTTTATGTATTTGTATTGATTTCAGAGAAGAAAGGAGAGAGAAACTTCAGTGATGAGAGAGACTCGCATCGGCTGCCTCCTGCACGCCCCCCACTAGGGATGGAGACCACAACCCGGGCTGTGCCCTGACCAGGAACCCACCGTGACCTCCTGGCTTATAGTGGCCGCTCAGCCCCTGAGCCACGCTGGCCAGGCAGATGCTCTCTTTTGAAGGGTGACACAGTCCACCACCCAGAGGCCCCCCATGCCTCCCGAACGCTGCCGCCAGCCCAGGCACCTCCCTGTGGCAGGCCCCGCCTCCCTGTCCTCACGCCCTGCTCCTGACACCCCCTCCGGATCCCAGAAACCCTGGGCCCCTCGTGTCTTGGAGACTCCGTCCTCATCCCCATGCAGCTCCTCCCACCCCAGGACTCTGTCCAGTGGCTCCTCCTCCAGAGGCCTCCCCCGCCTCACACACACACACACACACACACACACACACACACACCCTCCGGCCAAGCCGGAGCCCCACCAGCGGCCAGCTCGCCTCCCCTCGGTGCCGGCAATGACCGCCGCACTGAATGAACCCTTGGCTCGGGCTCCTGCCCTGGGGGCACCTCCGGGAGGCCGAGGGCTGTGTGTTAGCGTGTTAGCCGCACACGGGTGATAAGCTGAGCCTTCCACTAGGAAAAGACTGGATGGCTGTGTCTCTCAGGCACCTGTTTCCTCATTCATTCATTCATTCCTTCCTTCACTCATTCATTCCTTCCTTCATTCCTTCCTTCACTCATTCATTCCTTCCTTCATTTGTTGGTCATCCATGCACAGGTGCCTCCTCTGAGCCGGGCAGACGGACGGACACACAGGGTGCCGGGCAAACCGCGTGCAGAGCTCCCCACACATTCTCAGGAAGCGGGAGGGTGAACACAGGCGCACCCCCTCCTCCAGGCCACTCGCCTGCCCCCGGGAGCCTGCTGCGGCCTCAGGCCAGCGGGAGAGGGCCTGCCTCCCCCACACGCCGACCGTGGCACTGCCAGGCCTGAGCGGCTAAAGGACTCCACCTCCCTGGCCATCAGCCAGGTGCCCGAAGGGCCAGTTACTCAGACCGGGCGCAGCGAGACCGCCAGCAGGCACGGCTGGGCAGCGCTGACAAAAACAGGCCATGGGCTTTCTAAGTCACCGCCTCCCACCCAGATGCCACAGGCGCGTCCCCTGCCAGGCGCGTCCCCTGCCAGGCTTCCTGAGAGCGGCTCTGGTTCCGGAACATCCGCATACACAGCGCAGCCCGACCTCTCCGCCCGGGGCTCTGCGCCCGCCGCCTCCTCAATGCCCTGGTCCTGCGCCACCCTAAGCTGGGTTCTGCTGGGGCTGCTGCCTGCCCAGCTGGGATGCACTCCCAGCCTTCTGCAAACTTCCTCCATCCGGCCCGACGCCCTCCCAGCTCTGGGCTGAGCACCGGCGGGCGCCCCCTGCGGAAGGCTGTCTGGGTTCGAATCCAGCTGGTGGCCTCGGGCAAGGAGTTCAACCTCAGTCCTCCTGGGGCACCTCGCAGACGCCTCCTCCTCCTGAGGCCGGGGGCCACCTGAGGGCCACGCGCGACCCCCCGGCACAAGGACGGGCACGGGGTGGGCACCCCAGGCGTGCGCTTCCTGCCATCGGTCCCTGCAGGTCCCTGCGCTGAGGGTGGGCACCGGCCCCCACGGTCCTCCTGCACGGCTGGACCTTCCTCTCCGCAAACCACACGGCCGCCCAGTCGGTTCCATTCCCGCCGAAACCCAGCCGAGCCCTGCGGCCCCTGGCCCCCGGCCTGCACTGCCCGCGGGGAGGCAGCCTGTGGCTGCGGCGGGGACAGGGCTGCCCCGACCAGGCTGCACCGGCACAGGGGACTCCCATTGCTTTCCACATGGTCTCTGTCTGGAGGGAAGCCTCGCTCTGGAAGGGAGAGAGAGAGAGAGAGAGAGAGAGAGAGAGAGAGAGAGAGAGATTCTCTGCCCTTGGCCCCCCACCCCCAGGAGCTGCTTGTTGACAGGAAGATGTGTGAACAGGACACTCTCCTCTCCAGCCCGCACCTCGCCGCCCCTTCCCATTTCCTGGCCCAGAAGCCGGGAGGCCGGCGGGCGGGCAGCTCGGGCAGCACCGGGGGAGCCCTGGGCGCCGCGATGAAGTGAACGTGGGACGCATGGGGGGGGGGGGGGCGGGCAGAGAAGTCGAAGGGAGAAGCGCCGGAAACGAGCCAGGGCTCCCCGCCCCAGGCCCCTCTCCTGTCGGATCCCCCTTCCTGCCCGGCCCGTCCGGGTCGCCGGTGCTGCGTGCCTCCCCCGGGGCACCCACAGCCGCCCTGCAGGCGGGACCCCGGCCCCCGGACTCCGACCGAGCGCGGAACCCACACAGCCGGTTCGGCGGAGGGGGGCGCCCTGCCCTGCCCCCAGCGAGGGGGCCCTGTCCGCCCGCCGCGCGCCCTGCCCCTGGGGTGCCCGTCGGTCCGCGGGGCGGGGAGGGGGCGGGCGGGCGCGGTACCTGGGCCGCAGGCGCCGCGCTGCAGGACGATGACCGGCGGCCGCTGCAGGCTCTCGGCGCGGCGGCTGGCGGCGCGCAGGCGGCACAGGTTGGCGTAGGTGTTGGCGTCGCTGCCGCACACGGGCTCGGCGCTGGCGCACACGCAGAGGCCGGGCTGCGCGCGCCGCCGCACCGTGGCCGAGGCGGGCACCCCGAAGGGCACCACGCACTGCAGCCCCTCGCCGCACGGGCCCTCCTGCGGGCCGCACTCGGCGCCCTCGGGCGCGCCGCACACCTCGCAGCAGCCGCAGGCGTCGCGGACGCGGCCGGCCTCGCAGGGTCCCGGCGGCGGCGGGCAGCGCGCGGGCTCGCAGCGCTCGGGGCACCCGGCGGGGGCGGCCGGCGAGCGGGCGGCCCGGGGCAGCTGCGCCCACACGGGCGCCGCGAGCAGCAGCAGCAGCGGCGGGAGCAGCGGGGCGCGCGCGGGCTGCATGGCGGCTCCGGCTCCGGCTCCGACGGCGGCGGCGGGAGAGGCTGAGAGCGGCGCCTGCGGACGCGAGGGACGGCGGTGCGAGTGCGCGGCCCGGCCCACTGGTGCGCGGCGAGGAGCCGCCTGGGGACGGGCAGGGCGCCCGGGGCGGGGGCGGGGGGGGGGGCCGGCCGGGGGCGGGGGCTGGACGGGACCGCCCGCGGGGGGGGGTGCGGAGGGGCGGGCCGCTCCCCGGGCCCGGCTCCGGGTCTGCGGGTCCCACTTACTCTCCTTTGCGGGTCGCCCACCGCGACTCGCCGGAAACTAGAAGGAGAATCTGCAAAGCTCACCCTGAGCCCCGCGCGGAGCCTCCGGAGGTTCCCGCAAAAGGCCCAGCGGGACCGCCTGCCCCGGGGCGGGGCGGGGCGGGGCGGGAGGTGGCGGCGCGGCTGGGGCCGGGGCTGGGTCGCGGGGCCGAGGCTGGGGCGCCGGGCCGGGGCTGGGCGCAGAGCCGGGGCCGGGGCGCGGGGCTGGGGCGCGGGGCCGGGGTTGGGGCGCGGGGCTGGGCGCGGAGCCGGGGTTGGGGCGCGGGACCGGGGCGCGGGGCTGGGGCGCCGGGCCGGGGCTGGGCGCAGAGCCGGGGCCGGGGCGCGGGGCTGGGCGCGGAGCCGGGGTTGGGGCGCGGGACCGGGGCGCGGGGCTGGGGCGCGGGGCCGGGGTTGGGGCGCGGGGCCGGGGTTGGGGCGCGGGGCCGAGGCCGGGCGCGGGGCCGGGCCGGCGGCTCGGAGGCGGCGAGCACCCTCCGGAGCACCGTGCAGAGGGCGGCGCCGCGGGCCTGGCAGGGAGCTCACCGGCCCTCCGTTAACTGAGTGACAGCCTAGAGGAGCGATTAGAGTTTCATCACGTGCGTCCGATTCCTTCTCCAGCAGAGCCAACAGGAAGGAGGTGGGAGACGCTGGGGGGGGGGGGGGGGACTGGGGGGCAGAGGGCTGGGCTGGTGAGTCTTCACCCTCGAGATGATTTATAAACGCTGTTGTTTTTAAATAAAATGGCTCGCCTTTGCTCTTCTACTTGAGTATCTGGTGCATCTTTGGGAACAGACGGGAGTCACTGGGGGGCAGAGGTGACCTTGGAGGAGGGTCCCCAAACGGGGCACCCCCAGGCCGCATGGGGCAGGTGGGCCAAGCTCCAGGCGCCGGAGTCCCATGAAGAACAGGAAATCGGTGGGAACCTGGCCGGGGCCTGTGGTCGATCTTTCCGCCCTAACATCTCCGCACCTAGAAATAGTGCTGCTTGTTTTAATAGATTTGTATGGATTTCAGAGAGGAAGGGGGAGGGAGAGAGAAACATCAATGATGAGAGAGAATCGGGGATCGGCTGCCTCCTGCACACCCCCTACTGGGGATCCAGCCCGGAACCGGGCATGTGCCCTGACCTGGAATGAACCCTGACCTTCTAGTTCATAGGTCAGCGCTCACCACTGAGCCACGCGGCTGGGCTCCACCCTGTTTCTGTGCAGCTGGACTGAGTGAGGCCTGAGCGCTGGCAGCCCTCACGCGGCTCAGGTGCTGCTGACCGCTGGCCTGGACACCCCTCTGGGTAACAAGGAACAAGCGTGTCCCCGACGGGTCCTGTCCCTTCTCTGCTCCCACTCTGGGTGGTGCCTGGGGGAGAGGCCAGGCTCCCGGGCGCCTGCAGAGACCCCCAGGGCAAGTCTGGGGGAGGGGTGGGAGCTGGGGGCCGGTGGGTGGGACAGAGACCCCACTGTTCGCCTCCCTGAGCATGGAGGGACGCCGTGTTCACCGGGGCAGGGACGTGGTCAGACCCTGCCGGTCCCTCCTCGGCCTCAGCCGTCCGGATGGAGACGGTGCCGCGCTGGGGCAGGGGCGTGACCAGTGATGCGGGTGCTGTCCCCGGCCCAGCGGCTGCCATCGGCTCAGGCAGGGGGAGGAGTCTTTCCTTAAGTCCCACCGAGGTGCCCGGGGCTGGGACACCCGAGATCTCTGCTCCCAAAGCCGATGGCCTCAGGACGGGCATCCTCTCCCGGTCACTGCCTCCCCTGCTGTCCATGAGCCTCGCCCGCCCGTGAGCTCTGTGAACCGCTGACACCCAGACGTTGGGCGAACTGGACTCGGTTCCGTAAATGACAGAATCCGGTCGGCGCCGGTGTTCTGATTGGGTCACTTCACTGCGGCTGCGTGAGAGGGTGGGCGGGGGTGTTGTTTAAAGAAGATGCTGAAGAATTTAGAGGTCCACGTCCTCCGCGTTTCCTTTCACTCTTGAACGTTCCCGAGGTTGCGAGTGACGGAGCAGGTGTGGTTCGGATGTAGGGACACGGGGTTCAGGGTAATGAGAGTTTGGTACTGGCTGCGCAACTTTTCTCTAAACCTAAACTGATTTCAAAGTTAAAAGCAAAAAACTTTTTAAAAGGAAAAATTAGGCCTGGCCAGCGTGGCTCATTGGTTGAGCGTTGTCCTTGCACCAAAGTGTCGCCGATTCGATTCTCGGTTGGGGCGTGTACGGGAGGCAACTGATCAGTTTCTCTCTCCCTCACTCCCTCTCTCTCTAAAAAATAATCAATTAAAACATTTTTAATAATTAGTATTTTTTAAAGGAAAAAAATACCCTATCAACGAATCAAAAGCTTAGAGGAGCCGAGGAGGCCCCCGGGGCCACGTGATCCGTCGTCGACAAAGCAGGACCACAAGGAGACAGCACTTCACCCCAGGTCTCTGGCCGGAACCGCAGACCAGGGAGAAGCAGAGGTGACAGGATGGGGAGGACGGAACACGGTGCGGCCACTTGAACAGCCGTCTGGCCAGTCCTCAAATACAATCCCCATGTGACCCCGCAGTCCGCGCCTCGGCACATGCCCGCGAGACGCCAAACACGTGACCACACAGAACCATGCTCAGATGCTCACAGCAGTATCCCCCCCCCCAGGCGGCAGTGCCCCCACGTCCAGCGGCCGTGCCCCCACGTCCAGCCGCAGTGCCCTATCTGTGCAGCGACGGTTACTCAGCCGGGAAAGCGGGTGACCTGCTGGTAGTGCCCCAGCGTGGCGACCTCGGAAACATCACCTCAGAGGAAGAAGCCAGGCACAAAGACCCAGACCCATGACGCCATTCACATGAAATGTCTGGGCCGGGGAAAGGAGAGAGAGAGAGAGAGAGAGAGAGAGAGAGAGAGAGAGAGAGAGAGAGAGAGAGAGAGAGAGATGGAGAGGAAGAGAGATGGAGAGGGAGAGAGAGAGATGGAGAGGGAGGGAGGGAGAGGGGGAGAGGGAGAGAGAGAGAGAGAGAGAGAGGAGAGAGAGAGAGAGAGAGAGAGAGAGAGAGAGAGAGAGAGGAGACTGGTGGCTGCTTAGGGCGGGGGTGAGGGCAGAGAGGCAGTCGCTACAGGGTAGGGCTCTTTCTAAGGTGATGAAATGTCTGAAATTGGTTGCGGTGGTGGGCGCAGGTGTGTGAGTACACTGAAAACCTTCGCGTGTGTGCATTTCCACAGTGAATTGCACGGTCTCTGAATTACATCTCAATTAAAACAAAACAAACCAACAAACCCCTAGGCGGTGCCAGGGTTCCAGGGACCCGAGCCAAGGCTGAGCCCACTGGCGGCCGCTGCCTTGCCGTGACAACATGTGGATGTGTTTACACGCCTGTTATTCCCCGGCCAGGGTGACTCCTCAGAGACCCAGACCCCGGCTGGGAATTCCATCCGCAACTCCCAGCCCTTCAGCCAGCCCGTCTGTTCCGATGAACTCTGGTCGGTCGCGGGCCAGGGGCTGGGCGTGGCCTGGAGCCTGGAGCCTGACTGGCCCGCTGTGCCCCCCCCCCCCCGCCAGCCCCACGGCGGGCACCGGGCACTGGCCGCCTCTTGGTCCAGGTAGGGCCTTGCAGCGGGAGCAGGCACAGCTTTCAGGTTAATCCACGTTTATCTTGATTTTTATTTCCTTTCTTCCCTGAAATTGGTCCAGGGCGCCAGGCGCTCTCCCGGAGGAGAGGGGTAGGGTGTGGTCTCTGCCTCTGCTGCCCACGGCGATGGCTGGGCGCCAGGGCTGCAGTAGCTGACGGGCCTCTGGTCCAGAGCCAGCACCAGCAGGGGTCACGCTGGGCGGGGCTGGCTGGCTTAGAGGTGGTTCTGGGCCTGGGGCTGAATCCCCGGAGGCCTGGGCGTTATCTCAGACTGAAACTGTCTCTGTGACCCACAGGCCCCAGGCTCCTCCCCAGATGACCGGGTGCTGATTAGAACTGTGGCCCTGAGGCTGGACCCCTAAGTGCAGGGAAGAGGGAGGTGGCTGAGTCAGGGTGCCGGGTGGGGCCAGGCTGAGTCACAAGAAAGGAGGAAAGGTCACGGTCAAGACGTGAGCAGCGATGAGCACTGCAGAGCCGCTGGTCCGCGGGCAGCCCTTGGCCGCGGTGGGGAACTGGATGCGGCCTTGCTCCTGCTGGGGAAACGCTGGCCGGGCCCCAGCGACGCGTCTGCGGCAGCAGCTAATGCCTGTTCCACCCGCAGCTTAAGGACAAGATGGACCCAGGCCAACTGTGGTGTCAGCACAAATCCCAGGACAAGGGAAGCCAGGCCCGAGTGGGTTCGAGTCAGCCCCTCCCCGGGCTCGGGGACCCAAGGCCACGGCGGGGAAGCTGCAGCGCCAGGACCCGGTCCCAGGGCCTGAGGCCACGGGGGGACCACGGAGGGGACCATGGAGGGGACCACGGAGGGAGCTGGGGTTGGAAAACTGCCTCAGGGCTTGAGGGCCAAGGGGCCACGTGCTCACCGGACTGACTCAGGGGAGGCCTACGTGAGGCCTTGCAAAGCGGAGACCTAAAGTGGCTGCAAAGAGGGCCCGACAGGAAAACCTCTCATTAAAGGGCCGTCTGTGGTGGAGAGTCACGTCCGCGGCCGGTGTCCTCCCTGGCAAGGTCAGTCTCGCCCGCACTGAGCCTGTGTCTGCGTCTGAGATAACGCCCGTGAAACGGTCACCTGTGCTTCCTTCTCTGGACCCTCAGGGCACAAATGGCGCCAGGGCGGAGGCACAGGCGCCCTCGTGGTTCAGTTCCCGTGCTCACTGCTGACTGCTAGCCATCGGCACCCACCGGAGTAGAGAAGCTGCGTCCGCGTTTTCCCTTTCCGCCATCTCAGAGCTTCCCCCCTTCGCTTTCTCCCGCCTCCCTCAGCTGTCACCAGTGGGTTTCGTTAACCCCCTGGCGTCTCCCCTTTAGATGTAAAGGTTAAAAGGGGAAACCCGCGTTCCCCGGAGCACTGCTTACACTGAGATCCTGCTTCCCGCAGTCGTCCACCATTCGGCTCAAATAAACTCACAAAATTCTTCCCAGGTTTGAATGCCTCCTCCCTGAACAGAGTCCACTCAGGGGCTCACTACCTGATGTTTTCCATGTGAAAATAATTTGCAGGGAGACGAAGAAACAGGGCGGAATGGAAACGTTCTCAGAAATTATAAGTGACAATATCGACAGAGATAAAAAGAACTTTTCCCCAGGAGCCAGAGACCAGGCACTTGGGGAGTCAGGGGGCTTCCTGGAGGCGGGGCTGGGCCGTGACCTCTGAGTCCCCGGAGGCCAGGAATTCCCAAAAGGATGGGGGGCGGACAGGGGCTCCCTGCCCCCACGGTGAGCCGCGTTCTTGCTTCCAAGGGAACACAGGCCACTCAGCGGTTCTCCTTTCTCCGCAGTCACTGCTGCAGGACAGGCCCGGGCACTCCGTGTCCCTTGCAGCACCAGCCATGTGACAAAACCTGAACGTTAATGCCAGGAGGGCTCTTGCTGGAAAAGGGGACACGCCCTCCCGGCCAGACAGTGGCGGCCACAGAACTCCCCAGCCTGCAGCACGGCTGGGGCTCAGCTGAAATTGTTTATGCGGAGTGGGCACCTCTCCGGGCCCCCCCACCCCCCACCCCCCACCCCCCACCCCCCACCCCCCATACGTGCCTGTCCGTCTAGAACAGCGGTTCTCAACCTGTGGGTCGTGACCCCTTTGGCGGTCGAACGACCCTTTCACAGGGGTCGCCTAAGACCATCCTGCATATCAGAGATTTACATGACGATTCATCACAGTAGCAACATGACAGTGATGAAGTAGCAACGAAAATAATTGTATGGTTGGGTCACAACATGAGGAGCTGTATTTAAAGGGCCAGAAGGTGGAGAACCACTGGTTTAGAAGGCTATCAAGCCCTGGCTGGTGTTGCTCAGTAGATAGAACGTCGCCTGTGGACTGAAGGATCCCGGGTTCGATTCCCCATCAGGGTACGTGCCCAGGTGGAGGACTCGATTCCCAGCGTGGGGCGAGCATGAGGCAGCCGATCCATGATTCTCTCTCATCTTTGAGGCCTCTCTCTCTCCCTTTCCATTCCTCTCCAAAGTCAATAAAAATATATTTTTTAAAAAAGAACTACTTAACAAAAACAAAAGAGATGCTGACCTCGGCCACCACTCCCCACCATGACGCGCTTCTCGTCACAAATGACGCTGGACCGACCGCCCCGCGTGTCCTCCTCTGAGTTTGCAAGGCCGCCAGGGCCGGCAGCCTCCTCGGAGCTGGTCAGGCGTGGTGTGTGGCCCCGTTCCGTCCACGCTGACCACGCTGACCACGCAGGCCAAGAGCGTGGCCTCGGCCGCCCACAGCAGCGGCTGCCACACTGTGCCCCACGCAGGAGTGGCCGTCCCCCTCCCACCCCCGGGCCTCACGTGGCTTCCCGCCTTGTTTACGCCTCCGGAGTCCATGGAGAGTAGACTGGGCTGCTGCCCTGCCTAACTTTTCCCGCATCTTGAAGATGTTGCTCCTTAAAGGGCCGGCGTGGAGGGAGCCGAAGCTCACACTGAGCTCCAGTCCAAGGAGCCGGCGAGAGGCCGGGCAGGGAGAGAGCTGGGGCGTCGGGCTGTGTTGGGGGGAAGCAGAGGGGGGGCGGGGGGGGGAAGGTAGCCCCTCGGAGAGAGCGGCTTCTTCAGGGGACGGCCCGGCTTGGGGCGGGAGGCGCGGGGGAGGGCAGGGCGGCGGGAAGCCTGACCCAGCGCCGAGCGGCCCTGGACGGAGCAGGCGTCAGTCACGGCAGCGCTGGATCCCAGGTTCTTGCTAAGAAACCGCATGCTGCGCCCCGAGTTCCGGTTCTTCAAAGACTCGGAAGACGGTGGACGAAAAGGGGCGACACGCTGAGCTGGGAGCTCAGGGGAGGCCGGCGGCCCTGCCAACCAGAGCCCTCTGGGGCCGCGGAGGGTGGTGCGGAATGAAAGCTTCATTAACTAGGAGCTCGGGGGTAGTCACGTCCCAGGCCGGTGTCCCAGACCGAGATCGGCATCTACCTGAACTGAGTGTTGTCTTTCTCATCTAAGGTAAGCCCGGCGGAGGGCCGGGGTCACGGGAACGGCCCTTCTCCCGGCCCCTCGGGCACAGCAAGTGGCAGGAGGGAGCCCACACGTCCGATCCCTCCTGTTCTTGTCGTGTTACCTGGACTGTGGGCTGTGCTGCGCCCACCTGTGTAAGGAAGCACGTGCCCAGCATGTCACTCACCCAATCCCAGCGGCCCCCTGGGCTTTCTGCGCCTCCGCGTCTACCAGCGATGGGTTTCCTGTGCCCCCTTCTGTCTCCTCCTCTGACTGTGACGTGTGAAAAGCTGCATCCTCGGGGCAATCACTGTCCCCGTCCCTGGATCCTGCTTCCCGGCCATGGCCCACCGTTTGGCTCCAATAAACGCACACATTTTACAGGTGTGAATGGTTTGTACTTTATCACCATCAGGTGAGCACAGGCTGTGGCTGCCTGGGCAGGAGTGGCCACGTGACCAGGCGGGAGCATAATTCCGATTCCTTTCCAAAAGCTGAAGAAAACCGCCCAGCCTCCTTCGGCGAAGCTGGAACAAAACCACAAGAGCGACAAAGACGCGAACCCCCAGAACCGAAAGTACAGGCCTGCCCCCTTGATGCAGGAACCCCAATAAAATCACAGCAAACACCCAGCAGCAACGTAAAAAGCAGCCGGCGTTTTTCCCAGAAACCGCACGACAGTTAAATATTAGAAAATAAATGAGCCCGATTCGCCGGCGGGGACGGTTCCCACAGACACCGCGTTCCCGGGACCAGCACCTGCGCCCGGGCGGCTCACCTGCGCGCCTGCCCTGCTCCCCACAGCAGCGCCCCCCGGGACCAGGTCCCCCTCCCGGGACGCCGGGGCCTCCTGCTGCGGGGCTGACCGCATCCCTTGCTCCTCCGCACCCCCCTCTTCCCAGCAGGCTCAGCACCGTCCCCCCACGCACCGCTCAGGGCCGTGTCCTCTGCTGGGACCGAGGTGGGGGCCATCCCCACTGCTGCGCCCCCCACCCCACCGCACCCTCCGCAACGGCCCCCCACGGGCACCCACGCAGACACCGCCCACTCGGGCCCGAGGCCACGCCCTCTGCAGGTGCTGGTGGTTCCAGCACCCCCCCACCTCCCGCATCCCCAGTCCTGGACGGGTGGGTCATCCCCGCACCAAATGCCCCGCCTTCCGCCTTTGGAGATGTTGCTTCTGCTGCGGCCACTGCCCCTTCTCTGCTCCCACCGCTGCTGCTGACCCCTGGAGTGCTGGCCCGTGTGGCTCAGTGGTGAGCGTCCACCTAGGAACCAGATCACCGTTGGATTCCGTTCAGGACACAGGCCCGCGTAGCAGGCTCCATCCCCAGTAGGGGACGTGCAGGAGGGCCCGATCTAGGATTCTCTCTCATCATGGATGTTTCTCTCTCCCTCTCCTTTCCTCTCTCTTTGAAGTCAATACAAATACATATATTTTAGAGACAGCTGTTTGCCCCACCAGTCCACCCCACCTGCTCCTGCGAGGACACCAGTGGCTCCTCATCCCCAGACCCACGGCGCCTCTCCGTCGGCCTCCTTGAGGAGGAGCTGCAGGTGAGGCGTCTCCTCACCCTCCTCCTCTTCCCTCCTCACGCGGCTCCACATCCCACTCTCTCCCCGCCCTGCGAACCGGGTGAGTGCCACGGGGACCCAGGCCACAAGCAGGGTGTGTGGGAAGGTCACAGAGGAATGGCCGCCCCTGGACCAGAGGACCCGTTTGGAAAGAACAGCAGCCCTGGCCGGTGGGCTCCGCGGACAGAGCGCTGGACAACGGGTCCCGGTTCCTCGGTTGCGGCTCCTCCCTGCCCGGGCCCTGGTCGGGGTGCGTGCAGGAGGCAACCGATCGATGTTTCTCTCACATGGATGTTTCTGTTTCCCTCTCTCTTCCACTCTCTCTAAAATCAATGGGAAGCTATCCTCGGGGGAGGATTTAAAGAAAGCATCGTAAATAAGGCTCCTCGGGGAGCAGACTCCACGCACTGTGAAGTCCTGGCGAGTCCCCGCCCCCCCACACCTGCAGGAAAACCAGTGACCGTGTAAAAGTCAGCTTGGAAGAGGGGGAAGCAATGCACCTTAAGGGAACAATTTAGAAATTTCTGGGACAATTTGGACCCTTCAAATTCTAAAGGAACATTCTACAAACGTATTGTCATGTCGTGGTGTTTGCTCACAAGCCTCCAGCAGCGCTTCCCAGCCTTGCCCTCCCTCCCTCCCGGGCCCTCGGACCTCGCCGTCTCCACGTGTCATTTCCAGGCCACTGTAGTTTCCCAGGCTTGATTTTATCACGTGTTGCACTTTCTTTTTTTTTCTAATGTATTTTTACTAGAGGCCCAGTGCACGAATTCATGCACAGGTGGGGTCCCTCGGCCCGGCCAGCGATCTGGGTCGATGGGGGCCCGTCTCGCCCAGTCCCAATTGGGGCCAATGGGGGTGGGAGGTTGGCTGTGGGAGCACACTGACCACCAGGGGGTAGCTCCTGCATTGAGCCCCCTGGTGGTCAGTGTGCATCATTGTGACCGGTTGTTCGGGCATAACAGTCGCTTAGGCTTTTATATGTATAGATTGCTTTCAGAGAGGAAGGGAGAAGGAGAGATAGAAACATCAATGATGAGAATCATGGATCAGCTGCCTCCTGCACACCCACACTGGGGATCGAGCCTGCAACCCGGGCATGTGCCCTGACCAGGAATCGAACCGTGACCTCCTGGTTCATAGGTTGACACTCAACCATCAAATCACGCTGGCCAGCAACGTGTTGCACTTTGCATCTCTGCAAATTCTGGTCGGGTCTTCATCGTCTTAGGTTTCCTGTGTGCTGTGCACTGTAATCTGAAGGTGCAGATTTCGACCCGGACACCAGGCAACAAGAACGGTCTCCACAGTCAGTTCCAGGGCAGGACTCAGGCACCATGAGGCTGTTTTAATTCTGTCCTTGGGCTGGCAGCCTTGGCTTACATAACGTCACATGTCGGAGCCTACAGTCTCTCAGGGAGGTTGTGATCACACTGGCTATTACTGCTCCTCAAATATTAACACTTTGTATGCAGGAAACGTATTTATACGTTTTACGTTGACTGGTAGCGTTGACTGGTAGTAGAGCGCGGGACACGTATGAATACGTTTTTTATAGACTAGCGGTAGAATGTGGATAACGTATAAATACGTAAACTAAAGTTATCGTAATCTTACTGAACGTTGCCATTTGCGCAAAAAATTAGCAAAAATGGCCCGTGCCACCTGTTAGCGCGTGATAAAAACTACCCGCAAACAATGTGTTAAACTTAATATATGTACAGAAATCTATCCCTTTGAAATACAAACACTGTTCTGGAAAACGAAAGCAGACTGAACGAAAATTCAGCTCGTTTAGTAATCTGGAGAAAATGCATGTAAACAAAGGGTCGATTGCAGGACTTCTGCTGAGGTGGTAATACCAGGATGGACCAGCGCCCAGCTTTGGTATAAAACAGGTGGGATTTTAAACATCATGAGACTTGGGGCAAGTGACTCCGTTTATTTCCAAGGCTGTGGAACGGGCGGTGGGGGGCCCACAGGAGGGCAGCACTGGGGACCCTCGTGCTGACGGATGCCCGGGATCCTGACGGGATCCGCGTCAATGTGCTGGTGCTATTTTACTCGCTTCTCAGTGTTATCCTTGGGAAAACGGACTACAGGCCATACACGAGCTCTGAGGTTTCCTCGTAACTACTGAACTGAGTACAATTATCTCAAAAAAGAACTTAAAGAAGTCATTTGCATATCTTCTCCAATCTTCTATGAGCAAAATAAAGTGAAAGACTCCACAGCTGCTTTTTTTAAATTTTTATTTCTTTAAAAATATTTTTGTTGATTTCAGAGAGGGAGAGGGAAAGATAGAAACATCAATGATGAGATCATTGGTAGGCTGCCTCCTGCACACATTCCCCCGCCTCAACCCCTGCCAGGACCGACCCAGAACCCGGGCATGTGCCCTGGCTGGGAATCGAACCCTGACCTCCTGGCTCATAGGTTGATGCATGGCCCAATTGCTTTAAATTTAGCGATGACACAACCAGAAGGTGGCACCATTACCACATGACTAAGGGCATCATTCATTTTAAACATCTATAATAATAGAAGGGTAATATGCTAATTAGACTGGACGTCTTCTGGACGTCCCTCCTGATGAAGCCGGGGCCAGAGGGAAGCCAGCCGGGTCTTGGGTGCCTGCCGAAGGGAAGCCGGTGCCGGCAGCTGGGGGAAGGAAGGCCTACTCTTGCACAAATTTTCATGCATCGGGCTTCTAGTCCTATCTAATAAAAGGCAAAAAAGGGTAATTGACCGTACCTTCGCTACGCTTCCCATTGGCTAATCAGGGCGATATGCAAATTAACTGCCAAGAAAGATGGCGGTTAATCGCCAACAAAGATGGCGGTTAATTTGCATACGTAGGCGCCAAGCAATGGAGCGAAGCTGGCTGGCCCCGGGCAGGAGCAGCGAACGAAGGCCAGCGTGGCGAGAGAAGAGCAAAGAGGGAAGCCCGCCGCGCCAGCCTCCGCCACGCCCCCGGGCCCGCGTGCGGCCAGCAGCAAGGAGCTAAGCCCCTCGCCCGCCGCACCGGCCCCTCCCGGCGAAGAGCGAAGGCCTGGGTTCCGGGCGCCGGAGGAAGACGGGTGCCAGCAGCCAGAGGAAGGGGCCCCTCAGGGGCGCCAGACTGCGAGAGGCACAGGCCGGGCTGAGGGACCCACCCGAGCGCACAGATTTTTGTGCACTGGGCCTCTAGTCCTATACAATAAAAGGCTAATATGCAAACCGACAAGAACAACTGGTTGCTATGACGTGCACTGACCACCAGGGGGGCAGACACTCAATGCAGGAGCTGCCCCCTGGTGGTCAGTGTGCTCTGTGGGAGCGCCGCTCAGCCAGAAGCCAGACTCAAGGCTAGCGAACGGAGCAGCAGTGGCGGGAGCCTCTCCCGCCTCCGCAGCAGCACTAAGGATGTCCAACTGCTGGCTTAGGCCCGCTCCCCGTGGGCCTAAACCCACTGTCAGACATCCCCCGAGGGCTCCTGGACTGCGAGAGGGTGTAGGCCGGGCTGAGGGACACCCCCTAATTTCCCCCCCCCCGCCACCCGAGTGCACATTTGTACATCAGGCCTCTAGTGTCATAATAATGGAATACTATGATTTGATCAATGAAAATTCAATGCTAACCCCAACTCAGCCATATTTTCAATCCATGTCCTGCGTGAAGCTTGGAAGAAATGCAATTTTCAAAAATCATTTGAAAACAACACAAATGCCTTTGGGTCTGCGTAGCACAGGCTGTAACTAGAACACAGACCCTCTGAGTGTGCTTTCCACAGGGCCTGTGTGGGCTGGCAAACCTGCCCAAGACCAGGAAGACTCCCGGCCACCCTGGGACCCGGCCGGCAGCACCGCCCTCTGTACAGGCACTTCCTGCCTGGCGGCTGGCCCGGGCTCTGACCAAGGTCCCTGGGAAAATTCCCAACAGCAGCTGCAGTGAGAGAGGCTGAGGGAGGGACTCTTCTTTTGTAAAAGCAGCAAAGTCCAGAACATTCTCATTTTTTAAAAATCCTACACACTTCCTAGGCAGGGAGAGGAGGCTGCACCAGGTCATGGAGACGCCCACAGGTGTCGGTGGGAGATGCCGGCCACAGAGCAAACCCTGTCCGTCGCTGACCGGGTGTCTGTCCCGCCTGGCGCCGGGCGGGGCCCCGACGAGCCGTCCACAGCCCCTGGGCATCCGAGCCCGCTGCATCAGCCCTCCCGTCACGTCCAGCCTCCCCACCCAGCCTGCACAGCAAGCCCCCGGCTGCCACCCCAGCTCTGAAGCCGACATGTAACTTTCTAAGGAGAACACGTTTTACTTTACAAAACAAGCGGGCTTTTCCCCACACAGACGTGTTTTTCATGTGCAATGTCTTTGGAGGGTCGCCAAGCAGCCTGCCCTGAAGTCCACATTCGTCAGTTACCCACACCCACTCGTGCAGCCCTGTTCACTGTTGACAGAACACAACCAGACCACGTGAGAAGCGAGTTGGGATTAGTTCTGAGCGGTTTATTCTCGTTGTTACAGTGTCCCACCACGGGATTATAAAGACGCGTGTATAGGTAAATGCTGGGAGGCACACGCGTGTCCCCATTCTGAAAGAAGGCATGTTACATGTACAGAAAAATGCTGCAAACAGTAAGGTGTTCAAAGGAATTTCTGACTGTTCAGATGTGACATGTTTACAAAGAAAGCATGTTTTAAAATAATTAAATAATTTTCATATTATTATAAAAGTATTGAGATAAATATCAGAAGACCCCAAAATCACAAGAATGTTTTCCTATGCTATTGAGTCAAAGGGTAGTTCCATTAAAAGTCCCAAAATAGAGAGTATTTTGTCACTATGGAAAACATCAAATTACCAAAATATGTGAAATAAACATGCGATGCAGAAGCGGTACCAAGACCCGTCCAAGGCTCCCAGCCCCGCCGTCCCCGGCACAATGAATAAGAAGTGAGAGAGACTCCCCACCTCTCCTCCCATCACTTCCAGATGAAGCTGCGGAGAAGGAAAACCCTAAACAAACACTGAAGACGTGAGCTTATGAGTAGGAAGCTGGCGGTGCGCTCCTCACGCGCCGGGCGCTAGGCAACGCTGGGCAGTAGTGTCGGGGACAGCGACCTCTTTCTCAGACAAGAACTCATCTTAGAAAATGAGGACAGGTATGAATTCAAAACAAAACAGTACTGTGAAATGGTGAAACATCACAAAATAGCAGCATGTGAATTCAAGAGTCTTTTCTGAAAGCAAATGTTTAAGACTGAACTGCAGAGCGGCACTTGCTCCGACTGGTCTGTTATCAGCACCTCGGACGCAGGGCTTTTTAGAGGTGCTGATACTCATGTTTACATTTATGACTCCCCAAGACAATGTGGACTCGCATTTGTGTTTTGAAGCATAAATATTGCACAGGCAGTTACACATCAGCATCCGGTATCTCTAACATAAAATGCCACCTTACTCAACACGACGTGTAAAGCCAGTCAGGCAGGACTGGGCAGTGATGGGATGTCGCGCAGGCACTTGAATCGAGGCTGAGTGACAGGCAGCCACAGCGCGTGGGAGGTGTCTCTGCATGTGAACCTGGGTCTCTGACGGACCCCACAAACAAGTAAGAACTTTGTACAAACTTTCATGGGAAAACCGGGTCTCCAGAAACTTCACACCAAATAATTTCCACTGATACAGCAATGACGACTGCCGCCTTACTTAACCTTTTAACATTTAACAAATGTCCAATAGACAGGTTTTAAAATCTACTTTGCCCTTTTCTCCACCCAGTACAGCCCACAGCCCAGGAACACCCTCTGTGAATCACGCTCACCGTGAGACCCAGGGCACCAAGCCTGTCCTGTCAGACCGCCCACGTTCTGGGACAGATCACAGCACCAGACATCGGGGCTCAGGTGTCTGTCTGGCAATTTCCATTCAATAATATTAACCAGTAACAATGTGTCAATATTCATCGTCTAAGAGGAAGTCATAGTAGCAATTTTTTTAAACGACCAAAATAACTGATAAGCATTTTTAATGTTTTAAATGGATAAACACGTAACGATCAAGTTCATTAGGCGGAACATCACACACACGTTTTCCTCACCCACTGAGACCGCACGACACGTGGGAGCGCCGAGACAAGGCTCCGCTTCTGTCCTTCCTTTAAAAAGGCGCCACTGCACTCGCCACGCCCAGGCCCCTGGTTTACCAGCTGAGGAGGAGCACATCCGAGGCCGTGGGACAGGCTGTGGAGACCTGTCACCCTGTCATCTTTGGCTGAAGCCTCAGGAGAGGGAGGGGCTGGCATGGCGGCCGCCGAGCATTCAGCTTACACGTCACTGACGGGCAGGCTCGCGTCGTCCAAGTCCAAGTCCATGGGGCCGCGCTGCCCCTCCGGAGGGCCGTTCCTGCCGGGAGGGGTGGGCAGGGCGCGTCCGCTCACTTGGGAAGCTGGTGCTCTTGGAGGGACAGTCTGGACCTTGAGGCTCCCTGGCTTGACCTTGGTAAGAGATTCACAAAATCCTCGCTTCTCCAGGGTAAAGCTTGAGACCAAAGAGCTGCTGCGAGCGGCGGTGGGATGCGCGGTGGAGGTGCGGGGCGCGGGCTGGGGCTCGGGGCCGCCGGGCTGCTCCTGGAAGGGAGTGGGGGTCAGACACGGTCAGTCAGACACGGTCAGTCACACACGACACGGTCAGTAGCTCATGTGAGGCTTTATCCTCTGAGAAACAAGCAAAACACACACACACACACACACAGCAGAAGCGTGAGCCATGCAGCAAGCGTGTGCACGTTCTCCACAGCCAGGCGTGTGCAGGAGCGTGTGAAGCAGTGGCGGCCGCCCTCACTAAGGAGCCGGCCTGTCCCGCGTGGTGCTGGGAGCCGACCCCGAAGACGCAGCGAGCCTGCGAGGGGCACGGGTCCAGGCGCCCGCTCAGCTGCGCTCACGGCGGCCGGCTTTGCTGCTTCGTTTCGTTTGCGGTCAGTCAGCACCAGGAGGTCGGCCACACGTTCTACGTGCCCAGCGCGCCTGAATGCCACTGCCACACGAGCAGGCTCGTTGCTTTCTCTGTAACTGCATGTTTGGTTTTGAATGCCATGCATTCATCTGGCTTACGATCGTCAGGGAACATGGGTACAGACTGAGCCGCTGGGACAGCTATGAAGTGGCTCAGGGGTGACGGCTGATTTCAATTCGCGTCTAACGGTCTCAGACCTGCAGGTGCCTCGCCCGCAGCTCCTAGCGCTGCGCGCACCATGACACCAGTGGCTCCGGGAACAAAGGGCGGCCAATTCCCCACGTGACCGATGCCCACGGGAGGCGGACGGTCGCCTGAGACTCAGTGCCATGCAAACTACAGCAGAGTCCGTCCGACGCCCGGGCATGCACGACTGCACACGTGAGAACGAGGATGCGCGTCGAGTGGTGTCATATAAAAAGGTCAAAACAGAAAACATGGAAACAAACTGGCAGGCCAGCCAGTGGGTTTTAGGCAACAGCGTCTACGGCCTCCAGTCAGTCAGTCGTTTCTCGCTGTTACTTTTCCTGCGACTCCGACCTGAGGGCTGTTAGTGTCAACAGGTTACGGCAACTGCGGGAGGCAGTTTGTTAGCTCGACTTTCTAGGACGGACGGGTGAGTAGGGAGTGAGAAGGCACGTGCGTGCGCGCCCACATACGTGCCGCATCCCCCCGTCCTGGGTGTGTACCTCTGAATACAAGGGTTCGACAGCCGCCTGGCCTGCCGCATCTGGAACACAGTGCAAAGCTAGGGTTAGAGTCGACCTACCCAGAGAGGAGCTGAGTCAGCGGACAGTCCGCGGCCCGCCACCAGCACAGACACGCCCTCCCGCTCTCCTCTCCCCACAGGCAGCACGCTCGCAGAGCTCCGTGACCCTGGGAGGTCACAGGGACAGGTGGTGACCAAGCAACATCGGGAAAGGGACTCTGATCGTCCGGAAAGGATGGGGAGAAGGCGTGACTAAGAAGCGAGAAAGGTGGATCTGTATGGACTGGTCTGTGGTTACTAAAAGCAGGAAACCAGTAAAAGGCAACGTTACAGCCTGGCCGGCGTGGCTCAGTGGCTGAGCTACTGACCAGGTTCGATTCCTCGTCAGGGCATATGCCCAGGTTGCGGGCTCGATCCCCAGTGGGGGATTTGCAGGAGGCAGCCGATCCATGATTCTCTCTCATCATTGATGTTTCTATCTCTCTCTCCCTCTCCCTTCCTCCCTGAAATCAATAAAAATATATATATATATATATATATATATATATATTTTTTTTTTAAAAAGGGCGTTACCACCAGGGAAATGCTGAAAGTGCCAAAAACCTCGCCTCACGCTGGGTCTAGATAACAGGCGATCATGTTACTTATCGGCCTACGTTCTGCAGACCTGAGTGGCACCTCGCTATGTCTGCACTCCTCAGCACAACTGGTATTTTCACATCAGACACCAGCGACCAAGGTGCTCTAAAGGTAAATCTTATTCCTGTGCTGTGCCTGAACGTGGTGAATTAAATTTAACAACATTTTTTCTTACTATTTCTCAGCATGTTCAGCTGCTTTAATTTTCCCGTGGTACCACCAAAAGGTAATTAAGATTGTAAACACAAGCAGCCTTTCACATTCGCGGGCAGAAACCCTGACGGCCCGTGAGCTGAAACCCTGCCTGCGAGCCATCAGCGCATGAGGCTGCCACCGCGCGGTGGTCTCGGCACAGGTGAGCCCACAGACCCTAACCGACCTCTCAGGAAGCTGAACGCAGTGGCTGAAGGCTTCCGTGGCCAGGCCCCACCTGCACTAAGACCTGGCTGGTTGTACCAAACCCAGACCGACCAGCGAGGACCTCACACAGGCAGGGAGCGCTCCTTCTCATCCCTGCCACGCCTGTGAGACCGACAGTGCAGGGAGCTCCGTGTCCGTCCACTACGGGAAGCACGACATTAGAAATGCACGACTTCTCCGCAGGTCCCATTGGTGTGAAGTCACCATGCAGATACATCTCGTACGGAAAGAAACCAGAGGGTTCGGGGAGAGGAAGCCTGACAGGATGGGGAACCGAGGGGCACAGGACACGTACAGAAGACGCCGACCGGCCAGGCCCGCGCTGCGCCACGATGGCCCCGGACACGGCTTTGATCCAGCTGTGCATCTCTTCGGGGCTGTCGGCCTGAGGGAGAAAGGGCGCATTCAGTCCACTTTCCACACCGGCTCCTGCATCTGAGACCCGACCTACGCTCTCGGGAGTAAACAGCTTCAACAACAAATCATTCCAAGGCAACGACTTCAAACTCCTTAGAAATCATTTTACACCAGGCACTGCTGGGGGAGCGGTGTTCTGGGGTAACTCAGAGCAGTGCCGAGACCCGAAGAGCAGTGATGGCCGCCACAGCCCAGGGCATCGACCTTGATGGGACCGTGGCTTCCAGCGTGGATGACAGACCTCCTGTGACTCACCCAACTACACTGGCCCCAGGAGGGGCACGGAGATACTGTCCTTCACTTCTAGAGTCTGCAATCTACAAGGTCAACAATTTTAAAGAATCAAGATAATATTTTTGAAACAAGGCTATTAAATACTTTTTAAAAGAAAAACTTCAAAATAGGCAAAAGTAAATCATACACCTTCATTCACTGCAAATAGGAGGACATGTCGAGAAATCCATTTGGCAAAATAAAGAGGTTTAAAGAGGTCTGTGCCCTGAAGAGTTACTCTAGAGCTAGAAACTCATCCTGAAGAAATGTATTTGTTTAATCCTCCCCTGAGGACATGTGTATTGATTTTTAGAGAAACATCCATGTGATAAGCCTCCATCAGTTGTCCCCCATACCCGCCCCGAGCAGGGATCGAACCCACAGCCCTTTTGGGGTATGGACGACGCTCTAACTGAGCCATCCGGCCAGGACGCAGGATACTCCTCTTGTTATACAAATATGTGCCTTAAGAAAGGCAGTGGGGGAAAAAAAGAATGCTTGCCTGGTTGTGGGATTCTGTGTTTTATAAATCACCCTTTTCTTCCTATTTTTCTATAATTTCTAAGTTTTCTGCAATAAGCCTATGTAAGTTTTATAAAACAAAAACAAATGTTTTTTAAAAACTCCAATCTGATTAATACAATGAGTAAAAAGTATGTTTTAAACTTAAATGCAGATGCCGTCAGTGAAACCTAAGCTCTACTGCCTGCTGTTATCATGTACCAACGTGACAAAATTACCAGACACGATGGAACTGAAATTCCAAAATATGTGCAAAATAATCCAAGGTCAAAGTACACACGTAGCTTCTAAGTAAAGTAGATTTCCCTTCCTCCAAATACTACTTAATTCTATTCAACTAACTCACAGCAAGGAGCACCCTCGCTTGCTGAACATATGACCTACCAATAATTTCACATGTAACACTTGGTGAACTGTGGTTGTCAGGTTGATGGGGGACAAAAGGGGACGTATGTCACACTTTCAACAATAATGATTAAAAAGAATAACTGCAGTTGTCGTTATGTTTTGCTTATTCTCATAACCTGCAAGTCCCTCTAAAATTATTGATTCCCACGAAGAGGATCTATAACCTTCAAGTAAGTATCTTACCTGCACATAGAAAGTCCGAGATGACGTTACAATTTCAAAGAGGTTGTCCCTCATCATTATGTCACTGTTAACACAAAAAATTTCCAAGTTTTAAACAGCAGTTGTTTGATAGGTTTTTTCATTTAGTTACCCAATGCCAAATATCTACCTATAATAATGAAAGAGTAATACGCTGAATGACCTTCTGGACATCATTCCGGACGAAGCTGTGACGGCAGGGGCAGGCAGTTAGGGGCGATCAGGCAGGCAGAGGGATTAGGGGAGATGAGGCAGGCAGGCAGAAGGATTAGGGGAGATCAGGCAGGCAGGCAAGTGGTTTGGGGCGATCAGGCAGGCAGAAGGATTAGGGGAGATCAGGCAGGCAGGCAAGTGGCTTGGGGCGATCAGGCAGGCAGAGGGATTAGGGGAGATGAGGCAGGCAGGCAGAAGGATTAGGGGAGATCAGGCAGGCAGGCAAGTGGTTTGGGGCGATCAGGCAGGCAGGTGAGCGGTTAGGGGCGATATGGCAGGCAGGTGAGTGGTTGGGGGCGATCAGGCAGGCAGGCAGGCGAGCTATTAGGAGCCAGCGGTCCCAGATTGCAAGATGGATGTCCGACTGCCAGTTTAGGTCCAATCCCACAGAGAGCAGTTGGACATCCCCCGAGGAGTCCCGGATTGCAAGAAGGTGCAGGCCAAATTTCATGCACTGGGCCTCTAGTGTATCAACAAGAAAGGTATGAGGTAAAATACTGATTTAACAAAACCAAGCTATCCATTTTTTCAACTTCTTGAAAAAAATGAAGTTTATATAGTTATATGTATATTTTATTGTGTATTTATTTTTATTGATTTCAGAGAGGAAGAGAAAGGGAGAGAAAGATAGAAACATCAATAATGAGAGAATCATCGACTGGCTGCCTCCTGCACACCCCCACTGAGGATGGAGCCCACATCCTGATCAGAATCAAATCCGGAACCCTTCAGTTCACAGGCTGAAACTCCATCCACTAAGTCAACCAGCCAGGGAATTATCTGTGTGTTTTAGATAAGGTACAGAACACTACTTTAAAATTCAAAGTTTGAAACATGAAGAAATCAGTTTGCACTGCACAATTACATTGCCTCACACAGCTGTTCTGCATCAACCTTGAAATACTAATGCTAATCACCAATGTGCCGAATATGACAGAAGTTGTTCACATTAAAGTTTTTCCTTTTCATTAATAAGCTTAAGGATTGTTTCCTAATTTTTAGTTTTCAAACAAAAAAACCCTCAATACTTTAATCCGAGGGTTTTGAAAGGTCTAGCATATCCCAACTGTAAATTGAAAATGACACAAATACAGAAAAACACCATCTTGCAAGCACAGCCCTCCGCCTGCAGCCCTGCTGTGCGCAGCGACAGCCAGCACCGCAGCGCGCTCACCTCTGCTTGCACTCCTGGACTCTGTGCACCTCCTTCAGGGGGATCACACGTAGGGGCTCCTTCTCCTGGCGGGAAAGAGCAGACAGACAGACACACACCTGACGTCTCCTCCTAAAAGCCTCCTCAGGGCCGTCTGACCTGGTGGCCTGCGCCAAACGATGCTTCTGGAATCAGCAGCATCAGAATAGCCCCGTCCTCCCCGTCAGTACCAGGTAGTGAGTGTGCGAGGACGGACTCTCTCATATGGACGCATTATTTTAACAAGCCAATGCATCGAACTAGGTGCCAGGGCACACGCTAGATGTTAAAGGTCAGCTCCCTGGAATTTCCCACCACCCTACCCACAGGCGCTAGTACTCACCTGAGGGACCTGAGGGTTAGATATGTAAGTGCCCAACCCAAGGTGACAACACCAGACCGAAGCCACAGACACCGGCCATCACGGCCCTAACAGTGTCCACCCCACTCTACGCTCCATCAAGACGAGGACTGCAGGTCGCTGACTAGGACAGCATGACCCGACCTGCTATTTTACGAGCACCGAGGGAAAACGCAACCGACAGCCGAACAGTTTTAAAATCACCAATCTTTAAGGTTTTACAAAATAGTTCATTTTAAAATAACTTCAGATTATAACCGCTTCTGTATACCCTGCACCCTGTAGAGACGTGGTACCCCTCAAAGGTCCCAGCAAACAGGAAGAGGGGG
Organism: Myotis nattereri; assembly: GCF_964212035.1. Lineage (NCBI taxonomy): Eukaryota > Metazoa > Chordata > Mammalia > Chiroptera > Vespertilionidae > Myotis > Myotis nattereri. The sequence goes on from NC_138088.1 coordinate 61,043,599, forward strand.
GCCAGGGGAGTGAAGCACAGAACTGCAGTCAGTGTCCCATCAGGCTATTGCAGAACGTGGGTCACGTGCCAAGAATCCTGTATAATAAAGAGCTCGTGTGCTAATCAGACCGAACAGCAGAAAGACCATCTGGATGAAGCCAGGGCTGCGAGGGCCGGGCCACTCGCACGAACTCTGTGCATGGGGCCTCTAGTGCAGCGGTTCTCAACCTGTGGGTCGCGAACAATGAAAATACATCCTGCATATCAGATATTTACATGACGATTCATAACAGTAGCAACATTACAGTAAGGAAGTAGCAACGAAAATAATTTTATGGTTGGGGGTCACCACAGCATGAGGAACTGTATTAAAGGGCCGCGGCATTAGGAAGGTTGAGAACCACTGCTCTAGTGTTTTAAATAAGGATGCCACTCAAACTGAGGAAAGAGGGCATTCTAATCTTTGATTCCACCTTCAGACAGAACAAAACCATCTCGTAAGAAGAAACTAAGTGATCTGCTCCCAGAAGCAAACATGGAGAGAGGGCAGGGCAGACGGCAGGACCAGAGGCTGACGCTGACGCTGAGACGCAATCCCTTCCGCCGCCTCCCACCTCCCGCCTCCAGGCCCTTCGGGAAACCTGCAGACGGAGGGGTCTGGTGTCTCCAACTCCTTGGAGGTGAAATGTCTCTGAAGACGCAACCTTTTCCTTAAGATCCACCCAGAAGCACGACCACCAGAGGCCAGGGAACAGGACTGGGCAGCACAGACACTGCGTGCAGGAACCACCACAGGGCACGAGCCGCCAACACGGAAGCGCGCGCAGGACCAAGCGGCATACCAGCTCGGACTTGAAGTAGCCGATCGTGTTCTCGTCCAGTTGGAAATACCGCCTCTTCCAGTTCTTCATCTAGAGGGGAGCACAGACATGAGACTCTGCCTCCAGGACGCGGACGCTCACCGCCCCCGACTGCGGAGGCGAACCCCCACGGGCCCTCCCTGGGGGAGACGCAGCTTCCCTGCTGTCGCCGTCAGGCCTTGAACTCCTAACTCCAGCCCGGTGCTGGCCTTCAGCTCTATCACATGATTGTCTAATGCAGCTTCGTAATGTCAATGCTCTAAAAGTTAAAAAAAAAAGGCACTTCCCCATCCTCCCACCCCCCGCCCCCACAAAACAAATGCTCCCAGGAGGTCAAGAGTGAGAACAGGAAACAGTATGAAACCACACCAGGCGTCTCTCCGCGGGCATTTACACTCACGAGCAGACAATCAACACCAATAAAGGGAACCTTTGTACATGTTTTTGCCAATGACGTAGTTTTGGGAACGCACTTTGGCATTTCTATGAGTTGGCATTTGGGACTTCAGAGTAAAACCAAAAAGGAGCATCTGCCGACAGCCCTCCACACCAGCGAGCACAGCCTGAGGGCTCTGACCTCCCTGCAGACGGCGCAGGTGAGGCTGGCCGCACCTCGGCTCCCTGAACCTCAGCTTCCCTGAACCGAGCGGTCAGACAGTGGGGACCGGACACCCCACTGAGCTGTGGGGACGGGACACCCCGCTGAGCTGTGGGGACGGGACACCCCGCTGAGCTGTGGGGACCGGACACCCCGCTGAGCTGTGGGGACCGGACACCCCGCTGAGGTGTGGGGACCGGACACCCCACTGAGCTGTGGGGACGGGACACCCAACTGAGCTGTGGGGACGGGACACCCCGCTGAGCTGTGGGGACCGGACACCCCGCTGAGCTGTGGGGACGGGACACCCCGCTGAGCTGTGGGGACCGGACACCCCGCTGAGCTGTGGGGACGGGACACCCCGCTGAGCTGCGCTGCAGTGAGGAGACCTCGAGGAGCCTGCGGGAGTGTCAGTGTTTCTTCACTCAGAGAATTCGTCTTTTTTGTTTGAAAACATTCTTTTCTTACGAAATTCTAAAGATTTAGCTCACACGGACAGAACGGCCCCCCTATAGCAAGGTGCTGCGAAGGCGAGAAACACAGGGTGCGTGGCTCTCTCCACGCGGCTCTGCTGGGAGCCGGCTGGGCTGACCCACACCTTGCACACCTAGGAGGTGGGCTGAGGATGTGATTTTCCTTCCCAGGAAACCAAGAGGCTGAGAGGTTAAGGGCCAAGGCCACAGAGTGTCCGGCTGAGGCCAGCCCAGCATCAAGCGGGTGCTGAGGGGCTCCCACACCCACACCCCACATGACCCTCTCCCCAGGGGGGTCAACAGAACGCTTCCCGGAATAAAGGCAACTGCTGGAAAGTTCACCTGAAAGCGACGGCCGGTCCGTGGACTAAGCATCATTGCCCAGCTGCTCACGGAGCACGACCGTAAGAGCCTGAGTGAAGAGGCCCGAGAACAGCCCCCCTCACCCCCTCAGCCCCCACTCCTCAGCTGCGCTCTCGCTTCGGGTCCTGGTGCAAAACAAAGCCTTGTAGCCGAGGCCGCTCACACCCACACCCCACTGTGCGCGCGTTCGCCCCGGACTCACCACGGCTCCCTGTTTGACACAATACCCGGCTTTGATGACGGCGCTGTCGGGGGGCGGTTTCGGGGGGAAGTAGGGGAGATGGCTGGGTGACCTTTTCAGGTGGTTTCTGTCAGCGCTCTCGCCACAGTCGCTGGCTTCTTCTTTCTGAAGTGAAGCAGAAGAGAAAGCCCTTTCCTGGTGCTCAGCTCCCAGCACAGGACGCAGCGCGGACGCTCCGGAAGCCACACGCCGGGCGCTGGGAGCACCGGGACCGTCAGCACATGCCTCCCCGCGTGCGCTGGGCCGAAGCTCACACACAACAGACGGGGGTGAACTGTGATGGGAAACACGCTAAACTCTACAAAAGGGGGAAAGCAGACTTGCAGGCCGTGTTGTCGTCCTAGCAGACTCTCCGGCTCCATCTCAGCTGCACGAGGACACAGATTTGGAGTGAAGTGTTGGAGCTGATTTACGGTCCTAGACCAGGGGTGGGCAAACTTTTTGACTCGAGGGCCACAATGGGTTCTTAAACTGGACCGGGGGGCCGGAACAAAAGCATGGATGGAGTGTTTGTGTGAACTAATATAAATTCAAAGTAAACATCATTCCATAAAAGGGTACGGTCTTTTTTTTTTAGTTTTATTCATTTCAAACGGGCCGGACCCGGAACCTCGGGCCGTAGTTTGCCCACGGCTGTCCTAGACCGTAACTGTCCGTCACGGACCGGCCACGCCTGTCTGCTGCTCTTGGTCTGCAGCAGGCCTGCAGCCAGTGCTTCCGTGTGAGGCAGGGGCAGTGGGGGTTAACTTGTTACTTTGAAATAAGTGTATAGTCACAGGAAGTTACCAAGGCACCGGTTAATAATGCGGATTTTTTCCACTAGATGGAGTTACACGTATGTTGATATATAGGCGATCTGATATGTATGCTATTTTGTTGTGTTGACAGCAAGCTTCAAAACTTCGTATGTCAAATTTTCTGAAGGTGTTATCATATATTTAGGTTTAAAAATGTTGAATTTCATGCCAAAAAAAGAGCATTTGCGGGAAGTTTTAATTCATTACTTTATTTTGCAGAAAAGTGCTGCTGAAAATTATCATATACTTCGGAAAGCTTATGGTGAACATGCTCCATCTCAAGATCCTTGTGAGCGCGGGTTCAAAAGCTTTAAAAGTGATGATTTCCATGTGAAAGACGAAGAACGTCCAGGTCAATGTGAACCGCGCTTTGATCGTAAAATGGCCAGAATGTTCCAGAAGACACGGCAAAGTCATTCTGCTTCATGATGACGCACCATCAGACACTTCAAACCCAGTTAAAGACGCGTTAAATTAAAAGATCCTGCCTGGGAAGTATGAACCCACCACCCATATTCACCAGACCTTGCTCCTTCAGATGGCCACTTGTTCCGATCGATGGCACACGCACTTTCTGAACAGCACTTCAACACGTGCGAAGACGTGGGAAATTGGGTCTGTGAATGGTTTGCCTCAAAACAAGGAAAGTTCTATTGGGACGGTATTCACAAATTACCTGAAAGATGGGGAAATGCGTAGCTAGCGATGGACGTTAGTTTGAACAAAGCACTTTTGATGTTTCTCTTGAAATTATCGTGTCTTCTTTTATTACAAAATCCGCATTATTAACTGGTGCACCTGGTCCTTTAAAAATGTACAGGAGGGCCCCCACTGGTGTGGCTCAGGGGCTGAGCGTCGACCCGTGCACCAAGAGGTCACCAGTTCGATTCCCGGTCAGGGCACTTGCCCAGTTGCAGGCTTGATTCCCAGTAGGGGGCATGCAGGAGGCAGCCGATCAATGTTCTGGCTCATTGATGTTTCCAGCTCTCTCTCCCTCTCCCTTCCTTTCTAAAAGCAATCTATAATAATAAAAGGATAATAGGCTAATTGGGCCAGACATCCTTCCGGATGACCTTCCAGACAAAGCTGGGGCTGCAAGGGAAGCCTGGGTCCCAGGTGCCAGAGGGAAGCCGGTGCCAGCCGCAGGTGGCAGGAAGGCCTACTCTTGCACGAATTTCGTGCATCGTGCCTCTAGTGAAAATATATATGTACTTTAAAATGTACAGGAGGTCCTAGCACCCTTCAAGCCAGTGCCCCCAAACAGGAAACCTGTTAACTGCAAAGCATGATCAAACCTGACACTGGAATTCACGGGACTGACATGCACTCATCTGTGTGTGCGTGCAGCGTCCTATGCATCTAGCCACCACCACCGTACAGCACCTGCCATCACAGCTCCCTTGAGCCCCTCTCTCCAGCTCCTTGGCAACCACGACTTTGTTCTCCATCTTCCTATTCTACCATTTAGAGAATATGATGCCAGTGGAGTCAGGAGGGCCTGTGAAAGTGGCTTTCTTAACCCAGCACAATTCTCTGGGGATGCAGCCAGGCTGCTCCTTGGACCAGCAGCCCCCCCCCCCTCTTCCTGCTGAGCCGTCTCCTGGTCTGACCGCTGTTTAACCACTCGCCTGCTAAACAGCATCGGCGTTAGGTCCAACTTGGGGCTCTTAGGAATAAAGCTGTTAGGAACACGCACGTACAGGTTTCTGTGTAAACATGCCTAGCAGTATAAATGCTGGGCCATATATTAACTGCAAGTTTATTTTTATGAATATCTGCCAAACTCTTTTTCAAAGTGGTCATCCTACTTCACATTCCCACCAGCAATGTGAGTAACAACCTCTCCTCATCCTCGTCGGCGTTATCCTAACTTTGGAAACTAGAGACAAAAACGCAAGCTTTCTGTGTTCACGGCCACAGGACTACTCAGGAGCCGTGCTGCTGACAACACTGACATCCACCTCCGCAAGGAGCCAGCACAGCAGAGCATCCGTCTACCTGCGTCGGCGTGATGATGGGCACCCCGCCCACAATGTCAGTTCTGTAGGACACCTGCTTCTTCCCACAGTCCCCCGGGCGGCTCGGGTTCTCAGAATGAGGCTGTGAGTCTGACTGCTTTGGTACCTAAAATAGGAAGGGAAAGGAATGACTTTACAACCAGCATTACAGATGACACGCTTTTGTCACAGAATTTCCAGCTTCGTCTATTTCCATAAAGCCAGCACAGGTAAGCATTGTTGATAGTGTGGACTCTGTAGGGCTCATATGGCCCTTTCTGTATAACAGCCACCACTGACAGAGCGCTCATGAGGGCAGGACTCTCGCCCACGTATCTCGTCTCACCGTCCAGCCAATCCTCTCCCGAGGGTGGGTTCCCGGCAGCCCCAGACAGGGCTCCAAGGCCCAGGGAGACACTCGCTTCCAGCGGAGTCAGCGGGACTGTCGCCCACACTCAGCCACCACACTGCACCTGCTCCCCCGAGCACATAACGCCGTGCGGCCCTGTGCTGCCACCTCTTCCTCCCTCCACCCCCCCAGGACCCTGCCACAGGGACGGTGGCGTATTCATCGTCTCCGGCTTTAGGGCAGAGCTACTGCTGGAAAATACTGAGCACTCAATGCATGCTGAAAGACTGACTCAATGGACCAATCTAAAAGCAGGAGAGAATAAAATACTTAAATTAAACGTTAAAATGTTCCAAATAGCTTAAAACTTTTAGGAATTTCACTTTATTTTTATATGTTTTTATTGATTTTAGAGAGAGAGGAAGTGAAAGGGAGAAACATCAATGAGACAGAAACATTAACATTGACTGGCTGCCTCCTACACGCCCCCTACAGGGGATCGAGCCCACAACCCAGGCACGTGCCCTGACGGGAATCGAACCAGCGACCTCTTGGTGCATGGGTCGATGCTCAGCCACTGAGTCACACTGGCCGGGGAAAACGTCTTAGGAACTTTAAAAAGCCTTAAGGAATTCCAATAGCTGCATCAGTGATAAACCCACACGAATAAGCAACAACTGTCAATACAGGAATTCCCTATGTGGACGAGCACCTCCCTGAAGGGGAAACAAAGGCATGGCAACTGCTTGACAACTTGCAGACCGACCACGAGGTAACTCAGCAGAGGCCCTGAGGCACAAACCGCCAGTGTGGTCGGCTCGGCCGGGTGACCAGACCGTCTCTGAGGGACTCCAGCAGGCTGACAGGAGGGGGGGAAGCGGACGCGAAGGCCTTTCAAGAGCACGTGCTGCTGAGCCGGTTAGGACGCCGCTTTCTGGAAGCGCACAAAGGTGAAACAGCTTCTGCTTCTGCAGAGCAGACGCGCGCGTGGGCGTCTCTCACGTGGTGGCAGCTGCCTGGCGAGAGGCCAAAGCCCGGGCCTTGCCTCTGAGAGCGGCTGTCGTGTGTCAGCTCCGTCCCGAGTGGGACGTGAATACGCATCGAACGTATGCAGGCTTTCAGGGCAGTGTTTCTGGAGAATCCGCTGTCTGGGGTAAAACACCTGCCCTTCAGGAAAAACACAGGCCCCACAGGAAACCCTCCTTCCGTGCAGGCCTACTATGTGCTTCTCCGCCAGCGGGTCAGGAGAGGGGAGGGGGATCACCAGGGATCAGGCCCCGCTTCCTCGCTGACCATCACCAGCCTGAGGACAGAGCAGGGCCAGGGCTGGGCTGCAGCGTGGGGCTCCTTCACAGCGTGTGGCTCACAGCTCCACTCACCAGCTAAGCAGCCTGTGAAAGTTACTCTACCCTTCCGTATTTCACTTCATTTATAAAATTGACCGGGGTGACACTGGTCAGCATGAGCATACTCAGGTAATAGCAGAACCTAGCGAGGGAACATTTTAAAAAATAAAAGAAGGGGGAATTTGCTGGGAGCCGGTCCATCCTTGCTGTTTCAAGGGACCTGGCATATATGGCATACTGTTCTTAATATGTTTGCTCACCTTCTTGGCACTATGTGTTTTAACCAAGGTCACCTCTCTGAGAAAGGTTGTTTCCCCAGATAGGGATTTTCCCCTGAAGTTAGGGAGGGAATAAAACCCCTTAACTAAGTGCCAGGCGGGTAATTAATCACTTTAACTACGAACAATCACGCTTAAGCTACATAATCTTTACTCCCTGGAATGGAGATAAGAAACGCCCCAACCTTTGGAATACAGATTGATAGGATTGGAATCAACTGGTATAAATACAGATGTAACAAGACAACAGGACTCAGAACCTAGACACAGAACCTAGACACAGAACCTACACAGAACCTAGAGACAGAAGAACTTCGCTGGAGAGAACATGGCAAAAGATCCTGGACAGAAACTGGAGACAGAGCCTAGAGACAGAACCTAGCGAGAGAACCTGGCTGAAGAACCTAGAGACAGAACCTGGCTACAGAACCTGGATAGAACATGGCAAGAGAACCTGACTAGAACCTGGTGACTGAACCTGACTGGAGAACCTAGCAAGAGAACATGGACACAGAACCTGGCTGGAGATCCTAACCAGAACTTTGCTGGAGATCCAGACCAGAACTTGGCTGGAGATCCTGGCTAGAGATCCTGGCTAGGCTGCTGATCAACTGAACGCTGTCTCCATGTCATTCCTTCTTCACCAACTCCGTCCACACCTTTGGGGACCCCTGGACCTGCTGGGGTTGGACCCCGGCACAGGTGTGGGTCTCTGTGTGCCCCCCAGCACACCCTCTCCCATCACCTGAGGTACGGAACCCTCAGGGCAGGGCCGGGCGCGGCGATATCCCAGCAAGCTCACGTCCACAGAAGACCAAAAAGAGAAGCCGCTCGGAAGCGAAGCTGCGCACAGAACAGGGTGTGAGGTCGCCAGTGCCGGCCCGCAGGGGGCAAGCGGGTGCGGCCAGCGGTTCAGAGCCCGAGAGACTGGCGAGGCCCGTGGGCACCCGCTGGCCGCCAGCGCTCTTCCGACCCGTCCCCACGCCGGTGCTCAGTCCCAAGCCCTTCACCACCCTCCCCCCACAGCAGCCCGCCAGGGGGGGATGGGAAAACGACTCCGACTACCTGGGTGGTGGCAGGAAGACTCTTGCTCTGGGAGACCCCCCCACAGCAGCCCGCCAGGGGGGGACGGAATCCGACTCCGACTTCCTGGGTGGTGGCAGGAAGACCCTTGCTCTGGGAGAGACCCCCCCACAGCAGCCCGCCGGGGGGGACGGAATCCGACTCCGACTACCTGGGTGGTGGCAGGAAGACTCTTGCTCTGGGAGACCCCCCCACAGCAGCCCGCCAGGGGGGGACGGAATCCGACTCCGACTTCCTGGGTGGTGGCAGGAAGACCCTTGCTCTGGGAGAGACCCCCCCACAGCAGCCCGCCGGGGGGGGACGGAATCCGACTCCGACTACCTGGGTGGTGGCAGGAAGACTCTTGCTCTGGGAGAGACCCCCCCCCCACAGACCCTCCAGGCAGAACCTTCCATGCATTTCCCCAGAAACATCGCCGCCAGCCGTGCTGAAACCCACAGGGACGGACGGCGAAAGCAGCTTCCCGGGCCGGTCCAAGGGCACAGTCACCATGGACAGGAGATGCGTTCACATCCCAAACCCGACCCCTTCCATAAACTGTGAGGACAACCTACTGGCAATTCAGTTATTACCCAGGAGGTGTGTTTTCACAATGTACAATTACCCCCAGACATTAAAGCTTTAAAATACAAATACTTACTGTAATTTTTATAGCTTTGTTCAACACATTGACCCATTCCACGAGGTCCTGCTGATCATTAGCTTGTAGGAAATATTTCCTCATCCCTGCGTTCATAACTGTTGAGAGAAAAAATAAACTACAATACATGAAATTCTGCACTTGTTACCTCCGAGTTTATGTTTGTAGCAGATGAAACACCATGCTAGGTTCAATCCTGTGACCACATGTAGCACTGCTATTACTACTCAATAACAAGGGTAAAATTCTTATTTTTAATGGCCACGTCTTTCATTAAACAAAAATACAATATATTCGACCCACCCCTAATGATGGACATGTAGGCTATTCCAATTTTTGAAATTATAGAAACTATCCCAATAAAACATGCATTTCATATACATACATTTCTCCTTAGGCTAGCGTTTCTATAGGATAAGTTTCTGAACGTAAACATGTTGGAGCAAAGGGAATTCGTATTAAAAATCCTTATAGATATTGGCAAGCTGTCTTCCCAAAAGGCTGACTCCCTTTACGTTCCCGCCAAGGGCACGCAGAGACCCTCCCACCGAAGGCTCCTCCCGGCCACTGGCCCCCAGCGCCCATGGGGAGGGCCCCGCTCTCAGCTCCTCGGCTGGGCCACTGGCCGGGACCTGCACAGCGTTTCCTAGACGCCCTGTGGCTCAGGCGTGCTCCGCCCACAGGAGGCCCTGACGGGAGAGTGAGGAGACGGACGCCCCAGCAGCTGCAGCAGCACACAACCAGCTGGTCAGTTCCATGTCCACCTCCGGCTCCACGGTGGCCCCTCCGCCCAAGGCCCTGGGGACCCCGCCTCTCCAGGGATGTCTCCCCAGCCAGGGGGTGGCAGCTGCACTTTCCACTCCATGGGTCACTCAAGCATCAGTGGAGATGAGAGGCTCCAAGGAGCTCTCACCAGCGACATCGCTCCCGCTCAGACCCTGCTTCTTACTGGAGGCACGTGGCTGCGCCAGACGCTTTCCCTCACTGTCCCAGCACCGCCTGCCTCTCCAGCAGGACAGAGGGCTTACCGCCAGCCCTGCCCCCGCATACCTTTACTCTCCTGTGGACAGCACCTCCTGATGACAGCTGCCACTCCTACTCAGGCCCCTCCCATCACAGACACGCTGAGGGCACCAAGCTCCCAGCCCTCACCAGCACCCACTGTTCCCACGGATCCCAGCGTCTCCACTCTCCACCTGCCAGCTCCGCCCGGCCCGGGCCGTCACCAGAACATTCCACTGTTGGTCTCCACCATTTCCCACTGCCCGACCTGATTGCTCTCCTGATTGCTCTCTGTGATCCTCACCTCTTTGCCTGAAGCAAAGCTACCCGACACCTCTCCCCCCACCCCACCTGTGCAGCCCCCAGACCCTGTACTCCCCTAACGTTTCTCACCCTTCCTCTCCCCGCTGTCGCCACCCTCATCCAGGCCCATCTGTAAGGGTAACAGTTTGAAAGCTACTTAACTCATCTATCAACATCAAAACTCTTATTCATACAAAAAAAAATTAAAAAATCTACCTTTGCCTTATGCCTACTCTCCAGATGCTAATTTCTTACCTATCCTTTAAAAATAACCACTTGTCAACAATCTATCAGGCCCGACTCCTGCCCACATGCTCACCTCAGTCTCTCCCCTCCCTCCAGCTTCACAAGCGCTCCCCCCCTGCGCCCCGCCCCCCTGCGCCTGCCCAGGAGGTGCCCACCTCTTCTCCCAGTGGCAAAGGATGGTCAGGTGAGCGGCCACCACCCCAGGGCCCCCACAGTCAGTGTGACTCCCCTGGCTCCCGAGATGCCCAATGAGAACCTGAAGCTTTACAGGCCTTTCCTCTCCCTCCTGATGTCACAGACACAGGCACCGGGCATGGGCCTGCCTGGCGACAGCCTGCCTGGGCGACAGCCTGCCTGGGCGGCTCCAAGGGCAGCAGCTGCTTCTCGTTCCTCTGGCAGCCCCGGTGCCAAGCATAGCGGACACCTACCAGACATTCCTCAGTGCCCGATAACAAGGTCATCAGCTCCCCTCTGAGCCCACAGGGGGAGGGGTACTGGGCGAGACACCGGAGAGCGGAGAGCGGGCGGAGTGGGGAGAGCGGGGCTGGGGGGCGGGAGCAGCAGCTCTCCTGCCTCCCCGGGAGGTGGTCCTGGGGAACCTGCCCTCAGGAGTGCTGCGCAGTTCGGCGATGCTCTCTTTACCAGAGGAGGCAGTGGCACCAGTTTAACCTAAAACAGCGGCCATGGAAGCCCTGGCTACTCACCAAAACAGAACTCCGCCTTTGGCCTCAGCTTGGTTGCGTCGCTCACCTACCGAGAAAGAGAGGAATCACACCCCGTGCCAGGCCAGCGCGCTTCCCGCTTCCCTCCGCATCACCGCCAGCACAGAGATCGGAGGAAACTCTAGGGGAGCTGGAAGGACGCTGTTTACACGTGGCTGCGGGCTCCCTTCCTGAGCTGCTAACAAATGACGCTTCCATGTTCTCCGTGAGCAAACTTTTCTCCCAAAGGAAATGTGAAGAATTGAAAGCAAACCTTTCAGTTTTATGTCACACATATATTTACTTGTAGCATTTTCCAAAATACCTCTACAAAACGATGACTTCTTCCCAAAACTGTGTATTTCTAAATTAGCTGTGAACTCTAAGAGATGATGGTGGGGGAATGTATGCTAAGGAAGTCCGACAACCCAGCAGGCATGAATCTGCGACGAGGAAGTAAACACTGGCCTGGATCTGCTCTGGTACATGAGGGCAGCGGTCGCCAGCCGGTGGTCCGCGGGCACTGGTGGTCCGCGAGGTCCGAAAGGTTGGCGCCCGCTGCAGTGGAGCATCCGGGGGTCAGGGGCCTCATTACTAATGCAGCGCAGGCTCCTTTCGGAAGGTGAAGCCACCAGACGGCCCCCCTCGCTGCCATCCCTGCTAACACAGCTGCTGGAAGCCCATCCACGCCTACAGCCTGCTGGGCCCAGTGCGGGGACCACACCTGCAGCACGGGTCCGACCTTCGAAGCCGGGACTCCAAGTGGTCTCAGCGAGAACGTCACAGCTGAGTCACACGCCATGTGTTCCAGGAGTCGGTTCTGGGAAGTGGCGTGGCTACAGTGAGTCCTGACTGCAGCACTCACACTCGCGTAAGCCGGGGACAGAGGTGAAAGTTAACTACACAGAGAAAGTGACGTTTTCAGAGGGAAGCAACGGAGAAAGGGGAAGCAGCTGGCCAGGCCGCCTGCTCGCTTAGTTAATAGCTCATTTTTACAAAGAGCTCCCATCTTCCCACCTGAAACCAACACAAAGTTATACTGAATGGAAACTGTAATTGAAAAAAATAAAAATGAAAAGAAAGCAATCCTTGATTAAAACCAAGTACAAATAAAGTGCCAATATAAAGAATGAATGAATCAATCAATCAATCAATAAATAAATGCACACTTTACCTTGGAAAAAATTTTAGAAATAAAAAGAGCTCCCGTTTGTAAAAAGACCAGGCAATAAGCAACTGTAAAGACACAAGCAGACGGCAATGGCTCCCTCAGCTGCCGACTCCCGAAAAAGAGGCTTTTCCACCCGACCTCACTGAGTGGAAGTGCTGGCGGCATTTACGCCACAGTGCACGCATGTGCACCACAGGCAGCCAAGCCACTGGGGACCTACCACTCCCTGCACCATGGGATTCCATGCTTCCTGTTCACAGTCTGCTAGAATTTAAGCTGCCAGCTACCCTGAAGTATTTATTAAATGTCTTAATTTAAAAAGAGAAAAAAATAAATTTTTAAAAAGTCTGAATTTATAGGAAAACTTGAGGTAAACTTAAACAACATTTGTCTCATAAATTTACATTATATGGCCTTAACACAAAACAGTCCCCTTAAATATGTCATCTTTATTGTCCAAGGGCTAATCCTTTTGTCAGTGAGAATGAACAGTTCTATTGTTACACTGATAGCAAAGTATTTTATTTATAAAAATACCTTTTAAACAGAGACACACTGGCCTTTTGTTGAAGACCTTGCTAACAAATCCCGACATATGCAGAACAGTAGCGTATGCATATGCTTAGGCATACTATGTTGCTACTTTTCACATCTCAGATCTTAAATCATCCACAAAAATATTACTTTGTGTAAAACACAAAAAGCCCACAGAATAGAAAATATCTGACATTATCAAATCAAAAATTTTAAAAAGAAAAATAGTATTACAAAAATGCCAGAAAAGCCCAGCTGGTGTGGCACAATGGTTAAGCACTGACCCACGAACCAGCAGGTCACGGTTCGATTCCCTGTCAGGGCACGTGGCCAGGTTGTGGGCTCGATCCCCAGTGTGGGGCGTGCAGGAAGCAGCCCATAAGTGATTCTCTCTCATCATTGATGTTTCTATCTCTCTCTCCCTTTTCCTCCCTCTCTGAAATAAGTATGTTTTTAAATGCCAGAGAAATCAACAAACAAGAAAACAGAAATTAGCAGAGAGAAAAGTGAAATGGGGGAGGACGGGGGGGACAGAATCATTCTTTTATCCACCAATGGGGTCCCTCGGCCTGGCCTGCAGGATCGGGGCAAAACGGCTCTCTGACATTCCCCGAGGGGTCCTGGATTGCGAGAGGGCGCAGACCAGGCCGAAGGACCTCACCGGTGCACGATCGGGGAGAGGGAGGGAAGCAGCCGGGGAGGGACGCGGGAGAGCTTCAGGGCGTGTCCGGCCCATCTCACTCAGTCCGGATTGGCTGGACCCCAGCAGCAGGCTCACCTATGGGTTGGAGCATCTGCCCCCTGGTGGTCAGTGCACATCATAGCGAGCGGTTGAGCGGCCTTAGCAAATCATTAGCATATTACACTTTCATTGGTTGAACAGCCAACCGGACACTTAGCATATTATGCTTCTATTATACAGAATGGTTCATATTTTCCTCAAAATAAAGCGTAAAGAAAAAGAAAAAGTAAAGGTAATGGAAACAGTTCAAGTAAATATAATAGACTTAGAAAAATGTTACCTGTTTCCTAAAGATAGAACCTAATTGCTAACTGATTTCTCCCCTTCTGATGTTCATTTACCTCATCACAGAAATGACTGTTAAAGTTTGCAATGTGTTACATCCTGTAAGTTAATTCCATATTCTTCCTAATTTTATCAAAGAACATGCTAAACATAGTATTCGGGTCCTGTTTTCAGTACGATCTGAACCTGAACATCATCATTAAATGACACAGAAAGGAAACTTCTCCTTTTATGCACACTCCATTCAAAGAGACTTCAATTCAAGCATAAATGTAACTAGTACAGGAAGATCACCTTTGAAATGTAGGTAAGTTTAATGGCTCCAACCCGTGATGATCCGGAAGGGAGGTTCTAGAAGAAATTATTAATACATAGTTAATATCCAACCTCATGACTTTGTTATAATTTTCTACACATTTAAAAAGTTAATACATTAAAACTTTTAGTATCACATTTTATATATCAGCCTTTTCAGTTCAAGTACCTCCTAGGTCTGAAATCAATTTGTTATCCACTTTGACAACATGGATAACAACCTACGTCTACTCTATTCCACCTTAACAGATTCTGTAACTACAAAGCTGTTTTTGTCACCATAACTAAACTCTTCATGAGCGTGAAAACCCATCAACAAGCCCCAGCCAGTGTGGCTGCCGCTGAGCATCATCCGTGCACTGAAAGGCTGTCAGTTCGCTTCCTGGTCAGGCACATTCCCAGGTGGCAGACTCAATCCCCAGTAGGGGGTGTGCAGGAGGTAGCCAATCTATACTTCTCTTTCCCTGATGTTTCTCTCTGTCTCCCTCCCTTTCCCTTCCTCTCTGTCTCTAAAAATCAAGAACTTACTTTTTAAAGTATTTTTTCAAACTCTATAAACAAGATCAGATTTTGTTCCTGAAAGCAATGGGAAAAAATATTTAGAGTCATAAAACCACTGCAAGGAACTTCAAAAGACTATATGTATTACTTTGTTCTATTAAAATTTTTAAATTAAGTGTATATATATATATATATATATATATATATATATATTTAAAAAAGACTGAATTACCTCTTATTTTAAACTTTATCTGTATTGATACAATGTATTTTTAAAAATTTTAAGTTATTAATTGATACTCTTTAAACCCTGCCAGGGAATGTGCATATGATACTTTCACACAAAATAGTTTTATTCCTCCCCTAACAAGTTTGGAATGTGATTTATGTCTTGAAAGAGAGAGAATATCTTCTGGCCAAGGCTATCGGGAAAGACTCTGCAGGGAGAAATGACATTTGAAGGAAAAATCTGAAACACAAGAGCAAGAGAGAGACTCTTCCAGGAGAGAACAGAGCCAAGTGCGGATGGACGCCCAGAAGCGCAGCCTGACAGGGACAGGGGCTGAAGGACAGGGGCCCTCAGGGCTGCAGAAAACGGGCTGGAGAGCCTGAGCGGAGAACCTTCCCAGCGGACCGAACCGAAGAGCAAAGGCCACAGAGTTCATACTGGCAAGAATTTGAAACCATCAAAGAAAGCGTGTGAGCAGTTCTGTGATCAAAACTGTGCTTTAATTAATACATCCTGCAAAATAATAAATCAGATCTACAGGTAAGAAAACCAGGCAAAGGCAGCTGGAGAGAAATATATAAAAGACTGATCGAATATTTCAAAAGGAAAATTAAAACAATCTTGATTTTTAAAGTGTCCTTCACTGCAGATTAAGCAAGATCTCCTTTTTAATGGTCTTTATCATCATGGGCATTAAAGAGCCTCTGGGCTTGTTCTCAGGCGTGAGCAGGAAGTGCATTTCTCAGGCCTCTCACGCTCCTGGGAAGCTAACTGCATGGGAGCTGCAACACCTCCCAGACCAGCTTCCCAGACATGAGCTTGGTGTTGCCGACAGGGATGGTCTTTTCTCAACTTTCACTCCCATGTCACGTAAAACTGCATCACGTTCTGCTTTAAACTGTATGCAATGGACAGGCTTCCAAATATGAACCACAAATAAAAAAGGACATAAAATTATAATCTTTAGTGTGTAACTTTAAGTGGCTGTGTTCTTATACAAAATGGTTTACATTTAGAGGGGTTTGTCTGATTGCTTTTGAAATTTGGGATAAGGGAATTAAGTGTTAAAATGTCGTCAGGCCCTCCTAATGACTACCAAGTGACTTTTTAAAAAATATGTTTTTATTGATTTCAGAGAGGAAGGGAGAGGGAGAGAGAGAAACATCAATGATGAGAGAGAACCATTGATCGACTGCCTCCTGCACGCCCCGCTACTGAGGATCGAGCCCACAACCCGGGCCTGTGTCCTTGACTGGATCAAACCCAGGACCCTTCAGTCCACAGGCCAACGCTCTATCCACTGCGCCAAACTGGTTAGGGCCAAAGTGACTTTTGTCAAACACTGCTACCTTCCCTTCAAAATCGATCATCTTCTGTCAGTCCTCCACACGCCTCTCACCTAACCAGATGGCGCAGCTCTCAGCCTGTGTGAGGAGGAGTGAGAAGCTATTGGGGCTGCATGAAGCAGGGTCACCGATTCGCACAGCACAAGGAAACAGAAGCAGCTGGGACGAGAGGCATGCGAAGCACCCAGCACCTATGGGCCGGCACGGCTGCTGCCAAGTTCAACGGGAAAAGCGTGGGTTTCAAAAGATGTTGCTGGACGATGAACAAGAGATGATAATGGACATGACATTTAAGATAAAAAGCAAAGTAAGCCATTTGTTCTAGGCGTTCCTGCAGGCTTTTTGCCAAAATACGCTTTCAGGTTTCTCCGAATTCCCTTCCTATACAGCTACTCCGTTACTGTATTCCCCGCCACTATCCCGCCCTCCACAAAACAGGACGCCCCAGCTGATCCCTAAGAACATACTAGAATGGGTTGTTAAATCAATGCCTAGTGATAAAGAAAACAAAAAGAGGAAAAATGGCTCCCTAAGAACAGGTGAGACAAACTAATGTGCTTTCATTATGAGGGTTATGGTGGTCAGTATAACATGTTACTGCACTGTAGCCATAAGCAACTAGGTTGAATCATATGAAATTGCCATTTTAGTGCATGAAAGTATTGGAGCATTGGCAACTTCATATGGTTCACTCTAATGTAACACTCTCAGCACATTGTACTAAAGTTTCATGAAAGATGTAAGTCTTTACTAAAACATTTAAAAGTGACACAACGCTGGCACTGATGACTGATAGGATGGTTGGCAGAACCAAGGCTGTGAAAGCTTCCCTTCAGCTGAAATGAAGAGAGACATTTACTGAGAACTGAGTAAAAGGACAGGTTCTACATTCGAAAAAACCAATGTGCTAACTACACCACAGAAATCTGGCGTTCATGTGAAAAAGACCTGGCTGAGTGCAAACGTGAACATGCACCCTCGCTGCTCCGGCCAGGCCGCGGGCTGATTCGCCGCCGGGCTTTTCTCCGAGCACCGCCGCCGCCACCACCGCCGCCACCGCCCCGCCTCTGGGCCAGAATCGTCTGTGGCTCCAGGTCAAGTTCTCATGTCACCGCCTCCAGGAAGGCGTCCCTCCCTCTGCTGGCTGTAGCCACAGCCCTCCGCTCCACGCCAAGTTTGCTTCCCTCCCTGTAATAAACATGCCCTCTCCGTGCCTACGGTCTTTCAGCTCCGTGCCAGGGGCAAGTACTGAGAACGGGAGGGGTTCTGAGGAGCAGAACCTGTGACAGATGAAGACTGAAAGCCATCCAGGACTTTGACATAAAGCCCAGGAGAAACGTCTGTGAGTCAGCCAGGTCCTGTGGGGAGACGAGTGGCACCACTCGCGGGGTGAGGAGGCCAGGCAGGGCCCCGGCGCACGGCCCTGAGAAGGTGCCAGGGGACTTCCAGGTGCTTCCACCCTGGCTGAGGAAAGGAGCTTGGGAGGGGCCTGTGCCACAGAAAAAGGCGGGGCCATAAAAGGGAGGAATCAGCTTCACGTTAAAACAAAGGTAAGGATGGGCTTCTGACTTGCGCTGCCCTGTCCTCCTGGCACTGCCTCTGGTCAGGTCAACACAGGTGTGACTCACGTGGCTGCACAGCCAGGTCACCACCACCAGGACAGCTGGCTACACCCAGAGGTGAGGTGGTCAGCCTGGGGGTCAGTAAGCTCTTAAGAACAGGAGAGAAAAGGCAGTTTCCGGCAGAAACAAGTCTCACCCACAGCCTGCGCTCCAGTATCATCGGAACGGAAGTGCGAACTATCCTCTGAAGCCTGACAGGCCGTGAGGACAAGGTCTGGACTTAACGGAGAGTCAAAGGGCAAAGGGAGGCTTAGTGGGGAGAAGACACAGGCACTGGATCATGGCTCACAGAACAAACGACAATGAAAGCCGCCTCAGACAGAGCATGCACTTCTTAGCAAAATGCAGTCCAAACAACAGGAAGGTGAAGACCAGGGTAAATGGGTTTCTAGCATTAAGGAGGTTGAATTAATGCCAAGGCCCCTGACACTCAAATTCTGTATGCGCACAGACAAATGCGTGAGCGTGTGCGCATGTGTCTCCCTGCGTCGGTGCAGCGCAGCGACCCTCCTCCGGGCTGCTCTGCTGGCTGCGGGCTCCTCGCCTGCACCAGAAGCCCACCGACCAGAGCAGCTCACAAGTCTGCTAGGGGCTCATCTCTTGCTCTGCACATGCTTCCTAGCAACAGGCATCCCAATTAACAAAGAGTCTCAGAGAAGATAAAAGATGGCTCAGCTGGTGATCGCTAATCCAGGCCCCTCGTCTGCAGTTCACAACAGCTACCCCTCGTGACTCACAAGACACCAACAAAGTGGATTTCCACCGTGAAGGCACTGCACTAGCTGACACTCCAGTTCTCACGCGACACGATGAAAGGCCTACATCCGTGCACGAGTGTCAGTAGTTTGCGCAGCGTATTCCCAAAAGACAGTCTCCCCTTAGAGACAGCAGCTCACACCTAAAGCAGCGGTCGCCAACCCGTGGTCCGCGGACACTGGTGGTCCGTGAGGTCCGAAAAGTTGGCGACCGCTAATCTAAAGGATCTTAAATTTTCTACCAGAGCTAGTGTTTCTCTCCCAGGGAGGAAAAGCATATGTGGTGCATACATTTTTATCAAATAAGTTTAGTTTCATCTTCTGAAATTCAAATAAGACAGCAGGCGCTGGGGGCAGGGCAGAGAGGATGTCCCAGTAGAAATAAATCCAAACATACTGTTTTGGAAGACAAATCCCAACATCATAGAATGTCAAACACTTTAGCAATGAAAACTCGGGCATGCTTTGGATTTTACAAACCTGTGGGTTATCCATGTACCATACAAAACTATCTTCTCTGGTGTCCAGTATGAAGTACCTTCGAAGAAATTTACCACTGTTTTCATTTTCTTCGATGTCTAGGAAACCACAAATGCGATTCTGACGATCCACATAAGGCATTTCTGGGCTTGAACATTACACTGTAAGACAAAAACACCAGGGTGAGTATTTCTCAGTGGACTTGGAGGACAACGTGTGCTATGGGATGATTTGTTCAGCCCACTTCCAACAGCAGGTGGGGGCGGTCAAGGCCTGGGCAGAAGTCTCTTTAAAATCAGGGAGTGTGAGTGGTTACCAAGGGCAACGGCTCACACAGATGAGGACGAAGGAGGCTATGCCCCTCACTTGAATAATGTACTTACTTTTCCCTAAACAAACCCAAGTGGACCCCAGAACCAGCTGCCCAAACTTCCATTCCTCACTTACAAATCAAGAGCGCCTACCTTCCAGACTGCTCCGGAGTATTTTTAAATACACAAACAATAGGAGCTAACTTCCACTGCCACTTGCTGTACGCTAGGCTCTCGATTCTTTCCCATGCACTTTCTCATTTAATCCTCAGAATGACTCCCATTTCAGACAAGAAACTCAACACTGAGGAGGGAAGTGACTTTCCAAGACGAGAGGAAACGGATCAAAACAGGACCCAGATCCTTGGACTCTGCAGCTTGTATTTAATCTCGACACCACCCCGTCTCTCCAAAACCTTTTCAACTCTTAAAACTAAAATGAACCAAAACAAAGCCAGCGACCATCACGAAGAGAGAGAAGCAGGCACGCCGCGCCTCCTGATGGAACGCACCGTCACCACTGAGGTGAACCTACTGTCACCAAAAGAAGCTGTTCCCTGGACCTTCCACCAGGTCTCCAGATCCCCCTGTTCCAACTGCCGATCGACAGAAACACAGGCACAGAGGAACCCAATGACCGGGACAGAGCGATTCAATCACCAAGCCACACGGGGAGAGACCAGGACAAAGAGCCCCGTTTCTTCAGCAAAACTATGTGGACAGGGAACGGAGGAGAGAGGCTGCAGACTGAAGGAGCCCTCGGAGACACAGCGCACCGAGGTCTGAGGTGCTGGCGTTGTTACTGTACGGACTGACGTTAAAACCAGGACTTGGGTTAAAAACAGTGTTGACGGTCATTTTGTCATTTTCTCTAGAAACGAGCGAGGGTTCCCTCCTGCCGTGCCTGGCGCCTGTGTACCCAGCACTCTCTCGGCAGCGGGATGGATTTCTCTAACTGGCTCTTCGTTTACAGGCTCAAGGAAGGTTTAACTCAGTGAGAACTCCGTCAGGACGAACAGACTTGCACTACTTGATTTCAAGATTTGCAATAAAGCCACAGCAATAAAGACAGGGTAGGGCTGGTGAAGAGACAGCTCTACTAAATCAATAAAACAGAAGAGCACCCAGAAACAGAACCACCCCTACGCTGTCAACTGATTTTCAACAAAGATGCCAAGGCAGTTCCATGGGGGAAGGACGGGCTTCCCAGGAGTGGCGCGGAAAGGACCGGCTCTCCGTGTGGGAGGAAATGAGCTCGCAGTGGGTCAGGGCTCTCACGTAAAGGCTGTAGCAGGAACACTTCTAAGAAACACCCGGAGCAAGTCTCCAGGGCCCCGTGTGGCAGCCAGACTCCTCCGATAACATGCGGGACCTGGGCCAGGTAATGGTTAATATACTGGACTCAGTTAAAATTAAGAACTTCTCTTTGAAGGAAACCATTAAGAAATCGAAAGAAAAGGAAGAAAAAATAAATAAATAAATAAATAAATAAGTAAATAAATAAGAAATCCAAAGACAAGACACAGATGGGAGAAAATATTCAGTACACTTATATCAAATAACCGATACCCAAGAACAGGCAAAGAATTATTATAATTCAATAATAAGACAACCAACAAAATAGAAAAATGGGCAAAAAATATGAAGACAAGCCAACAAAGAAATCTATACATATGGTAAATAAGCACATTAATCAGGAAGGACTGCAAAGAAACACCATAAGATGCTACTACATACCTACTAGAATGGCTAAAACAAACAAAAAAACATCTAAAGACAAACAAAAAACCTGGCAATGCCAAATGCTGACAAGCATGAACAAATGAACACTCTCGCATACACTGATGTACAGGGGACGTGTACAGGGGACATGGAAGCAGCTCTCCCCCGGGGCAGGTCCCCTGGAGCCCTAGGCCAGGGGTCCCTCCTGCCAGGGCAGTGCTGCTCCGCCTGTCACCGGGCTATTGAGAACACACACAGTCTTTTCTACCTTCCACTGCTTCTCACTGTGATTTGTAGGATGTCCTTCCCCTCGCTCCCTCCTCAGACATCATGGGCAAACGATAGCTTTTCGACATGTACAGCCGTTAAAAGCGCCAGTTCCACCTATTTCAGCTTAAGCCTTCAGTCTCCTATGCAGTATTAAGCTGTTCTCCAACCTCACTGACCCCAGGGCTGGGCCACTTGCTGCAGGAAGCCCTTGGACAGGGTGGGGTGGTGGTGCGCCCTGGGATGGGGCCCTCTCGGCCCTCTTCTGGGATCTCTGGGATGGGGACTGGTCAGAAGCAGCAGTGCAAGGACAGCGTTTCTGACCTGGGAGTATTAAAGCTCTTTGGTCTGGTCGTGGTGGCTCCGTGACTGAGCGCCGACCTATGAACCAGGTCACGGTTCGATTCCCAGTCAGGGCACATGCCTGGGTTGCGGTCTTGATCCCCAGTAGGGGGTATGCAGGAGGCAGCGATCAATGATTCTCATCAATGTTTCTCTCTCCCTCTCCCTTCCTCTCTGAAATCAATAAAATTATATTTAAAAAAATAAAGCTCTTAACAGTGGCAGCCAGGGTCCTCTGACGGGAGTCCACACAGGCCTTTGGTGGGACTGTCCAGGGAGAGCCCTTGCCCAGCGTCCCGGGCCTGACACTGCTGCCCGCGCTCCCCTCCCTGGCCTGACACTGCTGCCCGCACTCCCCTCCCTGGCCTGACACTGCAGCCCGCGCTCCCCTCCCTGGCCTGACACTGCAGCCCGCGCTCCCCTCCCTGGCCTGACACTGCAGCCCGTGCTCCCCTCCCTGGCCTGACACTGCAGCCCGTGCTCCCCTCCCTGGCCTGACACTGCAGCCCGTGCTCCCCTCCCTGGCCTGACACTGCAGCCCGTGCTCCCCTCCCTGGCCTGACACTGCAGCCCGCGCTCCCCTCCCGGGCCTGACACTGCAGCCCGCGCTCCCCTCCCGGGCCTGACACTGCTGCCCGCGCTCCCCTCCCGGGCCTGACACTGCTGCCCGCGCTCCCCTCCCGGGCCTGACACTGCTGCCCGCGCTCCCCTCCCGGGCCTGACACTGCTGCCCATGCTCCCCTCCCGGGCCTGACACTGCTGCCCACGCTCCCCTCCCGGGCCTGACACTGCTGCCCACGCTCCCCTCCCGGGCCTGACACTGCTGCCCATGCTCCCCTCCCGGGCCCTGTCCCCTCTGTCCTCCCCGGCTCCTGGGGGTGCGTGGCTGAGGTGGGCTGGGGACATTTTCTTGTGCGGCCAGATTTTGTTCATACCAGCAAGATGGCCCCAGTCGGGTGCCTCCTGCAGTTTCCATGTAACCCGCCGAAACGCACTTCCTTGTGACGCCCAACGGTGGCCTGCAGGTGCCCACATCGGCCCCCTTCCTGGCCCCGCCTTTCTACACAGGCTCCCCTTGTAGCCCTTCTCCCTCCCCCCCCCCCTCGCTGAATGATGATGCTCTTGGGTGTCCCCTGCCCGTTCGGGGTGAGCACCCCTCCGCTCCCTGTGCTCTCCCCGAAGTCTCGGAGGACTTCTCAGTGCCTCCTGCCTCTGTCAGCTGCGTGTTTGGTGTGGGACGATGGTGAGGCGTTGGTCAGGGTGCTGGAGCCCCGAGGTCTGTGGGGGTGTCCGTGTGGGCTCCCCAGAGGTTTGATCCCGACGTCCATACATGCTTAGCTGTGTGTTTGTCAGCAGTTTGGGGAGAATAAGGATGGTCTCACCCAACATCTAGTTAACACAATAGCAGGGTCCTGAGGGTCTAACCAGGCCTCACTCTGCAGAACTTCTTTCCTTTCTTTTTCTTTTCTGTCTCTGACTTTTGTTTTCATTTCTTGGTTTACTTCCTGGTTCCTGACTGAAGTATTAACTACGACTTTGTTAATTTATCACTAATTGTATTATCTAATCATATGTTAGAGCATAAGTAATGCTGAAGGATAAATATTGGGGAGGTTTTAATCATGTAATTTTATCTATTCTTGCCTCATACTAACTTAACTAAAAATGATAGAAATCCAGTGAAATAGTGTCTGAACCTTTTTCCTTCGTCTAAACAAACCAGTCAGATAAGTCTGCTGAATGATTTCTTGTCTGATGAGGAAGATGCACGTTTGTATTTGGAAAATTAAACATTCAGATTAGTTGCAGTAATTATGGGTTTCTTAATACTTCATTCAACAAATTGTTACTGAGTGCCTTCCGTGTACCAGCAGCTGTTTTAGGCATTAGAAAAGCAGTAGTAAACAGAAAAGCAAATCTCTGCTCTCCTGGAGCCTGAATTCCCAGCAGAGAAACAAACAGGTCAGTAAGTAAGGAATTACCCTTAAAGTCACCCCCTCCCCCCACCTGCTGAGCTCCCTCTACCTCCGGAGTTCCCCAGGCCCCTCAGCCCCCAGCTGCCCAGGGCCGGCCAGAGGCTCAGGTAACCAGGACCGGCTGAGGCTTGCGCTGCCAGCAGTGGCTGCAGCAGAGGTGTGATGGGGCGTCGCCTTCCCCTGATTGCAGGGCTGCCTCCTGCCCGAGGGCTCGCAGACTGTGAGAGGGGGCAGGCCAGGCTGAGGGACCCCCCTCCAGTGCATGAATTTTCATGCACCGGGCCTCTAGTAACTTTATAAGAATCTGCCAAACTGTATTCCCATGTTGCTCTATCATTTTGCATTCCCACCTCAGTGCCCGTGGCCGTCCTTTCTTGGGAAGAGGGCCCGCGGAATCCGGAGCCCGGGCTCCATGGTCCCCCTCACCAAGTCTAAGCCACATAAAGGGGTACAACCACAACTGCTGGAGGGTACACCTACCAGACTGATGCGGCAGATAAGGATACCTCGTAGGAAAAAATACTCAAGACTCGCAGACTTATTCACATATTTAAGAAGATCCTAAATGACTGATTTTCTTTTACATTCAACAGAAATTTCAGCTCAGAAAAGCTTATGCTATAAAACCCCCCAAACACTCTCTTCCTGATCCAAGCACTGCGTCCAATCCAAAGGCTCACCAAATACACAGCAGGCGTGTTTGCGGAAATATCGTCCAGGAATCACAAGATCATCCAGTCTCATCACACGGAGCTACTAGGACAAGTATTACCTAGAGCTCAAAGGCTTAACGTCACTCATTAAGCATAAGAGTCCTGTGGCTGGAACAACTATCAACAGGAATTCTGAGTTTTAAAAAGTCCCGTTTTTTATGTTCCTAAAAATAATGAAGCATTATAGAAAAGCATCTAAGCTACCAACGTATCTGCCTGAAGAATCTGCTCTGATACTACAATTTCCAAATGTGTGTCCTTACAAATGGTCAAAAGGATTAAAACTCACTGTAATATTTACCTCCTACCGAAGTCACTGTATTGTCTCCCTGGAGACCTGAATGAGAGGAGGCACCTTGAGAGGTGACAGCGAATTCTCACATTCCCAAGAGGAAAGGCTCAGCAGGGGAGCTGGTGCTGGGGGCGACCCCCGCTCACAGCTGAGGCAGTGACTGCTCCAACACCTCAAAGTTTCTATCAGTAAAACAGAGTAGGAGTAACTGTGGTCACATCTGAATAATTACCACATTCTATTCAGAAAACCATCTACCTTCCCCATTCTTTGTTGTTGTTGCTAACCCTCACCCTAGGGTATTTTTTCCATTGGTTTCTTTAGAGAGTAAATGAGGGTGAGAGGGAGGGGAAGAAAGGAGAGAGGAGGAGGGAAGGGGGGAGAGTGAGAGAGGAACATGTGAGAGAGACACGACTGGTTGCCTCCTGCACAGGCCCCTATAGCGGTTTGGGATCGAACCTGCAACCACAAGGGTACCTGCCCCAGACCAGGAATCAAACCTGTGACCCTCTGGTGTGTGGGCCATAGCTCTAACCACTCACCAGCACCGACCAGGGCCTTTCCCATTCTTGGGAGGGTACAGAGGTATTTAAATAAGAACACAAAATTAATGCCTGACCAGCGTGGCTCAGTGGTTGAGCATCAACACATGAACCAGGATAGCGATGGCGAACCTATGACACGCATGTCAGAGGTGACACGCGCACTCATTTTTTTGGTTGATTTTTCTTTGTTAAATGGCATTTAAATATATAAAATAAATATCAAAAATATAAATCTTTGTTTTACTGTGGTTGCAAATATCAAAAAATTTCTATATGTGACACGGCACCAGAGTTAAGTTAGGGTTTTTCAAAATGCTGACACACCGAGCTCAAAAGGTTCGCCATCACTGAACTAGGAGGTCACTGGTACAATTCCTGGTCAGGGCACATGCCCAGGTTGCCAGCTCAATCCCCAGTGGGGGGCGTGCAGGAGGCAGCTGATCCATGATTCTCTCTCATCAATTATGTTTCTCTCTCTCTTTCCTTCTCCCTTCCTCTCTGATATCAATAAAAATATATTTTTTAAAAAGATAGTAACTAACATCAAGCAATATTTCAATGGCAAAGTCTGACTTAAATTGTTCTAATAAATGAGTTCATAGATTTCATTCTGGGCTATAGAGTAGCATGGAGTCAAAATAACTGGTTTTTGCAGGGTGACTATAAGAACTTTCAGGCTTAAAAGTCATTATTTAAAGCTGCACTAAATGTTTCTGGAGAAAAGCTCCTATGAAGAAATGAAATGGTTGCATCCTTCCCAAGCACTTTCTCAGGAGTCTCCCATACACCATATCCTACACGTTAACAATGAGTTACCCACGGTTACTTCCCAAACAAAGCCCACGCATTCTTCCCGTCCTTACACGCTTCTAAACAGGGCCTTCCGCTCGGCCCCGCGGCTTCCGAGCAATTGTGCACTCTTCCTGCTGTGCCAATGGTGCACATTTTTCCTGCTGTGCAAATGGTGCACTTTTTTCCAGCTGTGCCAATGGTGCACTTTTCTCCTGCTGTGCCAATGGTGCACTTTTTTCCAGCTGTGCCAATGGTGCACTTTTTTCCTGCTGAACCAATGGTGCACTTTTTTCCAGCTGTGCCAATGGTGCACTTTTCTCCAGCTGTGCCAATGGTGCACTTTTTTCCTGCTGTGCCAATGGTGCACTTTTCTCCAGCTGTGCCAATGGTGCACTTTTTTCCTGCTGTGCCAATGGTGCACTTTTCTCCAGCTGTGCAAATGGTGCACTTTTTTCCTCCTGTGCCAATAGTGCACTTTTCTCCAGCTGTGCCAATGGTACACTTTTTTCCTGCTGTGCCAATGGTGCACATTTTTCCTGCTGTGCCAATGGTGCACTTTTCTCCAGCTGTGCCAATGGTGCACTTTTCTCCAGCTGTGCCAATGGTACACTTTTTTCCTGCTGTGCCAATGGTGCACTTTTTTCCTGCTGTGCCAATGGTGCACTTTTTTCCTGCTGTGCCAATGGTGCACTTTTCCTGCTGCTCCGTGTCTCCCGCGACAGTCTGCTCCGCACCAGCTTACCCCTCCGCCAGGCTTAACACGGGAGAGCCAGGCCACAACCTGCTCCTTCCCCCGAAGCACCACAAAAACACAAGCTTATAATAAGCAAGATCTGTATCACATCCTGACCTCAGAAAGCCACTAAAAAGGACCAATCCAGCCTCCTCCCGACGCAGGTCACTCCCGAGAGGAGCCTGCGGGGACCCGGGTGGACAGCGCCACAAGGAAGGAACTGTTCACCCCCTGGGCTCGCTTCACGCCCCTGCATCTGACCTGTGACCCCGTGGGGAGACCTGGCCGGGAGAGGGAGGGTCGCACAGCCCCGCGGGGACGCGGTGCCGGCGCCTGGGAACACGGACACCTGCGTCTGCGATGCGCGGGCGCTCCGGTCGGAGGAATCGCACCCTCTCCTCTCGGGATAACAACTCCAGTCCTTCGGGTGGAAGGAAACACGGGTTTCACAAAACGACCTTCTTCACATTTTTCCGGGATCGCAGAAAGCTCGCCCCCGCTGCGCTGCAAAGTGCGTCCAGGGCGCGAGCGCGCACCCGGAGTGCGCCGAGGGCGGGGACACGGGTCTGCGCCCAAGGCGGCGGTGAACCTGCGGGCGTCCCCCTCCCCCGTCCGTCCGGCCCCCGCGGGAAAGAGGCGCCTTAGGAAACGACCCCGCGGGCGGCGGCCTCCCGACCCGCCATCCAGGAAGCAGCGGGGTCCGGCCGGAGGGAGCGGAAGGCGGGCCACCTGCGCTCCCGCCGCCCCCGCCGCGCGTCTCGGGCGGAGCCCCCTCGAACCCTGAGCCACAGGACCCCCCGACGGCGCCCCAGGAGGGTCCGCGGCCGAGCCTCCACCGGCCGGCGCCCCCACCCGGCGCCTTCCGCCCCCGCGCGACCGGGCGGCCCGCCCATGGCCGCCGCCACCTGAGCTCAGGTGCGAAGGTGACGCGCTCAGCCCGCGCGGCTCCGGGCGCAGGGCGCGGCCCAGGGAAGCTTCGCCCTCGAGCGCGGACCCGCCGCCCGGGGGGGCCCGCGGCGGCGGCCGGAGGGGGAGGCGCGGCCGCACCCGGTGGCGGAGCCGGGGGCGCTGGTCGCCCCGAGGCCTCCCGCCCTCGCCGCCCGGACGCCGGAGACCAGCCCGACCGGGAGGCGCCGCAGGGAGGGTCCCGCCCCTCCCGCCCGGCCGGTCCCGGCGCAGGTGAGCGCCCGCGGCCTCGCCCAGGTGCGGGGCGCGCCCGGGGAGAGCCCGCCGCCCGCCGCCCGCCCCGCACTCACCAGCGCCGCCGGCCCCTCGGCGGACCGCGGCCGCCTCCTACTCCCTCCGCCGGCGCGGCGCTCCCGGGCCCCGCCTCGCCTCCGCCCGGCACGCCGCGCTCCTCACGCCGAGCTCTCCGCGGCCTCCGCCCGGAGCCCCTCGCCCCCGCGGCCGCGCTCCCACCGGCGCCGACTGCCCGAGCGGTGTCCACGACGGCCCCTGCGCACTGCGCACGCGCGCCGCGCCGCCGCGGCCCCCAGACGGCGGCCGAGATTCCGGAGCGGGCACTCCCCGGCCGCGAGACTACAATTCCCGGCAGGCCCCGCGCGGCTCGGCGAGCCGGGTATCCGGTGTCTGCCTGGCTCCCGGGGAGGAGGCTTCGGGCACGTCGGGGCGGGTCGCGCGCAGAGCTCTGGGCCCCTGGGCGGCGGAGCATCCTGGGATTCGTAGTTTTCGACAACAAGGGGCTTGGCTCGGGGGCGGGGCTCGGGATTCTCTGATGTCATCGCCTGGAATAGAGCTTCGCGGCACCGGGATCTCTAAAGACAGGCTTCGTTCCTTTGCAGATAAGCTGTTTGCCAGCTGCCCCAGCCTCAGTGCAGGAAGCACAGACTCACTGGCTGTGGCGTGACCCGCAGAACCACGCTTCTCAGCTCCCGCGCCAATTCTGCGCCCTAACCATTCCTACCTAGAACTGTAGCCCCACCTCCTACCCTAGGGACCTGAGCCTCAGAGACACTTAAAGGGTCAGTTGAAAGTCAGAAAAGATGGAGCATAACCATGTCTTTTCAAAAATACTTATTCATAGTTAGCACCTACTGTGTGCCAAGTCCCGTGATGGGCACGAGGCCGACGTCTGAGAACGAGGCAGGCTCCTTCAGGCCTTCATGGAGCCTGCAGTCTGTAAGGGGAGCGAGCCCTTAAGACAATGATAGGTGTTAGTGCCAGGCAGTAACTGGGCAGTTAGAGGGTGGGGGAGGAGGGGCTCTGTATGGGGTGGTCAGCGAAGGCTCTCCGAGGAACTGATATCTGAGCTGGAACCTGAAAAGTGAGAATTATTCAGACATGCCAGGGGCTGGGAGAGCATTGCTTGCCATGCCTTCACAGTGCACGGCACCACCGGGCTCTCGGGCCCTGTTTGCTGTGTCCTCCTTCCTTTCCTTCCGCTGCCCGGCCTTAGATCACATCCTTCCCTCTTCACATCTGTACCAGCTCTGTTCACAACGTCCTTCCTAGAGGAAGATGTGCAGGAGACAGGTCCGTGCCCAGCAGGAGGACAAGCTGCACGGCCAGGACGGAAGGTGCAAGTTAAATGCCAATGAGCCTGCGGGCATGGCGGGAACTCCCACTAGTTAACCCCTCCCGTCGTTGGGAACTGGGTGAAAAGTCTGGGCCTGCCTGGCCAGCGTGGCTCGGTGGCTGAGCATCGGCCTGTGACCTGGGGGTCACGGTTCCATTCCCGGTCAGGGCAGATGCCCAGGTTGCAGCTCGATCCCAGTAGGGGGCGTGCAGGAGGCAGCCGATCCCTGATTCTCTGTCATCATTGATGTTTCTCTCTCTCTCTCTCTCCCCCTCTCCCTCCGTCTCTGAAATCAATAGAAATATATATATATTTTAAAAAATAAAAGTCTGGGCCCTCAGCCTGGCCTCCTGACTTGATTCTGTTCATGAGGCAGAAAATCGGATTTGGAGTGTCTTTGTTAGGATCCTAAAGGAGCTTCGACTTTATCTCATCTGAACCAGTGGGAAGTGGAAGACAGCCAAAGACTTACCTGCGGAGACTTACCTGTGTGCCTCGCTGTACTGGCCCTTAGCGGCCAGCTGCTCACCTCACAGAGTGTTCAGAGCCCCATGCACGGATGGCAGTGAAAACACCTCACAGGCTTCATGGAAGGCTCTGGTCCTGGCTTTTACAGACTTCCACCTTCCACACTCCCAAGACCACTGGTCCGTGTTCTTCCGGGAGACCCTGGTCGTGTGGCCCAGCAGACACCCGTCTTCTCCAGGCCTGGCGTCCTCACCTGCTCGCCGGGTGAAAGGGTTTGGTTTCCCCACAGTCTGTGCACTGCCCAGAGCACGGTTTCCTCCGGCCCACAGTGGCCTTGGGGGTTTTGTTTTGTTTTTTAATTAAATATATTTTTATTGGTTTCAGGGAGGAAGGGAGAGGGAGAGAGAGAGAAACATCAACATGAGAGAGAATCATAGATCGGCCGCCTCCTGCACGCCCCACACTGGGGATCCAGCCCCCAACCCGGGCCTGTGCCCTGACCGGGAAACGAACTGTGACCTCCTGGTTCCTAGGTCAGTGCTCAACCCCTGAGCCAGGCCAGCTGGGCTGGGCAGAGTTTGTTGTCGTCATCGTTGTTTTTAACGGAATGTGTGGCTAACATTTAAAAGTAGGGAAATTGCACGTAAAAACCCAGATGTCACCTGCCTGATCCCTCTAAACATTTGAGCTTGCCTTTCCTAGCTAGAAGTTCTGGAAGGGGTCTCCAACTCAGGAATTCTAGAAGATTCTAGATAGGATATTTGGGACATACTTAAAATGAAAAAAAAAAATGAAAAATCCCTGGTTTTTCTGAAATTCAAATGCAATGTCTTGTGCTTGATCTGAAAACCCTCTTAGACAGTGGTTCTCAACCTTCCTAATGCTGCGACCCTTTAATACAGTTCCTCATGTTGTGGTGACCCCCAACCATAAAATTATTTTCGTTGTTTTCGTTGCTACTCCATAACTGTAATTTTGCTACTGTAAACAATATGTAATTATATATGTGTTTTTTGATGGTCTTAGGCGACCCCTGTGAAAGGGTCGTTCGACCCCCAAAGGGGTCACGACCCATAGGTTGAGAATCGCTGGTCTTAGAGATCAGCCCATAGGGGCGGAGGGTCTCTCACACCCTCGGGAATCTTAGTCCTCATCGGTCTTCTCCTTCGGCGTTATTGGCTGAGGGCTTTGAAATTCTTCCCTCTCTCGTATTGCCCAGCAAGCCCCAAAGGTGGTTTGACATTGAGAGCCACGTGCATAGACAGCGAGGGAGCCAGAGACGGGACTCAGGCGAGGCTGCAGGGTTGGGGCTGGGTGGGGGTTGGGTTGGGGTTGGGGTTGGGGTTGGGGTGGGGGTGGGGGTGGGGGTGGGGGTGGGGTTGGGGTTGGGGTTGGGGTTGGGTTGGGGTTGGGTTGGGGTTGGGGTTGGGTTGGGGTTGGGGTTGGGTTGGGGTGGGGTTGGGGTTGGGTTGGGGTTGGGTTGGGGTTGGGGTTGGGTTGGAGTTGGGGTGGGGTTGGGGTTGGGGTTGGGGTGGGGTTGGGGTTGGGTTGGGGTTGGGTTGGGGTTGGGGTTGGGTTGGGATTGGGGTTGGGGTTGGGTTGGGGTTGGGGTTGGGTTGGGTTTGGGGCTGGGGCTGGGTCTGGGTTGGGGTTGGGTTGGGGTTGGGGTTGGGTTGGGTTTGGGGCTGGGGCTGGGTTGGGGTTGGGGTTGGGGTTGGGTTGGGTTTGGGGCTGGGGCTGGGTTGGGGTTGGGGTTGGGGTTGGGTTGGGGTTGGGGTTGGGGTTGGGTTGGGTTTGGGGCTGGGGCTGGGTTGGGGTTGGGTTGGGGTTGGGTTGGGGCTGGGGTTGGGGTTGGGTTGGGGTTGGGGTTGGGTTGGGTTTGGGGCTGGGGCTGGGTTGGGGTTGGGGTTGGGTTGGGTTTGGGGCTGGGGTTGAGTTGGGGTTGGGGTTGGGTTGGGGTTGGGGTTGGGTTGGAGTTGGGGGTCGGGGTCGGGGTCGGGGTGGGGGTGGGGTTGGGGTTGGGGTTGGGGTGGGGTTGGGGTCGGGGTCGGGGTCGGGGTCGGGGTCGGGGCTGGGGTTGGGTTGGGGTGGGGTCGGGGTCGGGGTCGGGGTGGGGTTGGGGTTGGGGTTGGGGTTGGGTTGGGGTTGGGGTTGGGGTGGGGTTGGGTGGGGGTTGGGTTGGGGTTGGAGTTGGGGTTGGGGTGGGGTCGGGGTCGGGGTCGGGGTCGGGGTCGGGGTTGGGTTGGGGTTGGGGTTGGGGTTGGGGTTGGGGTTGGGTTGGGGTGGGGTCTGGGTCGGGGTCGGGGTGGGGTTGGGGTTGGGTTGGGGTGGGGTCGGGGTCGGGGTCGGGGTGGGGTTGGGGTTGCAGTGTGAGCAGGCCTGGCGACAGCCTCCCGGGAGGAGGACTTGGGACCGGCCAGCAAATGCAGCAACAAAACCTGAGGATCCTCTCTGGCTCCTCCTGCCGGGCTGGGATGGAGAGGGTCATTACGTAACTGCTTTCTTCCGTCTGTGGACTATTCCCTTGTTGAGATGACAGCCTGGGAGCCAACCAGGAACATCCAGGACCCACAGACAGTGTGAGGAATTCTGGGATGTTCCACGGAGACTGGTCATCTGAAGAAAATGGTGAGGAGTCTGAAGTCAGAATCTGCCATTTACATTTTTTTATTCATTTATTTAAATATGTTTTTATTGATTTCAGAGCGGAAGGGAGAGAGAGAGAGAGAGAGAGAAACATCCATGATGAGAGAGAGTCACTGATTGGCTGCCTCCTGCACGCCCCACACTGGGGATCGAGCCCGCATCTGTTGACCTCGTGGTCCTAGGCAGACCCTCAGCCACGGAGCCACGCCGGCCGGGCTGCCACTTACCTCTACGCCATCACTGCCGTCCCAGCGCCATGCCCCGCGCGTCTAAAGCATCTGAAGTTCACCCGGGAACACTTGCTGAGCCCCTGCCCCGCGCCGTGTGGAGAGGGCACGTGGCTGGCCCAGAGCCACACAGGAAGTGACTGCGCACTGTTGCCCCTGGGATATCGCCCTCCCCGCCCAGCGCCGACCCGGCCTCTCCCCCTCCCCTTAGCCATGACCACCTTCCCACACACGCCGTGTTCGTCTGACTTTCTGCACGCCTCACTCAGCGTGCCCTCCACACACAGGCCCTGCCTCAGTCTGGCTCATCAGTTTACCCTCAGCGCCCAGAACAGAAATGCCTGGTCAGTGAGGAAGGCCACCAGTCCCGTTGGGAACGGGGTCAGAGTCCGACGTCAAGGAGAGGAGCACCTCCAGACCTCACCCCCCATCCCTCCGCCCGTTCCTGCGACCGGCACACGCGGTCCGATGACTCAGCCGAAGGACCACCGCTCAGAGGATTTTACGGGAAGGAAGGTGATTGGGAGCCAGCAAGCGAGGAGCACACAGGGGGCTCAGCAGTGGGTCCCCGGACAAAGGGGTGGATTCGTCTTTACTCGGGGAAACCCATGCATACACATCAAGGTGAGCCCCGTCGTCACGTGTAGGTGGAGACCCCTGTGCCTGCGAACATGCCTACACACACATCACATGGTCAAAAACGGCAAACAGCCTGGCTGGCGTGGCTCAGTGGTTGAGTGTTGACCTATGAACCATGAGGTCAGGGTTCTATTCCTGGTCAGGGGACATGCCCAGTGGCAGGCTTGATCCCCTTAGGGGGCCTACAGGAAGCAGCCAATCAGTGATTCTCATCATGGAGGTTTCTCTCTCTGAAATGAATTTTAAAAAAAAATTTTAAATATGGCAAAACACCTCCAGCGCAGGGAGAGGACTGTAGTGACGTAACGGAGGTTAGTGAGAAAGCCCCCAAGGAGGGCAGTAGAGGGTCTCCCAGGCCCCGTAGACCAGCTGCGGGTTGAGCTGCACCAGGCCCTGGTTCTCCACCTCAGCCCCATGGTCTCCCTGGAAGGCCGGGGGGTGGTTGGTGAGGTTAAGGATGGCCCGGGCAGGGACAGGGGTTCGCTGAGAGCGCCTCAGTCCCCCTGTCGCCTCAGCGAGTCACTGGGCGCTGTTCGCACAGCTTCGCACGACGGGGCGAACTCCGTGGGCTCCCAGGGCCTCCGAGCCAAGTTAGGAATTCTAGGTGAGAGTCTGCGGTGGGCTGCCTGCCAGGTGCCGGCCATACGCTCACACACGTGTGTATTTCACGTATGAAGTAAACACGAACCACTCTCTCTGGACCCAGCTCTTCCCGTTAGGTCCCCTGGAGAAACTGGGTAGCAGAGAGTTAAAAACAGCCTTCCCTATTCTTCAGAGTAAAAGTGAAAGCTGGGAAGGAACTCGGTGGGGCTGGCTTTGTGGCTGGGCAGTCAGCAGGCGTCAGGAGCCGCACAAACCCCACCCTCGCAGCTGCAGCTGAGACCGGCTCCCGCCGGGACTCCGCCCCGTCACCCCCACCCGCTCCTTCCCTCCCCGCCCTCCGCCTCCCTCGGATTTCCAGCGGCTGGAAGGGGGGCCTCGCTGGACCGCCAGACCCTGCACCCGATGGCGACGCCCCTGCAGCCGCGAGTCCTGCAGGATTCCCTTCCCGTTAAAGAGCTTTGCCCCATCCCTCACCCAGCACTGCAGGCCCCCCCCCCATGGCCTCACCCCGCACTGCAGGCCCCCCCCCCATGGCCTCACCCCGCACTGCAGGCCTCCCCCCGATGGCCTCACCCCGCACTGCAGGCCTCCCCCCGATGGCCTCACCCCGCACTGCAGGCCTCCCCCCCCCTCATGGCCTCACCCTGCACTGCAGGCCTCCCTGCCCTCATGGCCTCACCCTGTGATGCAGCCCCTTCCCCCCCACCCCATGGCCTTACCCGGCCCTCCCCCCGATATTTTTCCGTTGACTTTTAGAGAGAGTGGAAGAGAGGGAAAGACAGAGAAACATGAGGTGAGAGAAACACATCCATTGGTTGCTTCCTGCATGTGCCCCGAGGCTGGGCAGGGGAGGAGCCAGCAACCGAGGTAGGTGGCCCTTGATCAGAATCGAACCGGGACCTTTCAGTCCACAGGTCGATACTCTATCCACGGAGGCAAACCCGTTAGGGCTCCTTCCATTTTTAAGTAAAAGTGAAAAGGAGTGTTATGGACTGAATGCTTGTGTTCCTCCCAACATTCCCGCGTTGAAGTTCCCACCACCACTGTGACTGTGCCCGGAGACAGGCCTTTATGGAGGTAATTAGGGCTAAACGAGGTCATGGGGTGGGTCCCTAATCCAAGAGGATTAGTGCCCTTCGGAGAAGAGACTCCAGAGAGCTCACCCTCCTCCCTCCCCCACCAAACGCTGGGAGACTGAGCCAGAGGCAGCCTCCCCAAGCCCAGAAACAGGTCTCCCCAGGACTGGGCTCAGCCCAGACCTCGATCTTGGACTTCCCAGCCGCCAGGACTGTGAGCAGTAAGTGTCTGTCTAAACTGCCCGGCGTGTGGCCTTTTGTTATCGCAGCCGTCTCTATAGCTGTGTGGTCAAGTCTGCAACTTTTTTTTAAATTGATTTCAGAGAGGAAGGGAGAGGGAGGGAGAGAGAAACATCAGTGATGAGAGAATCCCTGGGGATCGCGAGCCTGCAAACTGGGCCTGTGCCCTGACCAGGAATCGAACTGCGACCTCCTGGTTCATACGTTGATGTTCAACCCTTGAGCCAGGCCGGCTGGCAAGCATGCAACTCCTAAATATGGAGCCTGATAAGGTGTGGTGAAGCATCCATCTTATATAGAAACTTCTGTTTGAAACTTTAACCCTCTACTTCTGGCTTCTGTAGATGCCTGCTGGCTTAAATAATAAGGAAAATAAGACAGCTCCCATTTCAGAGAGGCCATTAAACCTTCCCCGGACGAAGTTATCAGTGCTGGCGTCAGGCCAAGCCCTTGGTCGAGTTCTCAAAGCCCCAGCACATAGGGCCCTTTAAGAACTTGCAAAGGGGACCGGAAAAACCCCATATAAGGGAGAAAAAAAAGGGTAAAATCCTGTAAATATGAGAAACTTCGTGTGTGATACCACCCAGAATTTGAGAGACATTTCCTCTGGGCCCGCGCGTGGTACATGTAACTCCATCTCTCTAAGTGTTGCTTGGTTCTTCTCCGGTTTTTCTGTAACAATGTGACCACCACCAGCTCCGGACGCACCGCTAACACCCCAAAAAGCTCCCTGTAGCCACCGAATCGCTGTTCAGACTCGCCCGCCCTCGGTTAGTTTTGCCCGTCCTTGAACCTCCCGTCAACGTAACTGCAGCCGAGGTCACGCTGTCCTCGGGATCTGACTTCTTCTGTCCAGCCCTCCGTCCGTGAGGCGTGTCTGTCACCGTGTGCGGGGACAGTCTGTCCTGTCTGTTGCTGTGCAGCCTTTCATTTCACGAGCAAGGCACCGTTTCTCTCTTCTTGGGGGGGGGGGCACTTGGGGTGCTTCCCCTTGTCCTTTTCTCTTGTTGCCTCCTCGGCCCCCAGCTCAGCGGGGGCTGGCCGCAGTCCTTGCATTTCTCCCATTTCTCTCGTCCTCACGTAAGCCCGTGACCAGGCCATCCATGTGGTTCCACGCCCACCAGCCCAACCCACCCCCCCGACCCCGGCAGCAGCGCTCGGAAAGCCGTCTCTGGCCCACAGCCCTTCGCCAGTTCGTGCTGTTTGTTGTAGGACCGTCAGCATTGTTTACACGGCAGGGGTGGGGAACGTCTGGCCGAGGGCCATGTCAGATGCATGAAAATCGCGGGGTCCGGCCGTGCCAAGCATGAGGGGTGAGTGAGTGAGATGTTGACCAGATCCAGCAGCTGCCTTTGAAGGTGATAATTCTGCACGGCCTGCGGACGGTGCTATAAATACCCACATGGCCCTTGGCAGGAAGAAGGCGCCCGCCCCGGTCTAGGACATCTGCTTGTGCAAAGATCGAAATGGCCGCCTCTCCGTGACCTCGGCCCTGGCCCAGGACGCTGTTTTGAGGGGCTGTTACTGGTGCCGGACAGGCCTGAGCCCCAGGCCCTCCCTCCCTGGCACCTGTGAGCCCCCCACTCCAGTGCTGGGAGCTTCAGTTTCCTCGTTGGCGGGATGATCCCTCCGCTGCCCGCAGGTGGTGAGGACGGGGCCTAGCGCATAGTAGGTGCTGTCAGATGGTGTCCATCGGCAGAGGCGTGTGCCCTCTGCCCGCCCCACCTCACACCTCGACTCCCCGTCTTCACTTCCCAACGAGCAGGCCTCCCTCTGGAAGCGCTCCTGCTGCCCTGAAATGCACTCCTCTCTCTGGTGCCCACACATCACCCCCGCCTGTTTACTTGGGACGTGGGAGGCCAACCAGGGAGTGGCGGGCCTGCCCATGCGGCTCCTCACAACAAAAGCTGCGCCTGACTCACTGCTCGGAGAAGCCGGCACATCGGAGCAGCCCCACACCTGTGGGCCGTGGGCTCCCTGTGGGCGGGGGGGGTGTGGGGGGGGACTAGGGGTGGGGGGCGGGCGGTGCACAGGCAGAGGGACTGGACAGGTGCCTTTCAGCCAGGCACAGGGTACAGGCTCTGCCCTGGGGAAATGAGAGGGGACGCTGAAGGGGCTTTTTTTAACTTAAATAAATTGTTTTTAAAATGTATTTTTATTGATTTCAGGGAAAGAGAGAGAGAGAAAAAAAACCCATCAATGATGAGAGAGAATCATGGATCGGCTGCCTCCTGCGTGACCCACACTGGGGATCGAGCCCACAACTCGGGCCTGTGCCCGGACCGGGAATCCAACCGTGACCTCCTGGTTCTTGGGTCCCTGTTCAGTCACTGAGCCACACTGGCCAGGACGGGAATGTTTGTTTTTAAACCAACTGGTGCAGCCACTTCTGGAAGGGTGCACACAGTGTGGCCGCAGAAGCGCTCTCCGTCCCAGGAGGCCGCAGCCGTCCCCCAGGTGGGAACGGGGCCTGGCCGCATGGCCCTCCATGGGGGCGGCCAAGGGTGGCCCTTCCCTTCAGACAAAGCGGCCGGCTTGCCGTCGCTGCCAGTCGGGCTGTTTGGCGCCCTCTCCCCCTGTCACTCCTGTGCAAGCCCCTCACCACCCCCGGATCACAGCCAACCTGCTGCTGCTTTTTAATCTTCTCCTGAGGGTATTTCCTCCATTGACTTTTTTGAGAGAGGATGGAGGGGAAGGAGGAGCAGGGAGAAGGAGAGGAAGAGAGAAGCATCGATGTGAGAGACACGTTGATTGGTTGCCTCCCATTTGCACCCTGTCTGGTTCGATTCCAGGTCCAGGGCATGTACCTGGGTTTCAGGTTTGCTCCCCAACCCTGGTCGGGGTGCCTGCGGGAGGCAACCGGTTGATTAACTGTCTCACATCAATGTTTTTCTCTCTCTCCCCCACTCCCTTCCACTCTCTCTGCAAAGCAATGGAAAAAATATTCTCAGGTGAGGATTAACCAAATAATAATAATAATAATTATAATAATAGCCCTAACCGGTTTGGCTCAATGGATAGAGCATCGGCCTATGGACTCAAGGGTCCCAGGTTTGATTCCGGTCAAGGGTATGTACCTGGGTTGCGGGCACATCCCCAGTAGGGGGCGTGCAGGAGGCAGCTGATCGATGTTTCTCTCTCATCGATGTTTCTAACTCTCTATCCCTCTCCCTTCTTCTCTGTAATAAATCAATAAAATATATATTAAAATAATATATATATAATATAATATATATATATTATAATAATAATAAGTAAGTAAGTAACCAGCAGTGCCGGTAAGAGGGGTGACAATGGTACTTGGTGCAGAACTGAGTTCGCTCCCCTGGCTACCCCAGCGTGGCTTCTCCCTGCCCCGGGGTGGGGGTGGCCTGCACCCAGCAGTCCTGGCAGACGTGTGGGTGGCACTGGGTCGCTGCTTTGGGATAGGCTGTGGGCTTTAAATTCCAGTCTCAGGCAGCTGCACTTGTAAGAAGGGTTTGTCAGGCCAGCGCAGGAATGTTTGTCTCCGAACTTGTACTTCCCAAGTTCAGAGATTTCTGTGCCATCAACACCGTGGACGTCGGGGTGACTCAGCCTCGCCCGGAATGTGCAGAAGTTCCCTCTCAGCCCCCAGCAAGGGGGGCTCGTTCCCGGCGAATTCCCGCCACTCAAGTGCTGGTTCCCATTCTTGAGGCGGAGCTCGCCCCCTAGTGGAGAAGGCTGGCACCTCTGGATTCTAGCCGATGGCGCCCCCACAGGTGGGTGAGAGCCGCCGGCTTGTTCTTGGATTATGGCTATTATTATTTTTTGTCCTGGGTGAGGAAGGCAATCCAGTGTGAGGGGTTCGGGGGGGGGGGGACCCCGCTGAGGAACTGGTGGCAGGGGAGGCAGCCGGTCCATGATTCTCTCTCATCACGGATGTTTCTCTCTCCCTTCCTCTCTGGAATCAATTAAATATATTTAAACACAAATTAAAAAATAAAGTGGCGGAATGGTCAGCGAGTCGGCCACTCTGCACCTCATAGCTGCTTCCTTCCCTTCCTGCCTCTGGCTCCTGCCGGGCCCACACTGCGGGAGCCACAGCCAGGGAGGTGGCGTCCCCAGCGGGAGGGGGTGTTTCTGTTGGGGATCCCATCAAAGAGCCCCAAGAATGCAAAGTCGGGCTGGGCCCCAGGGGCCTTAGGGGGTCAGGGATGGCAAATGGACTCACGTCTCCCCGGCTTTCTACCCGCAGACAACACAAAGGTGGGCGCTATGGTCTGAACGTGGCCCCAGAATCCACATGGTGAAACCTAACCCCGAAAGTGATGGCAGCAGGGGACGGGCCTTTGGGAGGTGTTAGCTCACACGGTGGAGCCCTCACAAACGGGGTTAGCGCCCTAATAAAGGGGCCTCGGTGCCACCCCGCCTGGTCGGCCACATGAGGACCAGGGAGGAGCTGGCCGTGCATGAGCCAGAGGGGGACCCCCCAGACACCACGCCGCGTCTGACAGCGTCGGACCTGGGACTGCCAGACCCCAGGCCGGGAGGTAGCACATGCCTGCTGTTTACACGGCACACGCCGCCCGCCGCTCAGCCAAGAGCCGACGGAGGCGACGGCGCCAGCTCCACCGAGACCACTGCTCCCAGCAAAGCCAGCTGACACCTGGGTAGTCCCTTCAACATCACTTTATTCTCCTTTATGCAGAGCGGTGGGAGAGAAAACACCCCGTAGATTCTTCTGGAAGCTGTCAAGATGCTGGGAAGATGAATGAGAAGATGACGTAGATCGGGCTGCCCACAGTCTGGATTTCCAAGACCTACAAGGTGAAGCAACGCAAAGGCAGTGGGGCTGGAACAGGAGCGCGGGGCCCCGCGGCGGGGAGGCCCTTCGCTCTCAACTCTGGCTGCTCATTTGAGTCACCTGGCGAAGGCCTTTAAAATACGCTTAAAATGTTTAAGTATATGCCTGGCCGACGTGGCTCAGGGGTGGAGCATCGACCCATGAGCCAGGAGGTCAGGGTTCGATTCCCGGTCAGGGCACAGGCCCGGGTTGCGGGCTCGATCCTCAGTGTGGGGTGTGCAGGAGGCAGCCGATCCATGAGTCTCTCTCATCATAGATGTTTCTCTCTCCCTCTCTGAAATCAATACAAATATATTAAAAAAGCAACAACACCATTAGTGATTTGTACCTTAATGGAACTGATGAGAGAGAGAGAGAGAGAGAGAGAGAGAGAGAGAGAGAAGAAACGACCACTCACTTGGCTCTTGCAGGTCGGCCTGAAGAACTGGAACGTCTGCAGGATGGGCTTGGTCCCGAAATCCTGCCATTGGCCATCCACCCATGCATGCGCCCTGATCTCGTACCTGACCAGGCGCTGGGGCTGCAGGCTGACCAGGCCGTGCTCGCAGACCTCGGAGGGGAACCCCATGTCCGCCGGCCTGATTCTCTGGAGGAGAGCCGCCGCCTCAGGGTGGGCCGCAGCCTCCCGCCAGCCACCCCCAGCTCCTGGCCCCTCAGCCTCCTGCGAAGTGCGTGGACCAGGCAGGCGTTTCCCAGAATCCCATTTCCTGGGCGCCTGCTGCGGAGTCAGCTGCCGTCTAAGCCCTGA
Organism: Myotis nattereri; assembly: GCF_964212035.1. Lineage (NCBI taxonomy): Eukaryota > Metazoa > Chordata > Mammalia > Chiroptera > Vespertilionidae > Myotis > Myotis nattereri. The sequence continues at coordinate 61,084,538 of NC_138088.1, forward strand.
CCATGTGCCAACCGCTGGCCGATGGACCGGGGTTCGGCCAACCGGGACTAACCAAGCTCCTTGACCTGGAAGATCTTCATGGCGCTTTGCCAGAACGTAAACACCCATGTGGCTCGGTGGTTGATGTCACTTCCTGAACCAGGAGGTCACGGTTTGATTCCCAGTCAGGCCACAGGCCCAGGTTGTGGGCTTGATCCCCTGTGGGCATTTCCTGTTGCCTCCACAGACAAATGACCACCTCAAACCACCGCCCATCCAGTAGGAAATGAAGAGGAACTAAGCCCCACACGTGGAGCCAGAGCCTAGAATCCCCTCGTCCCACTCCCCCCGCAGCTGTGCCAAAAGAGGCAGGTGACCAGGAAGGCACTCAGCCTGAGGGCTGCACCTGTTCCATGAGCTCACAATAGTGAGCTCCCTCGATTGTTGCAATCAATCAAACGCATCAGGTCTGTGAGTGGGACTATCACCAGCCTGGCGGCACACTTCGCGAGCTGCTAAGTAACGACTGCTCGGCTGTTATTGATGTGGGTGGCCTGGGCCCCGAGCTCGGGGGCCCCGCCCTGTTGCCGCGTCCTCACCTGCATGTAGAAGCTGTAGGAGGTGCTGCTGTTTCGGATGCCCCTCATGGAAAAGAAGAACCCGTAGATCGCAATCATTTCCGAATACGACGAGTACTCCTAAGTTGGGACAGAAACGGCAGCGTGACGAGGGAAATCCGCAGCGTTCACAGGCCAGGGGACAGCCCGGCCGGCGTGGCTCAGGGGTTGAGTCTTGACCTACGAACCAGGAGGTCAGGGCACATGCCCAGGTTTCGGGCTCGATCCCCAGTAGGGGGCGTCTGGAGGCAGCCAATGGATGATGTTTCTCTCTCATCATTGATGTTTCTATCTCTCTCTTCCTCTCTGTCTAAAAGTCAATAAAAAACATATTAAGAAAGAAAAAATAGGTTCACCCTCACAACCTTAAACACAGGCGTGGAGTGGTTTCTCTCACGGAGCAGAGGCTCTCTGTGTGGGGGCGGGGGTGAGCCCTAACCCAGTCTGCCCAGGCCTTTCCCAGTTTTAGAACAGAAAGCCCAGCATCCCAGGGACTCGCCCCCATTCCTGGGAACCGGAACAGCGGGCCACCCTCGGGGAAATGTTGGACGTGCCCATCGGGTCGCTGAAGGGCCTGTCCCAGGCCCCTGTCTTGGGAAGTTTATTTCCTGGGGGGCGGTGAGCGTGCGGAGGAGGCCCCTCCAGCTTCCTCTTCTGCCCCGGGCTTCGTACCAGAGGTCAGAGGGATCCTGCGACGATCCCGCCCACGCCCAGCGCCAGTACCTTATAGAAGAGCAGCCCGAACCTCACCGCCTGGTGGGCGAGGTCTTTCGCGAAAGCCATGTCGCCTCCGCACTCCATCTGCAAAGAGAACAGTTTACCGGCAGCCTGATCACCTTTTGGAGATTATGTATGTCTATTGATCTCAGAGAGGAAGGAAGAGGGAGAGAGAGAAACATCCCTGAGAGAGAATCATGGATCGGCTGCCTCCCGCACGCCCCCCACTGGGGATCAAGCCCACAACCCGGGCCTGTGCCCTGAGCAGGAATCGAACCGCGACCTCCTGGTTCCTAGGTCGATGCTCAACCACTGAGCCCCCGGCCGGGCCTGACATCAGCTCCACATGAGCGCCCCGGTCCTCACAGCCCACTGTCCCGGGTCCCGCCTTCAGCCCTCCGGCCCGACCACGGTGCTCACTGAAAAGCTACTCGGTGCCAGGCACCGGCTCACGGCCTTCAGAGAGCGCAAAGACAAGGGTGAGAGACGGCCGAGGGGTCTCCCCGGGACAACACGTGACCCGAGTGCCCTGATCACGAGGCAGAGGATGGCCACAGCCACGGCCACAGGCAAAGGGGGTCACATGGCCGCCTCCCCCCCAACCCCACCCTCACCCCCATCCCTACCTCCACCCCCACCCCCACCCCCACCCCCACCTCCACCCCCACCCACACCCCCACCTCCACCCCCACCCTCACCCCCACCCCTAACCCCACCCCCACCCCCGCCTCCGCCTCTACCCCACCTCCACCCCCACCCCCACCCCCACCCCCACCTCCACCCCCACCCCCAACCCCACCCCCACCCCCACCTCCACCCCTACCCCCACCCCCGCCCCCACCCCCACCCCCACCCCTACCCCCACCCCCACCCCCACCCCCACCCTCACCCCCACCCCCACCCCCACCCCCACCCCCACCTCCACCTCCACCCCCACCACCTCCACCTCCACCACCTCCACCTCCACCTCCACCCCCACCTCCACCCCTACCTCCACCCCCGCCCCCACCCCCACCCCCACCCCCACCCTCACCCCCACCCCCACCCCCACCCCCACCTCCACCTCCACCCCCACCACCTCCACCTCCACCACCTCCACCTCCACCTCCACCCCCACCTCCACCCCCACCTCCACCCCCACCTCCACCCCTACCCCCACCCCCACCCCCACCTCCACCTCCACCCCCACCACCTCCACCTCCACCACCTGCCGGCTGGGCTGGGGGAGTGGACTTCAGGAGGCTGACGTTGGTGGCAGGAGTGAAAGGAAGGAGGTGACTGAAGAGGGCGGTGGGCACTTCCTGGGGACTTCCTCTCCCCTCCCTCCCTCGCCCCTGCTCCTCAGAGTCCAGCCCTGAACTAGGTCTCAGAGCAGCTCCGTCCATGGGGTCCTCTCCTGGGGGCGGGGCCTGAGCGCTGTGGCTTGCACGTTACAATGGCTATTTGTTGAGCTGAACTGCATTTTAACGAGAAACTCAGGCAGCGTCAGAACTCAAACACTGCCCCGTTTCATCCCCAAACACGTGGGGCCGGGAACACACCAGGAGCCCAGCTGCTCGCACGGACCGTTCACAAAGGGGGAAATGCCGCAGGGAGAGCTGCTCCCACGCACAGCGAGGCAGGAAACGCACACGAAGAACGAGAGGCCGCTGTTCGACCTCAGGGAACAGAAGGGACCGAGAAAAGCTCGCCCCCGTGCCGGCCGGCGCCCAGGGAGGCCGCTCCGGTCGCCGTGGGGAGGGGAGCCATGGGGTCCCACGCTTGTTCACGTGAATTCAGAACAAAAAGGCAGCGTTTTCCTCTCTTGAGAATCTCCTGGGAGAAAACGACTCCAGGGGCAGTTGGAGAAACCAGCGTGTAAATATGTCGACCACACCGTCGTCTCTAACAGCCAACGAACCACGAGAAACACCGCGCACTTTCTACGGGAAGGGACGGAGCGCAGCACGGCTACAGGGCCTCCCCGGGAAGAGCTGGCAGCCATTGAAAACGGTGCCAGGGAGCCCGGCCGGGGGCTCGGGGGCTGAGCGTCCACCTGTGAACCAGGAGGTCACGGTTCGATTCCCGGTCAGGGCGCAGGCCGGGGGTGGGGGCTCGATCCCCAGGGTGGAGCCTGCAGGAGGCGGCCGATCCGTGATTCTCTCTCACTGATGTTTCTCTCTCTCTCCCTCACTCTTCCCCTCTGAAATCAATAAAAACGTATTTTAAAAAAGGGTGAAAGGCAATAAAATGTAATGAGGTGTTCGCAACGCTTGTCTGTGGATGAGGGATCTGAGGGTGTATATTTGATATGTGTTTTCTTTCAACTTCTCTGCATTTTGAAACATTTCAATAATGAAATGTTCAATAACGTGGCATTGGTGCTCCAGCTGGTGTGGCGCAGTGACTAGAGCGTCGGCCTGCGGACTGAAGGGTCCTGGGTTTGATTCCCCGTCAGGGCACGTGCCTGGGTTGCGGGCTTGATCCCTACTGTGGGGTGTGCCGGAGGCAGCCGATCCATGATTTCCTCTCATCAGGGATGTCTCTCTCTCTCTCTCTCCCTTCCTCCCTGAAATCAATAAAAAAATATATTTAAAAAATGAGATGCGGTGCCTGTTGGGTGTGGCTGCGCGCCTTGGCCCCACCTACCCCTCCTGGTCAACAGGACGATGCTCTAAGCACCTGGGCTGCAGGGCCTCCTGCCCCCCCCCCCGCCCCTTCCCGTGTGGCTGTGCCACGCGCCCTGGCCGAGGCCCAGATATCCCCACCTCGAAGGCCCAGAGGTTTCAAATGCCAAATGCTCCTCCCGAGAAAGCAGTCAGGGAGGCCGTCCATTCCGATAACCGCTCTGGCGGAGCCGGCGACTCACCGCGTGGTAATGGTTGGCGGTGACCCGGATCAGCCAGGACTCGGGGAAGAAGTTAAGGTGCCTCAGCACGTCCAGGTCCTGGCCTGGAGGGAACGCAGAGGGGGGTGTTAATGGATTTGCTCATCGGAGAGTCGCCCCCGTCTCATCTACAGAGAAAAGGGCAGAAGTCAGAGCGGAGGCCCTCCCCAGGCCCGGACTCACAGGGTGAGCGGGACCCGTGGGACGTTACAGAGCCCCTCCCCAACGCGCCCCCCATCCCGCCCGAGCGGGGGGAGGACTTCCCCAAAGCGCCCCCCATCCCGCCCGAGGGGGGCTGAGATCCGATAGTGCCTTCTGAGCGCCTCGGAGCAACTTGGACCAAACTGCCCGGGCTCCGTCTCCCGCCCCGGGTTCGAGAGCCGTGGGTTTTATCTGGGTAACCGGACATGGCTGTGAAAACGTCCTCAGCAGCCCGGCCGGTGTGGCTCAATGGTTGAGCGTTGACCCAGGAACCAAGAGGTCATCTGTCTGTTCCTGGTCAGGGCACATGCCCTGGTTGCAGGCTCGATGCCCAGTAGGGCAGGCAGTCGATTGATGTTTCTCTCTCATCGATGTTTCTATCTGTCTATCTCTCTCCCTTCCTCTCTCTCTGAAAATCAATAAAAGCATTTAAGAAAAGAAAGAAAAAGTCCTCCAATGCCCTTTCAGACACAAAGATCTCACCGGGTGGCCTGCTGGGCCGCCCCAAACACACTCGCCAGTGTGGTGTCTCCTCCTCTGTCCCAGGCCCAGCTGCCTCCCAGGCCCAGCCTGAGGTTGGGGAGCTCCAGGCTGGGCCACACACGCCCCAGAGTTTCCCCCAAACTCGGACACGGGCACCCAAAGGGGCTGCCGCCAGGAGGCAGGGCTCGGGGAGGCTTCGGTGGCCCTGGCAGCGTGTGCTCCACGTCCATCAGCCCCTTCCGTCCGCCTCCAAGCTCCCTGGAAGCTCCGCTATGACCATTGTACAGACAGATAAACTGAGCCCAGGCAGCCACTCCCCAAAGCCTCTCACGGCTCAGGAGTGACCATGAGGGATCTCAGTGGACACCTTTGGAACCATCGGGCGGGCAGGTCCCCAACAGCCTCCCACGGACGCACTCCATGTCCTCAGAAGCTCAGCTGGTGGCTCAGTGGTTAAAGCACAGCCCTGCACCCTGTGTGCTCAGTGGTTAGAGCACAGCCCTGCACCCTGTGTGGCTCAGTGGTTAGAGCACGCCCGCCCCCGCAGGCTCACCTCTGATGATGCCGTGCAGACGCAGGCAGAGGAAGAGCTCCATGAAGCCGTACTCCATGTCCTGGTCCAGGAAGCAGGTCTTCTTGGGGAAGCTGGTGGCGCAGGGAGAACAAAGGCCTCAGAGAGCTGCTCTCTGGAGCGAGTGAGGCAGCCAGAGCCAGCGGTGCCTGGCTCTCGGGGGGTGAGGGGGGGTAGGGAAGCAGGAATCCGAGGAGATAACCTTGTGAAGGCCGCCGGCCATGACAGCGAGACAGATGGCTCTGTTCCCCGCTCCGCCTCCTGCTGAGCCGCGCGCATAGTAGGTACCCAGCAAACACCTGCTAAGTGACCAATGCGCACAGTAGGTGCCCAGCAAACACCTGCTAAGTGACCAATGCGCACAGTAGGTGCCCAGCAAACACCTGCTAAGTGACCAATGCGCACAGTAGGTGCCCAGCAAACACCTAAGTGACCGACGCGCACAGTAGGTGCCCGGCAAACACTTGCTAAGTGACCGACGCGCACAGTAGGTGCCCAGCAAACACCTGCTAAGTGACCGACGCGCACAGTAGTTGCCCAGCAAACACCTGCTAAGTGACTGACGCGCACAGTAGGTGCCCGGCAAACACCTGCTAAGTGACCGATGCGCACAGTAGGTGCCCAGCAAACACTTGCCAAGTGACCAACGGGGACACACGTCACTTTACAGAGGATTTCGAGACTCACGTTCCCACTGAGCCTCCCAGGCTCCCGGGACAGACGGAGGGCGGGTCTCATCGGCTCCACTTTACGGGTGAAAGCAGCGGCTCAGCCAGGACTCGGACTTGGGGCGTCTGAGGCCCTCCCGGCTCGGGGCCCTTTGACTGGGGGGCCGGCGGAGGCCCTTCCAACGCGCTTTCGGGTAGAACCGAAAAGGAGCAGGCTCAGCCCCGGCCGGCGTGGCTCATCCGAAGGGTCTCAGGTTCAATTCCCGGCCCCAGTCGGGGTGCCTCTGGGAGGCAAACAATCTCTCTCTCTCTCTCTCTCTCCCTCCCTCCCTCCCTCCCTCTTTTCCACTCTCTAAAAATCGATGGAAAAAAGACCCTTGGGTAAGGGTTAACAACAGAAACTGATAATAAACAAAATTTGAACAAGGAACAGGCCGGCGGGTACGTGACCGGTGTCCGCAGTCACAACACAACTCGCCTCACCTGCGGTCGCCTCTCACACGCAGGGACGCGGACGGCGTTCGCCAAGTCCCTTTGGAAACGCAGTCACTCCCTCAGGCAGAGCCCGGTGCCGGCCCGGGCGCTTCGCGATGATTTTTCCATGAATCAGGCGCTGTCCCGGCAGGCTGAGTGCACCCCGCCCCGTGTCCGCACGGCCGTCGCCTCGGCTGGAGGCCCCAGCCTGGCTGGGCCACGGTTCCCACAGCGTCGGGGAGCCCCGGGAGGGAGGCGTGGGGGCTGGGGAGCCGGAGGAGGAAGGTGAAGGGCTGGCACTGTGACTCTCAGAGCCAGGGCGACCGCCACCTCCTCACACCCGGGAAAGGCCCGGACTCAGGCTGGTCAGTGCGGGGCACGGCTCTCAGTGGGGTTCATGATCTCCACCCCCCTCCATGTGGCCGAGCCTGGTCCACCTCAAAGGGAGAAAATGGCCCGGTCGCGTGGCTCCGTGGTTGAGCGTCGACCTGTGAACCGGAAGGTCAGGGTTCGATTCCCGGTCGGGGCACAGGCCCGGGTTGTGGGCTCCATCCCCAGTGGGGGGCGTGCAGGAGGCAGCCGGTCCGTGATTCTCTCTCATCACGGATGTTTCTCTCTCTCCCTCTCCCTTCCTCTCTGAAACCAATAACAATATGCTTTTAAAAAGAAAAGGAAAATGGTGGCCTGACTGGCAACTCCTGAAATCTCAGAGCCTCCACCCCAGCGGTCGGTACCCCTGCCCGCGGGCCACGGGCCGGCCGGCACAGCCGGGATCTGCCAGGCCTCCGAGGCCTCCCAGCCGGGCGCCCGCCCACCGGCCCCTCTCGGCCGCCTGGAGGGGACACGCTGCTCCATCCATGTCCGCCCTGTGTCGCGTGAAGGGGAGGCGGCGGGCGGCGGCCCCCCTGGAGGCTGTCGGTGGGTCAAAGGCGGGCAGGCTTCCCCTGGCGCTGAGCTGTCTGTGCAAAGGCCTCTTTGGGGTCAGCACTGACTTTTCTGGGGCAAACGTTCCAGGGACCGCAGACAGGTTCCGCCCAAGCCTCCCCGCCAGTGAATCAGATGAATCAGGTGGGCTCCGGCTCCGGCCGCCTCCTCACACGCCTTCTCCACTGAAGGCACGGCTGGTCTCAGCCTGGACTGTAAACCCCGCGAAGGTGGGGGCGCGGGTCTGGTTTGCTCCCGTGCGCGGCGCCTCTCACGGAGCCCGGCTCAGCCGCTTGCACACGAGGCTGAGCTGGTCGCCCCAGCGCCCCGGCCTCTGTCCCCCCAGCCCATCCCTCCACTCGCAGTGTATCTCCCAGAAGCGCCAGGAGTTCCGGCCCCGGTGCTTGCACACACGTGCACACATGTGCACACACGGACCAGGCTACTCCATGCTGCTTTTCCCATGCGCAGGGTCCCGTCCGCTGTCGCCATGGTTATCTGTTGGGCCAAGTCTGTTGAGATGCAATTGGAGGTTGTCCTGACGATGAAGACGACGATGGTCCTGCCGGTGCCCGAAGGCAGAGCGGGGCCCGGAAATCCTGTCGCAGCCACTGTGCCCTTCGCAGGGTCTCCGCAGCCAGACCTCCATCCTCCGAGCTCTGCTCGCGGCCGCCGCGTCCTGGGGCTGCCAGGCTACGTGGGAAGCCGAGACGCTACACGAGGAAAGTGCAAGGTTCGGAGGAACAGGCATCGAAGTTCAGGGACCTGGAAGGGACGCTAGGCCCCGGGAACGGCCGGCGAGGGGCGGGCAGTGCGGGGCGGGCCCGGAAGGACGCCGAGGGCGAGGACACAGGGTCAGGCATGAGCGGTCGTGCCCGCGGCTGGCGGAGCCACCGGGGGAGAGGACACTTTGCTGGGCCGCATGGCATGACTCATGGGGTATTTTTAGAGGAATGTTCTGGTAAGGAAATCAGGCGTGGTCACGCCCGGATGCTCCGTTTCATGACGACTTTGTGGCCACATCTGCAAATGCCATTCATTAATCACCAGAGACACGCGGCCTCTGCCCGCCCGGCGCACAGACCCTAGAGCGCTCCCCGCGAGACGCCGGGGGCCCGGTGCCTGGGGGGGCCCCTCTGGTGCTCCGTGGCGCAGTGGTGTTGGGTTCGCCAGCTGGTGCACACCCAGGCAGCCAGCCCACGCTCTCGCTGCTGAGAGAGGCTCCCAGGAGGAGACCAGTCTGTGCAGCTGCGACCCGGGAAGGCTCCCTGGAGGAGGCCTCGGCCAGCTCTCCAGGCTGCAGATCCGAGGGGCAGAGGCGGGGGAGACGTGGCCGCAGGGGTCGGGGAAGCTGGACAGGGTGGAAACTGGCTTGCCCGGCTGCTTGCAGTGACCCCTTCTCGCACGGTGCGAGCCCACGCAGGAGCCCATCTCCCAGGGGAGAGACCATTAAACCCATCAGGACAAGCACGACGGGTCGTGAATGACGAGCCCTCGGCCCAGGTCTCACAGTGAGAGCGAGAGTGGGGGGTGGCGGCCACGGTGAGGCTCTGCTTGGCCGGTCCAGCTCGTTTCCTGGCCCCGGGGCGGTGACGGGTTCGGGGTGAGCTTCGCGGGAGCTCCCCCTTCACTTCAGGCCGGTGCCCTTCTCTGCACGCATTTTAGACTCTGATTAACGGTGTCCTTTTACGCCCGGCCGTGGCTCAGGGGCTGAGCGTCGACCTAGGACCCAGGAGGTCACGGCTCGATTCCCGGTCAGGGCACAGGCCCGGGTTGCGGGCTCGACCCCCAGTGTGGGGCGTGCAGGAGGCAGCCGGTCCGTGATTCCCTCTCATCATGGATGTTTCTCTCTCTCTTCCTCTCCCTCTCTCTCTCCCTAAAGCTCAATGAAAACATGCTGACACGTCGCTGTAGAGAGCGAACAGCCGCCTGCTTGGCTCGGCTGCGGGGGGTGGGGTGGGGGTGGGGGGGCGCGGTGGTAGTCGGGGGGGGGGGTGGTGGTGATGGTGGTTTGCAGCTTCCCGGACCCCAGCTGCCAGCTGAGCAGAGAGATGGCTTCTCCGTGGGCGACGGCAGCCGCTCGGCACACGTTTGTGTGTGTTTTTCCTGCAGGAAACGTCCCGTGTAATTCGGGACAGGCTGTCTGTGTTTCTAAAATAACCGTTGCCTGGAACACAGGCTGTGGGAGTGGGGGTGTGTTTCCTTCCCACACGGCGTCCTCGGGCAGCAGCGAGGACCAGCTGGAGGAGGCTCCGGGCCCCCTGGGCGGTGGAGACACTGCCCCCACTTCCCCTCGGCCGGCGCTCAGCTCGGGAGCAGGAAATGCGGTCAAATGAGTGACAGGTGGAAAAAGAGCGACGAAGAAAAGGGTTTCCTCGCAGGGTCCAGTGGGGACCCCAGCCCAGGACGCCGAGGACACGCCATGTTCCTGGAGGACACCTCACGTTCCTAGAGGACACCCCATATTCACAGAGGACACCCCGCATTCACGGAGGACACCCGATATTCACGGAGGACACCCCACATTCATGGAGGACACCTGATATTCACGGAGGACACCCCACATTCACGGAGGATACCTGATATTCACGGAGGACACCCCACATTCATGGAGGACACCCGATATTCACAGAGGACACCCCACATTCACGGAGGACACCCCACATTCACGGAGGACACCCCACATTCATGGAGGACACCCCATATTCACAGAGGACACCCCATATTCATGGAGGACACCCCACATTCACGGATGACACCCTACATTCCTAGAGGACACCCCATATTCACAGAGGACACCCCATATTCACGGAGGACACCCCACATTCATGGAGGACACCCCATATTCACAGAAGACACCCCCCACATTCACGGAGGACACCCCATGTTCACAGAGGACACCCCATATTCACAGAGGACACCCCATATTCACGGAAGACACCCCGCATTCACGAGGACACCCCACATTCCTAGAGGACACCCATGTTCGCCAAGGGCTACAGACCGTGGCTCTCTCTGCCACTTGTCCGTCTCCGAGGCCACAGCGCAGGGAGCCAGCGCGGGGCTCCCTCCCATCCAGGTCCTGAGACGGTGCCGTCTGAGGCTACGCCGGAGCCAGGCGGCGACGCGTCCTGTGAGCGTGACAGGAAACCGGCCTCTGGGCCATTAAACGTGCAGGGGGCGGATACAACGACTGGTTCAGAGCAAATGATGAGCCCTGGCCGGTGCGGCTCAGTGGTTGAGCGCCCTGCGGACGGATGGGTCCCGGGTTCGATTCCGGTCAGGGGCATGTACCGCGGTTGCAGGCTCCTCCCCGGCCTGGGCCCTGGTCACAGGAGGCAGCCAATCGGTGTGTTTCTCTCACGTGGCTGTGTCTCCCTGTCTTTCCCTCTCTTTTCCACTTTCCCCCAGAAAAGATCGATGGAAAAATATCCTCGGGTGAGAATTAAAAACAAACAAAACACACACGACACAGACACCGAGGACGTACATAGCGTTCGGCGCCGATGGCCGCTTTCCCGTCATAACGAGGCAGGAACCGCTGCCGCGGGGACACCGCGCACGGGTGCCCCAGGGAAAGCTCCCGCGCCTGGGCCTGCCCGGCTCCGAGCAGCTCGGGGCGTGGGCACCTTCACTCCGTGCCAACAGCGGCCGCGGAGACTCCGAGGGGCCCAGGAACTCCCGAGGTCACCTCTCCGCACCCTGGTCCCCGGAGGCTGGTCCCGCTGCCCCTGCGTTCGCCGCTCACAGGCGGGGACAGGGACGCACCCCCAGGCACAGGAGCAGTAATTCCCTCACTCGCCGCCGGAGGCAGCCTCAGGCCCTTCTGGACACGGTGCTGTGCCCGGAGCCAGCGGACCGGCACCGAGAGGAACCCGGCCTCTGGGATCCGGAGCAAAGCATCTTGGGACTCGGCGGCTCTGGGTGCCAGGCAGACTCCATCCCTTACTGTGCGCGTCCGGCCGCAGGTAAGGGGGCTGGTCTCTCTCTCAGTTTCCTCATCTGGAGAATGGGAATAGCAAGCCCCGCCCCGGAGGATCGAGGGGCGCGCAGGTGAAACAAGATCACACGGGGAAGCTCGGCAGAATCCCTGCCTCTAGGAAGCGTCACCAAAAGGTGCTCGCTGTGCGGTAACGAGAGGCCCGGTGCACAGACTCGTGCACTTGGGGGGGGGGGTGTCCCTCAGCCCGGCCTGCGCCCTCTCGTAGTCCGGGAGCCCCCAGGGGATGTCCGCCCGCCAGCTGGCTGCTCCTAAGCACCGCCACCGCCGCTGTGCCCGCCAGCCGTGAGCCCGGCTTCTGGCTGAGCAGGGCTCCCCTGTGGGAGCTCACTGACCAGCAGGGGGCAGCTCCTGCCTTCAGCATCTGCCCCTGGTGGTCAGGGCGCGTCATAGCGACCGGCTGTCCCGCTGTGGGGTCGGTTTGCACATTATCCTTCTATTATATAGGCGTGTTCTTGTTCGCTTAAATGATGGTCTGACGTAGGCGCGTCTCAGGGGTGAGGTTGGGGTGGGACGGTAATTCTCCCGAGAGGAGTGCCCTCTCCTTGACTGGCACAGAGAACGTTCTCAGAAGCCCGAGAGCGCGTCAATATTCCCACACCTGCATGTCATTCTCTTTCTCAGGGGTTCGCTGGGTCGAAGGCCTCCCGCAATCCCGGCCCCGCACTCTGCCATCACCGGGGCGCCCCCCCCCCAATACTGTGAGCAAACAGAAGGCCGCGCCCTCCCCGTCACCTGCTGAAGAAGGTCATCACGTCCTCGTGGGTGGGCAGCACCAGCAGCCGCGGGTTCACTTGCAGGTAGACCCACAGAAGCAGCGTCTTCAGAAGGTGGAACTCGCTGAAAACGAACAATCTGGGCAAAACAAAAGACGGAGGGGGCCTGTCAGGAACGGCAGAGACCACGCGGTCAGGCACGGAGGGGGCCTGTCAGGAACGGCAGAGACCACGCGGTCAGGCACGGAGGGGACCTGTCAGGAACGGCAGAGACCACGCGGTCAGGCAGAGAGAGGGAGCAGCGCGTCCGGAACGCGGCCAAGGCGCTCGGCCTGCAGGCAGCCGGGGGACGGGGCGTCTTTGGGGACCATCCGTGAGCCGCCTGCTGAGCCCAGAGCTGGGCACACGGCCACGAGCTCAGGGAACCGCAGCCCGAGGTCCATGGCGGGCGGGTCCGGGCTCCGGGGCCCACACGGCCTGTAGCAGCCTGGGGCCTCCCGAGAAACGAGGAGTAAAGAGCGGCTGGACAGCGGGCGCGCGCAGTGGGTGGCGTCTCTGTTTGATTCCCGGTCAGGGCGCAGGCCCGGGTGGCGGCTCCATCCCCAGGGAGGGGCGTGCAGGAGGCGGCCGATCCCTGGTTCTCTCTCATCACTGAGGTTTCCATCTCCCTCCCTCTCTGAAGTCAATAAAAATATACATATTTTAAAAAGAGCGGCTGGGGCAGCCGTGGGCAAACTACGGCCCGCGGCCCGTTTGAAATGAATAAAACTAAAAATAAAAAAAAAAGACCGTACCTTTTTATGTAATGATGTTTACTTTGAATTTATATTAGTTCACACACACACTCCATCCATGCTTTTGTTCCAGCCTCCGGTCCAGCTTAAGAACCCATTGTGGCCCTCGAGTCAAAAAGTTTGCCCACCCCTGGGCTGGGGTCTGCCTATGTCAGCTCTGCCAAGTAAGGGCGACTCCCGAACAGCTTCTCGAACAGCCTCTGGGACTCGGCTACCTGAGAACTGGCCTCCACGTTTCCTAAACTGTCGTATTCCCGCCCTGGCCGCGGAGATGGCACCGTGGCTTCACAATCTCTCACAGCCCTGCCCTGGCGGCGGCTCAGTTGGCTGGAGCGCCGTCCCCACATGCCAGGGTTGAGAGGTTTTGGGTTCGCTCTCCGGTCAGGACACACAGGAATCAACCAATGCGCGCAAAAATAAGTGGGCAACAAATTGGTGTCTCTCTCTCTCTCTCTCTCTCTCTCTCTCACTCTCTCCCTTCTTCCCTCTTCCTAAAGTCAGTACATAAATTGCCCTGGCCAGTTTGGCTCAGTGGACAGAGCATCTGCCTGCAGACTGCAGGTCCTGGGTTCGACTCCCGGTCAGGGCACAGGCCCGGGTTGCGGGCTCGATCCCCAGGGTGGGGCGTGCAGGAGGCAGCCGATCCATGCTTCTCTCTCATCATTAATGTTTCTTCCTCTCTCTCTCTCTTCCTTCCTCTGTGAAACCAATTAACATGTATTTTTAAAAAGTAAAGTAAAAACAACAAATACATTAAAAAAGAAAAAGAAACAATATGTCACCAGCTTTTCACCCGTCACTTCCGTGGTCTCGGAGGGGGAACGCCAGCCAAGTCCTGGCTCTAACGGGCCTGGAGCGTCACCGCCCACCTGTCTCGCTGTGTCTGGGCTCGGGCACCGCCGCCCTCTGGCTTATGTTTAGCCACCGCAGGGGCCTGGCTGTGGCCCTGGCCAGACAGGACCACATCTGTCACGTCTGGGCAGCGATGGTGAGCAGGAGGGCAGACGTCACAGAGCCACTTGTCTGCTGTCCTCACCAAGACCCCTGCCAGGACTCCCACCTCTCGGCGGCCGGGCGAGCGAGGTGACTGGGCAGAACTCACGGGGGAGAGCCCCAAGCCCAGAGGGTTCTTTGAGACCTTACGGAAGGGGCGACAGGGCTGGGGGTGGGAGCCCGGGAATCAGGGCCTGGTTTTGTTTGTATGAGGAAGGGTCCGTGTTGGGAAAAGCCCCTGCCTTTAGCGCAATAGCAGCCCCTGGGGGTGAGCGCCCGCAGGCGATGGCCAGCCCCTGGGGGTGACACCTGCAGGCGATGGCCAGGCTGAGGCCGGCCGGCGTGTCTCAGGGGTTGAGCGTCGACTATGAACCAGGAGGTCCCTGGTTTGATTCCTGGCCAGGGCACAGGCCCGGGTTGGGGACTCGATCCCCAGCGGGGAGTGTGTGGGACGCTGCTGATGGATGATTCTCTCTCATCATGGATGTGTCTCTCTCTCCCTCTCCCTTCCTCTCTGACATCAATACAAATACATTTTAAAAATAATAAATAAAGCAGGTGCCCTGGACGTCAGTGGGGCGAGGCGAGTTTACTCCGGAAGACGTGAGTCAGGGCGCTGCTGGCCCGGCCACTGCAGGCGCGAGGGCTGCTGGCTGCCCAGCCCGCGAGGCTCTGGCCTCCTGGCGCCCGAGAGCCGGGGCGGCGGGCCGTTGGACAGCACCAGGAAGGGTCCGGGCAGCAGGGCCCGGTTTCCCATTGGTCATGTTTCCCCGAACTTGAGTCTAGACACGGGCACGCCATGTCCCCGGCTTCTGTTCCCGCCGCGTGTTTTCCAGTGCCCGGCCGGCCCTGGCGTCCTGGCTGCGGCCCGACGTCCCCCCTTTTCTCGGTGAAATGCTACCGGCCGGCAGCTCAGTCTTTCCGAGGGCGGGGCGCGCTATGGGACCTCTAGGACGCCCTGTTTATCTCCTCTCCAGTTTGCAACTCTGCCCCCCGGAGGGCGGGGAGGGCACTGCAGGGAGGGCAGGGGGACGGGGCAGAACGGCCCAGGAGGCATCCTGGAACCCGGCGCCAGACTGTGCTGTGGACGGCCTCGAGGCTCATCTCCATTTCTTTTTTAAAAATATATATTTCTATCGATTTCAGAGAGGAAGGGAGGGAGGGAGGGAGAGAGAGAGAGAGAGAGAGAGAGACATCAATGTGCCCTGACTGGGAATCGAACTGTGACCTCCTGGTTCATAGGTTGACGCTTAACACTGAGCCACGCCGGCCGGGCTGTTGGCAGGGTTTTTTAAAAAATTACTGAGGCGCCCTGGCCGGTGTTGCTCAGTGGCTAGAGCGTTGGTCTGTGACGGGACGGTCCTGGGTTCGGCTCCCGGTCAGGGCACACGCCAGGGTTGTAGGCTGGATCCCCAGTAGGAGCGTGCAGGAAGCAGCCGATCCGTGATTCTCTCTCATCATGTATGTTTCTCTCTCTCCCTTCCTCTCTGAAATCAATAAAAGTATTTTTTAAAAATTTACTTAGGTAATTAATTAATTACCAGATGGACACGTGAGGGTCCTTACCCTGATGAGTACTGTGAAGAGAAGCCCCGCGCCCCGCAGAGCACCCAGGTCAGGCCCCACGGGCGCCCAGGGGCGAGGAGTTTGGAATGGGGGAGGCGAGGTGGTGTGCCCAGCAGGGGGGTAGGTGCCCCCCAGCACCCCCTCTCCCCATCAGCCTGCTCCCCCAGGCGCCCGCCCGCACGCACGCGCGCACACACATGCACAGACAGGCATACCGTGCGCACACAGACACAAGCATACGTGCATACATGCGTGAGTGCGCAAACACGTGCACGCACACGCATGCACAGACAGACAGGCATACCGTGCGCACACAGACACAAGCATACGTGCATACATGCGTGTGTGCGCACACATGTGCACGCGCACACACATGCATACCGTGCACACACAGACACACGCACACGCGCATACATGTGGCGCACACGCGCACACGCGCCCTGCAGCCTGCACTGACCTGGGGGACCGCAGCACCTTGAGCAGCAGCTCCTTGGGGATCTTCTGGAGGTGGATCTGCCTCCCCACCTCGGGGACCAAGTTCATCTCCATCCACTGCTCACAGCAGGCGCTGAGCGGCCCCTCCTTGTACTGAGAAGGGAGAAGCTGGTGGGGGAGGCACCCGGGCTCTGGCGCCCCCTGCTGGGCAGTGGTGGGGCGACAGGCGGGGGACGAGGAGCATCATGCCCTGGCTCAGACCTTCTCTGTCTGCGGGGCTCGGCGCACGTGGTCCCCGTAAACCAGCCCTGGCTGCTCCGGGCGGCTCACTGCTGCCCCTCTGACCGACGGAGAAACCAAACCGAGGCTCCAGGAGCCCTCTTCTCGCCGGGGGGCCCAGTAAGCGCAGAGCCGGGTCCCACCCCCGAGTCCGGCCCCCGGGCCCCCGGCACCCCCGCACCCCCGGGCCCAGGCCGGTGACGGCCACGCCGGAGGGAGCTCCAGGTCCAGCAGCGAGTAGGATGAGAGTCCAGAGGTCACGGTGCAGGTCCTGGGGCTGCGGTGCCGCCACCCACCGGGGGCTTCCTGATCGCCGACCCGGGAAGGTGAGGGCAGCGAGTTATCTTGGAAAACAGGCGTTTAGGACAATCTCAGATGCACCGTGACATGCTGGTCCCGTGTGGCCGAGTGTGACGGCCAGGCGTGTCTGTGTTGGCGTGAGCGGCCTCGCTCTCGGGGGGAGGCTGCAATGGGGGGCCGGGGCTCGCACCCGGCACAGCCGCTGAGACACCACACCAGGGCGCCCCCTCCTGGGCCCCCGTGTTCTGCGAGAGCTGGATTATATCCTTCCCAGCCCTGACTGGGCCCAGGGGGACGAATTCCCCTTCCCCCCTTCCCCCCTCCCCCCGCCTGCCATGACTCCCCTCCCCCCTCCCCGCCAGCCCCCCCCCCCGTGTCCCCACCCTGCTCCCCGTGACTCCCACCAGGAGGTCCCAGAGGCGGTTTGCTGTTTTGGGGCAAAAGTCTGTGCTGTCCCCATTCCCCACCACCAAGATCAAAGCTTGTCTACCTTTTGGGTGTAAAAACATCCTTTTCAAATAAGTGGTTTTTCAAAACTGTTCACTTGGCGAAATAAAATGTCGGTGCCTTTGGGGGACACGTTGGTGCGGGGCCGGGGGTGACCCAGAGTCTGGCAGGCCCCCCGGCACTCACGCCCCAGCCAGCGGGCTCTTACCTTGCAGCCCGCCTGGTAGAAGTTGGCAACGTTGCTTGGCGAGAGCCCCTGGACCATGATGGCCACGCACCTGCGGAGGCAGAACTGCTGGTCCCGGGCCCAGGCTGCCTGGAGGGTCCCACTCAGCCCCAGATGGCAGCAGAGCCTGGGGGGGGGGGGACACGGACACCCCCACATGTGGCCAGAGCACCTCCTGTTTGAGGGCCCAGGGGGAAGGCTGTGTCCCACGGGCATCGGCTCGATGGGCAATGTGGGCGCTGGTCTTTGGATGTTTCTCTCCTGTAAGGTCGGCATGGACCACGGGTAACGTTTGGAAAAATAACCCGATTCACAAGAAAGAACAAGGCTCTGTCAGAAATGAGTGGGGGGAGGGGGCAGTGGGGGGAGGGGGCAGTGGGGGGAGGGGCACATGTAATACTTCGAACAATAAGGACTAAGTCCGGCCGGCGTGGCTCCGTGGTGGAGCGTCGACCTAGGAACCAGGAGGTCAGGGTTCGATTCCCGGCCAGGGCACAGGCCCGGGTTGTGGGCTCGGTCCCCCGTGTGGGGCGAGCAGGAGGCGGCCGATCCATGATGCTCTCTCATCATGGATGTTTCTCTCTCTCTCCCTCTCCCTTCCGCTCTCTGAAGTCAATAAAAATATAGTTTAAAAAAATTTTAAATTTAATAAAACAAAACCCCCAATAAAGTTTAAAAAACAAGTGCTGGGGGCGGGGGGAGTGGCCGGGGAGAGATCAATAGGGAAAAAAGGAGCCTAATCTAATACTGTAAACAATGAACAATTTTTTTAAAAATTTAAAAAATACAAAAGAAAAAAGAGAGATGAGCGGGAAAATGAGCCCTGACAGGTGGACAACGCCTGTCTTCCCATGACCAGCGTGTGTGTGTGTGTGTGTGTGTGTGTGTGTTGTGTGTGTGTGTCGGGGGGGCTCAGGTGGGCGGAGGGTGTGTCACTGTCTGGTTCCTCTGCAGCCTCAGGGCCGTGCTCTGGGGGAGAAACCCTGATGCGCAGCCCACGGGAGAGGAAGGGTCCACGGGGCGGGTCCGCCCTTCCCCTCCCCCTCCCCCCCTGCCCTCCCCTCCACTCCCCCCCCCGCCCCCGCGGGCCCTGGCCGCCTCCCCACGGCCACCTCTGAAACAGGTTGCTGAACTGGAGGGCGTGTGCGGAGGCCAGCACCCCCAGCACCTCATCCAGGCTCAGGTCCATCTGGCTCGTGTACAGGTTCTTCAGGGCCGTGGCGAAGGCTGGGGGGCAGAGAGAGAGAGAGAGAGAGAGAGAGAGAGAGAAAGAGAGAGAGAGAGAGAGAGAGAGAGAGAGAGAGAGAGAGAGAGAGAGCCATCAGCGTGGGGTCTGCACCCGCCTCGCTTGCAGCGCCTTCCGTGCGGGGTCTCTCCGCCAGCAGGCGGGAAGGAGCCGGGACAGCGGCCACACTTGCTTGTTTGTTTGTGTTTGAAGTCTGGGCGGCTGTTGGTCCACAGCCCCCCCGAAAATGAACACAGCCCGGCAGGCGGGGCTCAGGGGCTGAGCATCAGCCTAGGAACCAGGAGGTCAGGTTCGGTTCCTGGTCGGGGCACAGGCCCGGTTGTGGGCTCGTCCCCGGTGTGGGGTGTGCAGGGGGCGGCCGATCCGTGATTCTCTCTCGTCATGGACGTTTCTCTCTCTCCCCCGCTCCCTTCCTCTGTGAAACCAATAAAAACGAATTAAACAAAAGAAAGGGCGTGAAGCCGGGCGCACGTTACCGATCTTGGTGACCATGGGGTCGTGGATCCTCAGCGAGATGGTGAGCCTCTTCATGGCGGGCCTCTCCCGGGCCTTCCCGGGCGGCAGCCCTGCGGGAGGAAGCGGGGTGCGTGCCGGTGGCTGCCCGAGGGACCGCTCAGGCCCCAGCCCTCGGCACGGCCTGGACCTGGGCCCTCGCACGTGCTGCGTTTTGTTTGCGTGTTGGCCTGTCTGCGGAGTGGATGCGTTTGTGAAATGACCGCTCATTTGGAAATAGCTGAAGGCTCACAAGAAGCTGCAAAATAGCACAGAGTCGCCCTCGGCCAGCTTCCCGGGAGCCGCCCTGTGACGGTCAGAGCTGGGCATGGTGCTCACGCTGCGTTTTAGAGTTATCAACTGCCCCCCCCGCCCCGTCCCCCCCCCGCCCCGTCCCCCCCCCGCCCCCCTCAGCCTGGACCCTGGTGGGACGCAGTGAGCAGCGGCCGTGGGGCCAGCAGGGGGGTGAGGGCCCCCTCTCTGCAGGGCCCCCTCCAGGGCCGGGTCTGAAGCGCTCTCTGCGGCCAGCGCCGCACGGATGGTCTCGGGACACGGAGGCAGAAGGAGACACGTGCGCCACCCTCCCCGGGGCACGTGCTGTTTCTGCACCACAGGCGGCCGTGCCCGCCCACGGAGACTGAGGCGTGAGGCCGGGCCATGCAGCTGAGGGTGTGTGTGTGTGTGGGGGGGGGGGGGTGTGACAGCTGGCCCACATCTGGTTAAGCAACACCGTGGAGTGACCTGCCCCCTCAACCCCCCGTCGGCGTGGCCCCCTGCTCCCTGTCTGGGCGCGTGGCGTCTCCGTGGCTGCCTGTCGCTGGTCTGGGCACAGGACCCCCAGGCACAGCCGGCCCCGCTCCGGGGCTCAGGGAAGGCAGGGCCCCGCGTGGGCGCGGGTGCGGGAAGGTCACAGCCGCCGCTCCCCCGGGAAGGGCTGAGTCACGGGCCTGCGGCCGGAAGACTCGGGCAGCTGGGCCCTCCCGGGGCTCAGGCCGGGCGGGCGGGACTGGCCTCCAGCGGCCTGTCTGGCTCGGGAATTACTGGCTTTGCGGCCTCGCCCTGGAGTGCAGCCCCTCCCCCGGGCGGCGGGCTGGGAGCCGGGCTTTTCCATGGCACCTGCCTGGCAGCGCCGTCTCTCTTCCCCGGAGAGGAAGCGGGCAAGGCCGCCAGGAGGGCGACGGGATTATAGGATTAAACAAGGAGAAAGAGAAGGAAAACAGTGACCTGGGTTTTTTGGGAATGAGGGGTCATTAAGAAAAGAGAAAGGAGACCAGCTGGTGGGGCTCAGGGGCTGAGCGTCGGCCTACGAACCAGGAGGTCACAGTTCGATTCCCGGTCAGGCACGTGCCCGGGTTGTGGGCTTGATCTGTGTGTGTGTGTGTGTGTGTGTGGGGGGGGGGTGCAGGAGGCAGCGGATCAGCGACTCTCTCATCATTGACGTGTCTATCTTTCTCTCCCTCTGCCTTCCTCTCTGAAATCAATAAAAGTACATTTTGGAACAGAAATGAAAAGAGACTGCTGGTGGGAATGCAGACTGGTGCAGCCACTATGGAAGACAGTATGGAGTTTCCTTAAAAAACTGAAAATGGAACTCCCATTTGACCCTGTGATCCCACGTCTAGGAATATATCCCAAGAAACCAGAAACACCAATCAGAAAGGACATATGCACCCCTATGTTCATAGCAGCACAATTCACCATGGCTAAGACCTGGAAACAGCCTAAGTGCCCATCAGCAGATGAATGGATTAGAAAACTGTGGTACATCTACACCAAGGAATACTATGCTGCTCTAAAAAGGAAGGAACTCTTACCATTTGCAACGTCATGGATGGAACTGGAGAGCATTATGCTAAGTGAAATAAGCCAGTCAATGAAGGAAAAATACCACATGATCTCACTCAGTCATGGATAATAGAGACCATTATAAACTTTTGAACAATAATAGATACAGAGGCAGAGCTGCCTCAAACAGATTGTCAAACTGCAGCGGGAAGGCCGGGGAGGGTTGGGGGGCAGGAGGTAGGGGGGTAAGAGATCAACTAAAGGACTTGTATGCATGCGTATAAGCATAACCAATGGACATAAGACATTGGGGGATAGGGGAGGCTGGGGGACTGTCTAGGGCGGGGGGATAAAATGGACACATATGTAATACCCTTTGTAATACTTTAAGCAATAAATTAAAAAAAATAAAAAATCATTTAGGAAAAAAAAAAAAAAAAGAAAAGAGAAAGGAAAACAATCCACATCCACGTGTAAACCTCCAACCACACGGACACTCAGACCCGCGCGAGCCCAGCGCCGGAACCGGCCGTCCTCCCAGGAAGCCCACGGAGACGCGCCACAGCCCACGCGCCTTCTCAGAGACGCGCCACAGCCCACACCCCGGCCGACGACGGGTCCCGTGTGAAGATGACCGACCTTACTGAGCGCGCCCCGCCCCCGGCACGGCTCGGTGCCGCCCCCGCTGGTCTGCGCAGCACGGCGAGAGCTATGATCCCACTTCACAGCCGGGCAGACTGAGGTCAGATCCCGAGCTGAGGTCCCAGCAGGGGCCTCGCTCTCACTGCCCGAGCGACCGCGGCCCCCAGACGGCAGGCGGGGCTCTCTCGGGCGCCGGCGAGAACGTACCTGGCAGAAGCCGCGCCAGGTGACTCACGCGGCTGGTGGGGGCCTCGCTCAGGGCTGTGACGTAGAGCTTGGTCAAGGTCTCGGACTGGAAGAGCTGGGGCAGGTGCAGCTCCCACTGGAAGCCCAGGCACTGGAGAGTCACGACTGCGGGGAGAGAAGGAGCAGCGCTCAGCCCGCGCCCCTCCGCCCACCGCACGCCCGGCAGCGGGCGGCTCCGGAGGAAGGAAGCCGCACGGGGACAGGCCGCCGGGGCCTCGGGGCGCTCCCTGCCTCCCGGGGACACGCCGGCCCGCCCCGCTCTGGTCCCCTCGGACACGGGCAGGTGTGCCTCAGGTCAGGACTGGTCAGAGGGAGAGGGTGCCTCTGGGGCCGGCTCCTGTGCACCCTCCGCTCCCGAGGGGATCTTCCCCACTCATTCATTTTAGAGAGACGGAAGGGACGGGAGAGGCAGAGAGAGAACCAGCGATGCGAGGGAGACACACCGATGGGCTGCCTCCCACACGCACCCCGACCAGGGCTGGGGCACCTGCAGCCGAGGCACGAGCCCTTGGCCAGAATCGAAGCCGGGACCTTCCCGTCCGCGGGCCGGCGCCCTATCCACTGAGCCACACCGGCCAGAGCCGTGTGTCGTCTTTATCGGGACCGTTAGCACCTGGACACGCGTCTGCCCGGCTCCATTTCATTCTTCGCACATTTGACGCATGTTTATGGCGCCGGTTACGCCTCAGGTTGGGCGGGGGGCAGGGACGAGGCGCACAGGCCGGGGGTGTGGCCTCTGCTCGGTCCCTTCGGCCACAGGCCCCTGAGGCAGCCACCTGCCCACGGGTCCTGGGCGGGTCCCCGGGGCCAGGAACTCACCTCCATCCCCGCTCGGCACAGCCTTCTTCCAAGTCCCGCGGCATTTTGTCTGAATTCTTGGGATGCACAACCTCAAGGGAAAACACGCAAAAGCCCAGGCGTTGGCAGGAGGCCCTTCTCATCCCGGCAGCGTCTGCAGGACTGGCCACGCCTGCCCTTGGGCCGCCTCCGCAGCGCCCCGTCTGCCGACCCGACCGCCTGCGCTCCGTCCGATGTTCCATCCAACGCGACTAGTAATTAAGTCCCCTGTGCTGTGTGCTGGGGGGGGGGGGCTCCCCCAGGAGGCGTTCAAAGCTACGTGTGGCGGCCTGGAGGGCCCCTCTGTCGCTGAGACCAAAACAATGCCTGGCACACAGTAGGTGTACACGTCTAAGGGAGAGAAGGCTCCGGCACTTCCTGGAAGTTAAGGCTTCTGTGTGGGGCTCCGCACTCGCCAGTCTCAACGTGTCCAAAACCGGAACTCGGACCCACACCCCCCCCCCCCGACCCAGCCCCGAGCCCCCGCCAGGTTCCTGTCTCGGGGACGGGCCCCGAGCCCCCGTGCCGCCCGCGGACGGAGCGCTGGCCGTGCGATCCGCTCCTCAACGCGGTAACATTGCCTCCTGAGTTCATCCATCTCTCTTTACATTTCTACAGCTTTTTATTGATTTTTTTTTTAGAGAGAAAAGGAAAGGGAGAGAGAAACATCAATATCGATTGGCTGCCCCTGCACGCCCTGCACTGGGGATCGAGCCCACAACCCGGGCCTGTGCCCTGACCGGGAATCGAACCCTGACCTCCTGGTTCATAGGTCGATGCCCAACCCCTGAGCCACACCGGCCAGGCTCATCCATCTCTCTTTGCTCTGTTGCTCTGACCTTAGTCCGAGCTACCTCACCCCCCCCATCGCTGCAGGTCTCCAGTCCCCTCCCCACCCCCAGGCCCGTGCCCTCTGAGGCACCATGCTGCACAGCCAGCACTGCACACCCCACACTGCACACCCCACACTGCACACCCCACACTGAGCACCCCACACTGAGCACCCCGCACTGCACACCCCGCACTGAGGCTTGGGCCTGTCCCGAATGCGAACCTGGCCTTGCCTCTCTCCTCTGAGTCCTTCCCGCTCACCCAGTGCCCTCAGCCTGGCCAGGGGGCTCCTGCGGTCTCTGTGGCCTCGCCCCCCACACTCGCCCCACCCTTCTCACTCTCCCTCCTCCGCCCCTCCCCCATCTTACTCCTGTTGCCTGGACTCGGCCCCCTCTGCCCCCAGGGCTCTCTCCCGGCCTCTGCACCCAGCAGCACGCTCCTGTGCCTGCCCCGTGAGTGAGGGGTGTTTCCTCGGGGCGGCTGGGCCAGTGCCCTCCCCGTGCCCGCCCTGGCAGCACCCCATCCTGCACAGAGTCTCGGGGCTGCCGTCCTCCTCACGCAGACACTCCGCACCACGCCTGTCCCACAGGCAGAGCCCCCGGCCCAGCCCCGTGGACGCCGGCAAACACGCGTCAGGGATCGACGATGCACAGACAGAAGATGATTTCCGTAAACACGACCCTCTGCCTGCTGAGCGGGAGGAAGCAGACGGCGTCCCATGTCCCCGGCCCGGAGACGGCGCCCGGGAAGCGGGCAGCCCAGGGGCCCTCGGCCGCCACATCTGTCGGCGTCACCTTCGCCGTGCTGCTCTCCAGGACCCGGGGAACCCCATGGGCCCCGTGCGTGGAGGGGGCTCAGGTGCCGGAACCCTTGTCCAGATCACGGCCGGACACGCGTGGCCCTTTCCCCGTGGGGAGGCCGGCTGCCCGTGACGCGGCCCCGGAGGCAGGAGGGGCTCGACTGTTTGTGCGACGGGAGCCCTGGGTCTGACAACACCCACCCCCCCCACCCCCCCCCTCCCCCCGGCTCGGCCGCACGTCTGGGAAGAGCCACCGAGGTCAGGGGTTCAGGCCCGGATCTCAAAACAGAGCCACGGGATTTGGAAACGATGGGCGATGCCCATGAGCTCAGCCGCCCTGGCAAACACCACCGTCATCGCGGGCGGAGAGAGGCCAGATGGCGGGCGTCGGGGCCCTGCCTGGGGCCCTGGCTGCCGGCCCAGACGCACCGTGTGTGGGGCGGGCTCTGCGGTTTCCAGGCCAGGCTCCTCCCAGGCCAGTGATGGGGAACCTATGACACGCTGTCAGAGGTGACACGCGAACTCATTTTTTGGTTGATTTTTCTTTGTTAAATGGCATTTAAATATATAAAATAAATATCAAAAATATAAGTCTTTGTTTTACTATGGTTGCAAAGATCAAAAAATTTCTATATGTGACAGGGCCCCAGAGTTCAGTTAGGGTTTTTCAAAACGCTGGCACGCCGAGCTCAGAAGGTTCGCCATCACTGCCCAGGTCCAGGCCGACGGGGCGTTAGTGGGAGACGGCGCCTGTGAGCCGTCCTCGCTGCCTGAGACCGTGTGGCACGCGGGCCGCTGTGCGGCCGGTGCTGGCCCCTCGCTCAGCCCGCGCTTTCCTCCGATGTGTCCAGGAGGGCCCTGTGTGGGGCGTCGCAGCGGGACCGGCAGTGGGCGCGGACGGGCCATCTGGCCACAAGCTCAGCAGACGGAGCAGCGGCTCCTCATGGCAGGTGCTGCCCAGGGGCACAGCCAGGCGGGGACGCAGGTGCCGATGGCCCAGGGCAGGCGCCGGGCACATCAGGTCTAAGGCACCTGGAGGGCCTGGCTCAGTGGCTAAGCGTCGACCTACATACCAGGAGGTCAGGGTTCGAGTCCCAGTCAGGCACATGCGCAGGGTGTGGACTCGATCCCCAGTGGGGGGCATGCAGGAGGCGGCCGATCCATGATTCTCTCTCATCATGGATGTTTCTCTCTCGCTCCCTCTCCCTTCCTCTCTGACATCAATAATAAGAAAAAAGAAAAAGCTTGGAAAAACAGGTTGGTCTCTCTCTGCCGCCGATCAGCACCCGTGCGTTCTCAGAGGAGGGTCCCACGGCCCCGCCCCGCCGAGGGACGGTCCCTCAGGCACCATGCCTCGTGCCGGCCACCTGCCACCACGGGCCCTGCCCGGAAGTGCGGGTCACTCCAGGGGGCGTGCCCTCCGCCGGCGCGGCCTCCCTACCTGTCCGGGGCCGGGGCCTGCAGCGTGTCGTCCACGTCCAAGCACATGGCCTTGCACATCTGGGACAGCGCCAGCAGGTCCCGGGAGAAGGGCTCACTGGGGAGGCGCCACCGGTTGGTCGAGCCGGCCATCTGGCGCTCCGGCCGAGCTCGGTGCTTCTTGGGAGACAAGAGAGAAAATGGTTTCTCAATCGCACACGCATGCCAGCCCTGCCACACGGCACGGCCGGAAGCAAACCAGGACACGCCCCACTGCGGTTAACGCCCACGTGGCCAGGTTTCCCATGAGCCCTCTGTGCAGGGCGAATCCATTCTGTATCTGTCAGTAGGCGGTTCCAGCGATGGGGGACCTGGGACAGGAGGTGCCGGGGCTGAGCGTCCGGGAGAAGGTGCTCCTTTGCCTGTGGCTCCGAAGAACCCCGAGGCGGGCAGGTGACGCTCCAGGAGCTGCTCTGGGAGTCCTCACCCCAGCGAGATCCCGGAGGCCAGGCGGAGGCGGCCGGCCAGCGGCCGTTCGGTTTTTGTAAATTGCGGTAAAATACACAAGACAGACCCACCGTGTGTCCATTTCCCGGTGTCAGTTGAGCGGCCTTCAGTGCGTGACTGTGCTGTCAGCCATCAGCACCCCTAATCAGAGCACTTTCATTCCCCACAGGAAACCCTGTCCCCCCACCGCCTGCCCCTGCCCCCAGCTCCTGGCAGCCACCAACCTGCTCTCTGCTCCTGCAGGGCTGCTGTTCTAGCTATCAATTTTTAATGTTTTTATTGATGTCAGAGAGGAAGGGAGGGAGAGAGAGAGAGAATCATCAGTGATGAGAAAGAATCATGGATGGGCTGCCTCCTGCACACCCCGCACTGGGGATGGAGCCCGCAACCCGGGCCTGTGCCCTGACCGGGAATCGAACTCCTACCTCCTGGTTCCTAGGTCGATGCTCAACCACTGAGCCACGCCGGCCGGGCCTGGGTATTTTTATGTAAATACAACGTGTGTGGGGGGGTGTCTGGCTCGTTCACTCAGCATCATGTTTTCAGGTTCCACCCACGTGGCAGCATGCGTCCACATTTACTGCCTCCAACGCGTGCTGTGGCCGTGGGCGGGCGCTAGCCTCTGAGCCTCCTGGGCCTCGTACGGTGAGTGGGAAGATGACCTGATGGTGAGGACGAGGATGTGGTGCCAGTGCTGATGCGAAAATGATAAAATCAGCCCGGCCGCCAGCTCAGTGGCTGAGCATTGACCTGTGAACCAGGAGGTCAGGGTTCAATTCCCGGTCAGGGCACAGGCCCGGGTTTGTGGGCTCGATTCCCAGTGTGGGGCGTGCAGGAGGCGGCCGATCCATGATTCTCTCTTATCATTGATGCTTCTCTTTCTCTCCCTCTCCCTTCCTCTCTGAAATCAATAAAAAATGTATTTTAAAATATCAAAAATGATAAAATAAAACACGGGCTGGGAGCCGTGCCCTGGTCTAGTGCCTGGAGCGTGGTGGGTGGTGGGAACGTGGAATTGGGATCCCCACGTGGTGATCAGCCCAGGACCCAGCCCTCTGACCCACGTCCCAGCAGAGTCGGCCGCTAGGCACAGACCGGCCCCCCAGGAGCCTTGGGGCCACGGCTCCCGCCACGCTGCCCTCAGGAGAGGCCCACCACTCACCTGATTCAACATTTTCACCAACAACAGCGAGGATTCCACGGGGGCAGGAAGGGAGGGAACCACCTGGAAAACACAACAGGTAGTTTCCCTTTTCTTTCTTTTATAAAAAATATACTTTTATTGATTTCAGAGAGGAAGGGAGAGGGAGGGAGGTAGAAACATCATTGATGAGAGAGAATCATGGACCGGCCGCCTCCTGCAGGCCCCCCACTGGGATCCAGCCCGCAGCCCGGGCCTGTGCCCTGACCGGGAATCGAACTGTGACCTGGCTCATGGGTCGAGCTGGACCCCGGAGCTCGCCGGGGCACCGGGAGGCTGACAGTTCTCTGCAGGGACAGGGGCTCCGAGAAAGCAAAGCAAAGACAACCAGGTTCTTCCCTTTTCCCGAGGATGGGACCCCGCCGATCACAGACTCGCTAAGTGCGATGGTCCCTGGGCTCCCAGCCCCTCTGCCTCCAGCCCGGACCCCCCAGGCCCCCCAAACAGCGCCAGTGGGAGGAGTGAGGGCTCTCAGGGCTGGAGAGGAGCAGCCACACTCACTGCTCCGCGTGCGTCCACAGGGGAGCTCGTCCGTGTCCGTCGGAGGCGCTCTCACTGCATCGGCCGAGGCGCGGGCTGTCCACCCCCCGAGGCTGGGTCCTAGCGCGCTCGGGGCACTGGGCACCAGGCGCCCGGCTGGCTGTTTTCCCTGCAGGGTCCGCGTGCTCCGGCGGGTGCTGCCCTCGGCTTCCTGGGTGCTGTGGGTGCCGTGGCGACTCAGGGACATTCTGAGTTCCTGTTCCGGCCTGGTCTCCGCACAGCTGCCCACACAGCTGGGCTGCGGGCAGTGCACCTCAGAGCCACCACGGCCACGCACTGGGGCCAGGCACCCCCTCAGCCTCCCTCCTTAGGGGGCGGTTGGGTCACCCCACTTTCCTGTGCCCAACTCCTCACAGCACGGGGTGGCCTGGCAGGTTCTCAAGAACGGCCCCTGCCTCCGGCCTCCTCTGTGAAGGGAGGGGCTGGCCCGGAGGTTCTCGGCCTCTCGGCCCCTCGGCCCCTCCCAGCGCTGTGTCCTGGGGGGTCTAGGTCTACCTAGGGTCCAGATGTGGTTTGATTAAAAGATTTACATAAAAATGGGCGAGCTGTGCCTCACTGAAAGCCATGCCTCCAGCTTTGCTGTGTGACCCGGGCACACCCTTACCCGGGGGCCAGAGTCTATGCCCCAAAGGGGTGTGTGGTGTGTGTGTTGTGTGTGTGGTGTGTGTGTTGGGGGTGTGTGTTGTGTGTGTGTGTTGGGTGTGTTGGGTGTGTGTGTGTTGGGTGTGTGTGTTGGGTGTGTGTGTTGGGTGTGTGTGTTGGGTGTGTGTGTTGCGTGTTATGTGTGTTGGGTGTGTGTTGGGTGTTGGGTGTGTGTGTTGAGTGTGTGTTGGGTGTGTGTGCTGGGTGTGTGTGTTGCGTGTTATGTGTGTTGGGTGTGTTGGATGTATGTGTTGCGTGTTGGGTATGTGTTGTGTGTTGGGTGTGTGTGTTGGGTGTGTGTGTATGTGTGTTGCGTGTTGGGTGTGTGGGGTTCCATTCTGGCAGAACCTTAACGGAAGGAAGGCTGTCTGCAATGGGCCTCCCACTGTGAAAATGGACGTGACTTTCAAGGAGGAGAAAAGCAGCCGCGGCGCTGGGAGCTCCGGCCGCTCACGAGACCTCGGCCCTAAAGCAGACACACGTGATCCCACCCGTTGCGAGTTCCTGAAGCCGCAGGTCAGCCTCTCCCTTTGGTTCCCACTCATCACCGCGGCCACGATCGCGAAGGACCATCTAATCTGGGGACGAGGAGCGAGAGGCGGGACCTGACAGGACGGCACAGCGGCGAGCGGGCCCAGCCCCTCCCAGAAAACCCACCTTCGCCACACGTGTTGCCAAGATCCAAAGAAAAACCTTTTATTTACAATAGAGAACTGTGTTCGAAACATGCATGTTCTTTTCTTATTAAAACGAATCGGCAAACGCAGATGAAGTTACATCCTTAAGGCAAGAGTCCCTGTGCAGCGGAACGTGCTTACGTCAGATCCAAGAGCCACTCGCCCTGGGGACTCGGGGTCAAAGGGCACGGCCAAGGTCAGGCTGTGTCCTTCGTGAGAGACGGGGACCACCTCCCTGATGCGGGAACTCCGAGGTCAACTTGCTCTGAACGATCCCGGGAAAACGCAAACCCACAGCAAGAAATTCCGCCGGCCCCTTCGCACTGCGGACGGCCCCGTCCCGGGCTGAGCGAGGGAAGGCCGTGCGGACGCAGCGGCGGGAGCACCTGTCCCCGACCTGGGAGCACAGCAGGGTGCCGACGGGCATATTGCACGCAACGGTCCAGTCCAAATGTTTGGTTCAAAGTTAGCTTTTCCCCATTTTGGCAATCAGTTCATCGCAAATCTTGGTGAGTTCTTCGATCTCTTTATTCTGCAAGTGAAGACGGAAAATAAAAAGGTTGCTGAAACCTCTTGGTTGTTTGAAGTCAAGCCAAGCAGAATGGTCATTAGATTAAAAAAAGAAGTTTTTATTGGTTTCAGAGCGGAAGGGAGAGGGAGAGAGAGAAACATCAATGATGAGAGAGAATCATGGACCGGCTGCCTCCTGCACGCCCCACACTGGGGATGGAGCCCGCAACCACCCGGGCCTGAGCCCTGACCGGGAATTCAACCGCGACCTCCTGGTTCACAGTCAACACTCAATCCCCGAGCCACGCCGGGCGGGCGGTCACTGGATTTTAAGAGGCCTTCCGACCTCTTGGTCCCCCTGAGAAATGAGTGAGAGCCCAGTTTTCTACATCCCGGCTCTAGCTGTGTGGCCTTGGGCAAAAGACACACCCTCTCTGAGCCTGGTGAGCCTGGTTCCCTCTCTAAGAGGTGGAGGACGACGTCTCTCTTTCCGAGAATTAAATGAGGCTGAAAACGGACAGTTCCTCAGCCCAGTGACCCCGGGGTCTGGCCGGCCTGCCCGCTAGAGGCCACACCCCCGCCCGTTACCTTCTGCTCCAGCGTCCTCTCCAGGGCGTCCACCCGCAGCTGCTCCTTCCGCAGGCTGGCCTGGTAGGCGGCCTGCTCCTGCTGGGCCTTGCCCCGGACCTGGGCAATCTCAGCGTTGGCCCTGCGGGGTGGGGGCACTCAGGACGACCACCCTCCCCCGTTTCTGCCGCCCCCTCCCTCCTCCCAACCAGGCGGGGGGACCGTCTGGCTCCAGCTCCCACCTACAAAGGCCCAGCACGGGGCCCACGAGACACCCCGTCCCGACCCCGCTGTCCGAAGCCGAGGGGCTTTGGTGGGCGCCCCGGATGCACCCTTTGCCTCTCACAGCCCACGCTGGGTGCCAGCTTATCCCGAGCCATGCCGGACTGTGCTGAGCGACGCACCCCGACCTGCCCGTGTCGGGCCCCCCGTTACCTGTCCAGCTTCTCCTCCGCGTGCACCTTCAGGGCCTGGTACCTCTGCTCCTCCTTCTTCACGCGGGACAGGTACTCCTGGGCGCACTTCTTCAGCACCTCTTCATTCTGCCGCGAGAGAGCCGACGCTCAGCGCCGAGCCACGCCGGCTGGGCGGGCATGGCGTTTTAAGGGACAGGAGGCCCTTCAGGCCTGTGGGTCCCCCTGAGAAATGACTGGGAGCCAAAATAATCTATCCACATCCCAGCTCTAGCTGTGTGACCTCGGGCAAGTGACACACCCTCTCTGAGCCTGGTTCCATCTCGAGCCCAGGGAGGAAATGCCGCTGGGAACCCCAGGAACTCTGACGAGGGCGTAACTCGGACGGCCAATCCGACCCCCCGCCCCCACCCGCCCTCCCCGACCGCGCACGCACCTTGCGGAAGCCCTCCAGCACCTCCTTCATCTTCTCGTATCTCCGGAAGAGGTCGGCCAGGGACTTCTCCACGGAGTTCAGGTCGGCCAGGGCCTGCTCCTTCTCCAGCACCAGCTGCTGCACCGTTTGGTGGGAGACCGACTTCTCCCGCTGCTCGTCCTCTGGCGGGAGAGAGGCACGAAGCCATGGGCCCACGGGACCGGGCCTGGTGTCGGCGCCAAGGCCGCAGCCTCACCAGCAGGCAGCGCCGACTCAGCGAGACCCCGTTCTGAGCCCCCAGACTCTCCAGGAACCAACCCCAGGGCCCTGCCTCCGGGGCCTGGACGGGCGCAGTATCACACGGGGGGGTGGCGGGGGGGGTGTTGGCCGCCGCTCTTTGCGCTGATGGGGAAAATCTACGAGGAGACGCCAGTGGTTCCAACGGCCCCACCGGTAAGAGAGACACCATTCCCACTGAGTGGTGTGTTGGGCAAGAGTGACGGGTCCGCAGTCTGGGCTGGGGAGGGGGGGGGGGGCGGGGGGGAGAGGCGGGGGGGGGAGGGGTGAGGGGGGGCAGGCCCTCCTGAGTGTGGTCACGATACAGAGACGGCCCGGCCGGCGGGGCTCAGGGGCTGAGCCTCAACCTATGACCCAGGAGGTCAGGGTTCGATTCCCGCCAGGGCACAGGCCCGGGTTGTGGGCTCCCTCCCCAGTGGGGGGCGTGCAGGAGGCGGCCGATCCATGATTCTCTCTCATCATCCATGTTTCTCTCTCTCCTCGTCCCCCCTTCCTCTCTGACATCGATACAGACATATTTTCAGAGATAAAGAGACGAAGGTGTCTTCCCTGAGCCTCTCAGGGAGCTACTCCCGTCAGAACGAGTCTCCGTTATGCACCTAAGGCCGTGGGGAGGGGGGAGAAAACTGGCATCTGTCTGTGGCACGTCCCAGGGGGGGGCACACCTGGGGGACCCCAGGCCCGGAAGGTGCCCGATGTCCCCTCTGGCCCGGCCTCAGGGCGCCCACCCCGCGGGGCAGTGAAAAGCCACAGAGTCGGGGCCCCCGGGCGCCGCTAGTTCCCGCTGAGACCCCGGCCGGGCCCCAGCCTCGGTCTCAGCCTCCTTCCCGGAGAGGGAGAGGGGATCGCTTCCCTCCCAGCCCCCGGGACGAGTGAACCAGACACGCACGAGGCCTCCGACGCCGAGAACCCGTTCAGGGCCCAACGGCATCACCGCCCCGGCGCCAGCGCCACGTCGGGGGCCGGGACCCAGGAAGGGAGCGAACATGTAGCCAGAACAGAGCCGCCAGCGACCTGCTCGCGACGCGGAGACGCAGGGAAAGGCGTTTCCCGAGTCGCCAGCAGCCGCGTGCTTCTCACTCTCTGAGTTCAGTGGCCTCAAAGCCGGGGTCCCCGCGCCCCGTCCAGCACCCATGCGGGCTGCTGTGAGGCGTGTGGACACCGCACGGGCCTTGTGAGGGGAGCTTGTCACAGCGGGGCCCAGATTTCCAGGTTCCCTCCCCCCGCCCGCCCTCCGGCTCAGGGAGGCCCAGGCGGCGGGAACGCCCCCGTCTTGTCCTACAAGTGCAGCGCCCACTCCTCAGATCAGAAAACCAGCCCCAACCCGGGACTCCGCCCCCAACCCCGTCCCCGGACACCCTCTGGCTTTTTCCAGGCAAAACGCGATGAAACGGGGGGGGGGGGGAAGGGGGGGGCAGCCAACACGCAGAAGCGAAAGGAACGAAGGCGGGGAAGCGGACACCGGGTGCGGGGCGTCACGTCGGGGAAGCGCGTACTCACCCGGCTTGCCTGTGCGGTTTGCAAGCAAAGGGCAGAAGCAACAGAAAACGGAAGCAAAACATGGTCAGGGCGGTTAGAAAAGCAACCCCGAGCGCACCCCCAAGGCAGGCGAGGAGGCTCCTTCCGCCCTGAACCCCGGCCCCCACCCCGAGCCCGGGCACCCCTGTGGGAGCACACGGCGGGGACAGCAGGATGGAGGGACCGATGGGGGGGGGGTGTGCAGCCCCTGGGACCGTTAAACTGGGGCCAGCCCGGGAAGGGCCAGCGCGGGGCGGGGGGGGGGGGGTGCAGGGTGGGGGGGGGGGTGTATGGGAGCTGGTTTAACTCAGGACGCGACTCTGCTCTCTGGACCCGCGGCCCCTCCAGGAGCAGTGCTGGTTAGGTGAGCGCAAGCGAGGAGACAACATGGAACCAGATGCCACCGTGGGTGTGGGCTCCCCCGCGGGGAGACGCGTGGCCGGCCGGGGCCTCAGCCCTCCGTCCTCGTCTCCGGCCAGCACAGGGGGGCCGGGGGATCCAGGGCCCCGGTCAGTGGCCTGGGGCAGAGGGACATGGGACAGCACAGATGGCCGCCTCCCTGAGACGGGACACCAGCTCTGGAAGGTGAGGGACGAAGGGGGCTGCCCGTGGGGGAGCGAGGACAGGCGTGAGGAAGGGACACGGCGAGACCCACCCCCCAAAGATGCTGCCCAGGAGGACGCAGGGGCTCGCGTGGTGGGTGCCGCCTGTGCAGCGAAGGGTGAACGGTTCGATTCCCGGTCAGGGCACAGCCCGGTCGCAGGCTCCATCCCCAGTCGGGGGCCTGCAGGAGGCGGCCGGCCCATGATTCTCTCTCATCAGTGATGTTTCTCTCTCTCCCTGTCTTCTTCTCTCTCTTTAAATCAATTTAAAAACAACAACAAACAGCTAAGCAATAAAAGATGGCTGAGCGGCCTCCCCCCCAGCTCAACACTGGCCTCCACGTCACCCCAAGAGCAGAAGAAGGCGTGACCCGGAGCCCCAGGGCGCCTCCAGGTGAGGCCGCCTTCCCATCCCGATCGGGGCCCGAGGCTGTGCCCAGCGGCCGGTACTGGGAGGCGTGAACCCTCACCGGCCCGTTCACCGGCAGTTTCAGTGCCGAGGCCTGTGCTTTATCCCATCCACACGGATTCGTAAATGCTCCCTCCAGTCGCATAAACAGGCTTCATCTGATAGAAAGCGGGCACCGCGGGCAGAGCCTAGAAATACCCACAAGGCCCCTCCCCCAGTCCCCCCCCCCGCCCCCCCCCCCCCCCCCGCCAGCTGCGGGAGAAACGGCCTTTCCTACAATAAACCCAAACTACAGCTCCTTCGACCGGAACGCGCACCGTCAGCCTGGCCATCGCCCCAGCTCCTCTGACCGTGACCCCGGGGAGGCGCGGGCTGCGGCGTGAATGACACCCAGACGCTGAGGGAGAGGCCAGAGTCCGCGTGGACAGGGACGGTGGTGTGCGGGGAGCAGGGAGCGGGTCACTCCACGTCCGCAGGAGGAAATGACTTTTACGTTTTGTTACTCCTCACCCAAGGATGTTTTTCGATTGATTTTGTAAGAGAGTGAAGGGAGGAGGAGAGACAGAGAAACATCGATGTGAGAGACACATTCATTGGTGGCCTCCCACACGTGCCCCGACCGGGCTGGGGATCGAATGCCTGCAACTGAGGTCTGTGCCCTTGACCGGGAATCGAACCCGAGACCCTTACGCGTGGGGGGCGGACGCTCAACCACTGAACCACCGGCCAGGGTGGGAAAGATTGTTTTAAAAACTGGTAACATGGACCTAAGCCAATAAACAAACACAAAACGACCCCCTCGAGAAGTGACCACTCGTGTAGACACTGGGCTTGGAGCTTCTGCAGACCTCCCCTCGTTAATGAAGACAGACCAGCCGGGTGCAGCTCACACCGGGGCCTGGCTCCTCGCAGGCCAAAGCGGCCCACGGCGCTGGCTGCCGGAGGCTGTGCTGGGACGCCCTGGGGCGCGGCCGTGCCGGGCGAGAGAGAAAGTGTTGGTCAGATACCAGGCGCCCACATCAGGAGGGAAGCCGTGGGCAGGCGGCCACAGCTCCCCCAGCCTGGCCAGGCCCCGGGTGAGGCCGAGGGGCAGGTGAGGCTAAGCGACCTCGGGGTTTAGACTGGATTCCTCGTCTCTCCCAGGAGCAAAAGCCCAAACATCCCAGGAACCAACCCGAATCCCTTCCCCAGGTGGGCCGTCGGGCCGGTCCCGCGATGGCCATCGAGGTGACGCCACGGCCCCCACGGGCCTGCGTAAGGGCGAGGGGCCTCCGGCAGGTGTGTCCAGGAGGCCCCAGGTCCTCGGCCGGGGCAGAGCCAGGGATGCCCGACTGAGGGGACCAGGGGAGCCCCCAGGCAGGACACCCACCTATCATCTGCGCGATGGTCTTCTCGTACTCGGCCACGATCTTCCTGCGAGAGAAGGACACGTGTCGGAACCGTGACAACAGCACAGAACGGGTTTTATTTCACACGGGGCCGCGTGCTGGACGTCGGCAGCCGGACCGAGGGCCGGAGGACACGTCTGGGCTCACCCGTCTCGGGCCACCTCCAACCGCTGCCCTCGCCTTACACACCCAGGGGCTCTTTGCCTCGTGCCTGAGGCTGCTCACACCACGCCCTGTGCAAAGCCTTCCAGGTCTCCCCACCACCCACTGAGAAGAACCTAAAGGCCACACCTTTAGCCTGACCCCCAGGGCCTCCCCCGCCTGCCCGGGTCCTCCCCCATCTGACCGCCTTCCACGCCAGCTCACCGCCCAGTGGCCCGGGGAGAACAGAAGGCCTCCTCGGGCTTCCTGACCCCCGCGCCTCGCTGTGCTGTGCGTTTCCCTTCCTACTCCCTCCTCCCAGCCTCTCTGTTCCCCGAGGCCCAGGGCGAACGCCGCCGCCTCCAGCAGCCCTCCCTGGTTTCTCCTCGGAACTCCAGCCGTTTTGTCTGAATCTGTCCAGGCCACGCTAAGTCACACGGTGCAAGGGGCCGCCCACTCCGCAGATCACTGGCACGTTTGCCGTGAAAAATGGAAAGTGCTTGGAAGGATTCCCCGGACATGGTGCCGGCGGCTGCCCGCGGGGCATGGAGCTGGAGGCCGCGAGGGGGGAGGAGGGCTCTCACTGTGCGCGTGGGATCCCACCGGTCACCCCTGCCCGCGCTACTCCAACCCGAGTGAAACGGGGCACGCACGGTGGACTGTGAACCTGGGACGGGAGGACCCCGTCCGGGGCCGCCACTGACCTCATCTCCATGACCTCGCGCCGGCTCTCCTCGTGCCTCTCCTTCCACTCGGAGACCTCTCTCTCCTTGGCGAGGACCTAGCACCGGAGAGAAGAGGGAACGCTGGGCCGCGTGAGGGCGTTCAGACCCGCACAGCTCCCGGGCGGACGGGACCCAGCGATCACCGTGGAACGAAAATGTCCTACGCCAAGTAACTGTTTCCCGAGAGTCCCCGGGGCACGAGGCAGGAGGAGGCCAGACACCGGCCTTCACCACGCCCACTGGGAGCAACCGGAAGGCAGTGCTTTTCGTTATAAATCAAACGACCATAAAGGCTCGTTAACCGCGTGGAACCGACCGGCGTGGCTCAGGGGTTGAGCATCGACCTGGGAACCGGGAGGTCGGGGTTCGAGTCCTGGTCAGGGCACAGCCCGGGTTATGGGCTTGATCCCCGGGGGGGGGGGGGGGGGGCATGCAGGAGGCAGCCGGTCCATGATTCTCTCTCATCATGGATGTGTCTCTCTCTCGTGCCCTCTCCCTTCCTCTCTGACATCAATAAAAATCTATTTGAAAAACAAGAGAAACAATCGCATCAAGAAGATCAAAACCCACAGTCTGCGCCTCCTGTGCCTGCAGTGGTCAGAGGGGAAAGTCGGGGTCCAGAGGCGGGCGTGGGCACGTTTGTTTACTGACACGGGCCGACGCAGGGCCCCAGCCTGGCCTTGCCCGCCGCCCGCCGCGTACCTCTGCCCGGGCGACCTGCAGCGCGGCGTCCAGGTCCGGCGGCTGGAACAGGAGGCCGGGGGCCTTCTCCGCCTCCGCCGCCCCGATGCGGGAGTACAGGGCTGACTTGGAGATGGAGACATCGGCTGGGTGAGCGGCTTCTCTCTGCGGATGGTTTTTAATTAAAAAAAAAAAAAGCTCACATCAATCCTGGGACAGGGTTGCATTCATCCGCCACGAAGGGCCCGTTGTATGGTTTCGAAACAGAGAACGTCCCACGGATAAGAAGGCGCTAAAGCTAATGGCAGGGGGCGCAGGCACAATTGATGGAGATAGCCTTTGGCACCTGCGTGGGCAAAGAGGCTGGGCGGAGGCCTCCGGGCTCCCGGCTTCCGCCTCCCGGCTCCCGGCCCAGACGGCCATTTATCAGACACCAGGACCTAGGCGCAGTGAGGGAGACCCAAGGGCCTCCGCCAGCGGCTCTGCTTCCCTAAAACCTGGTGGAACGACGCTGCACCCCAGCCCACGCCTGCCGAGTCTCGAATGAAGGCAGATCTGAGTGTTTTTTATCGTCGCCCGAGGGTATTTTTCCATTGATTTTTAGAGAGTGGAAGAGAGAGGGAGAGACAGACAGACACATCCATGTGAGAGACACACATCGCTTGGTTGTGTCCTGCCTGTGCCTCCACCAGGGCCTGGGCCGGGGAGGAGCCTGTAACCGAGAAACATGCCCTTGACCGGAATCGAACCCAGGACCCTTGGGTCCGCAGGCCGACGCGCTATCCACTGAGCACACCGGCCAGGGCCGATCTGGTCATTTCTGTCCACGTTTCGTTTGGGGGAGCATTTGTTTAGCTCCATGTGGAAGCGTGTGACCCTGAAGGCCCCGGTGGCTGTCCACCTGGGCCGCCCTCCACGGGCGCGTTTCTGGGCGTGGAGAGGGTAGTCAGTGGGAGCGACGCTGCCTTGAGTCCGTGTGCCAGCGGGAAAACTGGCCCATGGCAACACCCACGCTGGCTGAGGAGACTCTCGAGGGGGGACGTGACTCCCCGCCCACCCCTGACCCCGGGCCGATTGCAGACGAGTCACCAGCCTGCGGCCACGGGGGGCTGTGGCCCCTCTCCCTCCCTTTCACACAAGGCTCAGCCATTCCCCACACGTGAAATGCGGTGTTAGGAGCACGTCCCGCCAGCGCAGCCAGGGGTCAGTCCAGCGTCACTGCACACGGCACACCCAGCCACCCCCCACTCTCCGTCCCATCCATGAACCCCCAGTCCCCGGGGTCCGACAGGCGTCGGCCATGCACGGCGTCGGCCTGGGGACTTAGGGGAAGAAACTGAGCAGAGAACAGGCCACCTCGGTGCCGGTGCCGGTGCCGAGGAGGACAGATTCCGGGAGAGCACAGAGAATGTAATGTAAGTAAGTAAATGGCAGCAGAGATGGCAGAACCAGCAGCCACCGGAAGGGGGCGCCCCTGCAGGGCCGGAGCAGTTTCCCCGGTCCAGGCACAGGCCTGGCTCACGGGCGGAGTTTATGGAGAGGAGCGGAGATCAGGGCAGGCCCCCGAGTGGTGCACATGCAGGCGGGGGCCCAACGGTGAGGGGTCCCCGCAGCGAGCCGGCTGCTTCCCTTCCTCTGCCCCTGCCTGGCCTTGAGTGTCTGGGATGCAAATGACAACTGCTGGTCAGAGAGGGGAGCGCAGCCCCCGGCCCCCAGCCCCAGGGACACGCTCCGCCTCAAACGGGACATGGGCCGCCCGAGCTTCCCCAGCGAGGCCCCAGCGAGGCCGCTGCCGGGCTGGGTCCAGAGCACAAGTTAAAGCCCCAGAGCAGGCCGGCCGGGGCCGGGCCAGCGGACGGACAGACATCCCCTCGCCGTGGGCGACCTCTGAGTCTGAAGGTGGCAGGGTCCATGTGTCCTAAGAGAAACTTCTCAGAAACCGAATAGAAAATGATACCAACACCCAGTGACTGCGTTTACGGGTGAAGTTCATGGACAGGGCTGCTGGCAGGGACTAAACTGTTCCTGTCACTTAAAAGTTTTTTTCTTCTTCTTCTTGATGTCAGAGAGGAAGGGAGAGGGAGCGAGAGACAGAAACATCAACGATGAGAGAGAGTCACGGATGGGCTGCCTCCTGCACAACCCACGCTGGGGATGGGGCCTGCAACCTGGGCATGTGCCCTGGCTGGACTCGAACCCTGATCTACTGGTTCATAGGTTGGCGTTCAACCCCTGAGCCAGGCCGGCCAGGCTGTTCCTATCACTTTTGAAGTAAAAGAAGGTGTTCTTTGAAAAAAACAACAAAACACACACACACAAAAAAACTAGAATAAGAAAATTGCAAAACAGAAAAACCATTTGATACCATCTTACTCATCCCGGTCCTTCCAAAGTTGAAAAAACTTGGGGACCTGAGAGATTTGGTAAAGGTTCCCCAGCCTGGGATTCGGTCCGGCCCCGAGTCCACCCGCGCCCCGCGGTGCAGGAGAAACGAACTAGAACGAACCCTGTCCCACTGGGCGGAAACCAGGCATGGCCACCGGTGACCGTGGCAGGGATCAATGGTCGGGAAGCTGCCTCAAGTCCTTTGTGAAACATCCTATATAATAAAAGGCCAACATGCAAATCAACTGACGGCAGAACCGGTTGCTATGATGTGCACTGACCACCAGGGGGCAGACGCTCAAGGCAAGAGGAGCGCCGCTCAGCCAGAAGCCAGGCTCACAGCCGCGAGCGCAGCGGTGGTGGTGGTGGCGGGAGCCTCTCCCGCTTCTGCGGCGGTGCTAAGGATGTCCGACTGACAGCTTAGGCCCATCAGTCAGACATCCCCCGAGGGACCCCCACAAGTGCACACATTTCATGCACCAGGCTCTAGTGATAGAATAAAGGCTGCTCCCTCCAGCAACGCAGCAGCTCGTCCTCGGGCCGCCTGGGGTGTCCATAAGGGACAGAGGAGCCCAGACCCCATGTGAATTACGACCCGAGCGTCTGCCTGGTAATGAAATTCTCCCCCTGCCCCCCCCCCCCACTGTGGCCCGAAGAGGCAGGCTGGCCAGCCCTCCAGCTACCGGTCAACGCAAGTTAAAGACGTCCATGGGGCGGCATTTTCTCAATCACAATCGGAACACGTGGCCGGAGAACAGACGTGACCGACAGGAAGTCAGCTGCTGGCCGATGTCTGTCCTCCGCCATCTCCCACGCGGCCTCAGAGGAAGGAGGCGGGGGTACCAGGCGCCCCGAACGCTCACTGCCTGATCCAAACTGCTGAGTAGGACATCCCCAACTCGCCTCACACTTCGGGACAGGAACAGGCCGCACTGGCAGTGGCCCAGCCTCCAGCCGCTACCCAAGGAGATCGAGAAACAAATCTCCTGGGGAAGGCAACCCTCGCCGCGTCGATTCCTGAGAATTCCGTTTTCATGGAAATCAGACCCAAGTGCATGGCTGGCCGCAAGGACAAGGGCACTCTATGTCCATATCCTGTCCCTGCCCTGGGTCCCTACCCGCCCGTCTGGACACCCAGTGCACCCACCTTCCTTCACTGAGGGGCCTCTGCCCCCCTCGCCCCCGGCTCCAGGGAAACCACGTGTGGGGTTGAGGGCAGGGGCAGCCGCCGAGCCCCTGATCCTGCACTAAGGACGAGAGACAGACACCACTGGCCCCTCTGCCCGGGGACCGGCTACTGGGGATGGACGGGCAGGGCTCCCCCTGGAGATCTGAGTGCCAGGTCCCCCTCGGGCTGGTTCATGGCTCCATCTCCCCCTGCACCATGGGGCCTGGACCACCTGCTGAGGAGCTGCTGCGAGCAAGCGTCTGACCAGGCAGTAGAAGCAAAGGGGAGGGCCAGCGAACAGCAGCAGCGCTCACGTCCTGCACACCTACTGTGCGCCGGGCACAGCCGGCTCTCCACACGTCACCTGCAATCCTCGCAGCAACCGGCGAACTCGCTGTGTCAGCCTCGCCTCACAGAGGCAGAAACTGAGGCTCAGGGGGCCCTTCTCACCACGGTCAGAGCGACCGGGCACGCTGGGTCCGGCCCTGGTCCCACACACCAGGACCCCAGGCTCCCCAGCTCGGGGTGGGCCAGGCCTCACAGGGCCACACGCCGTCTCACGCGTCATCAGCAACTCGGAAGCCAGGCAGACACCTCTGCATGCCCCGCCCGTATCACTCAGACTCCGGAGCAGGCTCCCTCCCACAGAGTCGGGTCGCAGACATGCGCTCGGTGTGCGTTCGCGCACGCGTTAGGCATCTAGCTTCCTAGGAGATCCTACTTCGCCGAACACCAGCCATGCCGGCCCGGCGGAGGGTTAGCACGGAAGCGCTCGGACCACACACCATTCTCCAGGCAGGCGGGCGCGCGGCCGCACCGGTACCTTGGCGTCCTGGCGGCTGCGGGCAGCCAGCGCGATCTGCCGGGCCAGCTTCAGCGCCTCGATCCGCATGATGGCAAACTCTAGCTCCTCCTGCCAGGGGGGGTGGGGTGAGCCAGGGGAAAGGTGCCCGACTGGGGGGGAGGGGAGGGGGGGAGCACGGGGAGCATGACGGGTGCTGGGGGAGCACACACCGGCTTCCTTTCACGTCAGCTCCGCAGAATCATGAAACTGTTTAATTTCCTTTTTTTAAAGATTATTATTACTTAAACGTATATATATGTTTTTTATTGACTTCAGAGATGGAAACATCAACCACCGTGGAGAATCACGGTTCGGCCGCCTCCTGCACGCCCCCGACCGGGAATGGAGCCCTGACCTCCTGGTTCACAGGTCGATGCTCAGTCACTGAGCCCCGCCGGCCGGGCTCCTATTTTTTTAAATCTCCCTAAGTATCATGCACACAACCATAAACGATTTTTTAAACAAAAATCAACATTTTCGCTGTCCTGTTTCCTCTGGTTTCTTTCCTTTTGGTTTGTCTCATGTGAAGGTGGCTAACAGCGCCCTCGAGTGGATGGCATCCGCCAGCGCTGCTCACAGCCTCTCCTTTGGGTCTAAAGGACGGGAATGAAGTTGTCAGATGTGAAGCACGAGGAGGCCATTGTCTCGGCCGCAGTGCGAGACCCAGCCCAGATGTTCTCTCTCCGGGACCGGAGCCTCGCGCCTGTGTGCTGCGCGGCTCCGCGGCGACCTGACCTCACACCCTCGGTTCCGGGACTCGATCACCAGCTGCTCCGGGCTTTCGAAGCTTCTGAAAAGAACGGCCCGGCTCCCAAGCGGAAACGCACACGGCCGGCTCCCTGCGCCATCGCGCATCGCACATCGGCGTCTGGGGTACCAGCCACACTCAGCCCCGCGGGGGGTGGGGGGGCGCCTCCCAGGCCCCTTCTCAGCAGCCACGCGTTCGATCCCTCCTCCCGGCGTCTGGCCGCGGAGGCTCACGCTCCACGGAGGTTTCGACACCCTCCCCGAAGGCCCCGCGAGGGCTACCCACCTGCAGCTTCTGCGCAAACACCGGGGGGTTCTTTTCCGCTAAGTCCGGTTCCAGGTAGTCGAGCGCGCCGCAGAGCGAGGCCGGGTCGGCCAGCCTGCTGAGCAGGGCGTCCGCGGAGGCAAAGGCGCCCTCCGGAGCTGCCTGGAGGCCGCGGAGCCGGACAGCGGAGAGAGAGAGACGGGAGAGAGAGACAGAGGAGAGAGAGTGACGCGATGCCCAGCGAGGACCTCGAACCCACGGGGGACACTTCTGCCTCAAGGTTGCAGAGAGCGTCAGCCAGCGGCCGACACTGCCCTTTCCTCCGGGCTGAGCCCAAGACAGACAATGGGCATCTCGAGAGCGGCCGGCCCAGCCCCACCCCGAAAGCGGCCTTAGCCCCCGCCCCCCACCCCTCACCCGCCTTCACTCCCTAACTGGCCCGTGGGGGGGAAGTAACCGTTTCTTATTTGAAAAGCTCGGTGGGCGGGAGACAAGCCACACGATGGGTTTTCCAAGCA
The DNA here is from genome assembly GCF_964212035.1 of Myotis nattereri. NCBI lineage: Eukaryota > Metazoa > Chordata > Mammalia > Chiroptera > Vespertilionidae > Myotis > Myotis nattereri. The sequence continues at coordinate 61,127,251 of NC_138088.1, forward strand.
TCAGTCATGGAGAAAGCCCCTCCGTGTGAATATCAGAGGAAGGGAGGTTTGGGGAAAGATCATTTCCTAAGCGACTTCACAAGGGAAACGCATCTCCGGGTCGATCAGAAAGGCCTCAGCCTCAGTCACACCCAGGCTCTCTGCTCAGTCGTATTTTCCAGCTGACAGACACGTAGAAGGTGCTCAGCAAACACGGCTCACTACACGGAACTGAAAACCAGCTAACCGATGGCCGCAGGCCCCAGGGGATGGCTAGGAGGGCGGTGACAGCAGTGAAATACAATTCCCCTCGGACGCTCCATTTAAATGTGCGAGGGGTGGGGGCGGGGAGAGGCTCAGCTCGGCCCCTGCCCTGAGGGAAAGCCTGTCACTCCTGGTCTATGGACAGGAGGGTCCCTCCCAGGAGGGTCCCCGCCCGCCCTCTGAGGAGCAGCTACAGACTGAGAGACTCAGGACAAGCCCAACGCAGCCGCCCAGCCCTAAGGGGCTCGAGGTGGGAGGTCGATAGCCGAAGGCAGTAAAGCAGGTGGGTGAACAGAGCGCCTTGCGTTACGGGGCGGCCTCCTAGGCTGGCTTCTGGGGTGCAGGTGAGTATTGCTCAGAAGCCTGGCCCCCTGGGCGAAGGGGTCCAGCTGGCCCGGCCTCAGCCCCAGGGATCTCGGCCCCTCGACCCCACTTACGATTTCGATCGCCTCGGCGGCGGCGCCCACGGCCCTGGCCTCCAGCTCCTGGGCGGGCTTCTCCGGCACCGGCACCGGCACGTGCGGCTCCTGGGCGGGGGCCAGCCCTCGGGGCACCAGATGGGGGACCTTGGCCCCCGCGTTCACCAGGGCTTCGGCCTCCTCGAAGCTCGACCTGAGGAAGCAAAGGGCACCTCCTGTCTTCTCGTTGCAAACCCCACAGACATCGGCCGGGCTGCCCGCTCAGCCAGCCTCCCGAGGGACCCTGGACGGCCAGGCTGCGCCCAGAGGGGAAGGGGGCGGGTCTTGGCCGCCAGGGGCCTGTGGGCAGGACAGTCTGAGGGGGGCTCAGCCCACGCCGGGGCCTGCTGACGAGGGAGGTCGGAGCACAGATGTCCTGGCTCAGAGGCAGGAGCTGTGGCCTGAGCTGGAGGCTGGGCTGTGTCCCCAGGGCCGGCGGTGGGTCCCGGTCTCCTGCTCTGAGGGGGAGGCAGGGCCTCCGAGAGGGGAGGGGAGGCCGCCTGCAGGTGAGGCACCTGACCCGGCCGTCACGGCACCGTCGCTGCCGGAGTCACACCGCCACCACCCCTAGTGCCGCTCGGGGCAGATTCTGGGTTTCAGAAGGCAAAGCAGGAGCTTCCGTCCCCGGTCGCCTGGCCCAGTGGGTTGGGCTCCATCCCATGCACTCAGGTCGCTGGTTTGATTCCCGTCAGGGCCCAGGCCCAGGTTGTGGGCTCCATCCCTGGCAGGGGACGTGCAGGAGGCAGCCGATCGATGTCTCACCTTCACATCGACGTTTCCCTTTCCCTCGGGGAGGCCCCATCTCAGAGCGAGGCCCCCTCCACAGCCCAGCACACGGCCCAGCCCCCGACGGAGCTGACCTTCACATCCACAGGCATCACACGCGTGCGGCAGGGGAGCCTGCAACGCGGGGAGCCCCGCGGTGTGGCCCTCAGATCCCTACAGCTCAGTCACCGTTACTCCGCGTGACACGGGGGGGCAGTGACCTGCACGAGGTCCCGCAGCCAGCGAGGGGCGGGGGGAGCCCGGGCTCCGAGCGCTGTGGCCGCTGCCCCCACGGGACCATGACAGCGGCCGAGGGAGCACTGGGGCGCTCGGAGGGGCCCCCCCCCATTAGGGGGCGCCGCCCCCACCCCAGGGCAGCAGCAGCAGCAAGCCCGCCGTGCTCCGTCCCCGTGGACACGCGCCGGGAGCGCCCGCTGTCCGGCTGTTCGCACGGGAGGCGCATCGGGAGGCAGAGCCGGCGCTGGGGCTCGGGCTCTGTCTGTCACCCGCCCACGCGGACGGCGGAGACGCGTACCCGGAACACGGCGTCGGGGACTCCGACAGCCGGGCGGGCGGGGACTTGACCGGGCTCTCCTGCGAGGCGTCGAACATCAGGTACAGCGCCGGCTTCTTCGGGGCGTCGTCGTCCTGTGGGGAGCAACGCCGCGCGTCAGCTCGGCCGCCGCTGGCCTGGCCCCGCCACAGAGGGGACGGCAGGGCCCGTCCCACAGGAGACCTGGCTCAGCGGGAGGAGCCTGCCCTCCCCTCCTCCCCGGAGAGAGGAGCCAACGTGCTGGCTCCGAGGGGCGTCAGGAGGGAGGGGGGGCAACTGCGTGCAGGTGGGGGCATTCTTAAAAATATACTTTTGTTAAATATGTATATTTTTATTGATTTCAGAGAGGAAGGGAGAGGGAGAGAGAAACATCAATGATGAGAGAGAATCATTGATTGGCTGCCTCCTGCAGGCCCCCCACTGGGGATGGAGCCCGCAACCCAGGCACCCAGAAAGCTGCGGGCACCCGGGAGCTGCGGGCACCCAGGGAGCTGCGGGCACCCAGGGAGCTGCGGGCACCCAGCACCCTGGCTCCGAGGTCGGGGTCCCAGGGCGCTGGGACCGGAGCAGGCCCGGCTGTGTTGTCCGGCAGCGCAGCTGGGAAAGCACCCGCCCGCCGGCTGCAGCAGGGGCACTTACGGGCAAGGAGGAGCCGATTTTCTCCATGTACTCGATTTCGTAGGCATTCCGGTAGTCCAGCTCTGCGGGGAGACAGGGGGATCAGCGAGGGACAGGGACAGGGACAGGGACAGCACAGGGACAGGGACGGGACAGGGCAGGGACAGGGACAGGGCGGGGCTGGAGCAGGAGTACAAACTGTTCAACCAGATTCCAGCCCGGACACCGGAACCTTCCTGCTCCCCCCCCCCCGCCCCCCCGGGCTCTGCCACGGGCGTCACGGCCGCCCAGGCCCCGGGTCTGACAGGACAGACCCAGCTCCGCCCACCAAGCGTCCAGACCCGAGTGGGCGCCCTCCAGGAGCTGCGTTCCTCTGAGTCCCAGGGACCCTCGGTCGTCCCTCCCTGAGAACTCGCTGCAGCCACAGCCGGGAGCAAGGGGAGGACACGAGTCCCCTGCCGTAGGAGCAGCTCTGCAGCCGCCCAGCTGCCCCCAAACCGCTGTGCCTCCGGGGCTGCAACACCCACGCTCAGATCCAAAACTTTTTAAAAAACTTGTTCCATTTAGTTATTTCCGCTTTTGTTTTGTTCATCCTCACCTGAGGGTATTTCCCTACGGGTTTTTAGAAAGAGTGGAAGGAGGGGGAGACAGAGAGAGACACACTGATGGACTGCCTCTCACATGCGGACGAGGGATCGAGCCTGCAGCTGACGTAGGAGCCCTGGACCGGAATCGAACCCGGGACCCTTCAGTGCGCAGGGCAATGCTCTGTCCACGGAGCCCCCCCGGCCAGGGCCCAAGACAGACTTTGAAAGTCCAGTTCGGTGGAGAAATGACCTCGTTCGAACTGCTGAGACTTCAGGCTGCAAAGAGAACTCCCGGGCTCTCGCTGGAGACCCAGCCACGCACGCCCCGGTCCCGTGGCAGCTCCACACGGAGGCCCGCTCTGCTGCCCCCCGGGCCCCCTGGCGGGCACACGCATCCTGAGCACCTACTGGGCCCAGCGGACGCCCTGGCAAACGAGGCCCAAAGAGGCTCTTGGCACAGAAGCCGCCACCTGCAGCAGCCAGATGGCTCTCTTCTGCTCGAAAAGGGGCTGGAGGGGCCCATGACCGGCTGAGACACCCGCTGGGCAGGAGCGTCAAAGGTGATGCCTGGAGCCCGAGGCCTCCAGCAGTTTTTACGTAAAAACAGACAAAATAGCAGTTCTGGTTTAGAGCACCCGTTTCTACATACTGTTGAAGCCAACACTTAAAAACGGACTCCCTAATATGAGCTTTAGAATAAGAGACTCCGGTCGGGCAGGGGGGCTCAGTGATTGAAAGTCGACCTATGAACCGGGAGGTAGGGGTTCGATCCCAGTCAGGGCACAGGCCCGGGTTGTGGGCTCCATCCCCAGTGTGGGGCGTGCAGGAGGCAGCCAGTCCATGATTCTCTCTCCTCATTGATGTTTCTATCCCTCTCCCTTCCTCCCTCTCTAATAAAAAATCAATGATCAAGCCACAACCCGGGCCTGTGCCCTGACTGGGAATCGAACCCTGACCTCCTGGTGCGTAGGTGGACGCTCCGCCCCTGAGCCACACCGGCGGGGTTTTCCGGCCTTTTGTCCCCCGGGCGGGGTCCCCGGGGGCTTACCCTCGGTGGGGGAGCTGAACTTGGTCTCGTTAACGAAGGAGGACAGGTCCGAGGGCTGCGGGAAGTCCTGCTTGTCCGCCTCCAGGTCCACCGTCATGCACGCCCACTTCTGGCTGGTGACAGCCAGCTTCTCCTCGTCCGTCGCGTGGACCACGGCCGAGATCACCGGCGGCGTTTCCGGCGTGGCCGCGGGCGTGGGGTCCTGCGAGGAGGAGGGGAGCCGTCCAGTGTCCGCGCCCGCCCCCGCCCGCCCCCGGTCCGGCCCGTGAACGAGGAGGTGGAAATGCCCAGTGTCCCCCGCACACAGCTCTGCCCTTCGTGATGAAGCTCCTGTTCTGGTGGCTGGTCTCGGGGACCGGGGGCTTAGAAAAGTGGGGACGTTTGGTTATCGGGCGTCTCGGTCATTTGAGATGCTCCTGCTCATTCACTTGGAGGAAAAGGACACTTTTACTTCTCGTCATTTTAGTGCTTTGATGCCTGGGCGGTGCCCACAGTCGCTATGGGCTGTCAATCCTCGCACCTGCTGGTGGGGACAGAGGGCTCGCGCCTCCATGCCCGCAGGGGCCCATCCCTCATGCCCGCAGGCTGTGCAGCTGAGCAGGGGGGCGGGGCCCGGGACGCCAGGGCGGAGCCAGGGCTGGGACCCAAGCCCCGTCCCAGGCCCGTCTCTCTCTGCAGCCCCCGCCCGGCAGGGGTTGGCCGGCTCCTGCACTGGCTCCGATGGGGGGGGGGGGGGTTGTTTTAGGGCAGCGGTTCTCCACCTTCCTAACGCCGCGACCCTTTAATACAGTGCCTCATGTTGGGGTGACCCCCAGCCATAAAATTATTTTCGTTGCTACTTCATCACTGTCATGTTGCTACTGTTAGGAATCGTCATGTAAATATCTGATATGCAGGATGTATTTTCATTGTTACAAATTGAACATCATGAAAGCATAGGGATTCATCACAAAAACAGTATGTAACTAGATATGTGTTTTCCGATAATCTTAGGCGACCCCCAAAGGGGTCGCGACCCACAGGTTGAGAACCACTGTTTCAGGACCTGAAGGGCCTGGCACACCCACCGGGGGGCGGGACAACCTTCCCTCATCTGGTCTGCGACGGGGAGAAGACGTGTGGGTACTGGGTGGCGGAGCGAGTGAGCAGGAGCTGGGCCGCGGGCGAGGAGCCGGTTTCTTTACCTCCCACTTGACGTGGGTTACAAACTCCAGTGCTCCTGCCCGGCCAGTGTGGCTCAGTGGTGAGCATCGGCCTAGGAACCAGGAGGTCAGGGTTCGGGTCCTGGTCAGCGCACAGGCCCGGGTTGCGGGCTGGATCCGCAGTGGGGGGCGTGCAGGAGGCAGCCGATCTGTGATCCTCTCTCACCACTGATGCTTCTCTCTCTCTCCCTCCCTTCCTCTCCCTCTAAAATCAATAAAATAAATAAAAATTCCAGGGCTCGTCACACATGCTCAGGTGCCTCCCTGTGTGTCCATTTACCTCCACGACTCCCTGGACGTGATATTCATACACATTCTCAGCAAACGAACGGGAGATGGACGGCAGGTCCCCGAGGGGCCTCTAGCGCAGCGGTCGCCGGCTGGCAGTCCGAGGACCACAGGCGACCCGTGAGTCCGCAAGCCTGGCGACCGCTGGCTAGAGGCACCCCCACATCTCCCTGAACATCTTCCATCTCAGGGCACATCCGACCCCCGACAGGGAGGGCAGCCAAACGGTGTCTTGCTGTGGAGGAGGCGGGGAGGCAGGGAGGGTGCCGGGGACGCGGCCGTGTGGGCGGAGACGGGATAAACACCCACCAGCCCCCATCCCGGGCGAGCGGTTCACGCAGACACGTCCGGGGACGTCGTACCTGAGAGGGTGGGTCCGAGAGAGGAGACCGCTTCGGCGACTTTTTCACCCTAAACGTGTCACTGAAAACAAAATGGGAAATGTGAACACAACCAGGTCCAGAACGTTCCGGAACAGAGCAGACCGAAGCCACCGCCTCTGCTGTGTCTGCCGGACCCCCTGCCGCCCAGTGCCGCCCAGGGCCGCCCAGGCCGGGGCTCGCTCTGCGCGCCCAGCAGGTGTGACCGCGGCTGCGAGGTTCAGGAAGCTGGACCCCAGAGGGCACTGGGGGGCTGCCCCGATACCCCGACTTCCCCTGCAGAGCACATCGGGGCGCGCATGTCCGTGTCCTGGGGTCCACCCGCGTGTCTGAGCCCAGTGCCCGGGGGATGCAGGCTCCTGGCCAGTGACGGGGCAGCTCACACCAGGCAGGTCGGCTGTCACTGAATGGACCTGCTGGGGTTTTCAGAGAGGAGGCCTGGGTTTGGGGGGGAGGCCTGAGCTGGGGGGGAGGCCTGTGCTGGGGGGCAGGTCTGGGTTTGGGGGGGAGGCCTGGGTTTTTCCTAACTACGGGGAACAGACAAGATTCTGGACGCTCCTCCTCTCTCTCCTTCACACGAATAACGAGGCAGCGGGGGGTGGGGGGGCATCAGAGGAGACTCCTGAGGGGTCAGAGGTTAGCACAGACGGGTCCCCGCTGTCCCCTGGGAGGTCAGGGGTCCTTCCCAAGGTCAGAAAGGAGGCTCCTCCACCTGCAGACTGGCCCCGCCCCCTGGCCTCAGGCCCCGCCTCCTGGCCAAACCAGGGTTGGGGGTAGGGGAGCCCCCATCCTTAGATCCCACTCCCCTCCCGTCAACCAGTGGGCAGAACCCGGCACCCAGTTCCTCCCTGTGTCTCACAAATAACGCCCCACGGCGGCACCCGCTCATGGGAGATACTCGCACGGTTACTGGCAGCATCGATGCCTGGCACAGCACAGCGCACCTGTGACCGCGGCCTGAAGCGTGCCGCTGTCCATGCACATAATCACACAGACTTCTATCTTAAAGTTGCTCAGTAGCTCTAAGGTCCTGATCTCCCTGGGGCGGCAGAGCCTGAGGACTCAGCCCTCTGGGGGGCTGCACGCGCCTGGGACGGGCCAGGCCCCCTGTGGGGACAGGGAGGCAGAGAAGGTGCTGGCCTGGGCCCCTGGGAGCCGCCCACACGACCCTCCCGGCCGGGGAGGCAAAGCAGCAGAGGCCCTGGGCGGTCTGCTCCGGTCCCCCAGCCCCTCCACCCCCCGCCCCCGCAGGACCATGACCCCAGGCGGCATGCTGACCCCCAGCCGCCCCAGCAGCGGCAGCGACTCGCTCGGCCCTGGCCCTCCCCTCGGAGCCGACCGCTTTCAGGGGCTCCGCACGCCCCAATTTGGAAACAGCCCAAACATTCCCGCCTCCGTGTCCGCGGGACAAGCCGCCGCCGCCGCTGCCGGGGGTCGGCCGGGATGTGACCTCCACACGAAGCCACAGAACTCAGGGAGCAATGGCCGCGATCAACTTAAAACGCGAGAATGAGATGAGTTTACAAAGCACAGGCCTCCCTCCGCCGAAGACACCCACAGCGAGGGAAGGAGTCCATTCCCCACGAGCGGGCAGGCGCTGGGGCCAGACCCCACGGTGACACGGACCCCACGGAACAGAGAGACAGCCTCTGCCCAGCCCCCCCCCCCCACGTAAAACACGAACACGTGTAGCAGCAGCCGTGGTGAAAGCAAACGGCATGAGATGGACACGGACAGGCGGGCGCAGCGCGGGGGAGGCGGGGCGAGACGGTACTTACAACAGAGAACACACAGACATCACGTCTTCCACCATCCTGAGACAGGGAGACAGAGAGACAGACAGAGGCCCTGACACACAGCAGCCTGCGGCCGTCCGCGGGGTCCGCGGCAGTGGGGGCGCTTTCCGGAGAGGGCCCCCGAGGACCCTCCCGAGCTGGTTCCGAAGACCCCATAGAGGGCTACTGCCAGGAGCCTGGTGCCAGGGCACCCCAGCCACCGGCCCTGGAGCAGGACGGCTCGGGGGCTGGCATCCCGGACACCGGAGCTCTGAGGATGGAGCAGGGCGGAGGGGGCGCCTGAGGAGGAGGGGGTGCCCACAGGATGGCTCTTGAGCCAAAGATGACAGAACGAGTCTGCAGCCTGAGATTTCAGGCTCCTCTTGTTTGGGGCTTAAAGCTTCTGCCCTGGCCGGTGTGGCTCAGTGGGTAGAGCGTCGACCTGCGGACTGAAGGGTCCCGGGTTCGATTCCAGCCAAGGGCACGCACCTCAGTTGCAGGCTCGATCCCCGGACCTGGTCTGGGCGCGTGCAGGAGGCAACCAATCGACGTGTCTCTCTCACATCAAAGTTTCTCTCTGTCTCTCCCCCTCCTTGCCACTCTCTAAAAATCAATGAAAAAATACCCTCGGGTGAGGATAGCAAATGAATAACGAAGCTTCTCACACAGATTCTACGGCGTGTCCAGCAGAAGCCTGTTGGGGTAACCGATCTAAGAGTCCTGCTGGGGGGACCGGGATTGCCCCCCGCCCCCCTGCCCCGCACCAGCAGGAGCAGGGGGACCCCAGGCCAGGGGCCCGAGAGCCCAGACGGGAGGCCCAGGGCGCCACCTTGATCCGTGGGCGCCCGCAGCCGCGGCCGGTCCCGCCGGCCCCCAGGGCCCGGTGACGTGACTGACGACGCCTCACAGGAGAGCGAGGAGCACGGCCCGCCCCCAGCACGCGGCGCAGGCCCGCGGCCTCGATGAGGGGCTTGGAACGCGTGCTCGAGGCGGGACGTGCCGTCACCTGCCTGCACGTGTGGGCGGCCCGCAGACCCCACAGCCTCCAGGGCCGAGCGGAAGGCGGCTTTGCCCGCTCAGGCCCCGAACCCCTCTGGGCCTGCAGGCCTGCGGCCTCTCTGCAAATGCTGCCCGAGAGCGGGGTGCAGACACACAGGCATGTCCCACGGGTGAAGGGGGGCGGGGCGGGGAGGGCCGGGCCCCGGGCTCAGCGTGCTGGCCTCCTGGACTGATCTCGTTCACGGGCAGATGCCACGAATGTTAACAGTATTTTAAGGGCATATTCCCTAGCTTCCGGCCACTCCAAAAACAAACCACAGCTCACAGGTCAAATGGAAACGACCAACAGGGGGAGGCTGGCCAGGTCTCCCCTGTACGGTCCCCTTTCTGTGGGACCCCAACAGCCCCCGGAGCTGGAAGTAAAGCTTTAAGACACTGACTTACTCAGGCAACGAACCAAGGACTCTGTGCCTGGCCTGGCTCAGCGGCTGAGCGTTGACCTATGAACCAGGAGGTCGGGGTTCGATTCCCGGTCGGGCACAGGCCCGGGTTGTGGGCTCCATCCCATGTGGGGCATGCAGGAGGCAGCTGATCCATGATTCTCTCTCATCACCGATGTTTCTCTCTCAAATCAATAAAAATATATTTAAAAAAAAAAAAGATCGAGGACTCTGGACTCTCGGCCCAAAGGGTACATGGGTGGGGAAATGTCTGGTCACACGCCTGGCACCATTGTGTTAGGTGTGGGAGGGTGAGGGCACCCGCAGGTGACTGAGCCCGCAGCTGCCGCCCGCCCGCCCGCCCTGCACTTACGTCTTCAGTGGCGTCTTCTTCTTCTTGGCCGGCTTGCTCAGCCCGTCCCCGTCCACGCCGTGGGCGTCGGGGGAGCCGACGGGGATCTCAAAGGAGGCTGGGGACTTAGACGGCGAGCTGGGGGCCGGACAGGGCTCGGCGGGCTCGCCGCAGGCGTCGGGGGCGAAGCCGTAGGACGGTGGGGGCAGTTTGGGGGACTCCTGCATTTTCGAGGTGGAAGAGAAAGGGTTGAAATTGGGGTCGTCCCACTTGTCGATGTCGAAGGTGTAGGAGCCTTTGGCGACAGGGATGTCACTGGGCTCCGCGGGGGACCGGGGGGGTGAGGCCGGGGTGCTGTCCAGCTTCTCGGGGCCTTTCTTCACCTTCGGCCTCCGGAGGGGCATTTTGGCGCCTGGCTTTTTGCCCAGCTTCTTGGGGGCAGGGGCGGTGTCCTGTGCGCTGTCCCGGCTGCCCTTGTCCTCCGAATAGTCAAACTCCAGCCTCACCGAGAGCCCTCTGGCCGGGGGGTCCTCGGGGCCCCGGCTCTCTGCTGGGGTCACCCCCACTGCCTCGGGGGCCGGGGCAGGGGGCACCGCTTTCCTGCCAACAGGGGGTGAGTTCTGCACTCTGCCCCCTGCAGGGGGGACGGCCCCGTCTGTGCCCACGAAGTCCACGGGGCCGGCGGCCTTGGGCACAGCGGCGGGTTCCAGGGGCGCCTCCTCGGTGGGGGTGGGCCCGGGCGCTTCCCGGGGGGCCGACTCCGTGTCTGTCTCGGGGGCACCGTTCTCCTCGCTGGGCCCGGGGCTCTCCTCGGCCGGCGCCGGCGGAGTCTCTCGCACAGGGGGCGTTTCCGGGGGCTTCTTGGGGGGCTGCTTCTTCTTCAGGGAAGGCGGCCTCGGCTTCTTCGTCCGCTTGAGGGAACCAGAGTCGCTGCCCGGACCCAGGCTGCTCGCTTCGGGGGCCGGGGCCGCGGCCTCGGCGTCGCCCGCGCAGGAAGCACCATCGAGGTCGCCGGCCTGCAGGCTGAGGGAGCGGGGCAGCGCGGCCCTGGGGGCCCCGGCGTCGGGGGACCTCGTCCGCGCGTCCGAGGGCCGAGGCTCCGAGGTCCGGGGGTGGCCGACCAGCTCGATGCTGTCGAAGTCCAGGTTGTAGGCCCCGCTGCTGGCTATGGGCTTGTCCTCGTCGAAGACGGCAGAGCAGGAGTGGGCGGGCGGGCGGAGCGGGCTGCCTTCCGCGGGGCCGCACGGGCCATCGGGGCCGGGGGCCGGCTCAGCGCCGCCTGAGGACACAGACAGAGCAGCCCCTGAGGACGCGACACGCGGGAACACTCCCACCTCCCACCCCGAGCGCCCACGGCAGGGCTGCCAGCCTGGCCCACCGGGGGCACAGCTCCTGCCCCCAGACCGGCTCCACGCCCGCCAGGCCTGCGCCATGCCCTCCTCCGTCAGCAGGAGACGGCAGGTGACGGAACAGCCCGGACCACTCACTCATCCAAACGTTCACCGGGGCCCAGCCGGGACCGGGCGTCGTGCCGGCTGCCGGGGACTCGACGAGGAACAAAACCACCAAAACCCTGTGCTCCCGGGAGTCACGCTCTTCAGGGAGAAGACGGGCAAGAAGCAAGCAAACAGCCCGGCCGGCGGCTCAGTGGCTGAGCGTCGACCTATGACCCAGGAGGTCCGGGTTCGAGTCCTGCTCAGGGCACAGGCCCAGGTGGCGGGCTCGATCCCCAGTAGGGGGCGTGCAGGAGGCAGCCGATCAATGTGTCTCTCATTGCTGATGTTTCTCTCTCTCTCCCCCCTTTTCTCTCTAAATCAGGGGTGGGCAACCCCTGGCACACGTGCCAAACATGGCACGCCAGTAACTCTTGCTGGCACGCGAAACGCTCTCTTATAATCTTCCATTTACAATTTTTCTCTTAATATCGACTTTTTTATTTTTCAGATAAATTCATTGTAGGTGCATCTTAGATAAATAAATAATTTTACATAACAAGTTATCTTAACAACCATAGACATGGATTGAGGAGAGAGGGGAAGAGCAATTTCTGTGCCTCTGCCTTAACTCTCCCTGCCTTCCTAGATCCGACCAGTGTTTTGGTTTCATCCACATACGCTTGTGAATCTTTGTTCTCAGGGATGAATTTTGTTAAGTCTCGTAATAGGAGTAGCTGACGGATGAAAGTAGTAGCTCGTGTATATCTCTGAAGGTCACGAAATATACACCTGATGTCAAATCTCTGTCATCAGTGATGCAGCAGCAAAAGTCCCACTGATAATATCACACGGAGCCATAAAGTTTTCTGTCGGACTATCAGTGTACATGTATACATTAAAAAATAAGTGTATTACATGGATGTTAGGAAGGATGTTTCTCTTCCTCTCTAAAAATAAACTATTTAAATAAATTTTTAAAAAGACTACAAATAAATGTATTTTTCGTCATCATATACTGTGTTTTTGTCGCTCGAATGAATTTTATTATTTCTTCAAGGTTCTTCACGTACGTACACCTTAAGAGACATCAAGTAGGCGTAACATGTTCTCAAAAAATTAGGGTTGGCACGCAGAAGAATCTCGAGTCAGAGATTTTGCTGGTTTTGGCACGCACTCACACAAAGGTTGCCCACCCCGGCTCTAAATGAATAAAAACATGTTTTAAAAGAACCTGCAGAGTCACTGGGCCGTGCAGACCGGCCTTTTACACACAAAGAGCAGAAGCCGAGACGGCACCAGAGCCGCCCAGGACCCGCCGGCCCCTCGACCCGACTCCGGGTGCAGGTGAAGCAGGTGGAAGGCACCCAGAAGCCCCCGCACACCCCGCCCAGTAAACACAGAACCTGCAGTGCCACTACCCTCAGCGCCACTCACACCCACAGCCCCGAGCCCAGCATCCCCGCTGCAGGGGGTCCCGGCACCCCAGCCCCGCCCGGCGGAGTCCCCGTGTCTCCCTGGGGCGCGGGCCCCTGGTTACCTGGTTCTTCCGGGGAGGGGGGCGCGCTGACCTCAGGCTCCGGGACGACCTCGGGGGGCGGCGGGGGCGGGGCCGGGGGGGCCTTGACAGGGGTCGTCGACTCCGGGGTCTCAAAGGCTTCTTCCGAGTCAGAGCTCCTGACGGAGAGAGAGGGGGAGACACAGGTCAGCGGGGCCAGACGCGGGGTGACGGCGGCCTCTGGGCCCGGGGAACCAGGCTCCCTGCCAACGCCACGCTCCGGACGACGCGAGGAAGGGCGCCGTGCAGCGAGGCTCCCGGGAGGGCCCCTTATCACCCCACCCCACCCGCCGAGCACCCTGGCTCCGCCCACCAGCCGCACACACCCTTCCCGGGACCCCAACATGGACAGACACATCAGAGCCGCTGTGGACGGGATCCCAGGAGCCGAATCCGCAAACTATGGAATTCCGTGAGGAAGACTCATTCACCGAACCCGACGGGCCCACAGCGCTTCCTGCAGACGGACGCCCCGCGAAGGGCTGGCTGTCGCGGGCAGAGTGAATCGCTCCGGACAGCTCGGGTCCCGGCGCCCGTGTCTGCAGCAGCCGCTGCCCAGGATGAAGCTCAGGGCAGGCACAGGCTGAGCCAGGAGGAGTGAGAGTGAGGACCACCTCACGGCCCCGGGGTCGCCCGGCCCCACACCACACGCGTCAGGGGAAACGCTGGGGAAGTGACGGCGCTAACTGCCTCCTCCCGGGGCCTCCGTGAAGGACCGGCAGGCCGAGTCCCCGCTGCTGGCCACCCACAGCCACCGCCCACGGCCACCAGGCCCACGGCCACCACCACCCACAGCCACCGCCACCCACGGCCACCGCCTCCCACGGCCACCGCCGCCCACAGCCACCAGGCCCACTGCACGGGGCCCACAGCCACCGCCGCCCACAGCCACCACCTCCCACAGCCACCGCCGCCCACAGCCACCAGGCCCACTGCACGGGGCCCACAGCCACCGCCGCCCACAGCCACCACCTCCCACAGCCACCGACGCCCACAGCCACCAGGCCCACTGCACGGGGCCCACAGCCCCCAGGAGGTCGAGCCATCTCACCAAGGATCACTTCTGGCCCCACCCCCTAAGCCCCCTAATTCCCTGGCCGGGGTCTCTGGGACCTAAACCTCTTTAAGACGCCACAAAAGTCAGCTGCGAGGATGCGGTGGGCTTCTCGGGCGGCCGGCAGAGACCCTGGGGGGACCCGCGCTTCTGCCCCACCACCCGCCCCACGTGAGGCTGGGAGCACATAGGGCCCTGCTCTTCCCCGCAGCCAAGCTGATGCGCTCGGGTTCGAGCTGCGGAATCCCACGGAGGTCTCCCAGCCGCACACCTGCTCAAGGGGACGCCATGCACCACCGCCATTCACCGCCCGGCGCGGGAGGCGGGGCCTGCGGAGGGGCACCCCCAGCCCCTGTGGGGTTCCTGCCTGTTCACCAGGAACTAGTGATTCTGCACCAAGACCCCAAGGGCTACCGCGGCCCATGGTCCGGCATTCCCCCCGAGCTGCCTGCCTGGTGCACATTTCCACACCTCTCCCACCAGCGAGTTAATTAGAGGAGATGGGGGGGGGGAGCTGTTCAATTAGCTCCCCTCCCCTCCCCTTCCCAGTGTCCTGGCTGCACACATTCCCGGGAGCAGGGACTGCTGCCGTCCACCCCACAGCGCCTGCCCGCACGGAACAAAGAAGAGCCCCTCACAGCCCGGCTCCCGGCGGCTCCCGGCGGCTCCCGGCGGCTCCCGGTGGCTGCGCGTGGCTTTTCTACAACAGGGAACTACAGGACACGGAGCGCGCCTGCTCCGCTCCACACACTTTCCAAAGGAAAGAAGGAGATTCATTGAATTTGTTATGAAGATGCATCCGACAGAGAGACCTGCCAGGACAGTCCGCTACCCCGTCTCTAAACGACAGGAAACATGTTTACCAGAACACACGCACTGTTCTGTGTAAGTAAACATGCAAACATACGTGCACAGTCCTATGTAAGTAAACACGCAAACACACGCGCACACTGTTCTCTGTGTGAGTAAACACGCAAACACAATGAAACATCCGTATCAGTACATGTAAACACAGCGTAAGGAGACCGTCTGCCCTTAATGGCCAGACACGAAACAGGGTGGCTCCCAGGCCCAGCATGACAAGCGTTAGAATAACCCTCGTGTTGCCCTTTCTGTTCGCACCCGGCGCTGGGTTAGGCCCATTTCACAGGTGACAGGGCCCGGCCCCGAGGCACAGGGCTGCGCCCGAGCCCGTCTGGCTAGGAATCCCCGGGAGCCTCTGAAACCGGCCTCTCACCACACGAGTGGCTTCCAACCATTGTCAGCGACGGAACTATTTTTCCAAACGAGTCGTACGTAACATTCCTGTGCAGAGAAAAGGAGCACGCGTGTACTTCACACGTTTACAGCGCACTCTTCCCACAACGCCATCAGCGACAACCACCGAGCCATCCGGCCGATCTGACCAAGGGCACCCTCAGGGGGTCCGGGGAGGCCGAGGTCAGCTGAGGCCCGGACCAGACCCTTCCGGGGGCCACAGGATCTGCTGTGTCCTCACCCAAGTGTCTGTCTGTCTGTCTCTGTGTCTCTGAGTATTGGCTCCCTCTCCTCTCCTCTCTGTGCACGTGTGTGCAAACGTGTAAACACAGGCATGCATACGTGTGTGCCTATGTGCACGTCTGTGTGCCACAGCCCCTTGCTTCTCAGTGTCTCCTCCTCCCCCGCTAGTCTCAGTGCGAAAGGCGCCTTTGGAGGCCGCGCGGCTCGTCTGAGTCCTGCTCCGTTAATAATTAAAGCGCCTGCGTGTTGACTCTGCAATCCATCATTGATAATTTTGCCTTTAAATCGGCCCTTTAAAGCCTTGCAGGTTTCTATTCACAACAGTAATCGGGGAAGGATCTGAAGGTTCTCGCAGCATCAGCTACTATCACTGCGACATTTCACTCCACGTAAATATCCCCGAGGCACACGGGGAAGCCACGGTGTCTAACGAACACGCACACACCTGGCATGGGGGCTTTATTTTATCAGAATAGATATTTATTGATTTCAGAGAGGAAGGGAGAGGGACAGAGATACAGACACCAATGATGAGAGGGAATCATGGACCGGCTGCCTCCTGCACACCCGCCACTGGGGGTCGAGCCCAGAACCTGGGCCTGTGCCCTGACCGGGAATCCAACCCGGGACCCTTCAGTCTGCAGGCCGACGCTCTATCCACTGAGCTAACCGGCCCGGGCTCCCTCTTCTCTTTAAGTCAGTTTGAATTTGTGGGGTTTTCACTGGAAACAGAAGGTGCCTGGCTAGAGCCACAGGGAAAACCGTTCTGAGAAGAGACACAGACAGGCTGGAAGGACACAGGGCTGGGGTTAGGGACCCTCGTCACCCCCCCCCCACACACACACACACACCAGTGGCCTCACACACCCTCTGTGCATCCTGCCTTGTCCCCCCCAGAGCAGCGTCCCTGGAGACGGATGCTGAGGGGGGAGCCCCCGCCCAGGGGCCCTGCCCCAGAGTGTCCTCAGGGTCCTTGCTCTCCGGCCGCATGAGGAGCACACAGTCCCAGCCCAGGGCCTCTGCCCGAGGAGGCTGGGCCGGGAGCCCCAGGACCCTGTGTGCAGGCGTCTTCCTGAACAGCCTCTTCCTGGAGGGAAAGGCTTCCCGCAGCCCCTGCCCTTCTGCCCCTCCAGGCAGAACAATGGACAAGAGCAGCTGCCCTGGGCCGTGAGTGCTGACTCCTGGGGCCCCTGGGGCCGGACTGCTCTGAGTTGCAGAGACCGGATGGGGTCCTGGGGTCCCCCTGACCCCGGTGGCTGTGGGAGCAGCAGAGAGCTCACCCCCCTGGGGCGGCTGCAAGCAGGCTGGCAGCCTCACTGTGAGCGCCCCGCCCCCCGCCCCCTCCAGGGAGGGCCTGACCGAGGACCTCGAATGACCTGTCCCTCCCTCTCCTGGGGGAGGGGGCCCTGGCCCTGGGAGGAAGCCTGAGTTCAGCTCACCTGATGCCATAGTCCAGCTAAAAAGACACTTTTTAGCCAATTGAAAGTTAAAGCAGGAGGATGAACCGCCGCCCTGAGCCCTGACTCACGCTGAGCGGCGCTGCGCAGGGGGGGCCTGAGGCCTGACAGGCCGCGTGCTGTGGGTTTAAGGCAACTTCCTGTTAAGACAGAGCCCCCTGCGACGTCCCAGGTCCCGGTGGGTCCGGCGGTGAGAGCCCAACACCGCACCTTGGTGCCGGGACGCGGGGACGCGGGTGGCAATGGGCCGGCCCTCGGCCTGAGCCGTCAGCCTCCTCGGCATTCAGAGCCCCTGGGACCGGCCTCTGCGGGGCCGGGCGGCCCAGCCCAGCGCCAGCAGCTGCTGCTGCTTCCATTTAAGGAGAAGAGAGGAAGGAGAAAGCACGGACCCAGCGGATCAACTCTTCTCAGTAAGGCGAGCTGGCAGGGACGAAGGCGGGGGGAAGCCAGCCCGCAGCTCACCCCCACAGCCACCCAGGGGTGTGCAGAGGACGCACCTGCCCGCCAGGTGCCCACCGCCAGGTGCCCGGAGCCGCTCCCCTCTGGAAGGGCTATGAATGCAGGAACAAAGGTCATTTGCGGCTCAGCCCCACCAGCCTCCCCATGAGCCCCTGAAGTGCCCGCAGAGGCCTGAGCTACCTGGAGAGGAGCAGCTTCCTGGGGGGAGAAGCGGGCAGGGGGGCGAGTGGCGGGAGCCGAGAGCAGAGGTCTGGGAGAAAGCAGACGTCTAAGGAGCAGAGCAGCCGCTGGTGCGAGCTCCCATGAGAGACCCCGGAGGAGAGAGGAAGCGGGCGGCTGAGGAAGGGCTCAGGTGGATGGGACGGATGCAAGCGGGACATGAAACAGGATACAGAGGAGCATCAACCGTGAGCGCGATGCGACGTCTCAGAGAGAGAGACAGGAGGCGGCCCAGCCACAGACGGAGGACGCTGTACGGGAGACAGCCACGGGGTCTGAGGGAAGGGGGCGTGGCCGTCGTGGCCGCACCAACCAGCTATGACCAGGGCTCAGCAGCCTACAACCCACCTCCTGCTTCTGCAAACGAAGTCTTACCGGGTCGTCGGGTTACTAACGGTCCGTGTCTGCTTTTGCCTCTGACAGCAGAATTAAGTTGTTGCAACCAAGACCACACGGCCTCCGAAGCCTAAAGTACTTACTGTCTGGCCCTTTACAGAGAAAGTTAACTGACACCTTCGTTTCAGACACCCAGAGACCTCAGCTTCCATCTATGAACTGGGGGCAGGAGTGCCAGCTTCGTGGAATTGGTGGGTACAATCTGTCTGTATAAACGGCTAATTAATACGCAGTGTCCCCTTGGGAGTCCGACTGGGAGACCAGGAGTTCATTCACTCACTATGACCTGTGCTGGCCACCAGGGGGCAGCGCAGAATGAAGGCAGGCTCCGGCTGGCAGCTGGAAAGCCCATATCAGCCCAGATCACTGGCCAGGCCTAGGGACCTTACCGGTGCACAAATTTCATGCACCAGGACTCTAGTCTATAATAAAAGTGCAATATGCTAATTAGACTGGACAACCTTCCGGATGAAGCAAGGGCTTCGAGGGAAGCCCAGGTCCTGGGTGCCTGCCGGCAGCTGGAGGGAAGCTGGTGCCAGCAGCCAGGGGAAGGAAGGCCTTCTCTTGCACGAATTTCATGCATTGGGCCTCTAGTATTTACATAACACTAGAGGCCAGGTGCATGGAATTCATGCACAAATAGGGTCTCTAGGCCTGGCCAGGCATCAGGGCCGATCGGGGCCTCCCTTCCCCGGCTGCCAGCCACGGGCCAGGGCCTTCCTTTGTTCTGCGCTGCCCCCTGGTGGTCAGCACATGTCATAGTGAGCGAATGAACTCCCATGGGGACAATTTGCATATCAGGCTTTTACATATAGATAGATAGGATTGATGGATACAGTGTTTCTATAATGTGGCCTTGATGGATACAATGTTTCTATGCTGCAGGATTGATGGATACGGTGTTTCTATGCTGCAGGATTGGTGGATACAGTGTTTCTATGATGGGAAAACCGAGTCTGCTTGGTAGGGTCAGAGGCAGAGCTTCACTCAGCGCTGACCCTGCAGCGCCTCGATCTATTTCCACGTCTTCTGATGCAAACAACATGCCTGGTCTCCAGAAACAACCGCTAACGTGAACCTGTAAACAGAAACAGAGCCCATGCCTCGAGCTACTGCTTCCAGTGCGGATGGACGGGCGAGAGCAGTTCGGACTCACTTGGTCCTGTTGGCCACGCAGGCACCCCGTCGAGCCCGGCACCGAAGCATCAGTCCTTGAACAATCCGTTTTCACGGCACAACTGTTTACAAGGCCCGAGTCTTCATCCTTCATCTTAGGGGAGAGGCTGGGATTGTTCAACAGTGTTCGCTTGCCCACCGGTACCCTGCCCCAGCTCGGCCAATCCATCTGCCAAGAGCAGCCAATCATATTTCAGGCTAATGTGGATCCTAGGCAACCAAAACTACTGCCACAGAAATAGGCCCCGGACAGAAAGAAACATGGGGATGGGGGGAGAAGGGGCAACGGGGAGAGACCAGCCCAGAGTCCAAGGACCTGGATGTCACACTGTCCACAGTCAGCACCCCGGTCCTCACTGCCCGCCCCACTATCGGCAGGCGCCCCATCTCAGCGCCCCACAGAAAGGGATGGATGACCCCTTGACCAATGGTAGCACCTGAGGGCCTGGGGATGTGCTCACCATCAGACTTTACAGAAAATCTGCAGGTAAGTCCCACGGAGAAGGCAGTGCAGGGCCGGGAACCCCAGCACACGGGCGCCCGGCCCCAGGGGCGGGGCTGACAGCTCGGAATGAGAGACCAGCAAAAAGCGCCTGCTAGGAACTCAATGCTTGTGTCCCCCCCAAAAATGTGTCTGTTGAAACTCTAACCCCCAACATAACTAGGTCATGAGGTCACGAGGGTGGGGCCCTCATCATGGGATTAGTGCCCTTATGGGAAGAGACCCGCCCCCTCTCTGACCTGTGAGGACATAAGAGGTTCATCCATAAACCAGGGGGCCCTCTCCCGACACCAGAACTGAGGACACGTGGATCCTGGGTCTCCCGGCCTTCAGATCAATGAGGAATAAATGTCTGCTGTTTAAGCCCACGAAAACCCTGGTCTGTTATAGAGCCCGGACCACAGCGCCCGGGAGGTTCTTCGGGATCGGGCAGCTCCCTTCTCCAGGTAACTCTACAGCTCGTTCCGTTTCAGGGAAGGAAAATCGACGAATTGTGTCCGACAGGAGCATCCAGAGTGAAGTCTGCGTCCAGACACTGAGGAGCGGTCGCAGCCACAAGATGAACGCGGCCGTTTAGGCACATGACTCAGCCAGGGCCCCTCAGGCTTCGAAATGACCCGCCGTGGCCTCACGGGAGGTTCCCGCCAGGAGCCACGGCCCCTCTGGCCTCCGGGGGACTCGGTGCTGGCAGCTCTCCGGCCCAGTGTCCCTGTGTGTGCCACCGTCCGGCGCCTGCGTCTCCCGTCTTTGCAGACCTGGCACCTCACCTCTGAGCACCGAGAGGCAGGCGGCCGACAGGCCCGGAGCCTCTCCGCAGCCCCGACTGCAGGAGGGTCAGGAGCCCCGCGAGGACGAAAGGAGCAAGTCTCCGCTCTCTGGTCCGTGACCACAGATGCATGGATCGCCCAGGGAGGGGGGACCGGAGACCTCGCCCTGGGCCTGGCCGCTCTCTCAGCCACAATTCCGACCTCCCTCCCCCACCTGCTTCTCAAATCCCAGCCCAAACTCAGCAGCCTCCCCCGGACGTGCTCCCAAGCCAGTTCCCTCGTCTCGGGAAAGGCCACCTCCTTGTCCCAGTCATCCCAGGGTGACACACGTCTGTGCTCGGCTGGTGTGGCTCAGCGGTTGAGCACCGACCTATGAACCAGGAGGTCAGGGTTCGATTCCCAATCAGGGCACAGGTCCGGGTTGCAGGCCCCATCCCCAGTGCGGGGCATGCAGGAGGCAGCCGATCCACGATTCTCTCTCATTATCGATGTTCCTATCTCTCTCTCTCCCTCTCTGAAACCAATAAAAATATATTTAAAAAATATACAGAACAGCCCTTGGTGCTCTCAGGGGACAATGGCCCCCCAGCTGCTCCTTGCTGGCGAGGGTGAGAACTTTCTGGAAGCAGAGGCCGCCCCTGGAATGAGGGCCTCCAACCACACGAAGGACAAGGAAGCCGCGCTGCTTCGCCAGCAGACGCCGGGCCCCGGGCCGTGGGGAAGGACGGCACGCCGAGCGGCTCCCATCGATGGACTCGACCACATTGGCTCGAGCACTTCCTGTCCCTCCCGTGCTGCCCTCCCACCCACGCGGAGAAGCGTCTCCCTGCTGCCCCTCTCCCATGTGGGAGCCATGGGGACGGTGGCTACACTTCTCTCCAGACGGTCAAGAGCAGCGGGAAGTGGCCAGAGGTTTTGCCTGGACCAGGATGGGAGTCTCAACCCGCCCCAGGCTCCTGTCTGTGCATAAAGGCCGCCCTCCGCACCTTCCCCAGCCTCTAGATGGGAAATGAGCAGATCCCTCCACACCTTCCTCAGCCTCTAGACCAGAAATGAGCAGATCCCTCACACCTTCCCCAACCTCTAGACCGGAAATGAGCAGATCCCTCACACCTTCCCCAACCTCAAGTCCGGAAATGAGCAGATCCCTCACACCTTCTCCAACCTCTAGACGGGGAATGAGCAGATCCCTCACACCTTCTCCAACCTCTAGACCAGAAATGAGCAGATCCCTCACACCTTCCTTGGTTTCTAGACGGGAAACGAGCAGATCCCTCACACCTTCCCCAACCTCTAGACGGGAAATGAGCAGATCCCTCCACACCTTCCTTGGTTTCTAGACGGGAAACGAGCAGATCCCTCACACCTTCCTCGGTTTCTAGATGGGAAATGAGCAGATCCCTCACACCTTCCCCAACCTCTAGACGGGAAATGAGCAGATCCCTCCACACCTTCCTTGGTTTCTAGACGGGAAATGAGCAGATCCCTCACACCTTCCTCGGTTTCTAGACGAGAAATGAGCAGATCCCTCACACCTTCCCCAACCTCTAGACGGGAAATGAGCAGATCCCTCCACACCTTCCTTGGTTTCTAGACGGGAAATGAGCAGATCCCTCACACCTTCCTCGGTTTCTAGACGAGAAATGAGCAGATCCCTCACACCTTCCCCAACCTCTAGACGGGAAATGAGCAGATCCCTCCACACCTTCCTTGGTTTCTAGACGGGAAATGAGCAGATCCCTCACACCTTCCTCGGTTTCTAGACGAGAAATGAGCAGATCCCTCACACCTTCCCCAACCTCTAGACGGGAAATGAGCAGATCTCTCCACACCTTCCTTGGTTTCTAGACGGGAAATGAGCAGATCCCTCACACCTTCCTCGGTTTCTAGACGAGAAATGAGCAGATCCCTCACACCTTCTCCAACCTCTAGACCAGAAATGAGCAGATCCCTCACACCTTCCTTGGTTTCTAGATGGGAAATGAGCAGATCCCTCACACCTTCCCCAACCTCTAGACGGGAAATGAGCAGATCCCTCACACCTTCCTCGGTTTCTAGACGGGAAATGAGCAGATCCCTCACACCTTCCCCAACCTCTAGACGGGAAACGAGCAGATCCCTCACACCTTCCTCGGTTTCTAGACGGGAAATGAGCAGATCCCTCACACCTTCCCCAACCTCTAGATGGGAAATGAGCAGATCCCTCCACACCTTCCTTGGTTTCTAGACGGGAAATGAGCAGATCCCTCCACACCTTCCTTGGTTTCTAGACGGGAAATGAGCAGATCCCTCACACCTTCCTCGGTTTCTAGACGGGAAATGAGCAGATCCCTCACACCTTCCCCAACCTCTAGACGGGAAATGAGCAGATCCCTCCACACCTTCCTTGGTTTCTAGACGGGAAACGAGCAGATCCCTCACACCTTCCTCGGTTTCTAGACGGGAAATGAGCAGATCCCTCCACACCTTCCTCAGCCTCTAGACGGGAAACGAGCAGATCCCTCACACCTTCCTCGGTTTCTAGACGAGAAACGAGCAGATCCCTCACACCTTCCTCGGTTTCTAGACGAGAAATGAGCAGATCCCTCACACCTTCCCCAACCTCTAGACCAGAAATGAGCAGATCCCTCACACCTTCCTTGGTTTCTAGATGGGAAATGAGCAGATCCCTCACACCTTCCCCAACCTCTAGACGGGGAATGAGCAGATCCCTCACACCTTCCTCGGTTTCTAGACGGGAAATGAGCAGATCCCTCACACCTTCCTCGGTTTCTAGACGGGAAATGAGCAGATCCGAAGAAGAGCAAGCCCGGGAGGATTAAAAATGGCGGCAGAGTAAGTGGATGCTACGAGGACATGCTCCCAGGAACAAACTGGAATTACAACTAAAATACAGAAAAGCAGACCCCGTTATCAGAGAGCAGAGATGAGTTTCAGAGAAGAATGGTTTCCAGGAAGGGCAGCGGCCCCAGGCAGTTCCTCTCTTTTCATTTAAAAAACACAGAAAATGTCAGGCAGAGAAGGTGGGCTTGGTGAGCGGTAAGTGCACTATGGTCACAGAGGTCTATCTATGTTAGAGACCAAGCAGCAGGTGGCGGGAGGGGCCTGGCTGTGGGGCCAGCTCAGCCTCCCAACCTTAGCAACGTTACATGTAGCCAAGCGCCCTCTCCCCAGGCAGAGCCCCCGGGACTGTCTCCGAAAAGGCCCGCATCCAGCAGAAGCTCCCCCCACTCAGGCCTCACTCACCACAGACTGTCCCGCAGTCTCTCACCCGGGGAAGAGGGCGGGAGCTGGGAGGGGGCCGCGCCCCACGGGCTGAGGCCTGTGTCCTCACACCTATCACCGCGTTGTCCTCCCAGGCCTCTTACCCCCTTTCACAGCCTGAGCCCTGAGAACCAGCGAGTGCCCGGTGAACCGATGTCCGTTTAGAGACTTTAAAGAAACGGGTTGGAATGGCCCTTCTCTCCGGAGCCGTGGGCCCTCCCGGCATCGGCATTTCCATCATCTGACAACACACTGCACGTGGACAGAATCCAGGGCAAGCGTAGGCTCCGGGCGAGAGAGAGAGAGAGAGAGAGAGAGAGAGAGAGAGAGAGGGAGAGAGAGAGGGCCCTCCAGCTGATCAGCCTCCACGGTAAGACATGCTCTCGAGGCACAGGGAGGAGGACAAATGACCCGCACCCCTGCTCCTGGGGGAGGTCGCTGGAAACCCACTGGGCTCAGGGGCATGACGTCACCGCCCACTCCCCACTGCAGCCCAGGCTGGGACCATGAGGCAGCCCCACGGCCACCTGCCCCCTGCAGCCCACAGCCCGGCTCTCAGGACACAATCGCTTCACCCCCGCGCCCGAGGCCCCAGGACTTCTCTCCTTTTGGGGGAGGGAGTGCAGGTCGGGGTGGAACCTTGAGGCTCAGGGTGCACCAGCCTGGCCTGCCCAGCCGCCCAGCAGCCCAGCAGCCCCGCAGCCCGATCGATCGATTCGGTGACCCTCCTCCACTCAGGCCCGGCTGGGAGGTTACGGAGACGACGGCGGCACAGAAATGGCAATTCCCACAAACACCACCCAGGACACGGCGGCTTCACAGCACATTCGCTCTGTGGTTCGGGAAAGGATGGGGCCCCGGGACCCAGGCTCAGGCCGACCCCCAGGCCCTGGGCCGATGGCCGGCTGCGGCTGGCTTTCCTGGGAGAGCACTCGGCCTTGTCCAGTGTCCACCCGGGAAGGAGTCGCGGGGCTCAGACCTGCAGGTCCCGGAGGCCCCACGCCATCCACCGGCCCCGCGACTGGACGCCCCTCCACCGGCTGGACGCACGGGCACCGGCTGCCCACACACGTGTTCTCCCACCGGCCCCAGGGGTGCCTGGCGGTCCCCCGGCAGGAACCCCACGGGGCGGTGCAGAGCTCCGATGCGGGGGGCAGAGGTGGCCCCGGGGCCGGGCTGTGGGTAACCGCACCAGGGCCCGGGCGCTCCAGGCCGCAGGGCAGCGGAGGGCGGGGGGCGCATCACAAAGCCCAGGACCCCTCGGGGCGGCGCGGCGGGCGGGGCGCACTTACATGGCCTCGGGCGCCTCCGGGCTCAGGTCGCAGGCGGGGGCTGGCTGCAGGGACTGCGACCCTCCCATCCTCGCTGCGCCCCGGGCAGCCTAGGCGCGAGCAGGGCCGGCGTCCGGGCGCGCGTCCTGCAGCCGGGAGCCCGCGGCGGGCGGGCCGGCGGCCGGGGCGGCTGCACTGCAGCGGGGAGCAGCCGCGGGCATCCGGGCGGCGGCGGCGGCGGGAGGCTGGGCTCGGCCGCCCCGGAGCCCGGGAGCGATGGCCGCGGAGGTGCGCGCAGGAGGGCGGGGGCGCGCCTCGGTGTGTGCGCGGCTCGGCGCGGCCTCCGAACGCGAGCGCCGTGGGGTCCGAGGCTCCTACACCCCAGCAGCCGGCTCGTGGGAGCGACGCGGTGATGTCATCCGCCCCAGGCCGCCGATCGGCTCCACAAAGCTCCGCCGCCTCCGGAAACGGCGGGGGGAGGGGCGGGGCGGGCGGAGGCGCGGAGACCCCCCTCCCTCCGCACCTACTCGCCCCCAGCCCCCACCTCCGCGCGTGGCTTTGAAATGCAAACGCCCCGGGCGGCGAGCCGGCGGGAGGGGCGTGGTGGCCGGGGCTGACCACGGAGCAGGGGCGCTCCGGCTGCTGGTCCCTCCCGGGGAAGAAATGGACTCGCCCGCTCGGAGGTGGCGGCCCGCAGGTACACAGGCTGCCTGGGCGGGGTAGGAGGTCTGCAGGCTCCGCGGCGGCCTCTGCCTCCGTGCGGGGTGCCAGGCCCTGGGCCGGAACCGGAGAGTGGACCCAGGCCGGGCCTCCGAGGACACCTGGCTCACAGCTGGGGAGGTGGGCGCGGGGCTGGGCCAGCTAGGGAGGAGACGCAGGACCTTCAGGGCCTGCAGCCCACCCTGGGCCACCATGTGAGGTCCCCTTGGAGACAGGGAGGCCAGCCCAGAGCCCCCGCCCCCAGGTCCCTAACGCTGCAGGGAGGGCGCAGCGAGAGGCAGCTGGCGGAGACCTGCACAGGGGGCCTGCCTCTGCCCCGCGGCCTGGTTGAGCGTCCACCTGTGAACCAGGAGGTCAGGGCACATGCCTGGGTAGCGGGCTCCGTCCCCGGGTGGGGGTAGGGGAGGGGGGCGTGCAGGAGGCTGCCGATCAATGATTCTCTCTCATCATTGTTGTTTCTATCTCTCTTCCTCTCCCTCTCCGACATCAAAAAATATATAATAAAAAAAACACACAAAAGAGTCCATTTCTAATTCTAAACCCAGGTGGAGACTGCAGGGGGGAATATGGCACCTACCCCAGGGCCCCCAGCACCCACCCAGGGCCCCCAGCACCCATCCAGGGCCCCTAGCACCCACCCCAGGGCCCCCAGCACCCACCCCAGGGCCCCCAGCACCCACCCAGGGCCCCCAGCACCCATCCAGGGCCCCCAGCACCCACCCCAGGGCCCCCAGCACCCATCCAGGGCCCCCAGCACCCACCCCAGGTCCCCCAGCACCCATCCAGGCCCCCCAGCACCCACCCCAGGGCCCCCAGCACCCATCCAGAGCCCCACCTGGTGCTCCAGCCGGGCAACCAGGCCCCGCTGCCCAGGTCCCCACACCGGCTTCCGGCTCAGAGCCTCGGCTGGGCTCCTGGGCCTGACAGAGGCTGGGAAGCTCTTCCTTCCGTCCAGGGTCAGCAGGTGGCGCCCACCGGGGAACCAAGGGTCCCTCCTGCCCTCTGTCCAGCGCGGCTCCACTCTGAGCCCAGACCCTGACTCACGACTAAGTGGCATGAACCCTCAGGTGGGACATGGAAAACAGCCGCCCGTCCCAGCTTTCCTCGCCCCCCACCGTCCCCCCAGCCCTGTAAGCCCCGATGTATCTCCTTTGCAGCCAAAGAAAACGAAAGGTCAGCAAAAGCGCTCAAAGCATTTAAAATTGTTTAAAACACACGGAGTGTTTCCTGCTGCAGCCACGGATGCGGGTGCGTGGACGGGTCCCCTGAGGTAGCGGCTCCTGACGCCAGACGGTCCAGAGCTTCCTGGTGGCCGCCTCGCCTCGGCTCCTGTTTAAGATCGGCGCCACCCACAGCCAGGGAACCAGAACTTTCCATAAAGAGAGTCGCTTGGGGCCGAAAGAGTCAAATGCGAGGGGAAGGGTGTGCACCCTGAGAACCTGGCTGGGAAACACGCCGGGCTCTTCGCTACCGGGAGCACGAACATATGGGCGTCATTAGAGTCTACGTTTTGTTCAATACAAAGCAAATCCCTTTATGACTGTTCTAAGGTAAAGTCCCAGTGGGCCACGGGCCCCGTAAACCCCACCCCAAGGTCAGGCTCGCACTTAGGGGTGGAAGCACGTCTCCCTCCACACGGGGCAGGCGGACCGCGGGCCTCGCCCGGCCAGGTCGCGGCTTCCGCTCGGGCTCGAAGCGCAGCCCGTGTTCGTCTTCCTCCTCGGGGAGTAACTTCCAAGAAGAACAGAAAATGCCAGAGGCACCAGGACAGCCCCTCAGTCCTTGTGAAGCGCAAGCGTTTGGTGTGAATGTCGGGGTGCTAAGCGGCGGGTTCCAGAGGCCCCCGCGCGGGAGGAAGGCGAGGCCTCGCGAGGAAAACTCGGGTGTCCACAGAGAGGCGCGCTCGGAGCCCCAACACCGCCCTGGCCACAGGCGGCTTCTGGAGAAACAGGTTGGGAAACGGAGGACCGTCCACCTGCAGCCCAGGAGGGTCCCCCGGGGCCCAGAGCCTGTTCCGGGTGGGCCCCTTCCAGAGGGAACCCAAACAGCAGGCTCAGGAGCTCCGCACCTGCAGGTCCTTCCTGCCGGGAGCAGAGGGAGGGCCGGAGCAGGGCCGGCGACAGCGGCCTGGAGCGAATGGCTTCCGTGCTATCAGCGGGGACACGCCGCCGCCCTGCCCTACTTGTGAGCGGAGGGAACCAGGAGCCGAGGGGCAGAACTGCTGACTCAGCTCCAGACAGAACAGAAATCCGAACGACGGGGCCAGAGCCAATGAGTGTGAGGTGAGGGCAGACGGTGACGAGTGTGTGAGCCCGCTGTGTGTGTAGGCATGTGTGCACGTGCATGTGTGTCCGCTGTGTGTGTGCATGTGCACATGTGTCTGCTGTATGTGTAGGCATATGTGCACATGTGTGTGTGCCCGCTGTATGTGTGGGCACATGTGCGCATACACGTGTGTCCATTGTGTGTAGGCATGTGTGCATGTGCGCCCGCTGTATGTGTAGGCATATAGTCCATCCTTGCTGTTTCAAGGGACCTGGCATATATGGCATACTGTTCTTAATATGTTTGCTCACCTTCTTGGCACTATGTGTTTTAACCAAGGTTTCCTCTCTGAGAAAGGTTGTTTCCCCAGGTAGGGATTTTCCCCTGAAGTTAGGGAGGGAATAAAACCCCTTAACTAAGTGCCAGGCGGGTAATTAATCACTTTAACTACGAACAATCACGCTTAAGCTACATAACCTTTACTCCCTGGAATGGAGATAAGAAACGCCCTAACCTTTGGAATAGAGATTGATAGGATTGGAATCAACTGGTATAAATACAGATGTAACCAGACAACAGGACACGCACATGCATGTGTGTCTGCTATATGTGTAGGCCTGTGTTCAGGTGCATGTGTGCCCGCTGTATGGGTAGGTGCATGTGTGCCTGCTGTGTGTGTAGGCATATGTGCACATGCGTGTGTGTCTGCTGTATATGTGGACGCATGTGCACGTGCATGTGTCCCTGCTATATGTGTAGGCGTGTGCAGGTGCATGTGTGCACACTGCGTGTGTAGGTGTGTTTCTGCACTTGTGCACTACAAGCCCTAACAATATTTCCTCCTTTTCATAACCATTACCGGGCTGTCCACACTGCAGCCACAGGGCCCAGAACTCTGGCCTTGGCGTTCTTCTGTCTTTTCTTCCTCCGGGGCATCCAGACCATCAGCAAATCTCCCCAAATCTGTCTGAACGCGAGCCTGTCTTCTGCCACGATCTCTGCTTCTCTCCTGATCTCTCCATTTTCTCCTCATTCTCTCCATTTTCTCCTCATTCTCTCCATTTTCTCCTGAATCTCTCCATTTTCTGAGTTTTCTCTGCTTTCTCCTGACCTTTGACCCTTGGGCATTGAAATCTGGCTCTTGACCCCTAAACTGTAACACTTGATCCCTAACTCTTGACCCTTTGACCCTGGCTCCTTTCACTTTTGACCCCAGATCCTTGACTCTGAGCCTTAACCCATAGCCCTATGACCCTTGACCCATGACCCGTGATCCCAATCCGTCATGACCCCTGATATCTGACCCTCAACCAATGAGCTTTGACTGTTGACTCTTGGACTCTGATATTATTTTACCTTTAATCCTTTAACCCATGACCCCCATCTTTGACCCTTGACCCTAACCCCTAACAGAATGACCTTTTATCTTTGACCCTACAACCTTGAGCATTTACCCCGTTTGTCCCCTGACCCTTTGACCCCCTGACCCTTTGACCCCTGACTCCCGACCATGGCCATGACCAGTGTCTCCTGGTTCTCTCAGGTCGGGGTCAGAACTCCTGGGGAGCCAAGGCCACCTGCCCCCCCCCCGGCCCCCACCCCCACCCCCCCGGCCCCCCCACCGCCCCCCCCGGCCCCAGGCTGCAGGTCAGGGCATTTCTCAGATGTGTCCCCTGTCCTCCTGGGTCGGCGGGCACCGTGGAACCAGCTTCCTCCCGGCAGCGGCGCCAGCGGCAGAGCGAGGGCAGCTCTGAACAGGGGCCTCGGGCCCACCCAGCAGGCTCCTTGCCACAACCACCCTCCTCCCGGGAGCCAACCCGTGGTCAGCGTGGCCGCGTGGCCGGAGTGAGGCTCCCGCCCGTGTTCCTGGAAGCCTATTGTCAGCCACCGTCAGCCTCCCGGAGCCCAGCCGACCCAGGACGCTCTCCGTCCATCAGCTCGGAGGCCGGCCCGTGGGGAGCGTGGCCACTCGGTCAGCGTCCCTCCCGGGAGACGTGGGAAGCGGAGAAAGGAGGCGCTCCCTGCCCCCACCCCCTCCGCACATCTGCCCTCCCCAAGGCTACTGCTTCCCAATGGGCGAGGGGGTGGGGACCCCAGGAGAAAGCCATTTGCACGGGAAACGGGAACGGGAACGGCTGTGTGGTTTCCCCGCAGCCGGCGGAGGCGGCGAGGCAGCAGGAAGCCGCCGCATGTTCGCAGGCGCAGAACATCTGTCCGTCGGAGCAAGACGCGGCCCTGGCTCCTGGCAGACACCGGATCCCACGGCCCTGCCCCCTCCAGGGACAGAGGGGGGCCGACGGAGCCCCAGATGCGGGGACTGTGGCCGCGAGGGCCACACGCTGACACGGAGGCCGCCGGCGCCACGGCAGAGGCTGACACGGCGGGATGGAGGGTGGACCCCCGGCCCGGCCCAGGCGCGGGGCAGGCTTCCACGTCAGCGAAGTGAAGCTGCCGCCCGCACGTTGGAAACTGGTTTTGAAAACCTCGGGGGCGGCCGCCAGAGGGAAGGACAAGGGCCTCTGGGTCCCTGGGTCCAGGCCACAGAGACAGTGGAGTTGGCATCGCCGGGAAGGGGAGGCGATGGCACCACAGCTGTCCCTGTCCCCGTCCCCTCCTGCCCCATCCTAACCCTGTCCCTGTCCCCGTCCCCGTCCCCTCCTGCCCCATCCTAACCCTGTCCCTGTCCCCGTCCCCTCCTGCCCCATCCTAACCCTGTCCCTGTCCCCGTCCCCTCCTGTCCCATCCTAACCCTGTCCCTGTCCCCTCCTGCCCCATCCTAACCCTGTCCCTGTCCCTGTCCCCTCCTGCCCCATCCTAACCCTGTCCCTGTCCCTGTCCCCGTCCCCTCCTGCCCCATCCTAACCCTGTCCCTGTCCCCGTCCCCT
Organism: Myotis nattereri; assembly: GCF_964212035.1. NCBI lineage: Eukaryota > Metazoa > Chordata > Mammalia > Chiroptera > Vespertilionidae > Myotis > Myotis nattereri. The sequence continues at coordinate 61,157,885 of NC_138088.1, forward strand.
CCTGTCCCATCCTAACCCTGTCCCCGTCCCCTCCTGCCCCATCCTAACCCTGTCCCTGTCCCTGTCCCCTCCTGCCCCATCCTAACCCTGTCCCTGTCCCTGTCCCCTCCTGCCCCATCCTAACCCTGTCCCTGTCCCCTCCTGCCCCATCCTAACCCTGTCCCTGTCCCCGTCCCCTCCTGCCCCATCCTAACCCTGTCCCTATCCCTGTCCCGTCTCATGCCACAGGACCAGGCTCGGAGCTGCAGGGCATGGGGCCTGGTTAGAGCTGGAACCGCTCCTGCCCTGCCAGGAGCGAGAGGTCCTTTAGAATGCAAATCTGACCAGACCTTGACCTGCCTCCAGGCTGGACACGTGCACTGAAGTGTCCCACATCCAGGAGTCAGCAGCCTGGGGCCGAAGCTGGAGCCTGTGAGCAACGAAATAAACACAGCCGCACGGGGTAGCACGCCAAGGCACGGGACAGGAGCGAACACGCTAAAGATGGGGGGAGGACAGACCCACGGAAGGGCTCAGATCCCTGACGGCCGAGGTGGGACCTCAGTGCCCCCTCCGAAGGGGACAGTGTGGGCGGGACCACAGCGGCTGACCGGGGGACCCGGCAAGCCCGGCCGAGCCCAGCAGCCAGGCCAACCTCAGCCACAAACCGCCCGCCTGGCAGTGTGGGCCCCGACGTGACGGGAGGGCTCCCCTGACCTGCCTCCCCACACGCCCCGCAGTCGCACCAGGAGAAACACAGACAAATCCCACTGGAGGGACATGCAACCCGTGTGAGTGTGTGCGCGCGTGCGTTTGTGTGTGTGTGTGAATAGGGGTATGTATGTGTAGGCGTGTGTGTGTGTGTGTACGTGGTGTGTGTGTGGTGTGTGTGTGTATGTGCGTGTGGGGGTGAGGGTGTGTGTGTGTGTGTGTGTGTGCGTGGTATGTGTGTGGTGTGTGTGTGTGTGTGTGTGTGTATGGGTGTGTGTGAGAGAGAAAGCGCCTGCTCCGGCCCTGAGACAACGGGGGGTGCAGGCAAGGACCCCGCTCTGGGCCTCAGGACCTGCAGCCTCGGGCAGCTCTCGGCTGTGCCCACAGAGCACCGTCCCCACTAGAGGGCGCAGTCCAGTGCCACCCCCTCCTCGTCGCCCTGTGTGCCAGGACCCCGACCGCACACGCTGACCATCTCCCCCGACTCCCCCGTCACCTCTGCCCTCGGTTGGACATGGCTGCCCCCCGACAGTCTCCTGGGCGCAGTTCAGGGGCCTCGGTGCCCCCCCCCCCCCCCCCCGGCCACCAGGGTCCCCGAGGCACAGGCTTTCCCTCCGACACACCCAGGAGGCCGCCGCTCGCGCCACCACAAACGCTGTCCAGGAGGCTCGTCGGGCGGGACTCGCCGAGCAGATGGTCTGTCCCAGCCCCCACTGTGCACGGACAGAGGGCTCTGCACACGAGCTGGAGGGCGAGCTTTGCGTGGCCGTGGCCGTGGCCGTGGCCAGGCCGCGGGGCCAAGCCAGCGTCGCTGAGGCTGCACCTCTGCAGTGAGGCTGACGTGCAACCAGCGGCCTGAGCACAGCACTCGCCCTGCACTGCGTGGGGGCATCATCCAACGGGGAGGGGGGGCCGTAAAGGGGGGGGCCTTAAAGAAAGACCAAGGTTGGGGGGAGGGGTTCCGCCAGCAGGAGGCGCTGCCACGCCGCTCTTCCCTGGGCCTGAGCCTGCCGCCCGCCCTGCAAGGGTCAGACTCGCCGGGCTCCCCATTCCCATTGGCCAGTTCCTTAACATCAATCAACCCGTCCCTCCCCCGACACCCTCCCTCCACCCCCCCTCTCACACACACACACACACACACACACACACACACACACCCTGCTGGCTTTGTCTCCCGGCACACGCCTGCTGACACGTGCTCTCACAGGCGTCGCGTTGCTGCCGGAAGCTTTAGGTCACCTACATGGCGTGATCACAAACACGGCATCACGGGTCCAACTGTCAACGCCCTGTTGGTGCCACCCCAGTGCAGCTCCCCCAGCCTGGGGGGGGCTCCCGGGCGGGGCAGGGGAGGGCCTTGCACGGTACCTGCCCAGGTCCTTGGCTGCCGCCTGGCAGGCCCCTGCGGAGGCTTCTACTCCATCACCAGCCGCGGCGGGAGGCGGAGACGCAGGTCCAGAGGGCGCTGAGGCCGGGGGCGGGCGAGCAGCACGGGCAGCGGCCGGGGAGGTGCTGGGGACACAAAGGGAGGATTATTCCAGAGAGCGGGGCCCACTCATGGCGCAGTCATCGCCCGCCCCCCCAGGGAACCGGCTGTTCCCAGACCAGCACCCTCTCCCCGTCCCCACCCGGTCCCCAGGGAGGCCCGGCTAGTTCCTCCTCCTCCGGCCCCTGCAGGACCCGGGCTGCTGGGTGGAGGCAGCTGGGTGTTCAGGACACAGTCGTCTCGTGTTACTGGGCGAGGGGGCTCCTAATGGCTCCTCCACACGCAAGGAAGGAGCCTCTGGGAACTAAATGGCGACGTTGTAAACGCCCCGAGATCTGCCCCCGGAACCCAAGGGTAGAAAAGTGAAGGCCAAAGGCGACGGGTGAGGAGGAAACTTCCCTGCTGGTCGGCTGCCTCCCGCCCGCTCCCCCCCGGGGATGGAGCCACAACCCCGGCACCGGGAATCGAACCCTGACCTCCGGGTTCATAGGTCGACCCTCCACCGCTGAGCCACACTGGCTGGGCAGTAACGCCTCTTCAAGATGTTACTTTCAAGGAGGGAGTCGAGCCCTTTCCAATCCCCAGTGCCACGCCCAGCCCCCCCGGGCACAGAGGCAGGAGCCGAACTGGGGGGCCGGCACCTCTGACCCCCTGGCCGCCTCCTCTGGGCATGGGTAAGGGCGGGTGACCTTCAGCTGTGAAGGTTCCCATTCGAGGAGCTGACCCACGCTCTCCGCGTCCCGTGGGAATAACGAAAGGCCGGACTCGCGCCCACGCAGAGAGTGTACTTTTGACGGTGAAGGCACCGACTGCACTGAGCCCGTCACGTATTTTCTCAGAGAAGGTTCACAAAGAAGGCGCATCAGCCGCGAGCTGCCGCTCAGCCAGGGCCGTGGGCGCACACGCTCCTGGCGGCCCAGCTGGCGAGGCCCCCGGGGCCGCGGCTAATGGCCGGGCCTCCCACTCCCTCCCAAAGAGCAGCTGGTCCGCCAGCTGCTCGGTGCCCCCCCCCCACGGGCCCGAGGCCTCGGGACTGTCCCCTCGGGGCTGCGTCTGCGGACAGCCTGGCCGGCGGCGTGGGCAGCTGTCAGCACGGCCATCTCCCGGTCCCACTCCGAGCCCTTCCTGGCAGGTCCCCCCAGAACGGACGGCGCCGGTCACCTCAGAGATGGGCCAGAGCGGCCCCAGGACGCCCTTGTCCGAGGACAGGCCCCGAGGTGACCCCGGCGGCCCCCGAGGGTGGTGCCAGCGCGAGGGACCAGGCAGATCGCGTCCCATCCCGTCGGCAGATGGGCGGCGGCCTTATCTCCGTCTCCGGCGCCATCTGGCAGGCATCAGCCAGCCTCCCGCACGGCCTCTCCCCTTTCCTCTTGCATTTCCAGAGTGGAGTGCGAGGATCACATAATAGGGCGCGAGGGAGGGCAATGCCGGCGAGGGCGGCGAGGGGCGAGGGGCGGGGAGGGCCGGGAGGCTGCTGTTGGCAGAGCTCAGCATGGGGGTCAGGTCGGAGCCTGGACAGCCCGCCACACCGAGGCCTGGGGTTCGCCAGAGCGGGTCCGGCGACGGCAGACAGCGCGCTCCTCGGAGACGGGAGACGCAGCCGCGGGGCCAGAGGTGCCAGAGAGGCCTGAGACCGGCTGGAAACGCCGAGGCGGCTGAGCTGTTTCGCGTCGCCTGTGACTAAACCAGCACGTGAGCCCCGTGAGGACAGAGAGCGGCCACAGGGGACGCAGCGGCGGGGGAGGAGACCGAGGACACGGCCCCAGGCGGACAGGACTCCCGGCGGGCGTCCCCCGAACTGTGTGCACACCGTCACCTCCCGGCTGGTGGCGCAGCCTCCACTCCTCAGGGTTAACGAACGTGACGTGACGGGCGAAGCCAGACCAAGCTTCGCACGAAGAAAACGTACCCTAAGGCGCCACCAGACTCCTTCTATGGGGACACGCGAGGTTTCCGGCACAAAACCTGGCAACAGCCGACGAACTGAGGGCACCAATGCTGAACCAAATGACTCTTTTTTAAAAACATGTTTTTATTGATTTCAGAGAGGAAGGGAGAGGGAGAGAGAGAAACACCAACGATGAGAGGGAATCATGGATCTGCTGCCTCCTGTACGCCACCCCCCTCCTCACCCCTGCACTGGGGATTGAGCTCGAGTGGGCCCTGACCGGGAATCGAATCCTGACCTCCTGGTCCATAGGTCGACGCTCAACCACTGAGCCACGCTGGCCCGGCAGCATCACGCTGAGCACCGAGACGCCGCAACAGCCCATCTGATCGCCAAGACGGCCAGTTACTAAATGACCAGCCGGCAGCAAGTGTAAGCAGCAAGGGGGGGGGGGGGGTCGCCAGACAGAGGGAGGACTCCCATCCCGGGCAATTTCAAACGCATGAATGGGTTATTTCTGGAATTTTCCATGTACTATTTCCGGGCCCCCATTGACGGCAGGCAACCAAAACCGTGGAAAGCGAACCCGAGGATCAGGGCGGCGGCTGCGTATACTGTCGTCTCGTTAACGTCAGATTCACGGCCAACATCCCTGAGCCAACTCACACCCAGCCAAGCTCGGCTAACACAGAATGTTCCCCTCGCGGCAATCACAGCCTAGAAACCCGCGCCCGCGCTCCAGCACCGCGCAGGCCGCTCTGGAGAGCCAAGCCGCCCCGGCCGGGTGGCTCAGTGGATACAGCGTCACCTGCAGACTGAAGGGTCCCGGGTTCGATTCGGTCAGGGCACAGGCCCGGGTTGTGGGCTCGATCCCCAGGAGGGGGCGTGCAGGAGGCAGCCCGTCAATGATTCCCTCTCATCATGGATGTTTCTCTCTCTCTCTCTCTCTCTCTCTCTCTCTCTCTCTCAAATCAACAAAAAGATATTTTTAAAAAATAAAGAGCAAAACCATCAACAAAACACACAGAATTACCGAAACGACGTGGCCTCAGTCTGCCGGGAGGAACTCGTTCGCAGCGTGAACGCAGCAACACCCAGTCAGAGGCCGGGCTCCCCGGGGCTGGGGCCAGGCCCCTGTTCTGCACACGTGGCCACAAACAGCCCAGGACTGACCTTGACTTGCAAAGACACCAGCGAGCGGGCGAGGGCACAGGCGTGGACCCTGTCCCGGCGCGGGCTGCCTGGATCTCAGGGAGACAGCAGCTGATGAGCCAGGCGGCCCTTGCTGCTGCCTGCACTGCCGCGTTCCCCCAGGCGTCCCGGCGGCAGGCGCCGAGGCCGTGAAACCCCGACTCCCGGACACGGCCCTTCCGCTTCCGAGAATTTGTGCGAAGGAGACGATTAAGTGCGTGAGCCAAGGGGCTGGTCACGGCCGTGGTCATCGTAGCAAAACAAAAGCGAACACCGGACGCCCCACGCCCAGCAGGGGGGGCGCGAGTCAGCGGGAGGCCGCAGCCGGGGAAGCAGGGCAGCGTTCAAAGCACAAGCCAGAGCCCACGTGCCTGCCGGCGAGCGTGTCCATCCAGAACTAAGTGTGGGTTTAAAAATCTCCGCAGCGCGACCAGATTCTATGTGCGTGTGCATCGCTATGTAAGTATGTATGTGTGCGTATGTACACGCACGCATGCACATGTATGTATAAACACACAGAGAAAGAGAGCAACAGAGGGAAGAGCCCCAGCCACATGGAAGGGCTTGCGCCAAGCTGCCCATAGAGTGAAACCGTGGGTGTTGTTTCTTCTTCGTTGAATTTATCTCTATCTCTAGTTCTGTGCTGAGCACGTGCTGGTTTTAGGACAAAATAAAGACGACATTTTGGAGGAGAATCGGACGTGCATAGGAACACCTTCACCCACCACTCGGTGAGTTTTAGGAGCTGGGACCGTCGCCCGGCCGGCGTGGCTCAGGGACTGAGCGTTGACCTCGGAACCAGGAGGTCAGGGTTCGATTCCTGGTCAGGGCCCGTGCCCGGGGTTCGGGCTCCAAACCCAGCAGAGGGCGTGCAGGAGGCGGCCGATCCACGATTCTCTCTCATCACTGATGTTTCTATCTCAACCTCTCCCTTCCCCTCTGAAATCAACAAAAAAATATTTTTTAAAAAAGATAAACTCGTGTGTGAGTGTGTACAGGTTCCCTGGGTGGAGCCACTAAGAAAACACCGTGACAGGCACACTGCACCGTCCGCCTGGGTCTCTGCCTTACTTCCCGGGACCCGCTTCCGCTTGGGGCCGCGACGGGGCGAGCTGGTGTCTGGTATGGGCAGGGCCTCACGGACAGCTCCCGGCCGACTGGCACCGGCTATCCATGGCTCCAAGTCCTACCAGTGGTGCTGGGACCAGAGTGACTGAAATATTTCTCAGGGGAGAAAAAATCTGAGACTTTACCCCCGGCTGCTCCTCAGCTGCTGGGCCCGCAGAGGGTGGAATTTCCGCTGGAAGGGCAAGGTGGGAGCTTGTGTTAACAAGTGCTTCCCCACAGGCCGTGAGTCACCGCCTGAGCCACGGGGCAGAGAGGGGTCTGCCTCTGAGAGGAAGTCATTCACACTCTAGTCTGAAATGCGACACTTCAGTTCTCCACATGGGGCCTGGCCACAGGGAGAACTCCTGGCCGGCACCAGGATAAATCAGGGGATAGAAAGTATTAATGATGATGATAATGATGAATGGGCAGGAGAAGCGTGGGGAGCTGATGGGGAGTTATGGCCTGGGTGGTGGTAATGGTTTCACAGGTACATTCTTATCCTCAAAGTCATCGAGTTGTAAGATTCAATGTGCACGGCTTTCTACAGGCCAGTCAGACCGCAAGGAGGAGGCTGTGTTTTTACAGGATCTCACATTCCAGGGCTGACTAAGCAGAGCAGGGAAGTTCAGGGTCTAGAGCAGTGGGTCTCAACCTTCTGGCCCTTCACATACAGTTCCTCATGTTGTGACCGAACCATAGAATTATTTTCGTTGCTACTTCATAACTGTAATGCTGCTACTGTTATGAATCGTCACGTAAATATCTGATATGCAGGATGGTCTTAGGCGACCCCTGTGAAAGGGTCATTCGACCGCCAAAGGGGTCGCGACCCACAGGTTGAGAACCCTGGCGTAGACCATCTGGCAGAAAAGTCACTTTTTGACTTTGCTCAATACTGGATCCTTTCTTCGACAGACCTTCATCCCGGCCGGAGTGGGCGCACCCAGCCGGCGCCTGCCTGGGAAGGGTGAGGTGTGCTCACCGGGGGTCGGCTGTGGCCCGGGCACCGCCGCAAAAAGGCTCTGCTCCGCCCTGGCCAGTTGCTCAGTGGTTAGAGCATCGGCCCCTGCACCAAAGGGTCTTGGGTTCGATTCCCGGTCTCGGGCACGTACCTCAGTTGCAGGTTCAGGTTCCATCCCTGGCCCCAAGCGGGAGGCAACCACTCCATGTGTCTTTCTCACGTCTATGCTTTTCTTCCTCCTCCCTCCCTCCCACTCGCTCGAAAGGAAACAGGGAAAAATACCCTCGGGTGAGGATTCAAACATCATGCTCTGCTTTTTCAGTCACTGTGAACGGCTCGTCCTGTCTTGGCGTGGCAACGAGTGGGACCAGAGTGCCCGGCATCTCTGTGTCCGGGTCAGGGCCGGGCCAGGTCGGGGGTCAGGGCTGGGTCGGGGCCGGGCTGGGTCGGGGCCGGGCTGGGTCGGGGCTGGGCTGGGTGGGTACGGGACTCCTAGCGCAGCGAGGACCACTGCCCGCGGGAGAGAGGAGGATCGAAACCCTGCGCGGCGAGGGGCCTGCCCGAGGCCTCGTGCCACCTGCCTTCGCTGACAGCAGCATTTTAGTAAACACCAAACACGCGACCGAATTAACGACAGGAGCTCCAGTGTAACAGCGAGTGCGCGCCAGCGACCTGGTGGGTGTCTGCCTGACGTCAGCCCGGGGGGGGTTCGGGGGGGGGGGCGTGGAGTCGGGACCCAGGTCCCAGAGCCCAGGCCCCAGGGCAGCCCAGGGGAGCCCAGGGGAGCGCCCTGGCCGACCGGAGCTAAGAGAGGGGACGCTCACAGGACAGGGGGAGCCGCTGCGGGAGAGATCGTGCCGGAGAAAAGAGAGGTTTCCACGCCCAGATTAAAAAGTCCATAGTTTAGCCCTCGCTGGTTTGGCTCAGGGGATAGAGTGTCGGCCTATGGACTGCAGGGTCCCGGGTTCGATTCTGGTCATGCACACGCCAGTGGGGGGCATGCAGGAGGCAGCCGGTCAGTGATTCTCTGTCATCGTTGATGTTTCTCTCTCTCTCTCCCTCTCCCTTCCTCTCTGACATACATAAAAATATATTTTTTTAAAAGTCCACAATTTAAAGATTTAGCCTCCAGCTTAAAAAAAAAAGTGATAAAAATACACGACTCCTTGTACTTGTACAGCATCGTGGGGCTCTGCTCCGAACGCTGCCCCTCTGGTGCTCCGTGCCCCACGCAGACGGCAGACAAACGACTTTATGGAACAGGAGGCAGACTCAGGAATTCAGAAACTTGGCAAAGAAACACAGTGGCGGGAACCGGCCTCTGCCAGGCCTCGTCCTCCTCCCCGGCCTTCCCCAGCGGCACCGTCCCCGGCCAGCCCTGAGGGCAGGAGGTGGGGGGGGGGGCGGGCATGGAGTCAGCAGGGCCGCCAGGAGCTGTGGCCCTGGCAGCAGAAGGACCCTGCGCCTTGCTCCCTGCTCCACCCTCAGCCGGAGTCAGCAGGGCCACTGCTCACCGGCGGGCCTGGAGCAGCAAAGCCCGGGAGGCTGCGCAGAACTGCAGGCTGCCCCGTGTTTACATCACATGATCACACCCCACCCCCTCCAAGCACGCAAACCAGGCAGCGGGATAAGTGTCCCCACCAAGTGTCCCCACCGTGAGAGCCGCAGCCGGACTCGGAGATGGCCAATGACTTGCTCCGGTGGCACAGGTGACGGGGGGGGGGGGGGGGGGGGCGCGGGTTCTGGGACAGGACGTTTGTCTAAGTTCAGAGCCTCCCCCCCTCCCCCGGGGGAGTCAGTCCTGGGCACCTGGCCTCTTAATGGGCAGATGGACACGTCTGCCGAAGGGCAGGCTGGACGCACAGGGGAGGGGTGGGAGGGAGGGCCGGCCGTCCGGGGACCCCTCGCCCCCCCACAGAGGCTCTTCCTGACAAACGGGGTCCCGGCTCTTTCCCAGGCCGGCGTGTCTCCCACATGGCCTCATAGTCCCGGCTGCTCTGCCCACACAGGGAGTCGCTGGGGAAATGAGGCCGTAAACAAAGGACTGTGAGCTCAACGGGGAGAGGCCGGCCAACCAGCCACACACCCGGCACAGACCCCACGGGGGAACAGGCCGGCACAGACCCCACAGGAGGACAGGCCGGCACAGATCCCACGGGAGGACAGGCCGGCCCCGGCACAGACCCCACGGGAGGACAGGCCGGGCACAGACCCCACGGGAGGACAGGCCGGCACAGACCCCACGGGAGGACAGGCCGGCCCCGGCACAGACCCCACGGGAGGACAGGCCGGCACAGATCCCACGGGGGAACAGGCCCGGCCTCGCCCTCCCGCTCCCTCCTCACCAGGCGCATCCACGCCCGTCACCCGCCTCCTGAACTCCACCCGCTGGTCTGCGCCAGGGTGCCAGGGTCTGCGGCCCAAACCCCGACCAAGGCCCTTTGCTTTGGGCTGAAACCTGAGTCCCAGCAGAACACACACAGGATGTGAATGAACACACACAGACACACACACACACACACACACATTCTCACACACACAGACACACACATACTCTCTTACACACATTCTCACACTCATACACTCTCACATGCACACACTCTCACACACTCATACACTCTCACATGTATACACACTCTCACACACTCTCATACCTCTCATACTCACACATGCACACACTCTCACACACACACACTCACACACTCATACACTCTCACATGCACACACTCACACTCACATGTACACACACTCACACACTCACACACTCATACACTCTCACATGCACACACTCTCACACACGCAGGCTCCTGGAAGCAGAAGCTGTCCTATTCACTCCCGCCACCTCTGGAGTTCAGGAGGATGGGATTACAAACAGACAAGTCCCCCAGCGTCTGTCTCCATGGAAACGACAAACATAAACAACCCGGAGCTGGAGGAAGCCTGCAGGCCCGAGACACAGGACGGAGCCCAGAGCCCCCCAGGCCGGTGTCGCCGGGGCTGCAGCCCCTTCACGCGGGACCCTGGCCAGGACCCTGGACGCTCCGAGGGCCCGTGTCACACCCGCGAAATGCCCGGATCCTCCGTGTCCGCAGCCGACACGTTCCGAGCACCCACGCCTCCAGGCGGAGGGGCACCCAGAACCAGGGCCCAGAGGCTCGTCCCCAGGGGCGCCCCGAGGTGCGGGCCCTGGTGCCTGGCCTACCTGCTGGGAGGCGACTCTGGGAGCCAGCGGCCTGGGACCGAGAGGCCGCGGTGTGGGCGCCGGAGGACGGCCCTGACCTAGTTGGGCTCGGAGGCTGCCACGCCCACCCGAGCCGGAGCTGAGCCGGCCCAGGGCCCCGGGGAATCCACGCCCTTCCCCGCCGCCCGGCCCTTCCAGGAGGAGCCGACCCACAGCGGGAAGCCAGCGTCTGCGAGGGGCTCACTCCAAGTCCAGCAGCTGTCCACGCCCCACCCTCTGAAGCACAGAACCGGACCGGACCGGACCGCAGGGGCACCGCTGCCATCCCGGCGTCACTCCCAAGTGCAGGGAAAACTGCCTTTGACCCCAAAGAGCCAGGATAGCGTCACCCGTGGCAGCGCCTTCCTCCCGGGGGCAGGCCGGTGGGGGTCCCCTCCGCGGCCAGGACTGTGCCCAGGGGGCGTGGGCAGCGCTGGGACACGTGCCGCTCGGCTCGGGTGTAGGGGCCGCACCCCGCGCAGGCCCGGCTGCCCCGCCCCCGCCCCCCCACCCCCTACCCCCCACCCCGGGCCTGGAAGACACGCTTCTCCGTTCCAGTCGGATTTCACCGGCTGCGCAGTTTCCTGCCTGACGCCGCAGGAGGCGGACATGAGCGCAGACCGGGAGGTCACAGGCCGAGGGGACCCTAGACCACGGGACGTTTCCACTCGCGTTCCCAGGACGCGCAGAGGCAGCCGCGGAGCCGGGGGGGGGGGGGGGTGCAGTCACGTGCTGCGCCCCGGCCTGAGCCGCCGGCGATGACGTAGCTCCTGGAGAATTTAAAAGTCCCGAACGCGCAGGACACGCAGCCCAGTGTCAGGGCCGATCCCCGGGGTGGGGGTCGGGGGGACCACACGGAACAGCCCGGCGGAGCCAGGCCACGGGCGCGGACCCCAATCACCCCGGCGCCGCCGCACCCCAACCGCGGGCGGGGATCCCAACCGCGGGCGGGGATCCCAGCCGCAGGCGCACGGGACCAAGGGCGGGATCCCGGCCCCAGACACCGCCAACAGGAGGCTGCGCGCAAAGGGGCCGGGGCTCCCCGACAGACACACCCCCTGCCTCCAGGGGACCCCGAATGCACGTCCAGCCCCCTTCCTCCCAACCAGCGCCTGTGGGGGACAGACCGCGAAGGTCCTGGGGCCCCGGCGCCCCTGACCCCGTGCGCGCCTCCCCTGGCGCCGCGCACTCACCGGCCGGGACGACCCGGCGTGGCCTTCCTGCGGGGGCGGCGGCCCCAGGGCCCGGGAGGCCGCGGCTTCCCCGCCGGACAGCGGACAGCGGCGCACGAACTTTCCGGCGACGGCGCGGGCGGGCGGGGAGCGGGGCGCCCCGACGGGCGGGCGGGCAGGGCTGCACAAAGGCCGGGAGCGGAGCGCCGGCCAGGCTCCTCCCCCGCCCGCTCCGCCGCCCGGGGCCAGCTGCTCGCCCGCGGCCGGCTCTCCGCCCGGCGCAGGAATGCGCTCCGGCTCTTGGCGGGCGGCGCACCCAGAACCCGGCGGCGCGGGGCGCGGTCGGCGGCCCCCCCTCCCCGCGTGCGCTGCGCCTCCGTCCAGGAGCCTCTGAGTCACGGCCACTTGTTCCCGGACCGCGCTTCCCACTGCACTTGGCGGCGGGGGGGGGGGGGGGGGGGCGATGTGTGAAGTCACCGAGGCCTGAACCCCAACTGCGGAGCCGGGGAAAGGTGGGGACCAGGTCGTCACGTGCGAGACCGAGCGTGGCGAACCCGGGTCCACAGAGCGCGCGGGGGCTCCGCTCCGACCTCCTCCTGCGCCGCTCGCCGCGGGGACCACTCCCCCCTCCGTTCAGCCCCTGCAGCTTCTGTCCCAGGGGCGGGTTTGTTTTGTTGTTTAGTTTTTAAATATGTTTGTATTGATTTCAGGGAGGAAGGGAGAGGGAGAGGGAGAGACATCGGTGAGAGAGAACCATGACGGCTGCCTCCTGCGCGGGGTCCTGGGACCAAGCCCGAGGGGGCGTGCGCCAGACGGGATCGGACTCCTTGGCTCACAGACAGACAGACAGACACCTGCCCCGGGGACGCTTACCCGCCGGCCACGGCCCTCCTCGCTCTCCCGGGAACCGCGGGAACCGCGCAGCCAGGCCGCGCAGAGGCCCGAGGTGGGGCCGGCTTCCTACTTAAGTTCAGAGTCAAGAGCGCTTTGCTGTTTCACGCACTTGGGGACCAAAGGGCGCGGGACTCACGGATGACTCAGCGCTTCCCTTCCTCCTCTTAAAGAAGCAGGTGCCCGCAGCTCCGTGCCCACAGGACTCTCATAGAAGAAAGAAGCAGGCTTTCGTTGCCTTCCACTAAAATACTATTATTTTTTTCAAACACCACGCTTCTAAGAGTCCCGTGTCTGGTGGCAATTTAAATCGATCCCTTGTTTACAGAGTCGTAATGGGCCCATTTCACAGATGTGGTGGCTGAGGCTCCCATAGGCTAACTGGTTCGCATGGGTGCCACCAGCAGCTGATGTCATAAAACGCACCCACGCACGCCTTTGCAAGCTCGAGCGCTCTAATTTGGCAAAGCTCTAGGATGAGTGTGAGGTGCTATTCCTTTCGTGTGAAGCAGCCCCTGCCCGGGGGCGGGGCACATACCCTCCTGACGCAGGAAGGCATCGCTGTGCTTCCAAACCGATCGGTGTGGCCTGGCCGGCGTGGCTCAGTGGTTGAGCGTCAACCCAGGACCCAGGAGTTCGCTGGTTTGATTCCCAGTCAGGGCACAGGCCCGGGTTGTGGGCTTGATCCCCAGTAGGGGGCGTGCAGGAGGCAGCAGATCCATGATTTTCTCTCATCATTAATGTTTCTCTCTCCCTCTCCCTTCCTCTCTGAAATCAATAAAAAAAAAAAACTTTTAAAAAGTAGGATGGCATAGAATTCCTGGATCTCTACGGATCTAAGGCCTTGCAAAGAAATTGGACAAGCAATTATCAAAAAAAAAAACAACCAAAACCAAAAAGACGAAGCCAAGAGCTCCCAAGTCTCACTACAGGGCAGAGATGCATCCACACCGGAAACCCTCAGGCAGCCCACACAGCCCTGGTCCCGGCCACAGGCAGCCCCGTGCCAGGTCGCAGGCCTGAGGCGCTCCTGCACGCGCGCTGCCCTTCTCCAGGGAACCACGCCCACTGGTGCAGAGGAAGGAGGACCCGTGTCCGTGTCCGTGTCCGTGTGAGCACTCACCCCCTCGGGGGTCCCAGAGTCCACAGGAAACAGACTGAGTCGCGGGCAGGAAGGCTGGACCTTAGCCACTGCAGCTGTGGCTGAATCTTTCCGTCCGAAGGACTTCCCGGGTCAAAGTACAAGGCCACGTCTCCCCAGAAATGCCGTCTGTGGCGTGTTTGCAGAATGCCTGGGCAGCAGCCATTACACCCCCTTCCCCAGCCTAGGGTTTCCGAGGGCGTCTGAACGGCTGCCTGTGTGGCACGCACAGCACCCACAACCACTCTCCCAGGTGCCCACGGGCGTATGAAAAAGCATAAGGCAGCCCCGGCAGCCTGGCTCCGTGGCTGAGCATCAACCTAGGAACCAGGAGGTAGGAGTTCGATTCCCGGTCGGGGCACAGGCCCGGTTGCGGGCTCCATCCCCAGTGTGGGGCGTGCAGGAGGCAGCTGATCAATGGTTCTCTCTCATCATTGATGTTTCTCTCTCTCTCTCCCTCTCCCTTCCTCTCTGACATCAATAAAATATTTTAGAAAAGAAAGTGTATAAGGCAGGACCCGGCCGGAGGGAGAAGGGAGGAGCAGGAGCAGGAAGTCCGCAGACACAGAGGCAGGCGAGGCGCGTTTGCAGCCAACACCACCGGAGGGGACGGGACGGCCTGTGTTAGAAGTTATCTCTGGAGACTGAAGGGAGCCCCGCTGTGTCCACTTGTATCCTTTCTGCCTATTTGACCTTCTCGGCCCTGGCCCCGGCCCCTCCCCAGACTGCCCGTGCCCCGAGGCGATCCATGGAGGAGTGTGGGCAGCCGGCCAGCACTGGAGCCCCATGAGGCTGCTGGGAGCTGCTGGGGGTGCAACGCGGGGAGATGGTGGGGGTGCGACGCGGGGAGCTGCTGGGGGCGCGACGCGGGGGCCGCGGCCAACTCCAGGGACAAAGAGCACGCTCGCTCCCGGCAGGGCTGGGCATCCAACGCATTGCTGGGCCCCGGGCGATGGCACGTTGTCCTTGGAGAACCACCGGGCACCCAGTTTCACAGGCCGGTGCTCAGCCACTGAGAACACTGGCCAGGCAAAAACTTAAAAACTAAATAAGATTAAAAAAAAAATATGTATTGATTTCAGAGAGGAAGAGAGAGGCAGGAAGAGGGAGAGAGAGAAACATCCATGATGAGAGTGAAGCATCCATCTTATATAAAAACTGCTGTTTGAAACTTTAACCCTCTACTTCTGGCTTCTGTAGATGCCTGCTGGCTTAAGTAATAAGGAAAATAAGACAGCTCCCATTTCAGAGAGGCCATTAAACCTTCCCCGGACGAAGTTATCAGCGCTGGCGTCAGGCCAAGCCCTTGGTCGAGGTCTCAAAGCCCCAGCACATAGGGCCCTTTAAGAACTTGCAAAGGGGACCGGAAAAACCCCATATAAGGGAGACAAAGAAGGTAAAATCGTGTAAATATGAGAAACTTCGTGTGTGACACCACCCAGAATTTGAGAGACATTTCCTCTGGGCCCGCGCGTAGTACATGTAACTCCATCTCTCTAAGTGTTGCTTGGTTCTTCTCCGGTTTTTCTGTAACAAGAGAGAATCACGGATCGGCTGCCTCCTGCACGCCCCCCCACTGGGGATCGAGCCCACAACCCGGGCCTGTGCCCTGACCGGGATTCGAACCCTGGCCTCCTGGGTCATACATAGGTTGATGCTCAGCCTCTGAGCCACGCTGGCGGGTGAATAACTTTGTTCAGCTCTGATAGCGAAGGTCTGAGAGCACTTGCTGCGCAGCTGGCGCTCTGCCCAGTGGCTCCCCTGCCCTCGCTCCGTCTGAGCTCCGTCTGAGCTCCGTCTGAGCCCTGTGCTGGGCACTGCCATTGTCCCAGCCGACAAAGGAGGCGGCGGACTCGGAGGGGGACGGCTTTCACTCGGGGCCACACCACGTGGATCCAGGTTCACACGCGGGCCGTCTGGCCGCGCGCCACACGCCTGGCCGGCTCCCTGTGGCCCTCGGTCATGGTGACGGCCTCTGAGCACATCAGCGGGGACGACACCTCGCGGAGCCCAGGAGCGGCGCCCGCCCCAGCCTGGGAGCCCAGCCCTCGTGCGAACAACACGGACACTGCACGGTGAGGCCCGAGGAGGTTGTTGTTTTTCTAGAAGCATCCGTGCTTGGGCTCCTGCGCCACATCCCAGGAAGGGCTGCCCATGTGTGCAGGCGGGAGCCGGGCATCCAAAAACAGCCGTCACCTCGCCCAGGCTACAATGAAATGCCAGCCTGAACCCAAAATACACCCAGGAAACGTGTGGGGGCAGCTGTCCACACGGCTGCTCAGCCTCACCCCGAATTCCTAGAGAGGCCCTTGGGCTTCCCCTGCACGCACCAGGCCACTCCCACTCCCACGCAGGCCGCGGGGCTCGGGCTCGGGCGTGTGCGTGTGCGTGTGCGCCGTGGGGCTGCCTCGAGGTTGGCCTGGCCCCACCGGAAGGCAGTCTCTGACTATGGAGCAAGCAAAGCTCCGCCCGCTGCACCCGTCCCCTGGGGGCCCTACTGTGCGCTCAGTTGGAGACCTCGGGTCTAAGGGGCGCAAATCAAAGACCCAGCCTTTCCACGCAGGCGCCCCTGTGAGGGAGGAGGAACCACATGACCGTGTGCCGTGGAAGGAACCTGGACCAGCGACTTTTATTTCTCTCCTGAGTGAACGACCAGAGAGACACGCCCTCTCTCCACAGGACAAGGCACAATCGTGCTGCAGGCCCTTGTTGAGGCCCTGCTACGTGCAGCCCGCTGTGCTGGGGATTAGGACCAGGCGGAGACCCTGCCCTCGAACGGCAGCAGCCGGGCTCTCAGCACCTGCCCACCCTGGGCAGGCACGTCCCACACACGATCACACCGAATCCTCACCAGGGAGGCACTCATTTTACACCCATTTTACAGATCAGGAAACTGAGGCCTGGAGCAGTTAAGCAGCTTTTTGTCCGAGGCCCCAAGGGACAGAGCTGAGCTCAGACCCGCCCAGCTCACACCACCTGAGCTCTCAGCAAGCATGAGTTCCTCCCTGACAAGCTAGCACCTTCGCCGCCGTGCTAACATTGTGGTCCATTTGCGGAAAGGATGGGGGGCGGGGGGCGGTCTCCTGGGCGCTGGGGGGAGAGGGCGTCACGGCCACTGCATGTGCCTGAGCCTGTTCAGTCTCCTGAACAAGAATGTGGTCCCTGAGCGGCCAGCAGGAGGGTCAGCCCGAGGCCACGCGTGGGAGTCTGGGCAGCATCTCAGCCTCGCGGAGCTTCCTGCCTCCGACGCCTTCCGAGTCGGCCTGGCTCTGCGCTCACACCTTCCCCCACATTTCACATCAGAGGGGAAGGAATTTAGAGGAGGCCACTGAAATGCCCTTCACCAGCCCCAGAGAGTCCCGGGAGGGGGCGGGGAGGAGGCGGGGAGGGGGCGGGGAGGGAGCAGGGAGGAGGGGAGCAGGGAGGCGCCAAGGAGGGGGGAGGAAGGAGCGGGAGGGGTGACAGTCCTCCAACTCAGGCCAGTTATGAGCCCCAAATGCAAAATGCTAGGGGAGCCCTGGCTGGTGTTGCTCAGTGGATAGAGCATCGGCCTGGGGACTGAAGGGTCCAGGGTTTGATTCCTGGTCAGGGCACAGGTCCGGGTTGTGGGTTCGATCCCCAGTAGGGGGCGTGCAGGAGGTGGCCAATCAATGATTCCCTCTCATCATTGATGCTTCTATCTTTCTCTCCATGTCCCTTCCTCTCTAAAATCAATAAAAATATATTTTTTTAAAAAAAATGCAAGGGGAGCTTCTGAAATAAAAACTCACCCCCGCCCCACCCCGATGTGGGGCCTTTTCTACAGAAAAATGAGTCGCCACTGAAGATAAAACATGAACCAAGTGAGAGCCTACGCATCACCCAGCAGGGAGTTTCCTGCAGAAAAACAAACGACACCCGGTGATCGGTGCTCGATAAGGGCTCCTCCCTCCCAGGGGTCGCGGCCGCCCGGCTGGGAATCTCAGCGAGACCACGAGACTCAAGTTTCAGCGAACTTTCTCCTGCGCCCACGCCCAAGGGAAACTGCGCCCCCCCCCCCCCACAGCACCCGCACACACACCCCCAAATGGCGGGGGTTCAAGAACCCACGTGTCCGACCAGCTTCTCACACTGTGCCTCCTGCCGTCCTGCCCGTGCCCTCAGCCACCAGTACGCGGCCTGCGCGTCCAGAGGCTGCGGCCGGACTCACTTTGCAAAACCAGGCTGCACGGGCAGCCTTCTGGGGCGCCCCGAGGACAAGGTCGCCCTAAGTCACGACCAGCACCCCAAAACGATCCACAGCGGGGGGGGGGGGGAGGACCTCCCTCGGCCGGGGCCACGGGGGTAGGTAGAGCATCACTCACAGGCCGTGCACTGACCAGCTTCAAAGTGAGCTGCTCTGTTTGGCCAAGCGTGTCATTAGCTCACCCCCAGTGCCCGGGCAGGCCAGACCCCACGGTTTCGTGGGCCTTATACAGCCCGCAGGCCGGCGTCCCCACCCCTGCTCTGCAGCCTCGTCCACCGGGCTTCCGGGGCGCTTGCTGGCACAGCCCAGGTGAGGCCGGTTCACTCACCACGGAGCCGGGGGTTTGCCGGAAGGGACGCCGGCCTCCGGGAGGAAGAAGGCCTTCGGTGTGACTCCAACCGGCGGCCCCGGAGCTGTGTGGCCTCGGGAGGTGGCTCGGCCTCTCTGGGCTCAGGTTTCTGGGCTGTAAGACGAGGATGCTGACGTCCTGGCTCTGATATTTCAGGAGCCAGAGAGCGGGCGGGGCACCTGGGGGGCGGCACCAGGCCTCAGCCGCCGCCAGAGGAGCAGCTGCCCGACATCCTGCAGGGGGGACCCCGAAAGCCCAGCCTGGCGCTGTCCTCTCCCCGAATTCTTCTCTCTTTCTGCCGACTCTGGCCAGGCACCTTCAGATGCCAGCTGCCCAGCCGCTCGCCAGGCGGCCTCCTCCTCCAGCTGCCGGCTGTGGAGTCCAGACGACGGGCTGGGCCAGACAACGTGCACCACGGCCCCTCCCTCCGGGTCCGGCTTCCAGGACGGCCTCGCACTCAAAACGCCTGGTGCCGAGATCGCCGGGGCATTGGTCCCATAAAGTGCCCCCCGAGCTGGCGTTGGGCTGGTGCGGCCGGCGGGCTCACCCACACGGGCGCTCCCTCCCTCCCGCAAATGGTAGGTTTCCTCTCTGCTCGGCCGCTCTTGGCAGGAGGTGAACCCCAACGCCCTGGCTTTGCACGGAGGGGAGCGCATCCCCCACGTGTGGGATGTGCTTCAGATACAATGTTGCAGCCCTGAGGCCACCCGGCGAGGCTGCTAACCCCGGGGGTGCGGGGGAGCTCGGAGGGGAGGGGGCCCGGGGCAGAGGCGCCTGAACTTCAGCAAGTCCAAGGTCCAAGCCCACGTGAGCACCAGGAACCTGATGACAGCAGTGAGCATCCTTCCGATGGTGACGGTGATGCCGGTGATAGTAAAACGATTGCCCTGGTGTGCGAGTGCTCAGCGCGTGCCAGGCAGGCGGGGAGCAAAGCTTTTATGCATATTGTTTTGTTATTTTTTAAACATACAGTTTTATTGACTTCAGAGAGGAAGGGAGAGAGATAGAAACATCGATGTGTGCCCTGACGGGAATCTACCAGTGAGGTAGACGCTCAGCCACGGAGCCACGCCGGCCGGGCACGCATGTTGCTTGTATGTCATCTCCATAATAAGTCCGTGCAGTGGACACGCGTTACACAGGAGGGAAACCGAGGCTGTGGGTGGCTGAGAACTTGCCTGACCGGCCTGTGCCTCTGGTCCTGTCCTGTTTCCTGGACGGGAAGCCCCCCCTCCCGAGAGCCGCTGGGTGAATTATTCAGCGAGTGCTGGGCCTGCCCACGGCGCTGTGGAGTATCGGGTGCTGGGGAGCCGAGTGTCTGCCAGCCTAACGGTCCGGGGGCAAGACCACCACGTCCCCTTGTCCGGAGGCCGGACCCACTCTCGGCTGAGATGACCACCGACCCGCGTCTGAGCAAACACGTCTGGACAGAGCACTCGGGTCCTGACCCACCCCGAGTCGCGTTGGACTCGAGGTCCGGCGAGGGGGCTGCCGCCCTGGGTGGGGGCGACGGACGGAAAGGGGCAGAGGTCGCTGTTGCCGGACCTCTGCTGCCGTTTTATTACGCGCTTACCCCACACCAGGCATCGGACCGGCTGCTTTGGAAACTCCCATGTCACGCTCACGCCACGCCAAGGCTTTGCCCCATTGTACAGGCGTGGAGACTGAGGCTGCGGCTCGCCCAGGGCCACGCGGGGGGCGGGGGGCGGGGAGGGAGCCTCTGGGAGGAACAGGCCTTCCTGGCTCGGCGCCCCCCTCCCCCTTCGGGAAGAAATGGTTCCCGGTGCGAGGCGTGTCCGAGCCACAGCCTGTCACGGCCCAATGTTTCTCAAAAGGACGTTTAGCGGCTGCCTTTCCTTCGCTTTAATTTTCTCAGCGGCGGCTCCCTCCACGCCGACCCTTCACTCCAGACGTGGTAATGTTCGGAGGAGGAGGAGGAGGAGGAGGAGAGAAGGAGGGAAGAAGGGGAGGGAGGGAGGGAGGGCGGGCGGGCGAGGAGAGGGCCGGCTCGTCCTGGTCCCCCGGGCTCCCTGGGCCGGCCCGGCGCCAGCGGCTGCTCTCAGCTCCCCCCTCTCTCCCCTCCGTCAACTTTTCACCCCACGGCCCCGCAGGAGCCGCCCGGCCCGCGTCCACACAGAGACGCCGGGCACCTGGGAGTCAGTCCATCGTCTCAACCGGCACTGACCACGGAAGAGGATATTTCCAACCGTTTTCCCAAGTGGGAGAGGAAACCCCTCTTATTTACTTACTTACTCATTGAGTATATTTTTATTGATTTCAAAGAGGAAGGGAGAGAGAGAGAGAGAAACATCAGAGAATCATGGACCGGCTGCCTCCTGCACGCCCCGCACTGGGGGTCAAGCCCGTGTCCTGACCGGGAATCGAACCATCACCTTCTGGTTCATAGGTTGATGCTCAACCACTGAGCCACACGGGCTGGTGAAAAACCCCTTTTACATAAACTTTCAGCAAAAAATACCAGCGTGGCGACGCCCACACTGGATCGAGACCTGCACACCCGACCATCAGCGGGGAGTAAGCACAAGGCCAAGTTCTGAACTCTCCATCCACATGGGAGACCCGTTCATATCCTGCGTCACAACCCAGCCAGGCCTCTGGGCAGAGTCTACGAACCCGCGAGGCTGTCGGTGGCCCCGGACGTGCACGGGGAGGGGCCGCTCAGGGGCAGAAACCCACAGCCGAGCGCCTGCCAACCCCGCTTCTCGGACCTGCCACGTGCCCTCGGCAGCTGGGGTGGGGCTGGAGGGGGGCACGGCCAGGGAGCTGGTGGCCCGGCCCCAGCAGGGCCGACTTCACGCCCAATGTGGGGGACTAAATGGCGAGCATATCCGTGCCGCCTGCACCCACACGCGTGTGAGGCCGGGCCCTCGCGCTGCCGTCACACAGACACGAGCGACCGGCTCAGACCCTGACCCGCGGCGGAGTCGGCTGCCCACGTGCCAAACCCCAGCGCAGCGCCGGGCCCAGCAGGAGGGGGACCTGCTTTGGCCTTGCTCTGCTCTTCTCTCGGCAACTCAACACAGGATCTCTCTGTCGAGACGCCCCGCACGGCAACACACAGCCACGGTCACACGTGCGGTTTGACGACAAAACACATCTCCAAGCCTTTGAACCGGAGGCAGACCCCACAGGCCACATGGAGAGAAAGAACTCACTCCCCTGGGCCGTTCTGCCATTTCAGCAGACCGGGAGCTCCGTGCTGGACAGGAGAGGTGGCCGGGCCGGAACCCGCCTCAGGAGGGCAGTCTCGCCCGCCCCGGAGCCGGAATAGGGCACCTGACACCCGCCAAGCCCCCGAGCCTGAGGGCATCGCATTGCCTCCGTGACCTCAGACCTCTCGGCACCTGGGTGAGGCAGGTGCAGAAACACCCATTCTATAGATGGGCAGACTGAGGTTGTGTGCATCACCAGTCAGGGCCAGGGCCGGTGGGGATCTGGAGCCCTGGGACGAGAGTCCTGGCAGCGTCCACTAAAGTGTGGCCACCCAACCTCGCCCAGACCGCTCCCTGCCACCCCGCCTGCAACACCAGCTGCACCGTCCCCCTCCCCCTGCCGCCACCCGACTGTCTCCGAGACCTGCCCGGGGCGTGGCACGGCTCCCCGGGGGGGAGCAGCTTCCCCAGAGGGGCCAGGCCCCCTCCTCAA
Organism: Myotis nattereri; assembly: GCF_964212035.1. Lineage (NCBI taxonomy): Eukaryota > Metazoa > Chordata > Mammalia > Chiroptera > Vespertilionidae > Myotis > Myotis nattereri. The sequence goes on from NC_138088.1 coordinate 61,179,875, forward strand.
GGCAAAGCAGCGTTTCCCACGCTGGTGCTCCACGTGCAAGAGTGCGGCTGCCGAGAGGGACAGGCTGGAGGCGCCATGGAGGGCCGGCCCCCAGCGGGCGCCACTCTCGGAGGGGCTGGGCGTGCGGGACGGCACCACCGGCCACTTCCCGCCGCCGAGTGCTAAGAAGTCACACCACCTCAGCCCCGGAGATCTGTTTGCGAGGAGCCCGGCACGGGGGACGGACTGTGAACATTTACACAGAAAACGGGGAAAGGCCGGGAGCCGTAACTAACAGTGGTCGCGGGGCTGTGGGTGCGAATCCTCCTCCTTCCTCTGCTTTCCTACATCTCACACTCCCTTCACGTTGATCAGGAAACCACATCCTGACATTTAAAGCGATGAAGCCACCAGCCCGCAGTGCAGTGCTCGCTGAGCTCCTGTGCCCCGGGCCGAGTTCCCAGGGAGGTGACAGCCGGGGTCGGGGAGAAAGGAGCTGACGCATCACTGTGGGCAGAGGGCTCCCGGTGAGCACACCCCCCTCCGACGGGGACGTCAGAATCCTCGCCAGCGAGTCAGCTCAGAGGCACGTGCCCCGCGGATCAGACCCGCGTCTGCTCGGCCAAAGCGCCCGCCGCGGCCTGAGGTAGGACCAGAGCTGCCCTGTGGGGCCGCGGAGGCAGCTGGTGTGGGTGGAGCGCCAGGCGGAGGAGCAGGCGACGCACATTCCTCCAGCGCCTGAAACGGAGCCCCCTCCCAGTGAAATGCCTGCAGCTGTTGGGGAGGGAACGCCGCCGGCGCAGGTGCTAATTGAGAGCCCCGCCCTGCTCACGCACGCATCACGTGTGTGCACACATGCATGCATACACACGCTCACATGCATGCACATGTACACACGCACGGACACACACACAGCCAGAGCAGCTCTTGCTGGACCATGTGGAGGAGGCGGCGGATGGCGAGAAGGCGCGTCTCTCCCCGTCCCTGTGAAAAGCCCGTGTCCCCTTCAAAGCTGTGAGTGGCGACTGCGCCCAAATCCCGAGAAAACAAACTCGCTTCAGGCCGCCATTGGGCTGAGAAGCGTGGGGACCCTCCAGGCCTCGGCACAAACAAACCAGATCCCAAAGCAGAGGCGTTGGGGCTCCAGGGAGACGAATGGCCGACCACGGCCTCCGACCCCACGGTGCCCCCGCCAGCGAGCCGCTCACGCCTGTGAAAGTGAGTCGATGGGGCCAAGGACACGAGAAAAGGCGTGAGGCGAGCCCAACGGCCCCCACCCTCTGCCCCTGCCTCAGGCTCCCCCGCGCTCAGCCATCCCCGACGGCGAGCAGGTCCGTGTAGCCCAGCGGTTCTCAACCTTCTGGCCCTTTAACTACAGCTCCTCATGCTGTGACCCAACCATACAATTATTTTCATTGCTACTTCATCACTGTCATGTTGCTACTGTGATGAATCATCATGTAAATATCTGATGTGCAGGATGGTCTTAGGCGACCCCTGTGAAAGGGTCGTTCGACCGCCAAAGGGGCCGTGGCCCACAGGTTGAGAACCGCTGGTGTAGGCAATTGAGGTGGAAAACTAGCTTCTCACGCCCGCCCGTCTACGTGACTGACGGACAGAGCGGAGGGGACCCCTGGGGAGGCCGACCCCACATTCCAGGGAACTGGCTCTGACTTACCTCTCCTCGCGGGAGGCCTCTGGGGCCAGGCGGGGGTCCCCAGCTTCTTCAGGTCCTGGAGGTGAGGCGACGCCTGCCTTCCTGGCCGCTGGGGGAGTGGGCAGCTCGGGCGTGGGCTGCTGGGGCCCCTCGGAGCTGCCCGGGCCCCCGTGGCCCCCTGGCCGTCCCCAGGCGGCAGCCACCGCAGAGGGCATCTTCATGGCACCTGCCCCCGGAGGATCACCAGGCGCACGGGCCCCGGTCTCAGCTGTGCTCAGAGCGACGTCGCCCTCTGCTTCCCTGGCACCTCCTGCGGCCAGGCCAGGCCCCGGGGCCTTCTGTGTCTCTGAGATCCCAGCAGCCCCTCCATGCCCCTCGCCCACAGGTGTGCCAGGCGGGCCGGGCTCAGGGGCGGCCTTGGGCCCCGTCAGAGCATCCCCACTGGGCGAAGGGGCCCCCAGGGCAGAGGTGGACGCGGGCACGTCCCCGGGAGCTGCTGGGGGGGCAGGGCCCCCTGCCTGGGGTGGCCGGCGGCCGGCGCACGCGCCCGGGTGCTGCTCTCCGGAAGGAATTCTGTCGTCTGGAACCGAGTCCGCTTCCCGGGGGCTCCGGGCGGGCGCCTCTGGTGAGGAAGGACCCGAGGCCGCCTCCTGCCGGCCGCTGCCCCGCGGGGAGCGCGAGTGGGTCTGGCCTCCCCGCGCCAGCCCAGCCCCCCGGGCCCCCTCCGGCTGCTCGCTGTCCTTCGGCACCGGGGGGCCCCCAGCCACGACCTCGCCCGCCCGGGCGCCTGGCGGGTCCTGCCCCCCGCCCGGCTCTGCGTCCACGCGGAGGCCGGTGGGTGGGGCGAGCACAGGGGCGGCGGCCACAGCTGGAGTCCCGTCTGGAAGCTTCCCTGGGCTCAGCGGCCCGTCGAGGTCCTTGCCCCCCACACTCCTGGGGGCCCCCACCTTCTCTCCGGGTGCAGGTGCGCGCTGGGGCCGGTCGGCCAGGGCTCCGCGCACCGACATCTCAAAGATCTTGGTGATGTGCTCCCGGAAGTCGGGGAACCCAGCGATGGGGCTGCTCTGCCTGGGGCTGGCGTCCACGCCGCCCAAGGCGCCCCTGCCGGGGTCGTGGGGGGGTTCCCCCGTCCTGTCCCCACTGTGCTCCGGGCCCTGCTCACTGGCAGGGCTCGCAGGGACCTCCGGGGCCCGGGGGCCGGTTCCAGGTGCGGCTTCCTTCCCCCCTGTCACCTGCTCGCCACCGGCCGGAAGCGGCGTGCTGTCCAGGTAGGGCACGGGGTCCCCGGGCCCCTCAGAGGCCCCGGCCACAGGGACGTCGCCACGGGCAGCTCCGGGCGAGAGGGAGGCGAGGTGGCCAGCAGCCAGCATCCCGGAGGCCGAGGTGGCATTTCCCGAGGCAAATGGGGGCTCCCCCAGGGGGCCAGGGCCTTCACCTCTGGGACCATCTTCTGCCCCTTTCCTGGGGGCGCCATCTATATGCAGGTAAGGGGTGTCCCGGGCAGCCTCCACCAGGGGCCCAGAGGGCAGGACCCTCTCCAGGTCGGGAACAGCCTGGGCCGCAGGAGTGTCCACCTGGGCTGGAGGAGTGTCCACCTGGGCTGGAGGAGTGCCCACCTGGGCTGTGGGAGTGTCCACCTGGGCTGGAGGAGTGTCCATCTGGGCTGGAGGAGTGCCCACCTGGGCTGTGGGAGTGTCCACCTGGGCTGGAGGAGTGCCCACCTGGGCCGTGGGAGTGCCCACCTGGGCCGCGGGAGTGTCCACCTGGGCTGGAGGAGTGCCCACCTGGGCTGGAGGAGTGCCCACCTGGGCTGTGGGAGTGCCCACCTGGGCTGGAGGAGTGTCCACCTGGGCTGTGGGAGTGTCCACGGTGCTGGCAGAGATAGTGTCCACCTGGGCTGGAGGAGTGCCCACCTGGGCTGTGGGAGTGTCCACCTGGGCTGGAGGAGTGTCCATCTGGGCTGGAGGAGTGCCCACCTGGGCTGTGGGAGTGTCCACCTGGGCTGGAGGAGTGCCCACCTGGGCCGTGGGAGTGCCCACCTGGGCCGCGGGAGTGTCCACCTGGGCTGGAGGAGTGCCCACCTGGGCTGGAGGAGTGCCCACCTGGGCTGTGGGAGTGCCCACCTGGGCTGGAGGAGTGTCCACCTGGGCTGTGGGAGTGTCCACGGTGCTGGCAGAGATAGTGCCCACCTGGGCTGGAGGAGTGCCCACCTTGGCCGTGGGAGTGTCCACCTGGGCTGGGGGAGTGCCCACGGTGCTGGCAGAGGGCAGCTCGGTGTGGCCGGCTTCGCCCGGGGCAGGGGCGGGAGCCTGCTCCCCGGGGCAGGGCCGCTGCTCGGGCTGACGGGTGCCACTGCTCAGAGTGCCTCCCCCTGGCTGGTCTGGAGGCGGCTGCACCCCCAGGTCCCCTCCGTCAGCGTCCTCAGCGGCCCGGGCAGCCGCACCCTCCACACCCCGCTCCTCCGCGGGTGGGCGACGTCCGAGACGGTCTGGGGCCCCTGCGTCCATCTCCTCCCACGGGGCGGGCACTGGCTGGGAGGCGCCTTCCCGGGGTTCACCCCCCGCCTCCCTCTCCGGGGCAGCCCCTGTGGCTGTGAGGCCGGGGCTGGCGGGCGCCGGGGCGGGCAGGCAGCGAGCTGCACCCCCTGGAGCTCCTGAGTCAGGCCCGCGGGGCAGGGCCCCCGCCGTGTTCCCACTTGCCCCCTGCGTTGTGCCCACGCCCTGACCCGGAGGCCAAGCCTCTGCGGCTTCAGACTCGCCCGCGTCGCCCGGACACGCTGCTCCACGCTGGCCGCCGGCCTCCCGCGCTCCAGGCTCCTGCTGGGACCCGGGGGGGCCCTGCCCAACACGGCTCTCCTCGGTGCCTGGGACCCCTGCCAGGGGCGAGGCCTGTGGGGGGTCCGCTGCAGGAAGCAGGGCCCCGGCGGGCTGGCTGGCACTGCCTGCTGCCTCTGGCCCAGGCCCCCCGAGCGAGGGCAGCTCTGACCGCTCCGTCACTGGGCTCTCCGGCTCGGAGTCCTCGGGGCCTGAACTCGGGGTACCAGGCAGCCTGCCCTCGGGGAGCCCCCGCTGACGCTCCGATGTGGAGGCTGGCCCCTCTCCTCCGCGGGTGGGCAAGCTCGCATCCTCCCGCGGTGCCCGGGGCGCGGGGACTTGGGGAGCGTCCGCAGGGCCTGGATCACGCGGAGAGTCCTCACGCTCACGTTCACACGGCCGCGCCTGCTCCCCGGGCACCTCAGAGGCAGCGGCGTCTGGCCCCAGCTGGCCTGGCTGGAGGGGGGCTCCCGGGGGCACAGCTGCTGGTCCTGGGTGCCCCGGGCTGTCCTGCTGATCGTGCCCCGGGATGAGCAAGTCCCTGGCCCCCCTCTGGCTCCCGTCACTGGTCACCTGGGAAGCCTCCTCTTTGTCCGTCTCTGGGTCAGGCCTGTGGCCGAGGGCCTGGGGCTGCTGTCCCCCCAGGTCCCCAGGCTCTGCCCCGCCGGGAGGCTCTGGGCCCTGCTCCTCTCCCCCTGGACCAGCCCTGGGTGGTCGGCTTCCCAGCTCGGCCCCACTTGGGCCGTCAGGGGCCTGGGCCTCATCCTGTGGCCCCCGTGACTGGCTGGCGCCTTCGTCCGATGTGCTGGGGGGACGGGGCGGCACCCCCTGCTGGACGTGGTGGCTCGGCTCCATGTCCCAGGGCTGCCCGCTCTCCTGGGGCGCACGGGCAGGGCCGCCTCCCACACCTCTGAGATCTGACGGGCGCTCCTGTCTGGCCAACCCCACATCCGCCGGCTCTTTGGCCGAATCTGTAAGCATGGCCACCTCGGGGCCGGACACCGTCTCCCGGGCCAGCCGGCCGGGTTCTTCTGCGGCCACAGGGGCCTGAGCGGCGGGCAGGGCAGCGGGTCGTGGCTCCTGGGTGCCCACGGGCAGAGCCCCCTCGGGGGGGCCCCCTGCCGCCATGCCGACGGCGTCACTGGGCTTGGCTCCCGGCACCCGTGTCTTCGAGGGGCACTGAGTGTCGCTGGCATCTACAGTCTCCGTCCCAGAGCCCCCGGCTCCCGGCCCCAGGGCAGGAGGCGGCGGGTCCTGGCGGCTCTCCTGGGGGGCAGCCCCGGAGATGCTCCCCGTGGGACGGCAGGCCCCCAAGTCCGCGACGAAATCCGGGCGCGGCCTCTCTGCTGAGCAGCTCCCTCCGCCAGGGGCGCTGGGGGCTGGCTCCTGGGGGCTGGGGGGCTCAGGCCTCGGGGGGCACTGCTCCAGGCCCGCTGAGCTCCCCTGGCCGGACGGGGCTGCAGGGGGGCTCGTGGGGGGCACCTGGACAGAAGCGGCCCCCCGCCCGGAGGCTGGCAGAGCGAGGTCACCTGCAGCCTCTTCCCTCTGGGACTGGACACCCCGGGGCCGGCCGGCCTCCCCGCCCAGCGCTGCCTCCATCCGCCCTCCGGGAGGTGCTGGCGAAAGTCCTGGCGGCCGATCCCTGGACCCGAAGGAGGCTGACTCCGGCCCCTCTTCCTTCAGGGCTCCCACTCCTCCAGCCCGGGGGCCAGAGGCAGCCACCGTGCGCTGGGCAGGGCGGCCCCCAGGAGGGGCGAGCGATGTCAGGGCGTCTCCCTGGGCCCCTGGAGAAGGCTGCCTCCCGGGGCGCTGAGCGAGGGGCTGGACGAGGGGCCAGTCCTCAGGCGCTGCGGGGGGGCTGACGGAGTAAGCTTCAGGGGGGTCCTCGGCCCCGGGCATGGAGCTGGGGGTGCTCTCTGGCTCCCGGGGCGCTGGCGGGCTGGGCAGTGGAGAGCCGGCTGGGCCCCCGGCTTTCTGTGGGTGCTTCCTTGGCTCAGTCACCTCCGGGGACGCGATGCCTGGATCCAGGCCGGCCGCACCCTCAGAAGCGGTGCAGGCGGCTCCGTGCGCGACGCTGCCAACAAGGAGAACAGGTCACGTGTCATCGGGTCCCAGGATGCCAAGGACAGAGCCACACGCAGGCAGAACCACCCCAATGCGCCCCCAGAGGCCACAAACACAGCGCCCCCCGCACCTCATTCCTCCCCACGAAGAGAGCCCCCTACCCCTCCCATAACCATCGCACATGGCATCTCCTTCCCCAAAATCAACACGGGGGCCCGGCCGGTGGGGCTCAGTGATGGAGTGTCAGCCTATGAACCAGGAGGTCAGGGTTCGATTCCCGGTCAGGGCACAGGCCTGGGTTGCCGGCGCGATCCCCAGTGGGGGGCGTGCAGGAGGCGGCCGATCCATGGTTCTCTCTCATCATTGATATTTCTCTCTCTCTCTCCCTCTCCCTTCCTCTCTGACATCAATAAAAAAATATATATTTTAAAAGAATGGCTGAAAATTTTCCAAATATGATATAAACTAGATATCTCCAGATCTAAGAATCTAACTCTAGGCACAAGAAACAAAAAGAGCCCTGGCCGGTTTGGCTCAGTGGACAGAGCGTCGGCCTGTGGACCAAAGGGTCCCAGGTTCAGTCCCGGTCAAGGGCATGTACCTGGGTTGCGGGCACATCCCCAGTAGGAGATGTGCAGGAGGCAGCTGATGGATGTTTCTCTCTCATCGATGTTTCTAACTGTCTAACCCTCTCCCTTGTCTCTGTAAAATCAATAAAATATATATATTTTAAAAAGCACAAATAGGTTAAAAGGAAAAGATTCGGGGCAGGAGAATAAACCGTGACAACACTGATCGAAAGGAAGCCGCGATGTCCATATGACAAGGAGACAAAGGAGCTCTGGGAACAGGCGCTACCGGCGTAGGCGAGGCCCTCCCACTGTAAATGTCCGCTTCATACAGGATGCGAACGTCCTCAAAGTCCATCCAACGCCAGATCTCAGCCCCCGACTGTGACCAGATAGTACCCGTCCTTTTCCAATAATCGATTGACATCGGGGGATAGCAGATCAGCGCGGACCCAGGGGTCCACCCAGCACCGTGGCCAACACGCCCCCCCCCCCCCCCGACCTCCCCTCAGCACCAGCCAGGGCGGCCGGCAGCGTTCCGTCCAGGCGCACGGGGCACGGCGACGACACCGACCGCGTCCTGCACATCAAACAGCCGCGAGAAATCCAAAAGGATTCCAATTATGCGAAGTATGTGATCTGGCGACCGTGGAGTTACACCAGGAAGCAGGCGCAGAAGGCCGCCTGGAAAGTCTCCAACGGTCCGGGAACGAAATGCAAGGCTTCTAAGGCGCCCGTGAGTCCAAAGGAGAAACGAGGGGGAAACGGGAAAGAGCTCGAACCAAATGACAACACAAGAGACCAAAAGTGCGGCAGAGGCTGGGCGTGCCGCGGCTTTTCACGACGGAGAGCATCGCTCCCCCAGGAGCCCGCAAAGCCGGCCGCACGGCGACGCGGTCACACTGCACTCCTGCGGGTTCGTTAGGGGTGAGCGGTGTGCTGTGCAGGGTTAACATCACAATGAAACTAACAAAAAATCAACAAGCAGCAGCGGGTAAAGACCGAGTCCATGAGCTGTTGACCTCGTTTCCGTGAGGGCTACCAACTGGCAGAACCGACCCGGAGGAAGCGGTCAGACCAGTTGTTAGTCTCCGGACAGGACGGACGGGGCGGGGAGATGCTCTGGGCGATGGCGATGCTCGGACCCGGGGGGAAGGGGGACCCAGGTGCCGGGGGGTAAACACCCACCGAGCCCCCAGACTCCACTCCAGCGGGGGGTGTTTATACCAACGGAAAAAGATAACAGTAAAGACACGGGCCCGGCCTGGGGGCTCCGTCACGGAGCGTCGCCCGACCTATGAACCAGGGGGTCGCTGGTTCGATTCCCGGTCGGGGCACAGGCCCGGGTGGTGGGCTGGATCCCCGTGTGGGGCGTGCAGGAGGCGGGAGGTTGGTGATGTTCCTCCCTCATCAATGTTTCTATCTCTCTCTATATTTCTCTCCCTTCCTCTCTCTCTAAAAATCAATAAAACATTTTTTAAAAACACCAACACCCCATGGGGACAGGGAGAAGATCCGGGCGGCCAGCGGTTAGAAGGGAGGGAGGGGGCGAGCAGGTGGAGCGCGGGGGGCTTAAGGCCCTGAACCTCCTGTGACAGGTAATGGGGAGCACGGGCTACACGGCGTCGCGCATTCGTCAGACCCATGGACTGCGCCCCTCGAGGGCCAGCCTCGCTGTGACTCCAGATGCCGTTGATGACGATGCACCGCATGGGGGCACGCGCTGCAGCAAAGGCAGCATGGATGCCGGGGGGGGGGGGGGGGGGCGGGGAGCCCACAGAAACCTGAGGCGGCGGGTGGGGGTGCGGGGGGGGGGGGTTCTCGGTGCTGCTCGCGGCTCCGTCAGCCGGAGCTGCTCTCACGCAGCCTATTAACCCTGCAGATGTGCGTTCGTATCTAATACGACAGGAGGAGGTATGAGCTGCTTTACGTAAACACGTTTCCTACTTAAAGGTGCCTAAACAAACGTGCAGACAGACACACAGGCATCCCACAGTCAGGGAAGAACCGAGAAAGAAGGGAAAGTCCGAGGGAACGCTAGTGTTTGGGGAGCCGTGGTCTGTAAACGGGGGAGTTGGTGACCCCGCACCCCCTCTCCCGTCTACTCTCCGCGTCCCCGTTTCCCACGTTGTCCCGTGAGGGGGTGTCGTCTTAGGAGGCCCGAGCCAGCGAGAAGGCCGGCAGGCCGGGCACTGAGGCAGCCTGACCCTCTTCCCAGCCGGTCGCCGGCCGAGTCCCCGCCCCCTCCTCTCCTGTGGACGTCCTGCCGGAGAAGGTACCCAGTTAGGAGCGGACGGAGGCGGCGCTGCCAGCTGGGCCCACCCTGCCTGGGCCTGGGCCGGGCGTGGACAGGCCCGTCTTCACGGAGGCTGCTTGCCAGGCACAGGGAGCGCCCGCCTGGGCCCCCGGCATCGCTGTCCCCAACCGGGGCCTTCCCTGCCCCTCCTGCTGTCCTTCAAACCAGTTCAAAGGTCACCGCCTTCCCTGACCCTCTCAGCCAGCCCTGGAGGGCGCGGCAGAGCACAGATGGGGGGTGGGGGTCCACCCCTAGAGTCTCTCATCCAGTGAGTCTGGCATCCCAGCAAGCGCCCACGTGACGAGCTGGCCAATCAGTCTAATCGATCCATCGATCCGATAGGAAACCTCACCTTGAGAACCACCATCTATTCTAAACGGCTACGTCCCTCACACCCACGTGGTCTGTGCGAGTCCGACAGTGTCTGAGAGGGTCTCTCCTCGAGGCCGACTTCCCCCCAGACCTGCCTCCCCCTGGAGCCGAGACCCCAGGCCCCTGCTAAGGCTGTGGGCCCCGTGCCCTAACAGCGCCAGGCCCTGAGCGATGCCCATGGGCGTTTGCTGAAGGAAAGAACCCAGTAGAGAAGGCAGGGGCAGGGGTCGGTGCCCCGAGTCCGGGGCCTTAATTAAGTTCCCAGAAATGCAGACGAGAGTCCGCGGGTCGTTACCGGGAGAGTCACCCCGGTCAGTGTTCCCCACACGGCTTCTCACTAAAATCGGCTCCTGGGCTCACCACGTCTCCCCGTCCTGGTCCTGAAGGAGCGGCCGGGAACGGGGTGACTTAGCTGGCGACCAGGCAGAGCCGGCCACACCCCGTGTTTCCCCCATTTCCCTGCTCGCGGGAGCCGACGAGGGTGGGCGTTGGGAACACGGATTCCGGCTCCACAGCCCGGGGGTCCGTGTGTATAACTGACATCCCGGTGAACCTTAGGACGGGGCCCGGCCGGCGGGGCTCAGGGGCTGAGCGTCCACCTAGGAGCCAGGAGGTCACGGTCCGATGCCTGGTCAGGACACAGGCCCGGGTTGTGGGCTCGATCCCCAGTGGAGGGCGTGCAGGGGGCAGCTGATCCATGATCCTCTCTCATCACGGATGTTTCCATCTCTCTCCCGCTCCCGTCTTGACATCAATAAAAAAAAGACCCCAGACCCTTGAGGCCCCACTCCTTCCCCTTCAGCGACAAGGGCTCCACCAGAGAAGGCCGGCCTCTGAAATGCCCCCGGCTTTCCTGGGGCGAGCAGGCCACGCTGACCCCCCAAGCTCTGTCCAGCCTTTGTCCCTAATGTCCTCCCGGCGACCTGCAGCGCTGGGAGGGTTTAAGGAAAGGGCTGCCCATCCCTGGCTGGTGGTCCCCCGGGAGGGAGAGGGAGTCTCCATGGATGGGGGCGGGGACCCAGGGCTGCTGTGCTCAGGAGTGGACAGGGGCGTCCCCCAGGCCTCCCCCAATCCCGGCCGGGTCCGGCCAGTGCAGGGCCGAGTTACAACAGCGACACCGTGTGGCCACTGGAAGGCAAGGCAGTCGAACTGGGACTCCCTGAGCGGGTCCAGCATTTGCCCCGCGAGGACCTGGGGGGCTGCTGTGTGGGTCGGAGGGAGGAAGGGCCTCCGAGGTCAGGGAGGGTGTGGGGGACCATGGCTGCCGAGCACGGGGCACAGGCGACAGGGCGATCCGAGCCGGGTTTCCACCCAGAGCTGCGGTCACGCCTGCCGGAGGGACGTGCTTCTCCTGCCTCCCGGCCCCGCCTCCTCCCGGCCCCGCCTCCTCCCGGCCCCGCCTCCTCCCGGCCCCGCCTCCTCCCGGCCCCGCCTCCTCCCGGCCCCGCCTCCTCCCGGCCCCGCCTCCTCCCGGCCCCGCCTCCAGCTCCCATTGGCAGGAGCCCGGGGCGGCTGTGTTTCTCCCGGAGGTTTTACCAGCAGGAAACAGGGACACTTTGAGGCCAGTGGCTCCTCCCATCTTCTGTACAAACCGGTAACACAGGGGTCCCCCCTGACCCCCCAAAATGTATGCACATTTATCTTTTCTTTTCTGATTTAACCTATGGGAATTAGTAATTATGCAAAGTGCACACTTGTGGGGGGACACCCTGTAGGTCCTTTGGGGAGAAAATGCTGCCTGAGCAGAGACCAGGTCTTAGAACGCGGGGTGCGGGCTGGTGAGTGCGGGGGCCTGAGGGACAGAGCGTGGGGCTGCCAGGGATCCCCCAGGCCCAGTGTGGCACGACGGACAGGGTGGCCGAGCAGGGGGCACCCAGGGGTGAGGGGCTGGCCGCTCGCCCTCGTTCCTGCGGGGTGAGTCCCGGGCCTCCCCATGGAGTTCCCGCGTTTAGGGGGAGCGCTGTGGTTTCGTGTGAGCAGCCAGTGGCTCCTCCGGGCCTGCTCTGCGAAGGCACCCCGTTACGCTCACCCCGATGCCATGTCGGGGAGACGGCTGTTCTTCAAGGGAAACAGTGATTGACGGAAGCTGGGGAACAAGACACAGAGCCGGCGGTGGCCCCTCCGGGGAGCCGGGAGCCTCCCTGGCACCGGCGGCGGCTCCTGGGCAGAATTCCAGGGAAGGGGGTCCCCCGGGAGCCGCACGGGCACCACAGCCCGTGCCCACCGGCCGCCTGGCCCCCTAGAACCAAACGGTAAAACCTGCGTCCAGCCACCCCGACCGGCTGTGGAAGCGGAGCGGGGCCACCGAGCTGCTGTCCGAGGCGCACGCTGTGCCCCGGCCCCGACGGCTCACCGTCCCCGGAAGAAATCACACGGTTCCCAGGAGGTTCCCCTGGGAACCCCATCCAGAAATAGCACCAAAAGTCCGGCCACCAGGGGTCGCTCTCGCCCATGACCGGCCCCAGTGCACAGCCACCGCTGCGAGGGCTGCTCAACTCTTGGGGTGAAAAGCTACTGCCAAGCACTGGGGACCCAGCTTCCCTGTCTATTAGCATTGCGGGGGGCTGGGGGAGACCTGTCAGTCAACTGTTCACCTTCCCCCCTCGGGCTCCGGCTCGCGCCTTCCTCGGGCCTGTGACGACCGCCTCCCGGAGGCTGGCTTCCACTGTCCAGGGCGGCTTCTGATCACATCATGTGCTCAACCCACTGGCAATGATCATTATTTTTAATATGTTTTTATTGATCTCAGAGAGGAAGGGAGAGAGAGAGAAACACCTATGAGAGAGAGAATCACGGGTCGGCTGCCTCCTGCACGCCCCACACTGGGGATCAAGCCCACAACCCAGGCCTGCGCCCTGACCAGGAATCGAACCCTCACCTCCTGGTTCAGTGGTCGGCAAACTGCGGCTCTTTGGCCCCTTGAGTGTGGCTCTTCCACAAAATACCAACTTCTGCGCATGGGCCACGAAGTTTCAATCACACTGTACACGCGCCCCCGCACATGGTATTCCGTGGAAGAGCCACACTCAAAGGGCCAAAGAGCCGCATGTGGCTCGTGAGCCGCGTTTGCCGACCATGGTCCTAGTTCATAGGTCGACGCTCAGCCACTGAGCCACGCCGGCCGGGCAACCCACTGGCAATCACGAGTTGCCTCCAGTGTGCCTGGCCCGTGTCCTTCCTGGGGCCTGGCCGTTCCCATCTGCTGGCTGCTGCTGGGAGGAACCCAAAGCTGTGGGTGCCAAACACGGCTCGGGGGGCGCCCATCGGACTCTTCCCAGCAGTCGGCAGGGAGCCAGGCCCTGACTGTGGGTCCACACGGAGCTGTGACCGACGGGCCACCTGCACTGGCCACGTGTGGCCGTCTTGTTTCTGGGAGTCACCCGCCTCCGGGGACTGAAGACGCCGGCCTCTCAATCATAGTTCTGGGCGCCGCCCCCCCCCCCCCCCCCGTCTCACCCACGGGGCCTGCAGTGAGGGGGTCAGAGCAGGTCCCCAGGGCGAGCCTCTTGGCATGATGTTGTTGATCCTCACCCGAGGCTAGATGTCCATTGATTTTTAGAGAGAGTAGAAGGGAGGGGGAGAGAGAAACATCGATGTGAGAGGCACATCGATTGGCTGCCTCCTGCATGCACCCCAATCGGGGCTGGGGGTGGACCTGCAACCGAGGTCTGTGCCCCCGACTGGAATCGAACCCATGACCCGTCAGTCCTTGGGCCGGCGCTCTAACCACAGAGCCACACTGGCCGGAGCTGGCATGAGGGTCATTCTGACCTAGAAGCAATGGGGACCTTGCAGGCTCCAGAGAAGCGTCTGCCCCCCTCACCCCACTTACCACCTGGAGGTTTAAATGAAGGGCTTTGCCCACGATAAGATTTACGACCAGAGATAAGGCTCTGTGCCTGTCCGCGTGGCAGGTAAACACGCAATCACGGGGCCCGTCCTGCTGATGACACCCCTCCCCGCGCCCAGGGTCGCCCCGCGCCCTCGCCCACGTCACAGGTGCCGCGTTTTACCTGCCGTCTCAGCCTCTCGTGTGTGTGTGTGTGGGGGGGGGGGGGGGTCTGACTCTCTCATGGGGGGGAGTGTGGGGGGGTAGGTGTGGGGGGGATGGGGTGTATGTGTGGGGGGGTCTGACTCTCATGGGGGGGAGCGTGGGGGGTAGGTGTGGGGGGGATGGGGGGTGTGTGTGGGGGGTCTGACTCTCTCATGGGGGGGAGTGTGGGGGGGTAGGTGTGGGGGGGATGGGGTGTATGTGTGGGGGGGTCTGACTCTCATGGGGGGGAGCGTGGGGGGTAGGTGTGGGGGGGATGGGGGGTGTGTGGGGGGTCTGACTCTCTCATGGGGGGGAGTGTGGGGGGATGGGTGTGTGTGGGGGGGGTCTGACTCTCTCATGTAGGGGGGTCTTCTATGCACACAGTAGGTCATTACATTGGGTTCTTTTCTCCTGTTGACTTGATGGCTAGACCAGCGGGAGGACCTGGATGAAGAGGGAAAGGTCCTCCTCCCCCACAGCCGGCCCCACGTGGGACCAGGCGCTCCTGCGAGCACCTTGGGGGCCCCCTTTACGCTAAGTCTGACAACGAGCACACACCTGGCACTGCTGGCAGGGAAGCCTGCGTGACCAGCTCCGTCTCTAGGCAGAGAAGCGTGAATGCTCCCACCGCACAGGCTAGGCCGTCACGGGAGGCCTGTGAGCCGCTGTCTCGAACCCCTTACCACCGAGGAGCAGGCCTGGGGCTGGGGGTCAACTTTTCCAAGCACGTGCTGAGCAGGCAGTGGGACGGCCACACGGCCACACGGGTCCTACCTGGGTGCGTCTCCGTGGCCCGCGCTCCTGGGCTGCTCCTCCGGCTTCCTCTTCGCGCTCCGGCTGCTCCCGGGGGGCTGTGGGGACCCCGGACTCGGCGCTGACGAGGTTCTCTGAGCCGGGAAGAGACATCAGAGAGGAAGTCAAATAGGAATCTCTGAAAACACCAACACATTTCTCCATCGGCCTCTGACCACAATCCTCAAGGACTGGACCATTTACCTGGCCGTCCCACTGGGCACCCACCCACGGGGCAAAGCTGCACTTTGAGGACAAGGGGTAGCAGAGCCTGGCGGCCCCTGCCGTCATCTCACGGAGCAGAGACGGTGGTTCCGGGGGAGGATCTCTGCGTGAGTGAGGACCCAGGCGGGCACCTCCCCACGTGGGGGTCCTCCGCTCCCTGGAGACCGTGGGCACGTGTCACCTAAGGCCTGAAAGGATCCCGCGTGTTCGGGTCATGCATTTTCCTCCCACACCGTGGTTTTGCTCAGCAGAGTTCAGCTGGGAAACTAGGGAGAAGTTAGGGACGGAGCCCTGGCCAACTGGGCCCAGTGGGTAGAGCGTCGCCCCTGGACTGAAGGGTCGTGGGTTTGACCCCGTAACGGGCATGTACCTCAGGTGCAGGCTCGATCCCCGGCCCCAGTAGTGGCCCGTGCAGGAGGCAACCAACCAGTGTGTCTCTCACACGTCAGTGTCTCTCTCTCTCTCTCTCTCTCTCTCTCTCTCTCCCCCCCCCCCTTCCTCTCTTTCTAAAAATCAATGGAAAAAATATCCCCGGGTGAGAATGAGCCACAACAAAGTGTCCCTCGTGGCTGCACGGCTGAAAATGTTCCCTATCGTCCCCCAAGAATCACAGCACAGAGGGAGCGACATTTTCACATGAGGGCCCGGGTTTTTAGAACCGGAACCCGGCCCTGCTTGGCTGAGGGCACAGGGGCCTGAGCGGCAAACGCCCCCGCAGCCAGGCCTCCGCCCCCCCCACCCCCTGCCGTGAGTGATTCCCCAGCATGTGTCAGACGCGGCTCCTGCCCGCCAGCCACGGTCAAGGCCACTTCAAGGTCGTTCTGAAGAGACGCCGCGTGGCTCACAGGCAGCGGCGGCAACAGGTGGGCGGGGGCAGGTCTTCGCTCCGACTCGGGGCCACGGGGGCCACGGGCCGACCTTCCTCCGGCACAGGAAACAGGCCCTGGGCTCAGCTTCCTCCTTGAAGAAGCAAGGAGGGAGGCCTCTCCCCCTTCCAGCCCCGCCTCCCCCAGCAGGACGCCAGGGCAGCCGCCCCCTCTGCCCCCCTGCCCCCCATCCTGCAGACACTGGGTGAGGGGAGAGCAGCAGCGGGTCCCAGGGGAAGGCGTCGCACTTTTCAAGTTCGGTGCCAAGGCGCTGAGGGCGGAGCAGGCGGGAAAGGGACATCCGTCTTCCATGCCCCCCGCCCCCCCCAGGGAGAAGCCAGGCTGTGGGGGAGCTGGGCCAGGTCTCGCTCCACAGTCATAATAACACCCCCTTGTTAACCGTCACCCCAATAAATGCAATGATAAGAACACCCAGCGCCTACGCGACACTTCGCCTGCAGGAGCCATCGCAGCACACGGGTCACAATGAACAGTCCGTGTGCGCGTTCCCGCTCACTCAGGCCTCACAGCAGCCGTGTCACGGGCAGATCCCTGAGCACAGAGACAGGAAGCCACCGGCCCAAGGCCGCACGGCGGGCAGCAGGGGGCCAGGACGTGGACCAGAGGGTTTGGGTCCGGAGCCTGTGCTGCTGACCCCGACCTCACGCTGCGTCCGCCGACGGTGGACACGGCTGCGCGTGGTCACTGCCCCCTCCCTGCCTCGCTCCCAGCGGCTGAGACAACCGGACGCGACTGCAGAACGCGGCCCAGGGTCACCCCCGGAACAGCCTGGCGGAGAGGCGCCCAGAAAGGCCATGGAGCGTGAAACGCGATCACCCCCTCCGCCTGGGGCCGTCTGCCAATCGGCGAAGCGCACCCCGCCCTCGGAGCCCTGGCTTCTGCCAGGTCCGCCAG
The DNA here is from genome assembly GCF_964212035.1 of Myotis nattereri. Taxonomy (NCBI): domain Eukaryota; kingdom Metazoa; phylum Chordata; class Mammalia; order Chiroptera; family Vespertilionidae; genus Myotis; species Myotis nattereri. Next base: position 61,196,456 of record NC_138088.1, read on the forward strand.
CATCCCGGCCTCCTCCTGCCCTGGCTGAGTAAACACAGCCGCTCCCGGGCTCAGGGCCTGCGTCGGCGTTAACAGGTATGCGGCGTGCCAGCCTGGGAAGGACACGTTCCCAGGAGACCAAGTGTTTCGCCATCAAAAAAAAAATTCCCACCTAACCGGTGTGGCTCAGTGGATAGAGCATTGGCCCGAGGGCTGAAGGGTCCCGGGTTCGAATCCGGTCAAGGGCACATGCCTGGGTTGTGAGCTTGATCCCCATTATGAGGCGTGCAGGGGGCAGCTGATCCATGATTCTCTCTCCTCATTAATGTTTCTGTCTCTCTCTCCCTCCCCCTTCCTCTCTGAAATCAATAAAAATCTATATTTTTAAATCCCGTGACATTACCTCTTGGACGTGGGCCGTCTCTCTAGACCGTGGCTCCCTGGTTGTGCCAACCAAGGGGTTCCTGACGCGGTTAGACCGGACCAGTGTCTTGCCGACGCGCCCCCTCTCTGCCGAGCTTCGGGGAGCAGCCCGGCTGCTGGTGAGGCCGGGACGGGAGCAGAGGTCACCCACGACATGGGCTCCGGCTTCAGAGCCACTGCCGGCCCCCAAAGGCGCAGCAGGGCCCATGCTGTCCCACGAGGCCCCGTCCAGTCCAGGCCTGCGAGGCCGTCCCAAACGTCTCCACCTCCGAGGCGGAAAGCCAAGATCGGAGCAGCTCGCCACAGCGGCCTCCAGGGTCCCTGCGGGCGCCCGGCCAGGCCTCGAAGGAGCAGGCCCCAAGGGTGGGATTTCAGGCCTCCCCCAAGAGATGTGGTAGAAAAACGAACAAGCTTTAGGTCAGAGAGCGCTGGGTTCGAATCCCCCGTCCCTGGAGGGCGGGCACCTTTCCTGCCAAGGGCCATGTGGACCTGACCGCATCCTTCGAGGCCGCACAAAACGACCAGCTGAACCAGCGCCTGCCCTGTTTGGTCAAACAATTAATTAGCTCACCCGATGCCTTGGCAGGGCCAGACCCAGCGATGTCCTTGGCCTTGTACGGCTCAAGGGCCGGACGTTCCCCACCCCTGGATCGATAGACCACAGCTCGTTTATCCAGTCGTCTGTGTTTCCAAAAATATATGTTTATTGATGTCAGAGAGGAAGGGAGAGGGAGAGAGAGAAACATCAATGATGAGAGAGAATCATGGATCGGCTGCCTCCTGCACGCCCCTCTCTGGGGATCAAGCCCGCATCCCAGGCCTGTGCCCTTGACGGGGAATCGAACTCTGACCTCCTGGTTCATGGGTCGATGCTCAGCCCCTGAGCCACGCCGGCCGGGCTGGCTGTTCTGAATTAACATCGTCTTGGATTCCCAGCCGCTGCAATTGGGCCAAAAGCAAATAAACAAACAAATGAAACGGACACGGATCTGAAGAGCGGAAATGCCGCTTTCCCTGCAAACGCCGTACCCGTCTACAGAGAATGTGCCAGGGACTGGCCACAAACCTCACGGCACTGACCAGCCAGTTCACAAAATCACAGGACACGGGCCATCCACCCGCAAAGTCAGCACCCTGACAACGCGCCTGCGGACACCCACATGAAAGCATGACGCCCCTCACACCACCGCAGAGAAAACGAAACGCTTGGGCACAACCTCGGACGCACGCAGAACGTGTCCGCTGAGCCTGATGAGCCGGGAGACGAATCCAAGGGACCTTCATGACGTGACACACCATGTGTGCATGAACCGAAGACTGGACGGAGGCAGGACGTCAGTTCTCCCCACATCGATCTATATGTTTAATGTCCTTCCTAGCCCGGTCCCAGCAAAGGATTTTGTAGACACAGAAAAGCTTATCCTACAATTCACATAAACAGCCGTTGGCCCCGGAATAGCTAAAGCAATCTCGAAAAATCGCCAAGCGGAAGGAATCGCTCTACCCGGCCTCAGCCATCGAGAGCGCAGGGGAGCCGCGTGAGAGAGACACGCAGATCAGCGACACGAAGAGAACCAGAGGCAGCCCCACAGAGCACGGCCAGCTCCTGGTCTCCAGGGCAGGAGACCAGTTCCCACACGGGAGACTGACGGGTGAGCGGGGACGGGCCAGACACACACACCCGCGAACCTCAACCTGAATCTCAGGCCTTCCACACAAAACGCACTCAAATGGGTCATGGATTTAACTATAAAACTACAGAATTTTTAGAGAGAAAATTGTCAGGACGTCAGGGCTGCACAAAGAGTTCTTGGGTTTGGAGCCGAAAGCCCTGCCTGTGACGGGAAAGCTGACAAACGCGCCTCCTAGAAGCTGCTGCTGCGAAGACCGCGCTCAGAGGACGGACGCGGAGCGGGAGTGGGAGGAGGGATTCGCAACCACGTCTGGCGAAGGGTGGTCTCCGGGCCGTGGAGAGAACTCTCGAGACGCAACAGTGAAAAAAAATGCGGTTAGAAAACAGACACATGAGCATGTGTTTCACCGAGAGAATCGCAGATGGCAGTGAGCTCATTACGACGCCCGACATCCGCTTACAGGGAGCACACAGCAGAGCCACCTGGGAGCCGCCCCACACACGGCCTGGCCTTGCCCAGCGGTGGCAGCGCCAGGGGGGGCAGACCCGACCAGCCCACCCCAACGGGCCCACCCCGCGGGGGGAGGGGGGCAGGGGGAGGGATGTGACGGGGCGAGCGGTTCTAGAAACACAGCTTGGCGACCCCCTCATTGCACATGTGACGACCATCCGACCCGGCAGGGCCCGTCGGGCATTCGTCTCGCGAAGTGAAAACATGTGCGCACAGAAGCCGCAGGCGAACGGCACGCTCACGGCAGCTGCACGTGTGACGGCCCCAACCCGGGAGCGACCAGATGCCCCTAATGAGCGATGGGCGAGCGGCCGTTCCCGCGTCCCAGGGACGGTGCTCGGCAGTGAAAGGGAGCCGACGCTGGCCCTGGCCGGTGTGGCTCAGTGGATAGAGCACCCGCCTGCAGGCAGGAGGGTCCCAGGTTCGCTTCCCGTCCAGGGTGCGTCCTTCGGGTGCAGGCTCTATCCCTGGTCAGGGCCCATGCGGGAGGCCACCCGTCAATGAGCTTCTCTCACATCGATGTTTCTCTGTCTCTCCCCCTCCCTTCCTTTCTCTCTAAAAATCAATGGGAAAAACATCCTCAGGGGAGGACTAACCAAAAAAATAAAAAGGGATGATGTCTGACGCACGCAGCCACCTGGGTGGGTGGGAGGGAATTCCGCGAGTGGACACAGCCCGTTCCCCGAGGTCCCGTCTGCGTGACTCGGGCCAACTATACAACAGCCTCAGATGTCGAAATGAGAGAGAACAAATGCGGGGCAGCCAGGGGTGGAAGTGGGGGACCAGAGGAGGTGGGGGTGGCTCTGAGGGTAAGAAGAGGGACCCCCTCCTGGTGATGGGGCTGCTCCAATAATTTTTTAAAATATATTTTTATTTCAGAGAGGAAGGGAGAAGAAGAGGGAGATAGAAACATCAATGAGGAGGGAGAACCATGGACCTGCATGCCCCCCACTGGGGACCAAGCCTGCAACCTGGGTGTGAGCCCTGAGCGGAAATCGAACCCGGGACCCTTCAGTCCACAGGCCGCCGCTCTATCCACTGAGCCAAACATGCCAGGACGGGATGCTCCACAGCTTGGCATTATCTCTGTCAGCGTCGGCTGTGGTACCAGAGTTTTACAGGATGTTATCCATTGATGTTACCAGGTAAAGGGAAAAGAAAAAATCGTAGGTAAAGGGTCCATGAGATTTCTCTGTATCCTTTCTTATGGCAGCGTGTGCATCTCCCATTATCTCAAAAGAAAAGTTTAATTATAAACAATTAAGATTTCATGGAAAAGAAATGTGGGCTCCTGACCTCCCTTGGAGAAGGGGGGGTGGTGTCACAGGGGCTCCCGTGCCCACACGCATCCATCGGCCGAGTGGAGCGGCTGCCCCCCCAGACAGCAGGACAGGAACCCTCTGCCGCCACAGTCCCTCCCGCTCCCCCGTCTCACGCCCCGCGTTTAACGGAGGACTGTTGTTTCCGGCCGCCCCGGACGCCTGGTGTGGCCCCTTGTCTTTGAATGATTCTTGTTTCAGAAAGGCGGTGGCCCGGAGGCAGAGGCTGCGGGAAACAGTGAGATGAGCCGGCCTTTTGCACCCTTTTCTCACTCCAAGACCTCCGTACCGGTCGCCCAAGTTCCGCTGAGAGACGAACGGGAAGTGTCCCCGCGCCTTCGTTCACCAGGGCGGGGACTTCACGTTCCAGACGTGAAAGGGGAGCTGAAGGCGGGAGCGTCTGAACGTCCCAGCCGCACGCGCAGCCCAGCAGCGAGGGCCGTGCCTCAGTGGCGAGAACCCTCCCAGCCCGGGGGCGACGGTTCCAAGTCCATTTGCTCAATGTTGATCGACGATAAAACCACTTTTAGGGCCAAACGCCATTTGGGGGAGGCGTGCGCGAGAGGCCTGCGTTTCACCGCCTCTGCGCGCCCAGGCCAGCTGATGGGAGGGGCGGGGAGGGCACGAGCCAGGAAAAGGGGCCAAACTCTCACTCTATTAAGTTTAAAGCACAGACTGGAAAGAACAACTAGTGCTTATAGCTCCAGGGCTCGCCTTCAGCCGGGAATCCCGAGGATGAAATGAAGGCGCCCCACCGGCCCCCGGTGCCCCATGCGTCGGGCTGGCTCCTCCTGGGCCGCGGGCGGGGGGGGGGGGGGGGGACGACAGCGGGGCCCAAGGGGCCGTCGGGAGGAGCCCTGCCACCCACCTGGCTCTCCGAGGCGCTCTGCTCGTTGCCCATGGCCAGTCCCGGTGCCCAGCGTCCCGCGGGGTTTAGCAGAGGCGCCTGGAAGACAAGAGGACATTCACGTCTGAACCCCAATGAGGCTGGAGCCGGGCTCACCGCCACAAGCCGGACGGCGGACGTGTTTGTCCCGCAGCCCCGTCACGGACACGCTCTCGGAGGGTTTCCTCTGCGGTTTGCCACCCAGGCCTGTTCACAGGACCCGCGGGCGTCTGGACTCCCTACTCAGGGTTGGCAGACGCCTCAAGAAAAAGGGTTTGCTGCTGCGTCGCTGAGTTCATGCCAATCCACACACACACGTCCATCTGCACACACATACCTACCTACATACACACATGTCCCTCTACACATACATGTCTACCTACATACACATCCATCTACACACGACCATCTACACACACGTCTACCTACACACACACATGTCCCTCTACACACACGTCTACCTACATACACACATCCATCTACACACGTCCATCTACACACACACGTCCATCTACACACGACCATCTACACACACGTCTACCTACACACACGTCTACCTACATACACACACGTCCATCTATACACACACGCCTACCTAAGCACACATGTCCATCTACACACATGTCTACCTACACACACACGTCTACCTACACACACACGTCTACCTAAGCACACACGACCATCTACACACACGTCTACCTACATACACACGTCCATCTACACACGTCCATCTACACACACACGTCCATCTACACACACATACACGTGGCATGACGGAGCATGTGGGGAGCGTGGCTGCAGGACACGCTCTTCTAACGGTGGGCTGTGTGGAACCAGAGCGCAGGGCTCAGATCCAACATCAGGAGGCGCGAACCCCACTTCTCTTCAGCAGCCGTGGCCTTCATGGCTTTTCCTCTAACCACGAGTTCCTGTGTCTAGGGGGCCGGGCGGACGGGAAGGAGCCGCCCCAGGGCGAGCAGCGGGACAGGGGGCCCCGAGGTGACGCTGTGCACTGGCCGTCCTGGGGGGAGGGCGCTGCCGCAGCCTCAGAGAACCCAGGCACGGAGAGCCTCACGCACCAGACTCTCGGCCGGGGAGGCCAGGGTCTGTCCAGGGCGAGCGCTGGAGGCCGGGCGGCCCAGGGCCCGGTTCTGGGGAGGCCGACGCTGGGCGGAGCTCAGTCTCCTTCCTTCTCGCTCCAGGTCTCCTGCCGGCCAGGCGCCGGGCTCCCTGCCGTCCTCACACACACCTGTCCCCGCCCGCTCCCCCGACGCTGCCCGAGCAGCGACCACAGCTCTGGCTCCTGTGCAGCAGCCACCAAACATACAACTGCGTGTGGAGAGCGGCCACAGCGTTCGGACAGGTTCAAGCCTAGGACTAATGAGAGGGCACAGTCCTCTCCTGGCAAAGCCACGTGCAAGTCCCAGCACAGTTACAGCCGAAGGCTATGGCTGTGAGCGTGACCTTATGGTCCGCACCTGTGGGCCCACGTGGCTGAGTGATGTGGGCTGCGGGAGAGGCAGCAAGTAAACAAAGCTTGACCAGGTGCATGTAACTGAGTGGATTCGAAACCTGCGAGAACGTGTGACCACACCCTTACTTTGCTCGTGGGATCTGCTATAAAATAAAGACTCGGCTCGCAGGCCGTGGCGCTGTCTCCATCAGAGAGCAGCGTCCCACCCAGCCCCAGCTCTCTTCTCTTGTCCGTCTTCTCCATCCTTCACCGCCCGCCTCCTCCTCAGGCTCATTGAATCTGGCTGTGCCCGGCCCACTACGCACCTTGAATGACCCCAATTAAAATGCCCCAAACTGCCCGGCAGGCGTGGCTCAGTGACTGAGGTGACTGACCCGGGAGGTCATGGTTCCATTCCCGGGTTGTGGGCTCAGTCCCCAGTGTGGGGCATGCAGGAGGCAGCCGATCCATGATTCTCTCTCATCACTGATGTTTCTATCTCTCCCCTCTCCCTTCCTCTCTGACATCAACAAAAACAAACAAATAAAATGCCCCCAAACTGAGAAAATCGTGACCTCAATTCTCTCACTCCCAACCCTTGAATCAAAAGACAATCCCTTTCGTCCCTTCTCGCCATTTGCTGTGTATAAGATGGACGCCCCCTCCCCCGCCAGTCACAGGCTGACCTACAGCGCAGAAACGAGTCACCGATGAAAACCCATCCCTTCAGGTTACTTTCCCGCGCTCACGGGAAAAGCAGGCTCCTTAGGAAGAACAGGGGACAATCGCTGTGCCCCCCGGCCGTCAGGGTGACTTCCTGTCGCACCAGCTGGGACCCAGCGGCTGGGACTTCACCAGGCGCTTCAAGGAAACAGTTTCGGAGACTCTGCCTCCTTCACCAAATTCAATTCCCTCCTCTTACTGGAAAGCAGAACCTCCGGACCAGCTTTTAGAAACGGGTCCGCAGACTAAGAAAAGAGCAGAACCACATCTGCTCCGTGTGAGTCTCAGAGCAGCCCGGCCGGTCCGGACGCGCCCCCTCCCGCTCCCCACTCCCCACTCCCCACTGTTCCAGGGGCCGTCAGCCCCGCCAGCTACTCACGTTCGCCGGGGAAGGCCTGGGACTGGGGGAAGGCTGGCTCGGCGATGGGACTCTCTCCTCGCAGGAGCGGGTGCGGTCTGAGCGGAGCTGAGCGCACGGCCGTCTCCACCCCCACGCGGACGCCGCCAGCTGTGCCTCATACCTGGGCTGCGATTGCACACACCTGCCCCCGGGCTCCCCGCCCAGGCCGCTCCCCCTCGGAAAGGCCAGCCGCTCACGCACGCCCGCCCGTGGCCGCCCTGAGGGCGCAGGAGGCCGGGGTGGGCGCGGGCGGTCGGGAAGGGACACACCTGGCTGTCGAGGAAGGAGAGACGTGCTCCCGGCTCTGTGTGCACCTGGAAAGCCACGTAAACGACGGGAGAGACGAGAAAACGTGTGGAAACGGGCGGCACTGCAGCCGGCACCTGCTGTGGGTGGGTGGGTGGGGGGGCAGGGTGCGCTGACGGGCGAGGCCAGAGTTTCACCAGGTGAGGTCATGAGAGCAGCCGGCTGGCCCGCTGCTGCCGGTCGGACCTGCCACGGGCGGGAGGAGGCCCGGTGCCCTCGGTGGGACCCACGGGCAGCCGCCCTGGCCAGCCGCTCCCCCCGGGGGCTCTCGGTGCCGACCGCCGCTCGCGCCTGCACGCAGCCAGCTGTGCTCTGTCTGCGAAGGCGTGTGCAGAGCCTCACCCCGCACAGGGCGCCACCCGACCCCGGCAGGGGAGAAGCCGGCGCCTCCTGGCGGCTGCGGACGGTCCGGAGCGGCTGGAGCGGCAGCTGGGTGTGGGGGGCCGGTGCCCACTCCCGTTCACACAGAGCAGAAGCGTGTGTATTTGCACAGATGAGCGGGTCAGCAAACTGATCTCACCACATGATGGAATACGACTCGGCCCGGAAAAGGAGCGGGCTCCACACAGGCTCCGATCGAGAACCTCGAGGGCAGGGGTCCTCAGACGTCTTAAACCGGGGCCAGGTCACTGTCCCTCAGGCCGTTGGAGGCCGGACTATAGTTTAAAAAAAACTATGAACAAATTGCTATGCGCACAGCGGCGGCAAAAACACCCGGCGGCCGGATACATGTTTTCGGCGGGCCCATGTGGCCCGCGGGCCTGCAGTTCGAGGACGCCTGCTCGAGAGCATCGTGCGAAGTGAGGGGAGCCGCACACAGGCCGCGTGTGTGTGAGCGCGTGTTGTGAAGCCCAGGACGGGCGGGCAGGAGGCCGGGGGGGGGGGGGGGTTGGCGGCTGCCAAGGGCTGGGGGTGGGGGTTGGGGGGCAACTTCTGGGGGGGCTCAGGCTTTTATTTCGGCAGGACGACAGGTTCTGGAACCAGACAGGTGGCAGCTGCACAACACTGAGTTGTTGTTTTTTTTGTTTTTTTTTTAAATATATATTTTATTGATTTTTCACAGAGAGGAAGGGAGAGGGATAGAGAGTCAGAAACATCGATGAGAGAGAAACATCGATCAGCTGCCTCCTGCACAACCCCCCTGGGGATGTGCCCGCAACCCAGGTACATGCCCTTGACCGGAATCGAACCTGGGACCCCTCAGTCCGCAGGCCGAAGCTCTATCCACTGAGCCACACCGGTTTTGGCAACACTGAGTTTTTTTAAATGCCACTGAATCGCTCGCTTTAAAATAGTTAATTTAAAAATACATAGACTTTTACTGATGTCAGAGAGGAAGGGAGAGAGAGAGAGAGAGAGAAGCATCCATGATGAGAGTCATGGATCGGCTGCCTCCTGCACGCCCCCCACGGGGGATGGAGCCCACAACCCGGGCCTGTGCCCCGACCGGGAATTGAACCCTGACCTCCTGGTTCCTAGGTCGACGCTCAACCCGAGCCCGCTGGTCCGATTAAAAGAGTTGACTTGAATGCTGTGTGAGTGTCGTCTCCATTTTTGTATGAGTGGTTGTCACGCCTTGAGGTTCTGCACAGGGTGTTGGAGGGAACGGCTCCCGACGCCGTGAGGAAGCTGGGCGACCGCGGCTTTGCGTGCTGTCGCCGGGTTTCTACTCGACGACGGAGCGGAGGCGTGGGAAACAGGACATGTGCTCCCCCGCCCCCCCGCCCCCCAATCACAGAGACTTTTTCTAGAGAAGACAGTCTTTTTAAGCGAAATATCTTGGATGAGCCAGCTGGGCAGGACAAGGTCCCGGCAGGTCTGCCCCAGGGAGGCAGTCAGAGCGAGAGCCCCGAGGAAAAGGGGAGAGTTTGGGGGGAGGCCGGCAGGAGTCACCCAGGACCCTGAAGGTGGGTGATGTCCGGGAGTCGGTGTTGAGAGGTGGACTCTGTGATGCGATTCCTCCGTGAGCCCCCGCTCCCCGCCCCCGTCATCCCGGAGCCTCACAGCACCTGTGACTGGGCCCTGGCCCCCAACCGGATGCTGGTTGTCATGCCGACACCCGTCCCGTCACTGCTGTCCCGGCCACCACTGGCCACCAGAGAGGCCGCCTTCCCGGGGAGAGCAGGGGATGCCGGACTTCTCCCTGCCGTTTGTCACCAGAGCTGCCGGCGCGGGGCGGGGCCGGGCGCCCACCGCCCAGAGCGCAGCGCCCACACTCCTCCGTGACCGCCTCTCCCCCGCAGGACTCCAACGAGGCCCCACATCAGCCTCCCCCACTTACCACTGCCCACCCGTGTGCGTGGCCGGTCAACGCCCCCCTCTGGGCGCTTCTTCCTCCAGCAGGACCTCAGGCCACTGGCCAGGTGTCTGTGCCCCCACCGACGGGGAAGGCGCCTGACCCCCCGGAGTCCCCACATGCAGGGCTGTGGTTATGCCCAGGCCCAGGGCCGCGGCGCCGACACCCGCCCGCCCGCCCTCACCCGGGGTGACCGGCGAGTGATTGCACGTCTCGGCTCGGTTTGCCATTCTGGGCGGAATCACGTGGCCGTGGCGTGTTGACTCCTGCGGAGCCGGAGAGATGAGGCCGGATAAAGCGCTGACTAGTGTCGTTTATTGGCCGTGAGTCTCGGGCAGGAGACCACACTTCTTCCCAGATGACTCGTGGCTTAGGCTCCTCGTGGGTTCAGGGAGGCTTGCCCCAACCAAGACGGACCCACAGGGCTGCCCTGCCCGCCGTCCTGTGTAGATTAAAATGTAAAATTCTTGCCCTGGCTGGTGTGGCTCAGTGAGTAGAGCGTCGGCCTGCAGACCAACGGGTCCCAGGTTCGATTCCGGTCAAGGGTACGGACATCAGTTACAGGCTCCTCCCCAGCCTGGGCCCTGGTCGGGGCGTGTGCGGGAGGCAACCCATCGATGTGTTTCTCTCACTTGGATGTCTCTCTCTCCCTCTCTCTCCCTCTCTCTAAAATCAGTGGGAAACATCCTGGGTGAGGATTCACAACAACAACGTTAAATTCATTCTAGAAGCCGGTAGTTTGGGGGAGTTTCCTTTTCAGCGGGTGCACGGGTGCCGCGTCCTCGCCACCCCAGAGGCGCTGACAGCAGCCAGGCAGCCTTGCCTCGTCCCGCACTGCCTGTCCGTCCATCAGCCGGGGCTGGTTTCAGGGGCCTGGCACTGAGGTTGCTCCCTGTTGTCCAAACGTGTATTTTAAAAACGTGTTAAACGCACTGGGTGACAGTGGCTAATCACATCACGTAGGTTCAAGCATCTGTTCAGGGTGTTTGTTCACCACCCCAGGCACGTCTCCTCCGTCACCATCGGTCCTTTCCCTCTCCCACCTTCCCCACCCCTCCCTCTGACAGCCCCTCCTGCTGTGAATGCCAAAGCCGAGCTCTGGCTGGGTGTTTCCTCTTTATGGGTAAACAACCGAAGCCCAGAGCGGGCACGGGTCCTGCCCAAGACCAGCCCGAGGGGTGAGGCCTGCAGAGGAGACCAGCCCAGCCAGGTGAGGCCCCGCGAGGCCCGCCCGTCCTGCGGCGGCTCCGCCCTCGGCCACGCAGCCTCCAGCCCGCCAGGTCCTGGTCAGCCGGGCCGGGGGAGGCTCCTGGCAGGAGTCCAGGTGCCATTTGCTCCCCGAGGGTGAGCTCAGAGTCACCTGACCCTGCTCCTCCGGGGCCTGGACGAACCCAGCCACCTGGTCCCGTGCTGTTCCCGCACTGGCTGCGACCGGATTCCTGGCTCTGACCTCCACCTGCCCTCAGCCCCAGCGGAGCTACTTATAGCTCTGTTATCGGGCTCCTGAGCGACTGCAAACAAACAGCCGTCGCCTGGGAGGGACCTGCCGGGAGGCGCCGCCTGCTTTTTGCTCTGTGGTTAGTGGCGGCCTGTGGGTGCGATTCCCAGTCAAGGGCACCCACCTGGGTTGCAGGTTCGATCCTCAGCCCCAGGCAGGGTGCGCACAGGAGGCAGCCAATTGTGTGTGTGTCTCTCTCTCTCTCTCTCTCTTCCCTTCCCTCCCTTCCACTCTCTCTAAAAATCAACGGGAAAAAATATCCTTGAGTGAGGATTAACAACGACAAAACTATCACATCGAAACGAATACAAAATAATATTGACTGTAAACTGTAATTAAAAAGAAAATAAACATAGGTCTCATTTTTTGCTGCTTGAACAGTCGCTGCAGGGAAGAAACATCTGCACAGCATATATTTCAAAGGACCTGGCATATTGGCATCCTGTTCTTAATATGTTTGCTCCCCTTTTTAGCGCTATGTGTTTTAACCAAGGCCACCTCCCCGAAAAAGGTTGTTTCCCCAGGTGGGGATTTTCCCCTGGAGTTAGGGAGGGAACAAAACCCCTTAATTAAGTGCCAGGCGGGTAGTTAATCACCTTAACTATGAACAATCACACTTAAGCTACATAATCTTTACTTAGGATAATCTCTTTCAGTTACTTCCTTGTAGCTTAACAGAACAATAGAGGAGTGACCTTGGAATGGAGATAAGAAACGCCCTAACCTTTGGAATAGAATGGATAGGATTAAAATCAACTGGTATAAATACAGATGTAACAGGAGAATAAAGAGAGAACCTGGCTAGAGAACCTGGTTAGGCTGATGATCAATTGAATACTGCCTCTGTGTCATTCCTTCTTTTCGGACTCCGTCCACACCTTTGGGAACCCCTGGACCTGCTGGGGTTGGACCCCAACAGTATCCAGCACCTACAATGTATCAGTACAATATCCAAAACACCAGAGCAAACAGCCGGTATGTGAAGAGGGAGAACAGTGGGTATAACTAGACACAGAGATAACCCAGACATTTGAATTAGCAAACAAGGACTTAAGGTTACTCTTATAACCATGACAAAAAGAACCTGCAGGAAAAGAGAGCTGTAATGGTGGCAGACACGGGAAATTTCGGGTGATACTAGTGTATATTAAGGAGAATACAGGAGAGAGATGGAAACCGGAGGGAGGAGGGTGGAAAAGCACCTTAAGAGATACAACAGCCCAAAGCAACTTGTGGTTCCTGTTGGGATCCTGACGTAAATAAAGTGACCGTAAGAACAAAACAGAAAAAACGAGACAGTCAGGGACCTATCTGAACACTAACATAATCTTTCATATTAAGGAAGCATTGTGTGTTTTTTAGGTGAGGTCATGATGTCATGATTATACGCATACAAACAAAGAGTCCTTATGTTTTCAAGATGCATGCGCTGCTATTACTGATCGAGTGATGGGATGATTTGCTTTAAAACAGCGGTTCTCAACCTGTGGGTCGCGACCCCTTTGGGGGTCGAACGACCCTTTCACAGGGGTCGCCTAAGACCATCGGAAAACACATCTATAATTACATATTGTTTTTGTGATGAATCACTATGCTTTAATTATGTTCAATTTGTAACAATGAAAATGCATCCTGCCTATCAGATATTTACATGACGATTCGTAACAGTAGCAACATTACAGTGAGGAAGTAGCAACGGAAATAATTTTAGGGTTGGGGGTCACCACACCATGAGGAGCTGTATTAAAGGGTCGCGGCGTTAGGAAGGTGGAGAACCGCTGCTTTAAAACAATATGGAAGTGGGGGAGGGGCAGGCATGAACGGAAAGCAGAGAATGAATGAAAGGCCATGGGCTGCATGTAGATACTTGTTGAACCCAGTAGTGGGTAGGCGAGGACTCTTGTGACAGTCTCTCCACTTCGTGCTTGAAACGCCCATGATAAAGAATTTAAAAAGAAAAGGAAGAAAGCGTCCTCCTCTTTAGTGACGGGTCCACTCTGGTGCCCGAGCCCACCCCTGCCGGCCCCGGGGGAGCTGGGAAGGGAATCAGGCCATGCCTTCCTGGGCATGTGTCATGCGATCTGCCAGGGATTTAAGCTGCTTTTGATTTGCATTTTCCAAACCAAATTTCCTTGTTGAACTTCAGATGTGGGACCCAGGTCTCCCGTAGGCCTCGAAGGCCAAGGGCTGCTTCCCAGGCCCTCGGTCAGCCCTCCTCTCCCGTCCAAGTCGGCTTGGTTCCTAGGACTGTGTGTCTGGCCGCTGCTACCTGGCTTCCATGTGTGAGGACCCCTCCCAGGGGTAACGTCCCGGGTTCCGCCTTCTAGGACCCGCCCATGTGACAAGAAGCCCCGGTGCCAATGACGCTGGTGGGCACCGTTTCTTCTCTCTCTCGGGGCTTCTCCAAGGTTGGAACCTGGCGCTGGCTCCTTCCCTCCCTCCGCTGCTGACCAGCATGTCCACCGGAATCTTTCCTTCACGCTGACGGAGGAGGAGGCGTTTGTGAGCCGCAGGGACAGGCTGGGGCGGGAGCCGGTGCTGGTGGCGAGGACGCACACCCAGCAAATGCCAGGGGTGAGCTGCCCCAGGGCAGGGCCAGCAATGTCGCCAAATGCTCTTCCCGGAACGGAGCACGCACTGATCTTGTGACTGACCTGCAGCAGGGCTGTGTCTCATCGCTCTGCTATGAAACGGGAGACGCAGAGTAGCTCTGACGGTCCCAGCGTGAACCGTGGTCAGCGGCCGCAGAAGCACAGTCCAGGCCTGGGCTCTGCGGGACCGGCCGCCAGTGGACACAGAACCTTTTGTTTTTGTTTGAATCCTCACCCGAGGATGTGTTTTTATTGATTTCAGAGAGAGGAAACGCGAGCGAGAGAAACATCCGTCGGTTGCCTCCCAGACGTGCCCCAGCTGGGGATCGAACCCACAATCTAGGGAGGGGCCCTGACAGGGAATCCAACCCTGTCAAGGGATGAAGCGCAACCAACTGAGCCGCCCGACCAGGGCAATACAGACCCATGTTTCTTAATCTCAGAGTCACCCACAAAATCACGTCCCCTCGAAATGAAAACGGGGCCCCCTTAGACACGACCACGCCAGCCTCCCCCCACCATCCCCTCTGCGTCCTTCCCCACAGAGCGGCACAGCCCGAGAGGGATCACGGGGAGCCCCCCCCCAGGTGGCCCGGCTCTGGGGGGACCCGGACCTTCCACGTGTCCCGGCCTCCTGACCACCCAGGTTGCGCCATCCCCGCGCTGTATTCAGACGTGGGCGTGTGGCTGGGTCTGATCTCTCTCCGACTCTCTGGCACCGCCCCCCTGACTGCGGCTGGAGCAGGTTCCCCTCTTTAGGTGACACACTCGGGCACCTGGCCAACGGCAAACAGCACCCCCCCCCCAACATCTGGGACACGCTGGCAGGTGGCAGCTCTCCTCCGTGGCTCCAGCCGCCCACGGCGCTGCCCACGACTGAAACATGCACCCGCGTGGGCAGCAGGTAGGATGATGAAAACACCTTCTCCGCTAAGGGAGGCCCGGGACAGGCCCCGAACTGTCCAGGGGCTCAGAGGCTCGCCCCCTGGCTGGTCTGTAGGGCAGCTCCCTGCTGCTCTCACCAAAGACTAGGAATTGACGGCAGCTGCGGTTCCCAGCGCTTCAGGCTAGGCTGGGCCTCCTGCGGTGAGATGGACACCCCCCCCCCCCGCCCCCTTGGGCTCCTTTGCAGATCAGAGCCTCGGACCAGGGTCGGCATCAGGGTGAGCTGGGTTTCCTGTACTTGTCCTGGCCCCCCACCTCCATCCCCCCATCCACCCCCCATTGCCCCCCCAACCACGCCAGGGGCTTATTAAGCAACCCCCTCGCGGGCCGCCAGTGCACCTGTCATTGCACCCAGCGACCCGCCCGAGAAGTCACACGCCTGGGCCAGTGGCGTCTGGGGACCTGCCTTTGTCCTTCGCTCTGAAAACGGCTCATTCTTCTTTGTTGTTTTATTATTATTATTATTATTATTATTGACTTCAGAGAGGAAGGGAGAGGGAGAGATAGAAACATCAGTGAGAGAGAATCATGGATCAGCGGCCTCCTGCACGCCCCCCCCCCCCCCCCCCGGGGATCGAGCAAACAGCCCAGGCATGTGCCCTGACCGGGCATCGAACCCTGACCTCCTGGCTCCTAGGTTGACGCTCACCCACTGAGCCACACCAGCCGGGGCGGCTTTCTCTTTCTTATGAGCCGGGATGGGGGCCTCTTTCCCGCCAGGGCCATTGGACACGTTTAGCATCATTCGTGGGCCACACACAATGACCGACTTAAAGTCAGCTGCTCTATCTGGTCAAACACTCAACTAGCTCAGCCCAGGGGGTGCCCCGGGCCCACTCTGTGCAGATGTCACAGGTTAGACCGAGCGGCGGCGCCTGGAGAGAGAATTCCAGGCTGGCCCTGGCCGGGGTGGCTCAGTGCAGAGCGTCGGCCCAAGCACCGGCGGTCTCGGGTTCGATTCCCAGTCAAGGGCTGGGTTACAGGTTTGTTCCGCCCCCGTGGGAGCATGTGCAGGAGGCAGCCCTTCGCTGTGTCTCTCTCACATCGATGTTTCTCTCTCGCCTCCCCACTTCCACTCTCTCTAAAAATCAATGGGAAAAAAAGGTCCTCGGGCGAGGATTAACAAAAAAAATTAAAAAGACTTCCAGTCTGCACTTCTGTGGAGGAGCATGCTGGCAAATGGGACACACGCATACACACGCACACACACGCACACATACACGCACACGCTCCACCGTGTGTCACTGGACCGGCTGCAGGATTCTCCCGAGGTTAGGACCAGCCCTACGTCACTGCGGCCTGGTGGCTCCATTGTAACCGACCTCCCGTCCGGCTCGGGAGCCCCCAGGTTTTGTGAGCTCCCAGAGCAGCGCCCCGTGGCAGCCGCAGCGTCCGATGTGCTTGTGGGAGTCTGAGAGGCGCAGTGCAAACCCTCAGTCAACACCAGCAGGTGGATAAAAATAACCGTCTCCCACAGACTCCTGGCGGTCGGGGCCAGGGGCCTCTCTCGCTCACCTCCCAGCGAATCCCGGGACTTGAACCTCTCATTTGCACGCGCAGGCCCCTGGGAGGCCAGGGAACTGCTCAGCCTTATTTCACAGTGAACAGACCAGGGGGGCCACAGCCTCCCTGACGGGAAAGAAAAAGTCAGTCCATGTGTTTAGAAGGCGACCTGAAGGGGGAGGGAGGCGGTTAGGAGGCTCAGGTGTGCTTCTCATTTCCCTTCTCACCGAAAAAGAAAGAACGAGAAATGCACGGATCCCTCTACTCTCAGCAGCCAAACCCTCCCCAGCCGCACGCACGTCGCCCAGAGGACGAAGCCGTCCCTCCGTGGCGTCTGACTTACCGGGGCCCCTGGGGGGAGCAGGAAGGCTCTCCGGATGCCGGTGCTCCGGGCTGCCCTCGCCCTTCGTCTGCCCGGATCACATGGAAGCTGCTATAAATGTGCACAGGCTTGTGGCTGGGACGCCGGCCTGGGAGGCAGCGGCCGCCAGCAATCTGACCCCGGCCTGGCCTGGCCTGGCCTGGCGGCGGCTTTCCAGAAAGCTCTGCCCGAGGGAGGAGGACGGGGCAGCGTGTGCAGGTCCCGAACTGCCTGGGCTGCTCCTCTCGCTCCGGGTTTGTTTGAGATCCAAAGCCAGTTTCGACTGCCTTCGGCTGCAATTTCATTGACTTGAGGCAGTTCCTCATGTTGGGGATGGATGAGCCACCTTTCAAAACAAAGCAGACTTTTGAGGAAGGAGGAGGAGGAGGAGGAGGAGGAGGAGGAGGAGGGAGGAGATGAAGGGCTATAAAATCAGAAGGGCTTCGAGGAAACAGACCGATCCTCGTCAGCTTCTCCTGACCTCATAAAGCCAAGCTGTCCTTTCCGAAATGCTGCGGGTGAGCCCGAGGAGGGAGAAGGAGCAGGACGAAGGCCAGCGCTGGCCCTCGGGGCTCGGGGCCCAGGGGAGGAGGGGGCGGCCAGGCGGCAGGAAAGCGGTAACTGTCCCGAAGGATGTGGATCGCTTTATGCATCACCACTGAAAACTCCCCAAGATGCGTCATTAAATGGGACCAAACAGAAGGTTCAGAACGGCGTGTGCCATCTGCTACCTTTGTGCAAAACGGAGAAAGAGGAGCGCCCAGCCGGCGGGGCTCAGGGGTTGAGCTTTGACCTGTGAGCCAGGAGGTCAGGGTTCCATTCCCGGTCAGGGCACAGGCCCGGGTTGCGGGCTCATCCCCAGTGGGGGGCGTGCAGGAGGCAGCCGACCCATGGTTCTCTCTCATCACTGATGCTTCTCTCTCCCTCCCTCTCCCTTCCTCTCTGAAATTAATAAAAAATATATATATATATATTTAAAAATGTCACGTGAACAGGGGCGGGGCTGTGTGAACACACCTGGGAAGTAACGTGGAGATGGAGGACAGATCACGTGAAGTTTGATGGGGTGAGGCCAGGAGCCCCCTGAAGCTGAAGGGGCAGGAAGGACCCTCCCTGGAGCACCCGACACCCTGATTTCAGGTTCTGGCCCCAGAAGAGGGAGCACGTGTCCCTGTGGGCTGAGGCCGGTCTGCAGTCATGGGAGCAGCAGCCCCAGGACACGGACCCTCCTTGCCCTCCTTTTGGGGAGTGGACTGGGTTCTGGGAGCAGCCGAGCCCTGTGCCCCGGCAGGGGGACCCCGAGACCTCTCACTGCAGGGCTCACAGGGGGTTCATCCCTGTGTCTGTGCCTGGCCCTGGCTCCCGCTCCCTGGGGGGCTCCTGGGCAGCGACTGCAGGGGGCGCACCAGGCAGGCTGCTCGGTGGGAAGCGCAGGCCACGTGGCTCAGGGACACCCGGCAGCTCATCCCCAATGTGGGGGGTGCAGGAGGCAACCAATCACCAGTCGATGATCCTGCCATTATTGATGCTTCCATCTCCCTCTCCCTCTCCCTCTCTGAAATCAATAAAAAAAATATTTTTAAAAAGCGATGGGCAAGTGGGCAGGTACCTTCACAGTCACACTGCTGAGGAGGGAGCTATACAGGTGGAACAGGGGAAGCTAGGAAAGCCCAGGGCCTGGAGTGCAAGCGCAGGTGCTGGTGGGAATCTTGTCCCATCTACCGTCTGTCCGCCCAGCGGAGCAGGGGGCAGAGGTCTCCCTCCTGAGACCCAGTGCGCAGGTGGAGCGGGTGTCGGCGCCAGGCCGCAATGGAAGGCAGCCATGGTGCAGAAAGTGAGCTCTTTGCAGGCCTGTGTGCTCATGTTCCTGTGAGAAATGTGTTCTCGGCGCCAGAGAGAACTTTGGGAAAACAGCATTTGCAGTCAAAGCCGAAATGCACGGGATGGAATTTATACATTTGTCCTTGAAACGATGCTGAATATAATCCCACCTGTGCCGCGTATTTTTGAATGTGTTTTTGAGAGTCAACCACATGGTGCAGACACGCAGGTAGAAGGGGCGCTGCGTGGCCAGGACGTGCCAGACCGTGGCCGGGTGCTGGGCGCCACGGCCCCTCGGAAGCCGCGGGCGTGGGCGCGGGGTCCCGGTCCGCAGAGGGCGGGGCAGAGGGCTTGCGGCCCCTGTGGTTCCCCGAGTTGCCGCGAGGGGCGCTCTGCCCGCGCGCGCCGCTCCGGCCGCTGCAGTGCCGGCCTCCGGCCACGGGAGGCGCTGTGCGCCGGCGGCCCCGGCCGACCCGCGGGGAGCGCGCTCGCGGCTCCGGGTTTCAGTTTCTGGCGCGAACTTCCGCCCGAGGTGGCGGCGCGGCGATGTCGGGGGACAGCAGCGGGCGGCGGCCGGAGGGCCGAGGCCGGGCCCGCGAGCCGCACCGGGGGCGCCCCCGCTCCCGTTCCCGCTCCCGCTCCCCGCTGGGGTCCCGCCGCGGCGCCGCGCCCGCGCGCAGGGAGGCCCCCGAGCGCCCGAGCCTGGAGGACGAGGAGCCGTCGGACTCGGGGGACGAGCTGCTGGACCCCGCGAGCCTGGAGGCGGAGACGGACCACGGCCTGTGCCGCCAGATCCGCCACCAGTACCGGGCGCTCATCAACTCGGTGCAGCGTAAGGCGGGGGGCGGGGGCGCGGAGCGCGGGGTGCAGGCGGGCGGCTCCCCGAGGGCCCCCTGCATCCCTCGTCTCCCTCGGGCCGCACGACCTTGCGGGGGCGGGTCCCCCGGCGGACGGCACCGCGGAGGCCGAGCCCGATGGCCGGGGGGACGGGGGGCAGGCAGCCGGAGAGCTGTCCCCTGCGCGGGTCCCCTGCGCGGCGTGGCCCGGGGGCTCCTGGGACTCCCCAAGTTCGTGAACCGCCCCGTCCGCGCTGCGCCCCGGCTGCGGGCGCGGGTGGAGGGAGCCGCCTCCTGGAGTCCCCGTCGCCTGGGGCGCGGCCTCCTCCAAGCTCCAAGGCGCCTTTTTGGTTCCAAAGATGAGGGCGCGGGGCGCGCGGGGGCGGGGGGCGCGCGGGCGGGAGGGCCAGCCCCCTTGCCAGTGTGTGTGTTTTTGGGACAGAGAACCGGGAGGACATCCTGAACGCCAGCGACCGGCTGACCGAGGTCCTGGAGGAGGCCAACACCCTGTTCAATGGAGGTGGTTTCTGTATTCGTTTCCGATGCATCTCTCCTGCCCTTCGCGTTCCCTGTGGCCGCCCTTCGTGGCAGGTGCTCGGGGACCACCAGAGCCGCTGTGCTGACATCACACGGTCCCCGGAACCGGGCTCCAGGGTCTCGCACCCGTGGTCCCATGCACAGGCTCCCCTGAAACACGGGGGAAGTGACCCGTAAACACAGAAGCGGGGGTCGCCAGGCCCCCAGCCCGGGAGCGTCCAGGAAGGGGTGATGCCAATGGCAGGGCCTGGGGAGCAAGCCCGGCGGCAGTTCTGTTTGAACTCGGCCCTGGGCATCTCCCGGGGCTTCCTTCCGCTGGGCCTTTCCTGTTCGGGGCATCTTTCCACGTCCTGTGGGCCCGGAACCCAGCCCTCAGCCCCGCTGCCCTCGGAGGCCGCTCCCCTCCTCGCCCCAAGTTCATCCTCAGCCTCCCTCCCACTCCCCTCTCATCTCCTTTTATTTAAATCTCTCACTGTAGCTTCTATTTTTTAAAAAGATGTATTTTTTATTGATATCGGAGAGGGAGGGAGGGAGAGATAGAAACATCAATGGTGAGAGAGAATCACAGATCGGCTGCCTCTTGCACACTCCCTATTGGGGATCCAGCCGCAACCCAGGCCTGTGCCCCCAGGGGGAATTGAACCCCGATCTCCTGGTTCCTGGGTGGATTCTCAACCCCTGAGCCTCAGGGCCGGGCCTGCAGTAGCTTATCTTTAGTTCCCTGTCCGCGGTCCGATCTTTTTGGATCGTCCATCCTCAGAGGGCACTGCCTCCCCGCCTGCAGGGTGGGGCCTGGGACGCCCGGCCCTCACGCTGTTTCAGCCCAGGCTCCTTGACCACTCCCGACGGCCGGTCAGCGCGCAGTGGGCCCGTCAGCGCGCAGTGGGGTGCAGGCTGACAGTGCCGGGGCTGGGCTGTCGCAGTCCAGGGAAAAGCCCTCTGTGAAGACCCAGGCTTTGTTAGTGGCGGTTACGAAAGGTGGGGGTTCGGCTCCCAGGAGGACAAGTGGAGGCGGCTGGCTCTAGGGAGACTGGTCGGCTCTGCTTCCAGAGCGTGGCGAGCTGGGCGGGGAGCCAGTGTTTCCAGCGAGATGGGTGGTCGGTGGGAAGGGCGCGTGGTGGCTGGAAACGCAGGGCCCGCGGCGGGCGGTGTAACGCGCGTCTCTCTCCCGAACAGTGTCCCGAGCCAGGGAAGCCGTCCTGGACGCCCACTTTCTTGTTTTGGCCTCGGATCTGGGCAAAGAGAAGGCCAAGCAGCTGCGGTCCGATCTGAACTCGTTCGATATGTTAAGATACGTGGAAACTCTCGTAAGTTCAAAGCGACAGAATCTTTAAAAAAAAAGTTTCGTCATCCAGTGGTCTGCTCTGCTGTGTCCGTACGCAGATAGCTGTCACCCCTGTTCCTTCCTGGGGGCCTCGGAGTTCTGGCGAGAGACTCACCCCGTTAGACGGGTGGCAGGAGAGCCGAGGGGGCCGTCGGAGCTCGGAGCAGCTGGACTCGCGGCTTCCGAGGCCCCGGGCTGTGGACGGACAGACGGCCGCGCTGTTTCCTCGTTTGCTCTCGTGTCGGGGACCTTTGCCCAGGTGCAGGGGCGGGCTCTCCGCGACCAGTCAGGGCCGGTGGGCGGGTGTGTGAGTCGGTCTGAGAATATGATATTTCAGAACCATGTGAATGCGATTGGGGTTCTTTTTCTTTTTCTTTTTTTCCTGTTGTTTTATTTATTTTTCTTTGCCTCTTAGTGAGTGTGAGTGGTGTTGTTACCTGAAATGGTGCGGCTTCTCGGGGCTGCGTTTGCCCGACACGCACAGCGGGCCCTTTTCTCTCCTGGTGTCAGTTTGACTCTCCGCTGTGCTCACCTCCGCCCTCCGGCCTCTGCGGGTCGGTGACCTTCCGACTGGGTGTTTGTTAAATGTTATTACGTGATTTAGTGCCATGAGATCTGACCAGATAAATTCATTGTTTTGTAAAGGTATGAGGCGTTTGTTGTTCTTAAAAACCTTAGAATTCATTTAAAAATTTAAATTACTTAAATTTCAAATCTTACATTTTTCTCTGTTCTTAAAAAAACCTTTTTATTTTGAAGTTAGTGCGTTTTTTAAAAGGCACACTCAAGTACCGCTCAGCAAAGTGAGGTGATACGGGTCATCTTTTTAAAACTTACTTTTATTTATCAGGCTAAAGCTCTGTACTTTAAATAACCTATCAAAGTAAGTTCCAGAAGTCTGAAAGCATTCCATATAAGACCCTAAATTAATAGCTGTCCAGCGTCCATGTGGGGAAGACCTTTCCAAGTCGGACGCCAAGTATAGAGCCGATAAATGATAAAGAAAAGGCAGTGCATTCGACCAGACAGGAGTTGGGACATCCCCTGCAAGTGGGCGGCGGCCGGGGTGGAGGGGCAGCCGGAGGAGGTGGGGGGAGGGGTGGGGGAGGGGCAAGGGGCAGGAGCTGCAGGGGCTGATGGGCTCTCTGACCTGCTTCCAGCCGATTTCCCCCGAGTGGGGCTGCCTTCCTGGGGTGACGCTCTCGGAGGACTTTGATGATTGCTCTGTGTGGTGTGACCATTTTAGTTCAATAACCTCTGGACACTTCGTAATCGTATAACGTAACGACCACGTGCTCTCCTAGCAGAGAGTGTCGCCTTTTCTGCGAGCTCCTCTGAGAGAGGACCCACTCCCGCCAGCTCCCCAGGAAGGCGGCTGCCGGGGGCCACCCTCCCCCATGCCCGCGGCCCCTGGGTGCTGAGGAGGAGCTCAGGGGCCTGGCCTCTGGGTGCTGAGACCACTGAGCAGGGCCAGGGGTCAGGGGTCAGCTAAAATGAAAATCCCAGCGCAGCTCAGCCTCCCTGTTGTCTTGGAGCGTGTGGTTGGGGCGTGATTGCGTGTTTTTATGCTGGCACAGCCTAACCAGTACTTTACTAGCATTTTACACATAAGCTGCGTGTGCCTCTCCGCCCACAGCCTGCGTGGGCCAAAGCCGGGTCCCGTCTGCCTCCAGGGCCGTTTGGGGCCTGGACCAGGGAGGACGTAGCAGCATCCCTGGCCTCCATCCACTCGATGCTGGGAGAACCCCGCACCCAGCTGTGACACCCACAGATGTCTCCACAGCTCGCTCTCCCCACAGTCCTCGGTGCACTGAGGACTACCTGCTGCCCATGGCAGGTGCTTTTAAAATGGGCATTTATCCATAAAGTGATCTTGGTAATAGAAATGCAGCCGGCGCGTCTGCACCGGACAGACGGTGCCTGTGGCCTGTGAACGCCGAGAGAGGGTGGCTCCGTGCGGTGAATGGTTGCCGTGGCTTAACTGGGCTTTCCCTTCGTTTTGTAGCTGACACACATGGGCGTGAACCCGCTGGAAGCCGAAGAGCTGGTCCGTGAGGATGACAGCCCGGACTTTGAGTTCATAGTCTACGACTCCTGGAGAATATCAGGCAAAACGGCAGAGAACACCTTTAATAAAACCCATACGTTCCACTTCCTGTAAGGCTCCTTACCAACCAGGGCCAGCATTTGTAAACCGTGTACATTGTGTTTGAACGCAGGCACAGGAGTTAGGTGGTGCTGCAGAGGGGCGATCGGAACCCTTGCTTAACTGGCGTAAGGGCCCGTGACGGGGATTGTCTGAGGCCGGAGAGGCTGCGGGCAGGCCCTCCTGGCGGTGAGGGCGCCTCGAGTCCCTGCGTCCGGTCCGTGGTGTCTCGTCCGTGAAATCCTCGGAGAGAGACCGTGCCTCTCGGCACCACGAGACGAACACGCGTGAAGTGCGTGTGTCACGCTCCCGCTCGGGTGCCTGCTCTCCTGCGTTTGAAGGCTGTTCGAGTCACTGCCATGTGACCTGCCCAGTTTGGTTTTGGATACAACTCTGGTTTTGAAGTTTCTCTCCCCAAATGCACTCATTTCTGTCTGAACTTCCTGCTCAGCCGATGGGGAAGCGCACGCTCCCAGGGCTCTTTTGAGAGACGGAGTGCAGAGGGGGACCTTGTCCCAGAGACCTTCTCCAGGCCCCGTTCTGTCTTCCTCGTGAGGCGGGGCTGGGCGTCCGTGTGTCCTGATCCCCCTCAGAACCTCGAGACTGGCCCTGGCTGGTTTTGGTGTCTCGGGGGGGCTGAGGGGCCCGTGTGGGTCCGTGTGGGGACAGGTTCCCACCTAACAGGCCTCGGAGCCGGGGCCTGACCCCTTTCTCTGTTCGGGCGCGAAGGTCAGGCCTCTGCACTGTGGGATGGACTCCGGGTCTTTCTTTGGCTGCTGAGGGCTGGGCTCTGTCAGATCCCAGCGGGACGGCTGGCCTTTGGCAGCGTCCCCTTTACTCACCAGCGGGCCTGCGACCCTGTGCCCGCGATGGCTCCTCCCACTCTCCCCCACCCCCCCAGCCTGGGAGCCTCCGGTAGTGGCTCCAGCCGAGCTGTGAGTGCAGGGCCAGGCGGCCCTCTCAGGGTGGTGCTCCAGGCTGCACGTGGGACCTACAGGGCACGGTACACACCTGCCCACACTCTGTCCTTTGGTTGCTCAGGTGTAGGGACCACGGGAGTCTGAATTCTTGGGGCTTGGCCTCGGCGAGATGCACCTATCGCTGTGGCTTCCGTCTGCACCGGGCCTTCTGGGAGGGAGTGGGGCAGGGAGCCCAGGGTCTCTGCTGGAGCCGTGGGCCTCCCCGCACACCTGTCCGAAGGCCGGTACCCACGGGAGCCGCTGCTGAGAGCACCTTTTCCGTTAGGTTGGGCTCCATCCAGGGCGAGTGCCCTGTGCCGAAGCCGCGCGCCGAGCGCCCCAGGAGGATCTGTGCGCTGGAGAAGGAGCGGGAAATGCCTGTCCAGGTTCGTGAAGCACCTGACGTGGGAGCAGCACGAGTGCGGTGGACGTGCAGTTTGGCCATCTTGTCGAGGCGCTAGGGTCTGGAGTCACTTAAGTAGTCGTGTTATTTGAGTCTTTAAGCTTTTTATTGGACTGACCATTGGTCTTAAGTCTTAACGCATCCAGTACTTGGGGTCAGTTCTAAGCCCGGGTTTCTCAGCCTCCCGACACCACGCGTGGGTGGAAGTTCTTGTTCGAGGCTGGGTCTGGTGCCTGTGGGATGTCCAGCAGCGTCCTTGGCCGTCTCCCACTGGATGCCAGGAACAGCTTTCCCCCCACCCGGGGGGCAGCCACATATTGGCCATGTCCCCAGAGGCCAAACCACACCCAGGTGTGAGCGCTGTGTAAAGCCCCCTTTTGCGTTTTGCTGTTTGATGCTCCACCTGAAGCTGGCTGGCTTGGTCATGTTACTCCTGTGTGAAGAATTCCTAGGGAATGTTCCTGAAAAGCTCTGTAAGCTTTAAGACAGCGATAAACACTGTTAGCCGGGAGAGGCCTAGAGGAGGTGCCTGGGAAGAGCAGGAGGTTCGCTGCGCGACAGTCGGCTTGATGACAACTTTATATTTTCAGCTAAAAAGAATGGAAGAATCTCAGCAAGAAGCCACAGAAAAAGAAGTAGAACGGATCTTAGGGTTGTTGCAGACATACTTCCGAGAAGATCGTAAGTAAGACGCCAAGTTCCAGATGGAGCAGTCTACTTGCTAGATGTGTCCCATCCCACCACTCCCCCTCCCCAGAGGCAGCCACCTGTACCGTGCTGGGTAGATTCGCAGATGGTCTCAGAGCTCTGCCAGTCCTATGAATAGGCACATAGTAGGGTGTTTTGTGGGGTTTTCAAAGCCGATCACAATGCACACATTCTTCTGCAGCATGACTTTTCCGTGTGGACACTTTCCTCTCAGTGCGTGGGGTCCCCTTATTCTTGTCGGTGACCCCCACTCTACAGCTGCATCATAGACCCACTGACCAGCCCCGGTGCAGCAGGCTAGTGAGGCCTTATCGCCCTTCACTCCCTGTAAGCTGCAGGAGGGAAGCTTGGCCTGCCTTTGTCCATAGGTGCTAATATTTTTAGGGCCGCTTTGGGGGGAGAGGGGGGCCACGAGCCGTGCCTGCTTTTAATAGATTGGCCACACTGCCCCCCAGAAGGGTTGTATCTGTTCACACGCCCACAGCAGGGGTGCCTGTCCTTCCTCGGCTGGCACTGACGTTGGGCTTCGTGGTGAGCAGCAGCCACACCCCGTCCTGAAGAATTTCTCCTCCTCTGTCTGTAGCCGACACGCCTATGTCCTTCTTTGACTTTGTGGTCGACCCACATTCTTTCCCTCGAACGGTGGAAAACATCTTTCATGTCTCCTTCATCGTAAGGGTAAGACTTATTTCTCTAATTGCTTTTATGAGCTTTTAAAAAATAAATAATAAAAACTGTGGAGGGAGCTGGCAGAGGAGTTGGACTGACCAGTGTGAATGTAGACCCGTTGTCGCAAAATAGGAACTGACCTGGAGGCAGAAGCACCGGCTGAACCAAGTTCATAATTTAGGTGCTTGCTTTCCCGTTTAGAATTTCAGTGAAAGGCTTGGCAAAATGTGAACATGGAACTATGGGTTCGATAGCACTGTGGTGTCCACGGTACACGCCCTGCGTTCGATAGCTGTCGTGTTACGTAGAATCTCCCTGCTCTCAAGGAGCATCAGGGCCACGTGGTGTATCACGTACTCTCATAAAAACTGGTAATATAATATGCGAGGTGGGCCAAAGGAGGCTCACGCCGTGGAACCCTGATTAGTACTGTATTTTCCACGTAAACCACTGTCAGCCTGCTTTGGCCCCCCTGTGTCTACAGAGAGGGATAAAGCGGGGCGGCAGCACGTGGAGGTCGTACAGCAGTCCTGTAGCTCTAAGCGGGAAGTTGCTTTAAAGGAGGTACAGTAAAGTGCTGAGGAGCTTGCTTAGACTGTCTGTCTTACCGGATTGCTTTCCAGCACATGTAAGAGGAAAGTGATCTTCACCTGAGACAAAAATCTTGCATTGACCAAAGTTTTCCCAGAAACAATACCAGGCATATTTTGTCAATGGTACATGATAGAATTATGCCCAATAAAATGTGAGTATGCAAAAAAATACATGTATCAGTTAAGGAGGAAGACAGTTTAGTCACAAGATCCTGGGGTGGAGGCGTGTCGGGTAGAAAAGCTGTGAGAGGCCCCGGAGGCGTGTAAAGAAAAACGTTCAGGTCTTGTCCATGTAATCGCCCCACTGTTGTCAGTTTCATTGTCTGAGATACAGAACTTTCTGAATAACTTTTTTATCCAGTGGTTATAGGATCTAAATTGTAGTCTTCTAAAGTCATTTTTTTGTGTGTTTTAGGATGGTTTTGCAAGAATAAAACTTGACCAAGACCGACTGCCAATAATAGGTAAATGATCCTGTGTTCAGGAAAATTAGTTTTAGAGAAAATTTATTTGGTTTATGTATTTTACTAAATGTAAGAGTTTTCACTTTAGGAAACAAACTCTTGTAATGCTGTGTCTTTCTCAACCAACTGAAAATGTGGCCATAGTTTAAAACAATGGATTCATCTATATCATTGATTTGGTTCAACAGCTGCTGTCAAGATGAACAAGAAATCATATAATTTCCCTCAAATTTTAAGTTAGAAAGTTGGTCATTGCCGATATTTTTGTAGTTTTCTTCCTATTTTCTCCTAATGCCAGCGCCTTCGCTCCCTGAGAGAACCTTTGCTTCTTAGTTGAGTAATTGCTCCTGGTAAGAACTCGTGGAGAGTGCAGACCGCCAGGGCGCAGCTCCGTGGTTGCTACGCAGAGATGCAAGGTTTCCAAGTGGTAGAATGTGTTGCTCGACTACATTTTTTAATGAAAACAAATGGATGATTTGCTACTATAATAACATTACAACTCAGTGATGCATGAAGTCCCAATAACTAGGTAGAATTGGAATCATCTTCTCGATACAGGTTTCATTCCTGTTATTCGTCAGTTCCTGTTTAGCTTACCTCTTCTGAGTGGATAACCTTTGTAAACTTTTGTCTTTCAAACAGAGCCTGTTAATGAGGAAAGTGAGGGCATTGACCAAAACACCCAAATCAGGAATCAAGGGATCATAGCTTTGAGTTACCGCGACTGGGAGGTAAAGCTCCGCCCATGCCCACGGGGGTCCCGCGGGCCTGGACCTTGTTCGTAGCCCGGTGCCCACCTGTTCTTTGCTCTGCAGGAGATCGTGCGGACCTTTGAGATCTCGGAGCCCGTGATCGTCTCCGGCCCGAGCCGGCAGAGCCTGAGCGCCGACGGCAGTTGAAGGTAAGGCTCTGGGGGCCACCTGGGCTTTTAGCAAACGCTCCTGGGCGTCCGACCATCCCTCGGGGCACATTCTGGGCAAGTGTGGGTCGTGCTGCCCATTGCCTCCCTTGTTGGGGACAAAGGCCGGGCAGGCCCTGTGGTTGATCCCCTCTTTGGTAGGTAGTCGGTAGAGTCAGAGCAGCTAGTTCCTGGCGTGGCTTTTTTAACCCTTAGCATGACCCATCGGTACATAAGTGAATATGGAAGCCTCCATCGGTTTGGTTCAGTGTCCCGTTAGATTTGCTTACTTTGTGGGTACAAAGCAGAAAAGGAGGATCCCCTCAAGATGAAGCTAGGAAATGGCCATTTCTCAAACGAGCGATGCTGTGAGGGAACTGCCTTTCTACGAAGGAGCGCGTTGCTGCAAGGAAGGCTCAGGGGTGACCTGGCTTCTGCACGCAGCTGTGGGGCCGGGAGCCTGGACTCGGCTGGCTCTGCCCCTTTCCGGTGGCGGGCAAGTCACCTGCTCACGCTCGGCCACGTTTGCCTGACGGATCTATGAATCTCCATAAAATGGGGAGGCTTCTTTTTCTAGCTGAAGTAGTCTATGATTTTGAGAGTTAAAATGTAAAATCTTCACATGGGCCTCACTTAATGGAGCTGCTTTTGCTCTGGGGTCCTGCGGGAGAGGGGAGTGTGGACATCAGGTAGGTGTGTGATGGGTGAACTGGGCCTACGCACTGAGGGCGAGCTGTTAGGTTGCATTCTTGTATATTAAGTCAACTTTCGATTTCTAAACTGTTAACCAGCTATTTCCCCTCCCCCTTTAGGACTCAGACGGATAGTGAAGTCCAGAAAGGAGAGCAGCATGTGTTGTATATATTGTATGATTGAACATTTTTAAAGGCAGATTGTTTTTAGTAAACTGTAGCTTTTGATAGTGTATCGATTTGTCATGGTTGTCTTTGATTAAAGGAGATTCACTGCCATGTTCACAAATAGTTGTAGTTCCTCTTTGTTCTGTTATCAGGAGAGTGGCTTCTCTCCCGTCCTGTCCCATGGGAAGTTTCAGACCGGCTGGTAGTGGCCTACACATCATGATGGTCCTTGTCACATCCCTAGCTGTGCAGTCAGCTAGTCGGCTCCACGCCTGTCAGGTTGTACCACATAAAATAGTCTTTGTGCTAAAACGTGGTTAAGTGTCAGCAATGTCACGTGACTCGGCCTATGATTTATGCACAAGCAGCTCCTCGCCAAGCCAGGCTGGACCACCTTCCCAGCCAGCCAGCGTGGGTCTGTCTCGCCAGTTCTCTGTCCATGAGGCTGCTGGCCGCTAGAGGGGACCACACCCGGGTGGATGCAGGCTGCTCCCAGGGCCTGGTCTTTGCTGGGCCTTCAGGTCTGTGCCCAGTGCTCTGAGTCCCTAGTGGGCTCCTTTTCCCGTTCGCGTTCTACATCGGCCCTTGCTCACTCCTCCCCTCGAGGCAGAGCTGGAGGGCCTGTCTGTGGCAGGCTCGGGTCGAGCTCCCCTGCCTCCTCGTCTCGCCCTGCCAGTCATCCCCCTCCCTCTCCACACCTCGTGCTTTCCCCTCCACCATCTCATCTCATCTGAGCAAGATGCCGAGACCCATGGTTCCTGTCCTGTCTCCTGTAAGTAGGACCCCTTGCGGAAGCGTCCAGTCCTGGCCTTGACCGTTCAGCACCTCCTTCCCACCGCTGGCTGAGGCTGGTCTACGCCATTTACTGGCGATTCCTTTCCAGCCCAGATCCAGTGAGCACATGCTGGAAATGTGCTTCTCGAAAACTACATCCTTGTGTCTGACGCTTCCCGTTTTCCTCCCACCATCCTGCTCACGTGACAGACGCATCGCATCCTGAACCTTCCCATCCTGACCCTTCTCTCAGCAGCTCCAGGGGCTGGACAGAGGCTTCCTGGGCAGCACGCGGGCTGCTCTCCCGCCGCCTGTGCTGGCGCTCTTCCCGCTTTGCTTCCTCAGAGGCTGTGAATTCTTGTCTTTATCCCCCACGGCCCTCCCTCATTTGGTCATTAACTCTCCCCTGGTCTCCCGATTCTGTCTTGCCCCGGTTTCTGCCGCAGCCACCCATCTGGTGCCTGCTTCCTGTCTGCCCTTCAGATTCTCCCCTTCCTTCCACCTGGGACTCGCCACTGCCTTCAGAACTGAAAGACCTGAGCTCATCAGTGACGTCCAGCCCCTTGCGATCAGGGCCTCTGCCTATGTTTCTGGCTCACTTCCTCCTCTAGACTGGTCAGTTCTTCATTCTTGTTAAACGGCCTGGGTGAGAGAGTTCGTGTATTTCACTGTTTAGTCTCCTCGGGTTGGGAATCACCCGTCCCCACAGCCAGCTGGAGAGCTTTGTTGCCCTGGCCCGGCCGTCAGCAGGCACGCGGCCTTCCTCACCTGCCCTCCTCACCCCTCGGCCCTAACCCCTCGCTGACCCACTCTCTCTCTCTGCTGTTTGTCTTCAGAAACGTGCCTGTTCTGGACATTTCACATCAATGGAATCACGTGTGTGGTCTTAACATTACAGATTTTTGGCTGTTGCCTTCCTCGTCCCCTTCACTTCCATTCTGCTTGTTGCGCACACTCCCCACTGAGACGCGAGTGGTTACCTTCTTCACACCAAGGGGAAAGCTGCGGCTTCGCATGCTTTGTAAACCGTCCACTTTTTCATTGTTTTTAAAAACTGTCAACAAGTTACCTGGGCAGGGTGGTTAGGAGCCACTTTTTCCTCTTTCAACTTCTGAACTGAAAAACAACTGATGGATGCCATCTTTTAAAAAGCAAACCAAGGTAGTACCCAAAGCCTTTCCCCCTCCAGAACCGTGTGTTTGAGTAGCACCTGCTCTTAATGTAGTCGTCTTGTGTGCTCACCTGTTCATCTGCACCCTTTTCCTGTGGGGCTCTCCCAGGGCCAGGGCTGCGCCTTCCTCTGTGTGGCGCTGGCTGCGGGGGTGCAGGCCACGCTCTCCTCACTGCCCTGCTGCCCGAGGAGTCCCGTCCAGGTGCATCCTCGGGCTCCAGGCCCCATCCATTGCACCCTCCTCCCGAGTCCCTATTCTTACACTAGAGCTTGTGCTACAGAAGTGGAGGTGTTCTGCTTTGCTCCTTCTATGGGTGACGGACGGTTCAGGGGTTGGGAGCGGGAGGTGAAAATGGGGCTGCACACTTCAGAGAGGAGGAGTCTGTTTCCTCTTCCCCTGCATCTGGGCGGGCCTGCAACTCGACGAGCAACACGGTATGGCAGGAAGGATGCGCTGGAGCCCAGGCCCTGAGAAGCCTTACAGAGCTTGACAGGCCTCTCAGAGCCCTGAGTCACTGTAATAAGTTCAGCTCCCATGAGCTCTGAAACCACACGGGGATGGGAGGGAGGGGGGGGGACTAGCCCAGCTGCCCAGCTTTCTAGCTGTTCCTGCCAAGGGCCTGTAGGGGAAGCATGGGCCCCCCAGACTAGCCCTGCCATCACCTGAGTGTCCCCACGTGGCTCCGCTGGTGCTACAGGGGCAGAGCCTTGCCCAGCTGAGCTCTGCCTGGATTCTCGATACAGAATTGTGAGCTATAATAAGATGGTGCTTTTAAGTCAAGTTTTGTGTTTATGGTTTAACTCCTTCCTCCCTCCCCCCATTTTGATGCACTTGGACACAAAATTAGGATATGGGATTTTATTGCACTAACAGCTATGAAAGTCTGCTGGCCTAAACAAGAAATACAGTAACCTAGAAAGTTTTTATTTTATTTTCTAGTTGACTTCTCAAAAATGGTGGTATCCTCAAGAGCTGTCTTCGGAGGGGCTTTTTAACGCTGCTCTCTCTGGACTTTTCCCTCAGAACAGTCACTTCTATGGGTGCCCCCCAGCGAGGCTGTACGAGGGGATAGGCTGTGATCTGCTCCAATTCCTTCACTTCCTCTTTCCTCACCCGAGGTTTTAGGAGAGGAGGAGCCTGGGCGGCGAGTTTCTGAGCGTCTCGTTTGTGCTTTCTCTGCTCTGCGAGTTCTCGCCCTCGGATCATGCGCTCTCGATGTCTCTGCATCTGCGCCTGCAGCCACGCCAGCTGGTGCTGTTTGGTTCTAGCTCTGGGTCTTCTCTGGCTGTTTTCCGTCTTTTCATGCTCCAGGGGGAATGTTTTGGGGGAAAGTATCTCACATGGACTTTTCTGAGGCAGCCGATACTTGTGGTCTCGGAGGCCTCTAGCTCGCTCTGCTCGGTGGATGTGTTTCTTTATCTGGTCCAGCTCCTTCTCAGACACTAGATAGTCCCATCTTTGATCATCACCAGTCTTTTCACTTTGTATTCTCTTTCCCTTTTCCTTTCTGCCAAAGTCCCTTTTTGGAAGCATGAAGTATTCCCAAGCATCTTCCAGCATTTCTTGATGTCCCTGACAGCAGTGCTCCTCTGCTTGGCAAACCACAAGTCAAAAGACAGGGTATGTTTACGGAGTGTTTTATTCTCCTGCTGAAACGCGTGGACTGTTTCCTCACTTCTGTAGGATGGACGTCACCCAGCCGCTTGTCAGAGGGACGTATAAAACTGTCTAAGTCGGCTGCTCTTTGTCATGGTCCCTGGCACGGATCTCAGGTGGCAGCCAGCCCTGCTTGGCACGCCCACCCCATGCTCACTTAGAGTCTCTTCACTGTGCACCCCGTCCTCCTCTTCACTGCCCTCCGCAGGATCCGTCCTCGTTGAAGCCTTGGCCGTAGACTTCCTCGAGGAAACAGAAGCAGTCACTCAGGAGCACCCCTCTCCCGGTCACAGCCACCACCAAGTGCCTCCCCGACTCCGTCTTCCTGCCTTTCCAATGGAAACACTGCCCCTCCCTAGATCAAAAGCCAGTCTTCCACCTGTGCTCACTGAGCCTCAAGAACTTCCATTTGCAAATGCTCCAATTCCCTTTCCTGCTTCAGCAAAACGTCCCACTACTGGTCACCCCATCAGCATGAAGATAAGCGTCAGCCTGCGTCGCCTTTGAACAGAAGAGAAACCTTCTTTCCTGCACCTCCTCTCCAGCCTCCACTGCCTTCTTTGCTCCCCTCCACAGCGTAACTTGAAGCACTTACCTACGACCCCCTCTACTTTCCTGCCTATTTTCCTCTCAATCCTCTTGGGCTGGGCTTTTGTCCCCACCTGTTCTCCGAGACTGCTCGCATCTACGTCATGGGTGACTGTGCCTGGGCAGATCCGGTGCTCCCACCTGTCCTGTCACCCTGACCTCGCAGCTTCGTTCTCTGGAGGAGACCATGCTCCTCCAGGCTGTGGACAAGGCATGTGACGGAGGCCAGCATGGGTCTGTACACTGTCCCAGCGATTCGCTGTGTCCCCAAGTGACTGACCAGCCCTCATTCTCTTCCTACTGCATGGCCATCCCCTCCACCCGCGTTGCTGGTTCTGTCTTTCAGTGGTAACGCAGGAAAGGAGAGTGGAGAAATTGTCACGTAAGATAGAGCCGTCAGTGAGGGCTGCTTGGACAGCGACAGTCTCAGCATGAACCAGGTGACCTCACATGGGTCAGGCTCGGTGGAGAGGAATGGACAAGGCTGCCTGGGCCTGCCTCAGCCCCAGGCCCAGATACTCTCTACGTGACTCTCCCTAGAGTGTTGCCTTCAGTCTGCCCTTCTCAGTCCTGTCACTTCTAACCTCAAAACACCCCCCACTGGGGTAGTAGCCTCACTGGCTTCTCCGAATTGTCTCCCTCTGCCCCCAGCCGCGTCACAGTGGCAGTGGCCTTTGCATTCTACACATCCGAGTCCGTGGCTTTTCCGCCTCGACGGTCTCAGTGGCGTCCTAACCTGGTCCTGATCGCCTCAGTCGACTGCTCGCTCCCCTGCCGCAGCCACATGGACTTCCTGTTCCCCAAGAGCCATGCTCTTCCCCATCTGAGTCCTTTCGCCTTCCTCCCTTCAGAGTCACACCGAAGTGGCAACCCTGACTGTGGCACACACGCGTCACCTCTAGGTCTCAGCTTACCTGCCCCTTCCTCAGGCCTTCCGCACACTCATTCAGATACAGCACCCCCCCCCCCCCCATGGCACTTAGCATCGTTTGTGGTAGCAACCTGCTTTATGTCACGGTCCCTCCTTGCCAGCCCAGGGAGTACACAGGCCATGGACGGTGGCCGGGCTGTCCAGCCAGCAGAGGGGCTCAGTGAACCCACACGCCAGGCAGAGCACCAGGCCCTCTTCACCTTGTGATAAACTATCATTGTGTTCGTGGCTCCAAAACCCATGGTAAATGTATTTCCTCACCTTAATCTTCTTTTCTCTTGGGGACTGGGAGCATACTGCAATTTGAGGGTCTGGAGTATTTTGGCCCAGGCCAATCTAGAAGGTCAGAAAGAGAAGTTACGCTAGGATTTGGAGAAGGGGCTCAGGAAACATGCTCTAGCATGCGTTGTATTTGGGAATTGATTTGGGACCGACTTTACATCATTCTCTTTCCTTCTCCCCCATCTATTTCTAAAAAATTAAAAAAAATTTTTTAAGAAAGAAAAGTTATAAAAGTAAATATGGATATTTTATGCTTAAATGAAAGAATTTCAAACATCAAGTCATGACAGTGGTTTCTGTCTGGTTCATAGGAAGCACTGAATTAAAATTTCAATTTGCATTTTAATCACTTGTTTCCTAAACCCAAAAAGATACTTTAAGTCATGCCACTGTGATGTCGAATTCATGTAATAATAGTGACAGCGTCATACTGCATAACAAGTTCCTAGTACAGGACAGGCATACCTCATTCTATTGCACTTCACAAATGTTGTGTTTTTGTACAAATTGAGAGGATGACCCTCCACCAGCAAAAGACTCTGACTTGTTTTATGATGGTCTGGAACCTAACCACAGTGTGTCTGAGGTATGCCTCCCTGTGCTCACTGACTGTGAGCCAGGCACTGTGTGAAGTGCTAAAAGGCTCCTGTGAAAACAGACTAAAGTCTCTTGTTTGATAAAAATATGTGTTTTTTTAAAAATATATTTTATTGATTTTTTACAGAGAAGAAGGGAGAGGGATAGAGAGTTAGAAACATCGATGAGAGAGATCGATCAGCTGCCTCCTGCACGCCCCCTACTGGGGATGTGCCCGCAACCAAGGTACATGCCCTTGACCGGAATCGAACCCGGGACCCCTCAGTCCGCAGGCCGACGCTCTATCCACTGAGCCAAACCGGTTCGGCAAAAATATGTATTTTTTAATATACATATACTAGAGGGTTCCTAGGTAGGCTTGGCTGGCAATCAGGGCCTATTGTGGCCTTCCAGCTGCCAGCTGGGTCTGGGGCTTTCCTTCGTTCCGTGCCTCCCCCTGGTGGTCAGTGCACATCATAGCAAGCGATTGAACTCCCTATCTCCCAGTTGAACTCCTGTGGGGACACTTTGCATATTAGCCTTTTATATACATAGATTTTTATTAATTTCAGAGAGGAAGGGAGAGGGAGAGAGAGATAGAAACATCAATGACGAGAGAGAATCATTGATTGGTTGCCTCCTGCACACCTCCAACCTGGGCATCGAGCCCGCAACCTGGGCATGTGCTCTTGACTGGAATCGAACCTGGGACTCTTCAGTCCGCAGGCCGATGCTCTATCTACTGAGCCAAACCAGTTAAGGCAAGATATATATATATATTTTTTTTTAACTGTAACTTGAAATTTTTATTTCAGAGAGGAAGGGAGAGAGGTAGGGAGATAGAAACATCAATGATGAGAATCACTGATTGGCTGCCTCCTGCATGCCCCCTACTGGGGGGGGGGGGGGGTCGAGCCTGCAACCCAGGCATGTGTCCTTGGCTGGAATTGAACCCGGGACCCTTCAGTCCACAGGCTGACGCTCTAGCCACTGAGCCAAACCGGCTAGGGCAAGGTATGAATTTCTTAATGCGAGCCTCTCTTTAAGGAATCAGCTTAATGAAAATAAGACTTATATAAAGAGAATCACTTGGACTTAAAAGTGCTTGTCATTTAAATACTATGTTGTACATTGTTTCTTTCGTGAGAAGAGAAACTGGGAGGATAAAAAATGATTATAAGCCAGGGAGATAAAGAATATTTTTGATAAGCAAATCAGGTTGAAACAAATTTAGCAAGACTAGACTTTGCCGTAATATGAGCAAAAGATGGCCTGTTTTTTCTATGATAAATATAAAAAGAACTAGTCTGTGCCAACAGTATTTTATCATATACCTAATTTTAGTCCTTTGTCAAACATCATGAAATATGTTTAAATAGTTATGAGAAGTTCTGCCTGGGGAAGATGAGGATGGTTCTTGAACCAATATTAATACATTATTATTAACCAAAGTCTGTAGTTTAAGATTCACTCATGGTGTACATCCCATGAATTTTGACAAAATTTATGACAAGAGTCCCTTATTTATAATCATCAGATCTTTTGCCCACTTTTAATTGGGTTGTTAGTGTTGATAATTGTAGTTGAGGTTTTAATTTTTGTGAGAGGTGTAAGGTCTGTGCCTAGACTTATTTTGCATGTGGCTCCCAGTTGTTACAGCACCATTTGCTGAAAGACCATCCTTTCTCCAGTGAGTTCCCTTTGCTCCTTTGCCCAAGATCAGTTGACTGTGTATGGATCTACTTCTGGCTTTGGACTCTGTTCCCTTGATCTAGGTCTGTTCTCTCTCCACTGTTCGATTACTCTAGTTTTATAGTAAGTTTTAAAGTCTGGTAGTGTCAGTCCTCTGACTTTTTCTCCTTTAACACTGTTTTATTCTGAGTATTTTGCCTTTCCAGATAAACTTTAGGATCCTTTTGTTGAGCTCCACAAATAACTTGCTCAGATTTTGATTAGGATTCATTGACTTGAAAAATCAAGTTGGGAAGAAGTAATATCTTAACAATATTCATCTTCTTATAAATGAACAAGGATTATCTCTTCATTTATTTACACCTTTGATTTCTTTCATCTGAGGTTTGTAGTTTTCCTCATATAGATTTTATACATATTTTGTGAGATTTATACCTAATTATTTCTTTTGTCTTTTTTTTCTGGTGCTAATGCTATAATTGGTGATTAGTTCCAAGATATTTTTATTGATTCTGTGGGATTTTTCATTTGGCCAATCATGTCATTTGTGAATGACAATTTTATTTTTTCCTTCCCAATATGTATACCTTTTATTCCTTTTTTTATTTACTAGAGGCATGGAGGGCGGGGGGGTGTCCCTCAGCCCGGTCTGCACCCTCTCCAATCTGGGATCCTTCGATCCTTCGGACATCTGTCTCGCAATCCAGGATCGTTGGCTCCTAACCGCTCACCTGCCTGCCTGCCTGCCTGATTGCCCCTAACTGCTCTGCCCCCACCAATCTGTTCACCCCTAACCATTCTCCCCTGCTGGCCTGATCGCCCCAACCACTGTGGCTTTGTCCAGAAGACGTCCGGTCTAATTAGCATATTACCCTTTTATTAGTATAGACTAGAGGCCTGTTGCACGAAGAGATTCATGCAAGACCTTCCCTTCCCCTGGCTCCCGGCACCGGTTTTCCTCCGGCACCTGGAACCCAGGCCTTCAGTCTTCGCTGCTCCAGCCGGAGCCTTCAGTCTTCACACTTTGCTCCACCACTTCATGCCTATGTATGCAAATTAACCACCATCTTTGTTGGGTCAATTTGCATACTCTTCTGATTGGCTGGTGAGCATAGTGGAGGGACGGTCAATTTACATGTCTGTTATTAGGTAAGGCTGCATTAGCCAGGAGTTCCAGTTTGATGTTGAATAGGAGTTATGAGGGGACACCTTTCACTTTTCCTGATCTTACCAAAAAAGCATCTACTTTCTCACCACTAAGTATGATGCTAACTGTCATTTTTTGGTAGGTGTTTATCAAGTTGAGGAAGTTCATCTCTATTCCTAGTTGTTGAGTTTTTGTAATGAATGGCTGTTGGGTTTTTGTCAAATGCTTTTTCTATATCTACTGATATTTTTCTTCTTTAGCTGATTAATGTGGATTACATTAACCCTTTGCGGTCGTATTAAATTTGGACATGGGTGTCGTACTGGTCGGAATTAATTTCCATTGAAAGAGCAGTGATACATAACATGCAAGATTATGAAGGATAAACAAGATTTATTAATTCTTTTTTGGAACTACGTCACTACTAGTAGAATCACTACAAACGTTATCACTTTCTATGTCAGAGTCAGTATTCAAGGTGCCAAAATAAAACTCTTCATCGTTACTTTCAGATTCGCAGTACACTTCTTTCAGTAACTTTCTTTTTGCCATTTTGGAGTATTATTTTGAAATATCTTAACAAGCGACAATGTCTAATTACAGTTAAACGTAATTTGTAAAGTTTTATTTGAAATTCTGCGAAGTATCTCACAAGCTTGTTGATTTCTTCACTCTCAAAAGGCGACTGACTCGCCATGGTGTTTTGCATGGCGAGTGTGGAACAGCCGCGTTTGTTTATGTTGAGTTTCGGTATCTCCGATTTGTCGGGGCAGTGTTTTGGTTCGTGACAAGATCGCTTAGACACTTAAGAGCTTTCAGAGAAATTATGAACTGATACATGAATGAATAGAGTTAAGATTCCTACGGTTCCTTGCTGTGGTGGCTGAGAGCAGACATACGACTGGAACAGTAAAAAAGCTTTGGTGGCTGAGAGTAGACAAATGACCGCAAAGGGTTAATTGCTTTTGTAAGGTTAAACCAGCTTTGCTTAACTGAAATAGGTTCTACTTGGTGGTGGTATATAATTCTTTTATACAGTGTTTGATTCCATTTACTAATATTTTATTGAAGATTTTTGCATCTATGTTCACTCGAGATATTGGTCTAGTTTTCCTTTCTTGTAATGTCTTTGTTTTTTGTTTCTTTTAAAAAAATATATTTTATTGAGTTTTTACAGAGAGGAAGGGAGAGGGATAGTTAGAAACATGGATGAGAGAGAAACATCGATCAGCTTCCCCTTGCACACCACCACTGGGGATGTGCCCACAACCAAGGTACATGCCCTTGACCGGAATCGAACCCGGGACCCTTCAGTCCGCAGGCCAGTGCTCTATCCACTGAGCCAAACAGGTCAGTGCTATCTTTAGTTTTTGAATTAGGGTAATGCTGGCCTCATAGAATTAGAAAATTCCTTTTTCTGCTATTTTCTGGAAAACACTGTAGAGTTAGTAGAATGTCTTAAATGTTTGATAGAATTCATCAGTGAACCCATCTGGCCTGGTGCTGTTTTCATAGATTATTAATTATTGATTCCATTTCTTCAGATATAGGTCTATTCAAATGGTCTACTTCTGTAGATGTGGGGTTTCTACTTCTGTAGATTATGTCTTTCAAATAATTGATCCATTTCTTCTAGGTTTTCATACGTATGGGCATAGAGTTGTTTGTAGTACTATTCCTTTATTATCATTTTAATGTCTAGAGCAGGGGTGGGCAAACTTTTTGACTCGAGGGCCACAATGGGTTCTTAAACTGGACCGGAGGGCCGGAACAAAAGCATGGATGGAGTGTTTGTGTGAACTAATATAAATTCAAAGTAAACATCATTGCATAAAAGGGTACGGTCTTTTTTTTTTTTTTTTTTAGTTTTATTCATTTCAAATGCTGGATCCGGCCCACGGGCCGTAGTTTGCCCACGGCTGGTCTATAGAATCAGTAGTGATGGTCCTTCATTCATTTATGACATTGATAATTTCTTCTCTAGTTTTTTCTTAATTAGCCGTACTAGAGTTTTATCAATTTTATTGGTCTTTTCAAAGAATTGGCTTTTGGTTTTCTTTATTGATTTCCTGTATTCAACTTCATTTATTTTTGCTTTTTGTTTTTTGCTTATTTTGGATTTAATTTGCTTTTCTTTTTATAGTTTCCTAGGGGCTTAGATTGTTGATTTGAGATCATATTTTAAGTATATGCATTCAGTACTATAAATTTTCCTCTAAGCACTGCTCTTGCTGCATTCCATGTTTTGGCAAGTTGTATTTTCATGTTCATTTAGTTCAAAATAGTTCTCAATTTCTCTTGAAACTTCTTTGACTCAAATGTTATTTAGAAGTGTGTTTAATCTCAAGCATTTTGGTATTCTTCAGCTACCTTTGTTAGTAGTTTTATTTCACTATGATCTAAGAGCATACTTTATATTTCTCTTCTTTTGTTAAGGTGTGCATGACCCAGAATATGGTTTGTTTTGGCCAATGTTTCATGTGAGCTTGAGAATGTATATTCTGCTATGTTCAATGAACTATTCTAGGGATGTCAGATCCAGTTGATTGATGGTATTGAGTTCAATTAAGTCCTTATTGAGTTAATGCCTGATGGATCTGTGAATTACTGACATCGATTTCTCCTTGCAATTCTCACTTTTTGCCTCACATATTTTGCCACTCTGTGCAAGGTGCGTACACATTAAGGATTGTTACGTGTTCTTGGAGAATTGATCCCTGTATTATGTAATGTACCTTTTTATCCCTAATTTTCCTTGCTCTGATGGTTTACATTGTCTGAAATTAATGTAGCTACTCCGGCCTTGTTTTGATTAGTGTTAATTTATCTTTCTCTGCCTCTTCACTTTTATCTGTTTATAAATTTAAATGGGTGTTTTGGGTAGATAATATATAGTTGGGCCTTTTAAAAATCTAGTTTGATAGTCATTTTATTTTTTTATAGTCATTTTATTAATATGTTTAAAGTCATTAAAAAATTGATATAATTGGAATAATTAAAAACAAAGTTAACTGTCTGTTGCTGGCAATTTAAAAATTAAAGGACATTCTAATATGTCCTTTATTGGTAGGTGTCATAGTTTCCCAAGAAGGGGGAAACTAAATGAAGGTTTGTATTTTCTCATTTGGGCCTCAAAGATGAAAACTGTCTGATCTTCAGCAAAAGATATTATTTTTTAAAATATATTTTATTGATTTTTTTTTTTTTTTACAAAGGGAGAGGGTTAGAGAGATAAACATCCATCAGCTGCCTCCTGCACACCCCCTCCTGGGGATGTGCCCGCAACCAAGGTACATGCCCTTCACCGGAATCGAACCCGGGACCCTTGAGTCCACCGGCTGATGCTCTATCCACTGAGCCACACCGGTCAGGGCAAAATAAAGATATTTAGGAACTGCTGTGCTACGTTAAGTCCAGACGTAGTATTTGTTGACCTCTTCTCCTCTTCAATTCACTGCAATCGCCTTTCTTCCTCCTGTCTGAACCAGTTGTATGGCCCTGGGCAAGTTATTAGCCGCTGGTCTGCTTTCTTCGCCGTGAACTGTAAGGATTAAGGGAGTAAAACATGCCTAGGCCTTTGGCTCTATCGTCGTCGAGATGAGCCCGGGGCTGGCTTAGGGGTGGGATGGGGGGGCCTCAGGAGGACAGTGAGTGGACTGGGCTGTGAGGCGAGGCCCTGGCCGTCCTCTCGGCACCGGGCACGGCGTCCTGCGCTGCGGTCCCAGCCCTTCGTGCACCGAGAGCCGAGCCGGAAGCGCTGGGAAAGCACATGCTCCACGCGAAGAGGATGGACGGAGTCTGAGGACCGCGGTCTCTAGCGAGGTGCACCCGCACAGCACCCCGTTTTGCTCCGTGTGTCCTGACAGCCGCCCTCGGCGAGGATCTGCACCTCCGCACCCACCGGGCACCCAACGGGCGCGGGGCGGGCGCCGAAATGGGCCTGAGGTCCGCCCGTGTCTCCAGCTTCGCGGTCCCTGTCCCAGCGCCGCACTGAGATGAGCTTAGAGGGGCCGGGCAAGGGCGGCGCTGGCGGCGGGAGGCCCGCGGGCTCACTGTTCAAGGACATTCTTTTAAAGAAACGTCTCAAAAATCGTATTGAAAAACCTGGACTTGGAGCTTTCTCCTCAAGCTATGGCGCCGCTGGCTCGCAGGGGCCCGGAGCGGCGGGCTCGGCCGGTCCCGTTAGAAGCGGCCAGTGGTCGGGCCACCCCCCGGCCATGGGCGGGTCCAGTCCCCGGCAGCCACGCGCCCGCTGGTTGGCAAGCGCTCGAGTGGCCACATGGCGGCCGGCGACGATCGGGACGCCCACCTTCCCAGCGCCCCGCGGGCCCGTCTCCCCGTCACGGGCGGCCGTCGGAGGAGCGCGATGGCGGCGGCGAAGGCGCTGGTGCGCGGCTTCCTTCCCGCCGACGCGCCGCGCGTCCCGGCCGCAGGGACGGCCCCGGAAGAGGCGCGGGCAGCGGCCAGGGACGCACCGGCTGCCGCGCTCGCCTTCCCGCCGCGCTCGCCGCCCCGCCGCGGGCCCCGCGCTGCGCTGAGTCGCCGGCGGCGGCCATGGCCTCGCTGGTGGAATACAAGGGGCTCAAGGCCGGCTACCACTGCGGCTACTGCGACTCCGCGGCGGGCAAGGCGTCCTGCGGTGAGTGTCCGCCTCGCGTCCCGCCCGGCCAGCCCCGCGCGGGGAGCGCACCGCCGCTCCCACTCCCGCGTCCCCGCCCCCTCGCTTCTCCCCGGACCGTCTCCCCTCGCTCCGTCCCCGCCTCACCCTCACCGAAGATGGCGGCCCCGGTCCGGGAAGGAGCAGCAGTAGCCGATGACTGCCCGCCCGGGGCCAAGATGGCGCGGGCGACGTCAGCGCCTTCGCCTGCGGGCTGCTCGGTGCATTGTGGGGCGGCGACGGGCTGAGGAGGGGCGGGCCTGAGGCGTCCGGGCGGCGCGTTGCATTGTGGGGCGGCGAAGGCCTGAGTGGGGCGCCGGGCAGGAGGCATCCGGAGGCGCGGTGCATTGTGGGGCGGCGGCGGGCTGTGGGGTGGGGGCGGCCCTGAGGCGTCCGGGCGGCGCGGTGCATTGTGGGGCGGCCGCGGGCTGAGGGGGGGCGGGCCTGAGGCGTCCGGGCGGCGCGGTGCATTGTGGGGCGGCGGCGAGTCAGGCGGGCGCCGCGACCATGGCCTCCTGCGCCGCCCTGTCGCCCAGCCTGGTGGAGTACTTCGAGGGCGAGGACTTCTACCGCTGCGGGTACTGCAAGAACGAGTCGGGAAGCCGCTCTCACGGTGAGCGGGTGGGCGGGCGGCGCGTGGCTCCTCGGCTCGGCGGACCGTCGGCGGGGTCCGGCCGCCCCCGCGGCTGTCAGGGTGCAGACAGGCCGCACCGGCGTCGCAGCGCCGCTCCCAGCTGCACGCCCTCGCTCCGCCGCGCTGACGGGCGTCCTGGGGGTCTCGCGGCGGCCAGCGTGGGCCCCGGTGCCTCCCCGGGGCGGGTGCCCGGGCGCCGTGGCGCGTCGGGGGCGCGGGCTGACCCGCGCGTGCATTCGCCGCCGAGGGCCGGGCCAGCCTCCCCGTAACGGCGCGGACGCGGCGGGACGGTGCCGGCGCAGAGAGCGGTGCGCGCAGGTGCCGGGCCGGGGACCGGTGTCTCCGGGGAAACAGCCGCCCGGCGCCGTCGCTGCTGGCGAGGCCCCGTGTCAGCGCCGGGTGCGATGCGGACCCGCGCCCCGTGCCCGCCCGCCCCTCGGCTTCCCCGGGGCGTTCCGTTTGTCCACGGGCGGCGGTGTTTCCTGCCGGGCCCCGCCGGCGGGTGCGGAAGCTCGGGCGGGCGGGGACGGCGCCCCGGCTGCCGGTTCACTGAGGAGGCGGGGCCGCCGCTGGGAGCGGGAACGGGGGGTCCCCGGGTGCAGTGCCCCAGCGGCTGCGGGTGCGGGTCCGGGTTCCGGGAGAAGACCCGGAGCGCACCGGCGCCGGCGTTCGCCGAGGGCGCAGACCCCCTCAGACCTGAGCACCGTCGCCGCCGCGTGTGGCCGGGCGCGATAGTCGCGTCTCACTGACCGTTCAGCGGGTTTGTGAGTCGCCGGTAGCTTCCCCGAGACGATGGCGGGGCGCCCGGGCTGAAGTCTGGGGGAAACCTGGAGAGGGGACTGCGCCTGTGGGGCCGGATGTGGTTCTCGGGTCTTGCCGCAGGGCGCGGGTCTGGGGGGGCGGGGGCTGCCCCCCGTCCGCACCCCATGCACCCTCCCGGTGCGACCGGAGCCCGTGCCGCTTTCCGCACCCGCCTCCGGGGCCGCCTCCGCGCCGGGGCCTGGTGTTCTGTGGCCACCGCACGTCGGAGAGAGTCCGCCCGGGATCGCCCCGGTTCCTAGGCACCAGCCTTCCCTCCGGCTTTTGTACTGCGCTTTAGTTCCTGTACTTAAAAGGAATATTGTTATGTTTTTGTCCCGT
This sequence comes from Myotis nattereri, assembly GCF_964212035.1. NCBI lineage: Eukaryota > Metazoa > Chordata > Mammalia > Chiroptera > Vespertilionidae > Myotis > Myotis nattereri. The sequence goes on from NC_138088.1 coordinate 61,240,750, forward strand.
TTCCAGTGTAAACATATGGAAATCAGGAGAATTACGCACAGGAAACGTTTGCTGTCTAATTTTTCCGCAGAGACCAGCTTAGGTGGTTGGGGTGTTATTGTTGTTTAAAGGTGGGATGTAACCTGATTGCAGTGAGGAGCTGAATGTATGACGCCGTGGAGACTATTGACTAATCCTGAATTAAATGTAATCGCTCGTGTGTGTTTTTTATTTTTATTTTTTAAAATATATATTTTATTGACTTTTCACAGAGAAGAAGGGAGAGGGATAGAGAGCTAGAAACATCGATGAGAGAGATCGATCAGCTGCCTCCTGCACAGCCCCTACTGGGGATGTTCCCACAACCAAGGCACATGCCCCTGACCGGAATCGAACCCGGGACCCTCCCGTCCGCAGGCCGACGCTCTGAGCCAAACCGGTTCGGCTCGTGTGTGTTTTTTAATTAAGGAGAACATATCATGATTTCCATTTGTATTATGTCAAACCAACAAGTATACAATGTGCAGACTTTTGTTCCTCCAGTGATGCCTAGGTTTTCTTTCTTTGCTTCTGTATTCACGTTACAAGAACCCAAACTGCTTTGAATGTGTAAAGCAGTGCGTGCTGCTGCGGGTGACGAGCTGCTTGTCTTTGCCCCCAGGCATGTGGGCGCACTCCATGACGGTGCAGGACTACCAGGACCTCATCGACCGCGGGTGGCGGAGGTGAGCGCGGCGCCGGCGGCTTCTCCCGTACTCAGGCTCTTCGTGGGAAAAAGACACCGTTTTCTTTAAGAACTTTTTCTGCTGTTGGGAAGAGGTTTAAGACTTTTTTTATCCCTTTATGTAATGATTTTGTTCTCTTTTTAATGATGTTTACTAGGAAAACTTCAAATATATACATAGAAGGTACATTATGATGAAGCTCATGTATCTGTCACCAAGATTCAACAGTTGTTAACATTTTGGCAGTCTTGTTTCATCAATTCTTTTTTTTTTTTTTTTTAAAGTATGGTGTGTTTTTTAACTCTTTTTTTTAAATTTTATTGATTTGAGAGAAACATCAATGGGATAGAGAACTCCAACCAGTTGCCCTCCCTCCCACACCCCCAACAGGGGATGGAACCAGCAACCTTTTGGTGCCTGGGACAATGCTCAACCAACTGAGCCACACTGGCCAGGGCTCATCAGTTCCTTTTGGTCCCTGCAATGGACTGAATGTCTGTGTCCGACCACACTTCACAGCTTCAGTCCTAACCCCGTTGTCATGGTGTTGGGAGGCCGTCCGCCTAGATGGAGCCCTCAAGAGTGGGATTGGTGCCCAGTGAGAGCGAGCTCCCTGCCCTTCTCCCACGCGAGGCTCCCGGAGAACAGGAGCCAGGAGGCTTGTCTTCACGAGACACGGACCTGCCAGGCCTGGTCGTGGACGTCCCAGCCCCCAGAACGGGGAGGAATACATTTCTGTTGTTTAGAAGCCACTCAGACTGTAGCACTTCGTGGTAGCAGCCCAAGTGGACTTCTCCCCCCACAAAATAACTTAAAGCAGATTTCAGGTGCCATGCCAGTATACCTGTAACAAGTTTGGTTTCTAAGGGAAGGGTTCTTTTTCCTTTGCAAGCTATCCACAATACCATTTGGTATACCTTACAAAATTAGTAATTCTTTACCTGTTATCTAGTTTTGGTTAGATTTCCTGCTCGTCTCAGATGTGTGTGTTTTTAACAATTGGTTTATTTGAATCAGGATTCCATTAAGGCCCACACATTGCATTGCCTTCGATGGCTAAGATTGCTTTGGAAGTTATTTTTTATGTGGATTCTTTAAAAGTAACTATTAGGTAAAGTTCCTTACATAGTAGTATGAGCAGTTAAGTGCCCTGTGCCAATCAAGAGACTGGGATTAAGCACAGCAGATGAAACTTCACAACTTCCCTTAAACTTAATAACAACAGAGTTCAAAAGTAGACACAGGCCAGGTGCCAAAGGACCTTGTGTGCCATGATAAGGAGCCTTTTTAAAGGCAGAAGGGAACCTGCCGGCTGTGTGTCCCACGGGAATGGGACGGCACTTGAGTTTTGGAAATCATCGTTTACGTAGCAGAGACGTGTGTCTGAGGGGTGACCCGAGAGGCAGAAGACTGGCTCCAGGACGATGCAGTGCTGGGGTGTGAGGCATCAGCAGTGGCCAGAGGCAGGAGGGACAGGTTGAAGGTTTATTTTTTATTGATTTATTTTTTAAATATATTTTTATTGATTTTAGAGAGGAAGGGAGAGGGAGAAACATCAATGATGAGAGAGAATCATTGATTGGCTGCCTCCTGCACGCCCCCCACTGGGGGTGTGCCTGCAACCAAGGTACATGCCCTTGGCTGGAATTGAACCCGGGACCCTTCAGTCTGCAGGCCAGTGCTCTTTCCCAGGGGTCCTCACAATTTTTAAACAGGGGCCAGTTCACTGTCCCTCAGACCGCTGGAGGGCCGGACTATAGTTTAAAAAAAAACTATGAACAAATTCCCATGCACACTGCACAAATCTTATTTTGAAGTAAAAAAACAAAACGGGGACAAATACGATACTTGTATTTGCATGTGGCCCGCGGGCCGTAGTTTGAGGACCCCTGCTCTATCCACTGAGCCAAACTGACGAGGGCTGGAGGTTCATTTTAGAAGTAAGATGACAGGAAATAGCGCTCATTAGAGGGAGGAGTCTAAGATGACCCCTCGGTGCCTGGCTCTGAACTGAATGTTTGTTTGGGCTGCCATACAGTATGCCACAGACGGGCAGCGTAACAGAAATGCATTTTCTCGCAGAGCTGGAGGCTCCAAGTTCAAAACCAAGGTGTCCGGAGCTCTGGTGTCCACTGCGGCCTCTCTGTGGCTTGCACATGGCTGCCTTCTCCCTGTGCACACATGGTCCTTCTCTGGGTGGGCATCCCTGGTGCCTCATCTCTGTGTTTCCATTTTCTTTTCTCATAAGGACGCGTATCAGATTGGATTATGGCTCATCTTAACAGCTTCTTTGTAGCCTAATCACCTCTTTAAAGGCCTTATCTGCAAACACACTCTGGGGTGCTGGGGGTTAGGGCTTCAACATTTGAATTTCAGCCCGCAATGTCGTGGCTCTGCCGGTAACTGCGCTCTAGAAAGCATGAAAGGAACAGGCGGATGTGGGTACTTTGTGCTGTTGTGCATGGAACCCCCAAGTGTGGCTGTCACAGGCCGCAGCGGGCCTGGGTCCCACCATCTCCAGGGCAGAGGATCTGGGTGGTAGCTCAGGCCTGGCAGGGGTGGCAGGTGCTGATGAGGAGGTGACTGAGGGGAGTGGTCTGGGAGGACCTGGGTCAGGTCTAGCCAGAGTAGCTGGCCTCTGGCCTCAGCACACCCACGCTCAAGATGTCGCTTAGGAAGAGGAACTAAACTAAATGCGTTTCTGTGCTATTGATTAGATTTTCCCCAATTAAGTTTGTGTTTCTGTAGTAATCTACTTTGGTATATATGAGAAATATGTAAGAAATTAACAAAACTATTTTATAATTTTAGAAGTGGGAGATATGTGTACAAGCCTGTGATGAATCAAACATGTTGTCCTCAATACACTATAAGGTAAGAATTTTGATTAATAGAAAGAGGCTCCATAATATGAAGATTGTGTATAGTTTTTTAGTAGAGTCTTGTTTTTTTTAAATGTTAATTTTCATTCTAAGTAGACATTCTTTTTTTAAAAAATATATATTTTATTGATTTTTTTACAGAGAGGAAGGGAGAGGGATAGAGAGTTAGAAACATCGATGAGAGAGAAACATCGATCAGGTGCTTCCTGCACACCCCCCACTGGGGATGTGCCCGCAACCAA